>NC_090440.1:1570311781-1570911781 GCF_031143425.1 Pleurodeles waltl
TGACAAGATGCATGCCTATCATGCCTAATCCTGCATTCCCCTGCTCAGCAGTAAGTAGGGTGAAAAGGACTGCACTGCACAGCTTAGTTGTGCCATTGGCATGGCAAAAACAGAAGCATAGCTAGGTAGATAAACACAGAACTTGGAAGAGGTAACAGTAAATGCCAAATGGTGATCTTTGTGATGGATGTGACAACCTTAGATTAGAGAACTTGGGGGCATATTTATCCTCTGTTTGCTCTGAAATAGCATCCTTTTTTTACTCTATTTCAGTGCAAGCATAACTCCATAGGTATATTTTGATGCTACACCCATCTAGCATCAAAATATTGGAGTTAAAGTAATTTTTTGCCTGCGGAAAACTACCTTGCGTCAACAAGATGCAAGTTAGGCATTCACAGGCAAAAAATGACTCTAATGCCCAGGCACCTTATTAATCCTCCCGTGCGAAAATGGTGCACGAGAGGGAGGCGTGCCTAAATAATGGCACTAAGCTTGCTTAGCACCATTATTTAACGCCTGGGTCAGGGTTTTTCCATGGTAAGATACCAAGGAAAGAGCCCACAGGTACCCTTCCCTAGCCATAGGGACACCCCAACCCACACCAGAGGGACAGCGGAGCATGGCGGACCCCATCTCGGGTGAGTATAGGTAAGTAGAGGTAAGTATTTTGTTTTATTTTTTAATGTGCCATTGGGGGCCCTGAAATGGGCCCCCCTACATGGCACTGGGTGCAATGGCGCTGCCCAGGGGACCCTTGTCTCCTGTGCTGGCCATTGGGTTGGTGGGAATGACTCCTGTTTTTTATAAGACAGGAGCCATGTGGTATGGTAGGTTTTGCGTCAAGAAATGACGCTAGGCAGGTTAGAGTCATTTTTATTGACTCTAACCAGCCTAACATCATTTTTTGGTGCAAAACCCCCTTCTCTCGTACCGCCACCCCCACCAGGCTAACGTCAATTTTTATGACACTAGCTCACTCTCTGTGCCAGATTACGCCATTCCATTAATATGGCACGCGGCTGGCATCCTGGAATTGGGCAAGTCGAGGCTATACTTTTTTATGCAAAACTGCATTAGCGCAGTTTTGCATCAAACAGTATAAATCAGGGCCTTGGTTTTTCATGTTTGGGAGTCTTACTTTATTAGCGCTTTGTTAACTTCTGAAGTCTGTGTTTTTCCCCCCACCCATTCAATCTTTGACTCACTAACTTTATTCCCTCAAGTTGTGCAATCTGTTATGCTGTTATCTATTTCCACCATCAGGAGATGTGATAAAATCAACATTAAACTGTTACCAGGCAAGTTAAAAAAATGCAAATTCTGCCATATTGTGCCCCTTATCCATTTCAGAATTGGAAATCATAGTGCTGAGAATAAACAATACTAATGATAGGCCAAGAATAGGCTGTGAATACTTTTTCTTCCACAATCTGTACCTCACTGAGAATCAACTTACCTGATGATTCTACCGAAGTTAACCTTATTCTGTGACTTGACTGTTTATTCTGCTTACTGTAGTAAACAAGACTCCCCCTTTACACAATGTTGTTTGATTTTTGCTGGTTTTTGCCTTGGTTCTTCACTCAGTGTATTTTTATCTTTGTGTTTTTATGTTGCAGAAGGATAATTCCTCTCTGCTAAATTACCTGCTTCCCTCAGAATAAGAAGAACATTGTTTTTCATATGATGTCGCCCCTATATGGGATTGTCATCAATTATATAATTTGAAATGTCATTAGTGATCTCATCAATGGTGTCATTTAACACGTCAAAAGTAATGTAACATGTGAGGTAATAAACAGTGCTTGGTAATGGTGCAAGTTGAAGTCAGTTTACTTAGCGATGACAGGCGAACTTTAATGTTTATTCAGTTTAAATTGTGTGTGATTTTGTCCCTTAACTATACACCACTATACTCTGACTTTTTCTTAATGTAAGTTAGGGTGTTTTTCTAAGGCTAAATAAAACATCACTTTAACTTTTGTTTTTTTCAGTCATTTTGTTTATTTTAATTTTTTTTAATGTAAGATAAGGTGTTTTCTTTTTCTACCTAAGTATAACATCACTTTAACCTTTGTTTTATTCAGTCTGTTTCTGGGGTGTTGTATTGTAAGCTAATTTGTTTTTTACAACTCTAACTGTAATGTCACTTTAACCTTTGTTTTTGTCAGTGATTGTTTTTTTAAGTAGGCTAAGTGTTCATTTCTATGCCAAACTATAATGTCACATTAGCTTTTCTTTCAGTAAAATTATTTATTTTTTCATATAAGAAAACTTTTTTTTACATACCTAACTATAACATCACTTTAATCTTTTTTGTCTCAGAATTTTAGTTTTTTTAATCATATTGAGCCAATTCCCATACTTGTATAGGAAGGGGCTTGGTGCTACAGGATCTCTTGTGTTGTTAGGCCTTGTGCCCATCATCCCTAGGAGCAAACAGCCCACCACTCTGCACTGTCTACTATTGCAAATTTACTTTGATTATACCCAAGCAGTTGTTGTGTATAGTGGAGAATGGATGCATATCTTTATTTTTGTATTTTTGTGCTGTTTCATACTTTTTTATTTTATTTAGTGACAAAAGCAGCCGATCTGAATTAGCAACTGAACATGCTTTTCAGGGAAATGTGTTTCTGATTGTTTCTGTGGCCAGTGGGCATATGTTTTATAACTGTTCCTATTGCAGCCAATCAGTTAGAAGCTTTCATTTTATTTTTATTTTTTTTACTTTCCATAGGGTACTATAGTACTTCCTTGGGACCCACAGAGCCAATGAAGGTGTCTTGAGGGAATCCTACATGAGTTTTGGTTCCTACTCCAGGTCCAGTGGAACAGTGAATGTACCAAGTGATCCAGACGTTACAAAATTAATGTTCTTTTTTAATTGAATCTTAGGGGTTTTGTAAGAGCCTCTGGTAATTGTATTATGTTAAGTTGTTTAAATAAATTTCTTCATTTTTCACTTCATCTTTTAACTTTGGATGTACCCCAGAACCAATGACTCACAGTAAAAGTTATTGTTATTTGTTCCTGCCTTTTGCCAACATTACTTTGTTTGATCTCTGGGTCTTAACAGGCTTTCTACACTGCATTTATGTTGTACTTTATGATTTTTGGGGGGATGAAACTTAAAATAATGGCTACACTATTGGAGCAGGGAGAAAAAGTGTCTATAAAAACAGTTACTTGCAAACGTTTTAAGAAGAGTATTAGCTGGGACATTGGCAATGGATACCCCTTTGGGACATTAGGGATGTATAAATATCTGATTGCTTGTCATTTACAGGAGTCAACATCATCTGCAGCCATGATGTATATGACACCTCCTAGACATACTGTTCCAACAGCTGTCCTCCAGAGCATAGAAGGAACACTTGGATTCCTGTTTTGCTACAGTGGCCTTCGTTGTTTAATGAAACATGAAAATAGTAGAATTGTTGGGAATTGTTGGGAAGAGCTATCAATCCAGAAATAATCAAATTCTAACTCACTAGATTAGTTGAAAAAAATAATGTTTTACTCCAAGTTGCAGTTCCTTGATTTATTTCTAAATTTATTACCAAAAAACAAAGCAAAAAAAATAAGAATCTTTGAAAACACCTGAAAAGTTATTTGAGAACTACTTTCACTGTTTCAAGAATAGAAAACAATGTTTGTGATGTCGCTATCTTAATGTGAATGAAGCTTTATTGTCGCTGTAGAGAGCTGTTTCACCCATTAAAAACTTGTTTGAGCATTATAGATCAAATGTGAGAGCCTAAGAATGTGGTTTTCAGTGCTTGGTATAGCCCAATATGGCAGGCTACAAGGCTATTAGAACTTCCACTTCAAGAGGAAAGAATGTCTTAATTAAAAAGAAAGTCATCCTGGGTTTGTATTGTGGAACACACCCATTGCCTCTGTTGGTACCTTCAAATCTAATCCCTAGTCTTGAATAGGGATAGCATGCCATATTGCAAATAACACAGTGCTTCCAGGGCAGTCACAAACCTGCACTGCCCTGGTGGCACCATCTTAATGATAGGCTGATTAGTTGTTTGAAATAGCCTGCCTGTCTTTTTCTACACTTGCACTTTAAAGGAGGGACAGACCTCCCCTCGCAGTTGTATGCAGTAAGTCATGGCACCCATCCGCAGGTGGATGTCTGGGGGCTCCATAGCATCCCTTTTTCCCCTGCAGGATTTGCTCTTGAGCGATGCGCTGACTGTGCACCACTTATTAGTAGTTTGCGTTTGTCATGTTTACCATCAGTGCTGTCCTTTGAGATGTCATCAGTGATGTCATAAATTATATCATAGAACATGTCATTGAGTGATGTCTATGTGAGGTCATTAGCAGTGCATGGCAAGTGCAAGTTATAGTTAGCTCTATAGCTGGTGAATTTCTGTTTTGTTTTAGTTAGTAAGTTAATGTTGTCACTGACATATTGACCTAACTATAATATCACTATAACCTTTAGTTTTTTCAGTGAATTCCTAAGTTTTATTGTTTAAAAAAAGCAATTTTTTTACCACACCTAACTATAATGTTACTTTAACCTTTGTACTTTCAGTGAATTCCTCAGTTTTTTAAACAAAAACATATTTTTTTTATCACATCTAACTATAGCATTACTTTAACATAGTACATAATCTACACTACTGCTGCACAAAGGACCCCAAAGCAATGTCTCCAGTGACCTTGTGTATGTGTAATTTGACAATGTGATTGTTCCTTGAGCAACTTCATATACAAATCAGTGACAAAATTAATCCTTGTATAGAGAAGATGACAAGGCTGCGGACAAAGAGTTGAATCTCCACCAAAGAAGTGTACTTCCTCTTAATTATTTAAAGTAAGTTTTTCTTTCGAGGGTGGAGAAGCCTGGCATTCACTGGGTTTATTTTTTACACCAAATTACTTCTTCAAAATTGAACTGAGTAATTTAGTTGTGAGCCGCTGCAGTGGACAACCAGAATTTCATGCACAAAGAGAAACCCCCATCCTGACATTGAACGTCCCTGCCCAACACTCTGCATCAAGAAGACATCATCAAAATTGGCAGGAAATGCTCTCGGGTTACTTTGGTCAGTTGAGCTGTCCATCAGCCTGGAAAACGCCTGGAACACCGTTGCAGACCATTAACATGAAAGGGGCGGAGCCAAACAGGTAACGCGTGTAGGTGATTTTGCACATTTGGATACTAAGCAGCAGTTAAAAGGGAGAACTATAGCCTCTAAATTCAGACCAGGAGATGACAAAAAAAACAAAAAAACCTTTCTTGGACAGAAGAGATTACGCTCCAATAAATCAGCGATGCATTCACCTCCATCAATGATGCATTCACCTCCATCAAGGCTTTCAGATCCTTTTCCAAATGGAATTGTAATGAGAACACACTTGTTTTGCCTTGGCCAATTGCAAGGAGTTAGGATGCATACATGGAGATGCTAAACATGCAGCTCCCTGTTTGCAAAAGCAATTGTTTCGTCTGTTCCCCTGCCTGCATCTCTTTGGGCAAAGAAACAGTGGAAACCTCTACTCCAGCAGGTAGGAGCGCTATAACATCTCCTGCCCGCTGGAAGCAGAGTGTTTGCTCTGAGTTGGCGGGAGGTGTCAGCTCCCACCAAGTCAGAGCAAACAGCTATGTCCCAGGGATGTGCACATCAGGACATAGCGGGAGCTGGCCCTGGGACGTGGTGGTCCCCAAGGCCATTATTGGCACCACAAGGGGTGTTTAACTTTGCCCAGGGGAGGTGATGGACCCAGGGCTGGAGGTCTGCAACTGAACCCCCTTCCTTATCTTATTTCAGCACTGGGGAAGTGGTGGTCTCTGGGGCTATGGGGGGGCTGTGCGCCCCCTAAATCACACTGACTTGCCCCTGGGGGGTTGTCGTTCCTATGGCCCCACAATGGACAGTCTACATCATTTTATTTCAGCCCCGGGAAGGTGGCAGTCCCCAGGACTGTGGAGAGGGGGCGCCTGGGCCTCCTGCATATATTTAATATTAAGCTACAAGGAGGTGGCAGCCCCCAAGGCTATGGGGAGGCTGAACGGGCCTCCCCCATTGATAGAACTGTTTTACTCCAGGTGGTCGTCCTTGGGGTATGGGGGGACTGCGCAGACCCCCGCATACTTATTTAATAAAGCCACAGAGAGGTGGTGGTCCCTGGGACTCAAAGAGCTTTAGGAGGGGGGCCCCGTACACCTACTCCTTTTTTGCAAAATGCACCCAAGACCTGGCCCACCAGGGGGCTCTATTCAAATCAAGCGCAATAGCCCCATTTGTTTTATTTAAAATTTCGGAATCTGCCCTGATTTTCAGTGAAAAAAAAATGCTTTTATGCCCAACATCAGAGCTATGGGGTCAGGGTATCCCCACCCTGCCCCATTTTCTTTTTTTCACATTTTTCTGGTCCAAAAATTGCTGCCAACATTTCCTAGTTGAAGTGTTGGCAGCCAATCAGATTTCAGCACGAGATCGGGAGTATTCGCTAAGCTTTCACGATTCTAGTATCTATCTTTCTTTTTCTTTCAGTGTCTCAAAACCGCTGCACGGATTTACAGCAATCAACAATAAAAGGGCTTCTTTCTGTAGCAAAAGCTAACCTTTTTGCAAATTTGGTGTAATTCCGTCCATCCGTTTGGGCTGTAGGCATCATCAAAAAATCTCTATCAGAATTATAATGGGAAACATACTTGTTTTGAACCCCCCTTTTTTCTCAGCCCCCACTTGACGGATCACCCTAAAACTTTCCACGTACAACAGGATTCTTGGGAACACTTTTTTTGGGAAAATATCCTGAAGATTACTCAAGTGGCACCAAAGATATAGACACATAAAAAAAACACTTTGGGCAATATTTATAGACCTCTAGCACCATAGGAGAGTCACTTTTAGTGACGCTCGTGTGGGGCTAAGCACATAGCCATATTCACAAGGTAGCGTTAAGCCAAATTTTTTGGCTTAATGCCACCTTGTAAATACGACCCCTTCCCACACAGCTCTGTGCTTGAAAGGGGCGTGTAATGGGTGTTGCTGTGGGCGTGCCGTTTGCATTTTGATGCTGCCTCAGATTTATGAAATCCCGTAAACCTGAGACAGCGATACAATCTAACACCACCCCCAGGGATGGCGTTAGCAGGGCGCAACAAGGAGGAATACTTATATTCCTCCTCATTTTTTGCTTTTTCTATGCGTGCTGCATTCTCCTGCATGCATAGAAAAAGCAAAATGCCAGAAATTATTATTTGTGTGCAGGAAGGTGGTACTTCCTGCACATAAACAATCATTTTAAAATGACGCTTTGTCACTTCTGTGAGTGCTGCATTGTGCAGTACACACAGAAGTGCCAAAGCGTCAATAGTGATTGTTTATGTGCAGGAAGGGACACCTTCCCACACATAAACAATCACACCCCTCAACACAGACATCCTTGCACGATTGTGCAAAGATGCCTTTGTTGGCCAAGCACAGAGGGAAATGCAGGGGTGTGCCATTTCCCTTAAATACGGCGCATCCCTGCATTTCTAAAGTGAAGCAGCGTGGCACTTGCAAATTTAGCGCAGCGCTACGCCACCTTTCTTAGAATCTGTCCCTTTTTCTATGATATGGTCCTAAACTATACCTAATGGCAAACTCCGGTAGGTAGTATATATATATATATATATATATATATATATATATATATATATATATATATATATATATGTATGTGTGTTTGTATAAATGTATGACATGTGTATATATATATATATATATATATGTACATGTATATGTACATAAATATGATTATGTATGTATATATATATATATATATGTGTGTATGTATGCGCAAATATATGTATGTGTGTGTGTGGGTCTGTATATATATATATATATATATATATATATATATATACATATTTAGTTGGAAGGTAGGTCATTAGTTGTATGGCCTGCACAAGTAATGGGTCCGCACACTACCACCACTGGGAACCAAACACCTCACTGTAGCGCTTAACTTTCATAGAGTAGCATTGCAGAGCAGTTCACGGCTTACTCAAGGAAGATGGTATGGGCTAGTAATCCCCATTTATGAACACACAAGCATGGCACCCAATAAATGATTGTCCAGTCTGCTTTTTCTTTTGATAAAGTAAAAGTACATTTATTACACACCCACACTACTCAATACTATGCACCAATTTACAAATATACGCAAATTGATGGAATTATCCTTGGTTGACATTGTGGAATCTCTCATGTCTCCCCCTGGGGGAAATATAATTCACCAACCTACACTGCAAAACAATCCCTCGTATCACAATGCAATATTTGTCTGTAAGGTAGAGTGACAGCACCAAAAACTGACAAATAAGCATGTTTTCTGTATAAGCACACTGATGTTGGCATGTACTGGAGTGTCCCTACAGTACAAATAAAGTAAGCACACTGACTATCCCTCCTCTGTGTACACCCATCTCATGAGGCCTACTCAAGGTCAAAAACTAGGTGGTCAAAAAGCAAAAAATCAGGGCTGATCAGATAGAACCGTCCTCTCATATATATATATATATATATAATAATTGATTCATTTGCACTCCAGGAGAGTTTTATTGCTTCTATTCAGGAAAAGTATAAGAAGAGTCTTTTTATTGGTGTTGGAGATTGTGGAGGAATTGTCCTTTCCTCATGTTTTGCACCCATGAAATCTGCGCGCCACAAGGTGGACCTTTGGATGGTGTAATAAATATATATATATACATAGATATATATATATATATGTATATATATAAATATATATAACTATATAACACTTAGGCCCTCATTACAACCATGGCGGACGGTGGTAAAGCAGCAGTAATACCGCCAACAGGCAGGTGGAAAAAAATGGAATCACGACCATGGCAGAAACTGCCAACATAGACAGCCACTTTAACACTCCGACCGCCACGACGGTAGAAACAAACCCAGCGGCGGTAACCGCCAACAGACAGGCGGAGGACAATGTACCACTCACCGTATAACAACAGGCCTATCCGGCACCTTTTCCAGGTCGGAACCAACGCTATCAAAAGCACAGCGTAAATTGTACACAGAAGAGAAACCAGTCACCTCTCGAAACCCAACGAGGAACCAGCACAACATGGAGCCCGAACTACAGGTCCTGCCCATGCTGGTCTTCCTCCTGCTCTATCAGGAGCAGGACAGACGCCATTGATGACCACAGTGAGTATTGCACCTACAACACAGGGGAAGGGGAGAGGGAAAAGAGAGTGACACACACACGCAACACGCAATACCCCCACCCTCATCCACAACACCATACACACAAATACATGCAGCAACATTACATATACACCCTCCTACCCCCTGGAAGAACGCAAGGACAAAATTAAATGATTGTAACGATTGTAATCATGAAAAATCTGATAGTGAAAGTTCAAAATTCAGTATATACAAATATTTACACCAACTACACAGGTCCAGATAGTGTACCAATTATTGTCTGTGGACCAGTGATCCCAAAATGCAGGGGCAAAGCCCACACAAGATACCTAACTCGAAACGGAGAGAACCCTGCAGGGGTATCAGATCGAAAATAAACAGGCACCTCAGGGAGAAGGGAAGGGGGGGCACCTCAGCCGGATGAACGCACAATGCCACTTCTGCACGAGGGGGCTCCATGCCCATTGCTGTATCCTGGGGAGTGTAAAGCCACAATCTCTCAAGTCTTTCCAGTGGGTGGTTTGCCCACTGCTTAATCCTGGGGATTGCAAAGCCACAGTCTCTCAAGTCTTTCCAGTGGGTGGTTTGCCCACTGCTTTATCCTGGGGAGTGCAAAGCCACAGTCTCTCAAGTCTTTCCAGTGGGTGGTATGCCCACTGCTTTATCCTGGGGAGTGCAAAGCCACAGTCTCTCAAGTGGTTCTGGAGGGGGCATTGTGCCCAAAGTGCTTCATCCTGCCAAGGACTGAGGTAGTGGATGTGATTCTCCACTGGTTCTGAGGGGGCATTGTGCCCAGAGTGGTTCATCCTGCCAAGGACTGAGGTAGTGCATGTGATTCTCCACTGGTTCTGGATGGGACCTTGTGCCCAGAGTGCTGCACATGCAGTGTGGCCGGTCCCATTTCCTCACCTGGGTGTGTGTGCCACGAGATTGCCTAGGAACAGGTAGCATGATACGCCATGGAGGCAGAGACATACCCCACACTGCTGCGGCTTCGCCTTCCACCTGCAGGTGCAAACAGTGATGGAAGTCATGCCTCATGGAAGCTGGGCCAGGTCCAGGAAGTCTCCTCAAGCCTCGGACAGCTGACCACTGGGGATGGTAGCCATGTCAGCGGTGGTGCCACTGGCCGAGCACGTCGCGGGGCCGGTGGCGGTGCTTTCGGCGGTGTCTGTGGTGGCGGTGCTGGTGCATGTGTCAGCACCTGTTGAGGGACACAGCAGGACGTCTCCTGCAGCCTCGGACGGTTGCCCACTGGGGGAGATGCTGGGACAGTTACTGAGGCTGCAGACGTGCCAGTGGCAGTGCAGGTGGCTGTGCAGGTGGCGGTGCTGGTGGCGGTGCAGGTGGCGGTGCTGTTGGTGGGTGCAGGTGGCGGTGCTGGTGGCGGGGCAGGTTGCGGTGTTCGCCGCCGTACAGGTTGGTGTAGTCGTGGACAGAAAGGGTGACACTAGTCCCTCAGTCAGTGCCACCGTGCCTTGTCCTGACCTGCTCTTCTGCTCTTGTCCCTTCCCCACCTTTGATGGTGCCGCAGGTGTCTTGCCACTGTCCCCTTTTGTTTTGTCTGAGCCCTTGGTGGCTGATAGGTGCGGCTTCTCCCTCCGGGATGTGGGCACCTTCTTCACCTTGGCAGGTGGCGGAATGTCCTTGCCCTCGCTACGCGGCACACTGGCAGCCCTGATGGGTGGTGCACTCGATGACCCCACAGTTGCTGGCACCACTGTGACTGGGGATTTGGTGGCTGAGGTGCTGGGCTGGGACCTGGAAAGCCTGGCCCTAGGGGAAGGACGGGGGGGGAGGTGAAGGGAAGAGGTCAAAGTTTGCCAGGAAACTTTCAAAAATTTAACGCGGGCTAACGCCATTTCTTAGCACCATCCGTGCATCAAATTTATACTTTGACACACGGTGGTGCTAAGAACAGGTAAGAGCAATTTTTTGTCCGCTAACCATTGCGCCATGTCATAAAGCAAAATGGCGTTAACGCAGGAAAAATTACTCTAATCCGGTTTGCGACATGGAAAACGTCCCAAACCGGATATGCACCTTTTTTCACCGCAATAGTGTCAAAAAGTGACAGAAACTCAACAAACAGTGCTTAGGAGCCCTAAAATGGATCCCAGAAGCCAGGAGAAACCCCAGGGAGACCTCAGTCTACCTGGAACCAGCGAGGAGGACACAGACACGACCCAGGGGAGAGACAAGAAGAAAAGGAAGTGTTGTTTCAGGGCAGAGGAGCATGAAATACTGGTCAGAGAGGTGACGGAGCACCAGCATCAACTCTTCATCACCTCTAAATTGCCAATTGGGAGGAGAGAGGCAATTTGGCAGCAAATTGTGGACAAGATTAACAGTGTGGCAGAGATCAGAAGAACTTTCTCAGAGTGTAAGAAATGCTGGCACGACTGCAAGCGCAAGACAAAGGAGAAAATGGCAAGGAACAGGAAGGCAGCACTGCAGACCTGAGGTCAGAGTCCAGCACCGCAGGAAGCCCTGATGAGATGGAGGAGATGGTTGAAGCCGTCATTCTGGAGGAGATCGTCACAGGAATCGCAGGACAACGCAGACTTCCAGGAAACAACACATATGCAGGGTAAGTTGCATGGGGGACCAAAATGCCTAAATTTCAAGTGCAAGAAGAGGGAGGTACATACCTACTACACAATGCATGTCAGCCATGGAAATCAGGCAGTGGAAAGGACAAAGGGGCATGGCACGGGTTCATGGGCTGTGCAGGGGCATCCAGGGGCACAGCACAACCCAACACCAACAACCTTTGCATGAGGGTACACCGCCATGCCAAGGCTGCTGGAAATGCGAAAGCAGACCACGAGAGTAGGGTAGAATGTAAAACTGGGCTGCTGTCACAGGGCAGCTGGTATTGTCAGAATGTAAACTAGAGGGCAATGCCCAGTCTCAGGCCATTGCCTCAAGCGGCATTTACCATTGACAACACTTGCCACTACTACCTGTGCTGTGTGTGCTTGACAATTAGGAAATGGCAGTTAGGTGCCCATGGCACAAACACATTCAAAATGAGGGTTCAGGATGACTACGTGATCAATCCCCTTCAATTCCTACCCAAGTGCAACTCCTGTCACCTGCTCATGTCCATAGACTCAATAAACATCAGGCACTGTCACTTACATTATGAAATACATAGCAGTAATCTCATACCCATGCTGCCCATTCCAGGCTCTACCTCATGCCTGTGTCACAGTAGCTGCAATGCCGCCATGCAATATCTCAAGTGTCATAGTGCTAAGACAACAGCATTGAGGGGGAGGACATATGTTTGTAGCTAGTGAAACACACCTGCACAGTCATAAGAGGAAATGGAACTCTGCCAGGCCCACCAGTGCAATGCAATGTAGCACACATACGCAAATATCAACATGAGAAACTACCAATGCTGACACCTGTATTGTGTCATGCCAATGCAATACATGGTATGGTGATAGGTCTCAGCACTGCATAGGTGTATGTGAAAAAGAGACTGGGTCAGGGCCATATTGTTATGTGTGGTGCATGTGGCATCAGAACACCAACAAGCATTGCAAGGTCTCACCATGCTAGTGGTAGCAGAGGGAGGGTTGAGTACGACAAGAAGGTGCCAAGACACAATTTGTACAAAACCTACACCTAGAGGATGTGACGCGGACAATTCCCCAAACTGCCCACACTACATGTGACATGCAGGTGGGGCATAGGCCTGAGAGAATGTAAATATTAATGACAGGAACAATGAATGGGATCCCAGATTACAATGTTCCACCAATAGGAAGTCTGTGACGTTACATTACAATGGCCACAACAAAAACACACTAATTGTACAATATCTCATTGCAGAGGACAATGGCTTTTCTGTGGATCTGCCTGCCCTGGACTACCCTGATGACATGGATGATGAGCTGACCACCATCAGCCAGGAAACCCTCTAAGATGTCCTGGGACCCCTCCAGACACCACCTCCAGTTGCAAGGAGGAGCACACATGTAGCAGCCATCCCAGAGGACCCACCAACCACCCCAATAGTACGACCTGCCAGCTCCAACACAGCTGAGGACTCTGATGACACTGGGACCACCTTTGAGAGGACAGTTGTGGGAGTACAGCGGGAGCTGGCCAAGGAGGTGCGGGTGGGGATGCAAAATATTGCAGCCAGCCTTGAGGGCATGCACATGTGCATGATGACATCGCCAGAACAGTCAGCAGCCATGCAAGTCCAACAATCACTACTGCAAGGACTCCAACAGTGTGTGAGGGACATCACCACTGCAGTGAGGGAGTTGCCACAACACCTGGCCTCCCAAACCTTTTGTTGCATGCATGACAACAATCGGGACTTCCTCAGGGCAGACATGGCTGCCTACTACAGGGATGTTGCTGCCATATACAATAACCAGTAGCTCATCCTTGCTGCTGTTATGCCCTTAACGGTTCCACAGTTGGCAGCTACCGGGAATTCAGAGTCCACTTCTCCAAACACTGAAGTGTGTGTTGCCCCCTCTAACCCACCACCACCACCATCGAGGGCAGAGGAGACAACACACACATCAGAGGATGAAGATGTGGAACAGATTACCTTCACCCCTAGGAGTACCTGGTAGCACTAGTCCATGCCACATGGGCACTTTTTTTCCTTTGTCCTGTGCTTGACAACATACCAGTCTCGCTACAGTTGGTGACATGTACTCTTCTCTGACACACTGTTAACCTTACCACCATGGACTGCAATTGTCTCTCACTACCCAATTGGCAGTTCATGTTCCTGTGCACTGAATGACACTCCATCAAGTGTATCATGACATGTCCCTCAACATTGCACTTGTGTTGGGTCACAATAGTTTGGTTCACTCTAATGGACTCACAAACCTTGAATATGTAAATTTGCACTACAGCACTTTAAAATTAACAGCATCTACACAACCACTTTGTCTCTGTATACTGTGACACATCTACTTTGCTGGAGATTTGTGATGCATGTAACATGTCAATGGTCACACTATGTCAATACAAGAGTGTAGAAATAACGTGGGCTGATATCTATGCGCAAGGGTCTGGATTTTAAAATCATCTGTGCTGCTTGTGGCTCATTTCTGAAGTAAAAGCACCACTAACTCACAAAATATAATTGCACTTTGTAGGTTTGTGATGCTGTTGCATTAATAAAACGAGTCAAATGCTATGTAAAAATTGTATATGTCAGGCTCAAGGTATCTACAAGATTAAACTCAATATTGGGCACATACCCTACAAGACAATCATTGTGTACATGACATTTGACTCTAAACATAAATTCCACAACCACAACATACAGCAGGAATGGCTGTGTAAGAGTGTTTGGACAATAAAGTCACCTGGGAGTACAATTTAAACCCATTGGTGTGAATTTTGTATACTTAACCTCATAAGAAATTGACACCACTCAGTTTATCAGGGTTCACATGAACATCAGGCTGCAGTCAGACGTCCCACAGTGCTCAAGATTCCAACATAGGACCCAAACGATGACAGCTTAAAAAGCACACCTACCGGTCCAATACATGGGAACCAGTCACCTTGAGTGGTGGGTACAATGGATGGCAGATGCATAGAGAAGTATCTTTGTTGTAGCTGCCAATGTGACAGCTCAGTTGGAAGGGGTAATAAACATGTCAAGAATGGGATGTGGATGGAGACGGAATACACCACAAATTTGCCACTGTACTCTCATGCAAAGGCCCAGATTCTCAATCATATGACACGTACCGTAAAGTAGTACCTAAAACTTTATTAACTATGTATAAAAGAAAAATTAAAACTATGTCACACACCTATACTAACCTAACCTATCTTAACTATATATTACCCACAACTGGCCCTAACTACCCAATGCTAAACTTACTTACCACATGTAACTAAACACTCTAAACATTAACCCCCCACCCCCTTATATGATGGGACACATGTAGGACAACATATACTAAACTAAACAGATACTAACTAATACTAAACAAATATATATATTTTTTGTATTTTTTGTATTTTTCTTTTTTTCTTTGTTATGATAGAATACACAAAACCCTCAACATCAACCCCCACCCACAAACTAACATGTAATAATATAACTCCTCCACCCCCCCAACCTACTTATCCCATCTAAACTAATAGCCTACTCTAACCTATCACTAAACCCCCTAAACCCACTAATAAACAGTATAAGGAAAGAGGAGGGAGGGGATAGAATTAGGGGTGATGCAATACAGGACTTAGAGTTTTGCCCTCTTCAGAGTTTTCTGTATAGATTTGAGCCTCCGGTTATTATGAGCAACATCATGCTGGAGACTGTCCATTTTCTTCAGCACCTTCTGCAAGTCCCTCTGTAGCTGCCTGAATGCGGCAAACCAGCTGCTGTGGTGGTCTGTGTCCCTGATGTTGTAGCAACTGCAGGTGCCGTGGTCGGGGGTGATGGAATTGACGGTGCAGCAGGTGTTGTGGCTGTAGTTCCCAAGGTTGAGGGTGCAGTAGGTGTGGCTGAGATACTGGTGCCCATTGTGCCACTGCCTGCAGTCGGGGTGGTGGCGACACCAGTTGTGGCCAGTGCTGGGCCCCCTTGGCTAAAAGCCTGTCATGCTCCAGTGGCTCTCTCCAGACGACAGCGTCTTGCCATCATTCAAAACCAAGACTCCACATCCAGGATATGCCTGTATTGCGCTACCCACTTCTGGAACTCTCTAATCTCTGCGGCATTCATGTTGGCAGCTGTAAAAGGAGACAGGCAAACATTAGTGTCATCATTGTGTGATGCATGTACAGATGATAATCTAACACTGTCCCTCAAATTGCACATGAAGTCCAAATCACAGTACAGATGATAGATTGTCCCTGAGCAATGACATGGCGACGCGGCCTACCCATCAAGTATTTAACAGCACAGCAAAGCACAACAAGGTGTGTACCAAATTAAATGATCTGTGCATTTATGTAGCACAATGTGTCACAATGCAAATGCAGCAAGTACTCAGCATGTGCCAGGCCGACTAATCCCTATCATCTGGATCAACTTCAAGGCACGCAAGACCTTTGATTTGTATATGGCAATGGCAGGACGGTATGCAGTTGCTAATCATAATGGGTCAGTGTTGTTTGGGACACATGCATGCTTGAATTAGATGTCTGTTATATACACTGTGACCATCACACCAAGCTACATATATTTTCTCCCCCTACCCCTGTGCCTCAGGGGGGGTGGGCATGCAATACATCATCTCAACCATCAAGGACAACCACGAAGCCTTGTCCAGCTGTACATGGATTTAGTGAGTGGAACACATGTGAGGAGGCCTGCCAACTAGGAATGAGTTAACCATTGGTCAATCACATCTACATTCATGTTTCCATTTGTGGACAACCATCAACATCAGAACTCACTGACACATTTCCTAAATCACCCACATTGATGCAAGCACACATCTGGCCTTGAACTGTTATAAGCACGCCTATGACATACCACTTAAGTACCACGTAAATGGAGTACAACATTTGGGGCTAGTTGCTGGGGTGCAGTCACCCATAGAGTCCTACATGAACATTACATTATAGGGATGCACAATTTAGTGTGGAAAACTGATGCATCACTGTCTTGTGTAAATTAGGGTATGACTTGTTGACAATATTCTGACACTGTACCACCTCCAACTCAAACGTGGGTCTACATGTGGCTACCAATCACCTTATTCACCTACTGCTGCTGATTGCACAGCAAAAGACTCCCAAGATATGACTCTCTGCTAGTGAATGTCTAACCCTCACATGGAACACTATTTCAACCTCCAGCCAAGTCATATATCAGATCCCGTGCCAGCTCATCATATCTTGCAATGAGTCCAACACACAAGAGTCAATCACTCAACAGCTGCAATCACAACACAGGACAGACATTTTCACACCTACTGGATATGTCTGGGTCCTCGAATCGAGCCACTTCCCCGATGGTATAGAGGGCTGGTCCACTGTAAAACATTGAAGAGAGATATAGGCTTAATGTCTGATCACTGTACAAATGTGGGAACAACATATCACAGTGTGTGACATTTTATATGATAGAGCTACACATCAGGCATGTAGACACTCCAGCAGACATACCACTGCAAACTTGCATTGACACTGGCACTTTAGTGAGTGATAGACACACATATACACACATGCACTGGCCCTAACAATCATGTGGTGCTAAACCTGACTACACACTTTTGTGGCACATCCATTTCAGATGGTACTCTATTTAATTATTTGTTACTGGGTGACAATTGCAATGGCACTTCCCTGGTGCACTGCAATACAAGTGACTCAGGTATTGTGGCTTGTGCATCAAGGGACAATGAGCAACTGTGTGATGGACATGTGGTCGATTTTCAGTCAGGAATTATCACGCTTTCAGTGGTCCATAACAGATGTGGCACTGTTGTATGCAGGTAACATATGCCCCATTGGCAGTGTCCCCTAAGCTGTATATGCCCCCAATGACAACATGAAGGCAGGGATCTTGTGTGTGTAATGATGACAATATAGCGCTAAACCTGGATTGGCTACTTTGCTGTTCCAAAACTGCGAAATATGGTATGCTGACAGTTTCTTAGCTGATCATCATTGACAGAATGCATGGGCACAGGTGTAGTCATTGCACCTGAAATGTGTCACTCAGGGCCATATGTACCTATATCAGGTATTGTGATTCACACATTGCGAGACTTAGCAACTACCAATTAGCAAGTTTGATGATCAGAGGTAGAACCTTCTGAATGACACTGCTTGCAAATCAAAAATGGGATAGCAAATGACCTACCTCTTAAATCACAATGAGGTAGGTCTCGTTTTGCAAACCCCTTGGGAATGGCGGCACTCACAGGGATGCTGGCCTGCTGAGCTCAGCAGACCACAATGTCTGTGACTACTTTCATATTGAGATGTAAATGTTTGTTGAAATGCAGCAATATTTCAGCAGGGGTGAACAGAAAGTATTTTAACAACCTATTTCATTACTAAAAGAGATTTTAGGAAGCAGTCAGTGGTCCGTTGCAAAACTTCATGCTCAGAAAAAGTTTTTGACCATGCATTCACAAAGAGGAAGGGATCCCATGGTGACCCCTTCCCTTCAGAAAATGGGTTAGGACCAAGTTGAAACGGATGGTAACTGCAATAGCTTAGTGTCAGCATTTGTGCCCAAGAATAAAAGAAATAGGCGCCTGCGACTCAATGATAGGATTTGAACACCTAATCCTAAATGCCACTTGAAAACCCTGTTTTGTCATTGTGCTATCTGATAGCAGAATGGCAAATTTTGGTTGGTGCATTTGAATGAATATTTGCCCTGACGTAAACACAAAAATTCAGTAAACTTAGCCATTAGTGAAAGTTATAAATAGCTTGGTACATATGGCCCTGAATAATAGACTGACATGGCTCCACGAAACTCTGGACTGCATTGTTACCATGTATTAACATGTGTAATACATCTCATTACTGGTACACTAACAGTTTGTTCAACTTGCATTCCACATGGCCACAAACATTGCATGCAGCACGTCATGACATCTGCTACTGTCACTCAGGAGCATTCTACTGTACACATTTGTCAATGTGATACTCACCAACAGGGCCACCGATCACCACACCCAGGGGATCCAGCAGGTCCTATTCTCGGGCCACCAGGTCAACCCAGCAATGCTTAAGCTGGTGCTCATTCCGGAAGGTGTTGAATATTCTTTTAAGGTGGAAGAGCACCTTCGCCCAACAGAGCCGTCTTGCCTCTGTGTGATACTCCTGTACCACACGGCCCCTGCCTCCAGCATCACTGGAAGGAAATGGCACACAAGCCACACAGATGCCCCATGCTCCTCCTGACCCATGTGCCACAGCTTCGCCCTTTCCGACATGGTACAGTATTTTGAAAATAAAATTAAAAATAAAGGAAAAGAAAAAAAGGAAACTTAGAAACCCCAAATGACAGACCCAAACTACCCCAACTAATCTTACCCACAAACAGACACCCCACAGTACAAATAAAATTCTGACAACAATAAAAGACACAAAAACACTTACACAGGTACAAAATACAATAAGGATACACCAAAAGACAAAAGATAGACCACACAAGTGACAATATACACAATCCACAAGAGAGCAAGACCAACACACTGCCACACAGTCAAGAAAAATCCCAGACTGCAAAGTGAAAGTGAAAGTACACCCACTGTACCATGTCTGTAAACAGGATTTCCTATTACATCACTTGCTGTCCCCTTTGTGTCCCGTTTTCCGTCTTGTGTGTATATTTTTTGACGCTTACGTAGTTTGCGTGAATCATTTTGACGCATAAGCTACATGTGCGTCAAAATCCCATGCATTACCAGAAAACTACTATTTTTATGGATGTCCACATGTGTGGGGTTCACTGGTGGAATTAATGTTAGGGACCCTTTAATGTTTAGTGTGTGGTTGTGTCATTTTGCGATGCATTTGCCTCAAAATGTCTGACTCAAACTGTGTTTGCCTCATTTTTCATTATTTAACATGCATGCAGCCTATATCTTGACGAAGATAGGATGGTATGGCCTGCAGTGTGTGTTTTAGTGTTTAGTCACATGTGTTAAACTATGCAACTGCGGCCCACATTTCTACTATCTTTGTGCAGGATTCGCTTTTTTTTACTGGTGCAAAGGCAGTGCAAAGTTAGGTAAATTAAATGGAATTTGTAAATTTGCGCAGATTTTGTGTCAATAAATGATGGCAAGGCTGCGCTACAAAAATATAAATCATGGCCTGTGTGCTTTGTGTGTGAATTGACTGTTACAACTATTTGTGTGCTTCTGTTGTAATGGCATGCAATACATTAGGTGTGATGTTCATGTATGAATGTGTTACAAGTGGGTATTAACATCAGATGCCAATCAATGAGGTACAACAGTCATGATGGGTGTTTGTAATATGTGTTGACTCTTTTGCTGTGTCTAGTTGTTTGACTTTGGGGACAATGCATTTTCCATGACAAACAATACACAGGGAAGATCGAGGATGGCTGATGAGGGCTATGTCAGATATGTTACCCCTCATATGTCATTAATTTTTGCCTACCACTTCATAGTCACTTGTGTGTATACTACCAATAGGTCAGGCATTTGAACATGTTTGGTAGGTACAGTGTTTGCGAGAGAGAGCCTCAGTTCAAATCATAAAATTGTCATGTACACGTCAGTTTGACTAATGTAAATTACCTATGTTCCTCCTGTGGCTGTGGTGGACCAGCAGCCCAGGCTGCATGTGCTCACATATTTTCAGAGATGCAGTGCACAAAACTGTCCAGTTCAAGTATGTTGGCATGTGTACTCTGTGTCAGTATTGGGCTCCATGGTATTACGGTTTCATGCAGGTCTAGTCAGGAGTCTGTTGGGGCAACCCTTGAGTTTACAGAGTATCTTTCAAAGCAGATTTGTCCTCAAGACGAAGATCCGCTAAAGGCATACAAGGGGATAGGGCAGCTATGGTATGGCAGATAATACAGAAGAGTTCAACCTTAGTGTGGACAAATATGTAACAGGTCAGTAATGGACAAACATGCAGGGCTCATCATTATGTTTGGACACAGGGTAGGGCTCTGAACTTCCCACAGTAACAGGGAAAATCAGTGCCTCTGTGCAGATTAATCTCACAGATAGACACCACGCAAGCCCCATCGAAAAGTGGCAACAGAAGTGAATCTGTGTCTGGACCTTCAGGGCACAAACATGGATTGTCCTTGCATACACAAGACCAGCCCTTGTTTGTTAGGCTGAAGTTACAGTAAAAAATCCAGGAATACAGCCATGGCACACTGTCACTGTTTGGCACTAATGAATACATGCAAAACCAGACAAAGAATGGGGGCTGGATTAGTCTCCTGGAAAACATGTGCCAGTACAAATACAAACTTAAACAATTCCATTCGGTTGAGGACTGATCGTACATTTACCAGACACAATACCCCAAGAGGAAACAGAGGGCATTGGAACCAACTAGGAGGCAAATGCAGGCACAGGGAACAGGCTGTGGTTGGCGCAAAGACTGGAACCGGTCTGGCTAACAGGAAGCTGGCTCTGTCAGGAACAAACATGAACAATGCTGAAAAACAGGGAGCAGAGTCTGTCTGCAACAAGCAGGAACAACAGTGAGGAAACAGAGAGCAGTTTCAGGGGTACTCAGAACTGTAACACAATCCAACAAGAGCTCTGGTACACAAATGAATTGTACTCAATGCACGACGAGTAGCTTCAGGGAATGGCAGCTTCTAAGCATTTCCAGGCTTCAGCAAGTCCTAGAGGAGAGAATCCAGTATAAGAGGTTGACTGGTCTTTTCTTATGGGAAGCTATGGACAGAAGATCACAGGTCTTACCGACTACCAGGCAGTGCATTAAGGGACCTGGAGTCCAGACAGGCTAATGTAGTTGTACTGAGGCATGCCACATAGAAAAGGGAAGGAAACAGGAGCCAGAATGGGAGTCTGTGTGAGTGTTGATGAGGATTCCCAGGGTACAGGTAGTCCATTTACGGCGCCCCCTAGAGAAGGGAGGGCAAAGACTTAAAAACATGGCTGAGGCAGGACTTATTACCTTGGATGGACTGTGCAGAGCATGTCTTATGAGCATTGCTTGTCATACCTGGGACACTCGTGCTATCCATTTTCAGGATTGATGCACCACTTGTCACACAAGCTCCTCACAGGTGTGTGCATCTTCAGTCTCGCACAAGTCCTGGAGGAGAGAATCCAGAATAAGTGGCCAACTGGACTTTTCCAATGGGAAGCTATGGAAAGAAGATTACAGATCTTACCAACTACCAGGCAGTGCATTATGGGACCTGAAGTCCATGCAGGCTAATGTAGTTGTACTATGGCATGCCATATAGAAAAGGGAAGCAAACAGGAGTTAGAATGGGAGTCTGGGTGAGTGCTGATGATGATTCCCAGGGTACAGATAGTCCATTTACAGCACCCCCTAGAGAAGGGAGGGCAGAGACTTAAAACATGGGTGTGGCAGGACTTCTTACCTGGGATGGACTGCGCTGGGCATGTCTTATGAGCAATGCTTGTCATACCTGGGACACTCGTGCTATCCATTTTCAGGACTGATGCACCTGTTGTCACACAAGCTCCTTGCAGAGAGAGCTTATGTCACACTTACTAATGTCAAGGGTCTGTTCATACTGTACATTCCTGTTACTAATGCTATTTCACATCCACTGCCTCTTGTATGATGCACTTATTTACCTTATGATTGAAGATGTCATAGTTGTGTGTCATGTGCTACAGTAGACCATGTTGGCAACATGGATGTCTATCATAGCTGTGGTCCTATGATTTTGCCCTTCATATGTGAAATAGAAAATATGGTTTTCATACAAACTGTGTGTGATGTTTGCTATACAATTATACCCATCAAATGTGATGTGGCATCAGAAGTAGTCAGATTTGTCCTTGTGACATGCTCCCTGAGGTAATACCCAGATTCGTAAAGAACATGTGATGCATAAATAATTACCCAGAGCAGGATTCAGTGATAAAGTGAGGTGTTTAATTCCATATCGTAACAATGTGTTTATAGTGACTATTAGTGAAAAAAGTTTTGAACTATCCCCTGTCTGCGACGCATTCTTGCAGCTGTGTTTGGATGTTCCCCCTCATTTTCCCTGGCACCATCTGCCTCCTCCTCCTCTTCAGGCAGTTCTTGGGAATATAGGAGGCTGCCTCTGGTGATGCCCAGGCACCTGAATCTGGACTTCAGGATGCCAAAGGTCCGTTCAACAATGGTGTGTGTCCACTGATGTGCCTCCTTATAGGCATGCTCTGCTGCTGTGCTTGGGTTGGGAATGAGGTCATGATCCATGGCTGGATCCCGTAACCATGATCAGCTGAAAGAGAAAATAGGAGTAAGTATTTTGTTGTTGCTTGCACCAGGAATGTCATGTAGCATGGCAGTTGATGTGTTGTGTTGTCTGTCATTCATATGTGTTTATGGCATTGTGTGGGATCCTGGGATTCTGTGAGGTTCTTTCTGCATTGGGTTGTTTGACTTGAGAACTTGTGTTTGGCTCATTGACCTGATATCTATGGTTTAGTTTCCAAATTGTAGTTCAGTGTGCATCTCCCATGTGCTGTGTAGTGAGCAAGATGTTTTAGTGTGCGTTCACTGGAGGGGACATGATACTTCCACACACACAATAGATTCCAATGTGGTGGTAACATGGTTGCCCTACATGGCCTGGGTAATTCCATCTACTTTGACGTATGTAATTGCAGATGAAAAGCAGAGGTGAGGCCATTTGATTGGGCTTGGTGGCAATGCCCAACACATCTCCCTGCACAGAGGTGTTCAGTAGTGACAATGCACAATTGTCCCATGTGTGACTTGGTTCTATGTAGACATTTGTGGTTCCCTCTGCCAGTGGCTCATGTGCAACCGTGCACCTACACTACTGAACCTGCTCCAGGTAAGCTGGCTAACTGGCTTGTGGAGGTGGATGTATGTGTGCAGGAAGGACTGTCTCCCTGTACATCTGTTATTTAGATGGAGATTTGGCTTTTTCAGTATGTGCAGCAGTGTACAGTTTGCATTAGTGTCACATCAATATGTGTTCATAGCACAGTCCACCTCCTTATTGCTAGATGGTAACGTCACCCAAGGAGTGATGTGTGATGTTGGAACTGCCTCAGTATTTCCATGTCACCTACATGTGAGTCAGCATCATCATGCTATGTGTCTCATGGTGTTAGACGTGCAGCAACACACATTGCACACCCCTTCCACAATATTTATTACTTGGGAGGGTGTTGGATTCACTATGTGGCCTTATGTAATATTAAATGGTTCATCTTCCAAGTTGTACTTCCAGTGCAGGCCATGTCATTGTCACTGTGTGATTTGAAATTGGTCCCTTGTAGCTCTAGAGTAGCATCTATTGTTATTGGCAGTCGTCATTTGTCCATAGGTCTGTATCCTATTGGGTCAGGGAGTCAAACATAACTAACTACCTGTGTCACACCTCGATGTCTTCCTGGCCACATGTTAATGTAGTGGTGTGTGTATTGTGTGTCCTACAGGGTTGCTGTGTCGTGTGTATATTACTAGGTTTATGGACTTACCGACAAGAAGGTCATTGCCATATCGTCCATCCTGGAAGTGGCGATTGATGGTGCTGTGGCGAAAGATGAAGGAATCATCTACACTCCCAGGATACTTTGCCAAGATGTTGGTGAACAATCCCTGGTGGTAAACAATGGCCTGCACATTCATGGAGTGAGTTTGCTTTCTGTTGCGGTGTAAGTGCTCGGTTGCAGCTGGTTGTACAATCCGGACATGGGTGCAGTCAATAGCACCAAGCACATGAGGGAAGCCATGTATTTAATAAAACCCTGTTTGGTCTCCTGCTGCTTCTGCTGTGTGTTGGGAAAGCTGAGGTGGTGGGGTGTGAGGGAGATGATGGCATCAAGGACCTTGGGAAGGAAGGCGGAGAATGAGGGCTGTGATACCCCAGCAACCAGGGCACCTGTACTTTGGAATGAGCCACTTGCCAAACCTGTGCAGGATAACTAGCAGCTTGGTCTCCGATGGAATATTGTCTGGTGTCTGCAGGCTGGCTGTTAAATGTGGCTCTATTTAGCGAAGCAGCTGCTGTATGGCTTGCCAGTTGAGTCTGTACCTCTGGATTATATCCTGTACCCTGAGGCCCTGGAGGGTTGTCCTGGTCCTGAAGAGCCTGTCCTGCCTTCTGCATTGCCTTTGGTGTCCACGTTGGTGTGGTGGCAGCTGGTGCTGTTGGTCCTGTGCTCTGCATTGTCTGGCATGCTTCATGAGTAGCACCTCATGTCATGTGTTTTTTCCTTAAGTAGTGATGTGTGTGCCCCATTTTAATGCCTGCCCTGACTAGGAGTAAAAAATTTACGCAAATCGGGCTTTGCGTCATTTTTCAGGTCCGCTTCCCAGCCGTGCGACGTTTTTTCCCGGATGGATAAATATGGTGCACAGGTGTTTGAGTAATTTTTTGGATGGAAATGCCTAACTTGCATCTCATTGATGCAAGGTGGTTTCACGTATCCAGAAAATGACACAAACTCAGATATTTTGATGCAAGACAGGTATATCGCCAAAATATAAATATGGTGTTAAGTGTGCACTGGATTTGCATTAAAAAAAATGACGCTAGTCCGGCGCAAAAAGAGTATAAATATGGGCCTGAAAATACAACAAATGGCTCAGGATCTCTCATGGGGTCTGTGAACTGGACATTGTGTTCCATTGAAAAAACACTTGCACATGTAAAAAAATCTCCACATTCACATGCATCTTGTCATCTTTTACTGTGATCCATCAACTCATCTAAATGTATGCATTGTGTGAAGCTATGACAATGAGAAGAGAACCTAATTACATGTGTGGCTTCCTGTCAGACACAAAGCTACACACTAGGACTATAACATGAAAAAGGTGACTTATGGTGTTGTGGGCCACAACCGACTTACGGAGCCTTAAAAGCATGGATTGAGCAGATACCCATGCAAGTTGACATATGCCATGTATGGGTCACAACCAAGTGTCTGGAATTTTCCCTGATGCGAGCACCAGTACAACTAATATATGGAAAAGAAGAGACAAATTTGATCACCGTCGGGCAGCTGTCTGTGTGTCAGGATACATTCCCAAAATAAGTTTAAGTAATTTGTACCACACATTACAAGATTATTTCTGACAGACCTCAGCGATGACAGTTGAAGTTCCATACTTACCTGTCAAAGACTCTCTATACATACACAATGTGAATGTCAAGAACTGGGGATTACAAATGTTTTGAGTAGCTGATGTCATATTGCAGCCAGTCCGATAGCTCCTTGATCATAGGGGATGTGCATAGCCATACATGTACATGAATACAGAAAACATACCCTAAGGCATTCCTCTAACTTGGCCAGGGCACACATGAGTACACCCAGACACTCAACCAACATGGACACCTTATTGTCTAAAACTAACAGTATTTACTGAAACGTAAAAACAGCACCTTATTAAAACCTAACCTAGACACTATCCTACACTAAACTACCCTAAACTAACTTATCTATACTTACCACTATAGCTATCTATCCTAATCTAAACTTACCTTAAACATTTAACATCACACACTAAACATTGTCCCCCTAACCCCCTTAAGAATCAAGTTGCAAGTAGGACAACATTAACTAAAGCTACACATATACTAACTTAACCTATATCCTAAACAAATATATATATTTTGTAAATGTTTTGATGGATTTTTTCATTTTTTAAATGTTTGTAATAAACCATAGAGCCCCATACATAACACCCACCCAACGTCCCAAAACAAAAACCCACCGCCAACTATACTTACTTTATCCTACAACTAACCTAATTTATTTAACTAACCTGTCACTACCCATCTACAACCCACTAAAACTGATTACAATATACAACGGGAGACGGGAAGGAACTGGGAGGCTGTGCATTAACATGATTAAAGCTTCTTCAGCTTTTTTTTGCAAAACTTTAACAACTTGAAATTGCGAGCATTGTCCAGCTCAGGCTTGTCCAGTCACACTATAATGGCTCCAATGTCCCCCCTCATGTCTGTTTGAGATGCGGCTATTGGGGGCTGCTGTTGCGGTGGCTGTGTAGGCATAGGTGCTGTTGATTTGGAAGGGGTTGGAACAGCTGAGGCCCCACTGACCCCTGATGTTGTACCCAGTGTGCCCTTTACAGTTGCGGCCTGTTTCAGACGTCCCCATGTGGAATGGCAAGCCAAGCTTTCCCGCCAGTACCTCCTAGCAATCTACTGGTACCCTTCCTGTACCTCCATGATGTGGCGGAAATGCTCTGCCCTCTTATCAAAAGCAAGCTTCTGTGCTGTGGTCATAGTGGCAGCTAAAACATGAGGAGAACATGGCGTTGAGCAGAGGTAAAACAAACATGCAATGGACCCAGCATCCTCAGATGACACATGCTGTCCACCAGACATTCCACAACAATGTAAATTACCAATTCAAAACTAAACTTCCTACCAGCCATCTACAGTATCATGTACATGTCACTGGGTTAATGGCCCAGAGGTAAGTGGACTAGTGCTTCCTTGTGCAACATATGTGTCATCATACTTGAGGATCAAATGGCCGAACAAGTCCCAAATCCCTATGCCATAGTCAAAAAGTGGCTCAATTCATGTATTTGACTACTTTGACACCCTTTGCGCTACATTAAGCCTTGGCCAGGCATCATGGATGCAAGGTGGGGTTTTCCCGGTAGAGGGACAGGAAAAATTGGCACTGGGAATTCTAAGGAATGCCAATGCATCATTCATGTGTCCTTGGGTTAACACCTGCTCAGAGCAAGCGTTACAAAGGGACACACCATTGCTTACAATGGACCCCTATGTACAGTTCAGGGTTAGTGCCCATATAGTTTGCTGTAAGCCTCAATAGTACATCTATATTGTCTACAGATTTTGTACCTATTGCCTACTACCCTGTGGCATGGTGTGCAAACTTTCTTATGCTGTACCCACATGGTGGCTCTATAGGTGCCGTAAGGGGCACAGGAAGAGTGGCTCTGCACCTGGTGCAGCGACAGTATTCCTTCTTATTGAACTATCTGTGCACATGCATGCTTAACATCTCCTAAGTACCAGGCATAAAGTCAGCATCCACATTCTATTCACATGTGATGTGACGAAGCTCATTCACAATAATCATGATGGGTAGATCGTGTTGGTTAATCTGCACACATCTAGTTTGCTATAATCTGTAGACATGTCCCATATCCATATGGAGCAGAGTTGTATTCTCATTGTGTACTTGCACTGCCTCTGCCTCACTTAATGTCTGAAGAGTAGTGAGGCACCGGTGGTGCAAGTGTCTCCTTCATAAGCCCCATTGAGATCTCAACACATGTACATCATTTGCACCATGTCCTGAGTAACTTAAAGCAACGTATGGCAGACAGTGCTGTAAAATGTGCTGTGAAAAAATGTTGGCAAGAGGCATGCTAATCTGATAAACAGCATCTCTGACACATATCTTGACTGACATCACAGTGTATGTGGGCATGCTCTCCTCTTCCTAACACACACAATTCCATAGCAGCACAGCATGGCACTTGCGAAACAATCAACTTTATCTACATCCTCGACATTGCACCAGACGTGATTCCAATATCCTAACTCAGATGATGGCATCTCATTGGTCACACATGAAATTTCAACTTTGCATTGCACACATCATATCCTTGCATACAAAACCCTGGAATGACACATATGACGCACAAGGTGACACTTACTGCCGCATTGGGGTCTTCAAACTGGGACACATCTCCAATTGTGTAGGCTAGAGGTCCACCTGCAAGACATGACAGGACCTCAAACCTTAGTGATTTTAGAACATTTATGTACATGGACAACTCTTACACATTCAACTTGTTAAGCTGAGTAAGCAAGTCCACTTTGTGTTAGGACTGAACAACTGCTAAACATTACATTTCTGACTGTAAGACAAAGGGCTAGATTAAAGAGGCCCTGGCACCACTATAGTGTCACTTTCCCCAACAGTGTTTTTTACTGCACCATATGTACAAGGATCTGTTATGCAACTTTTTGTAGCGTAAAGCCTTCATGTATATATTGGGCAGCATGACACAGTATTCTGTATAAAAGGGCTATGCAATGGTTGTTGCAGTGGTGTCCAATTAAACAATCCATTGCTTTTGACTCTGCCCCAGATTTTCAAGACATCTTATATGTTGCCAGTGCCAAAAGACTGACAACAGCCCAAGGGTGGTGTAAGCATAGCAAAGAGTTGAGGAATGCATTGATACCTCCTTGTTTCTTGCTTCTTATATGTGTGCACCATTTGAAGGCACACATATTAGAGGTAAAATTAAATGGATGTTTGCTTATGTGCATGTAGGTGTCCCTTCCTGCATCTTTACAAGAAAACTTAACAGATGTCTTGGCACTACTAAGTGGGCTGCTTTCTTCAGCACACATAGACGTGGGACATCACCATTGTAGACTTTTGATGTCCAGGAAGGGATACCTACCTGCACACAGACGCCCCCCTCAACACAGACACACTTGCACTGTGGTCCAAGAATGCCTGTTTTGGTGCAGGCTGATGAGTTATGTGCCGTGCAGGCACATACGTAGGCCTGCCCCGTACTCTCAGTAATATGGGGCAGGCTTGTGTTTCAAATTCAGCACAGCGCTGTGCTGCTGATGTTGGCACAGACCATGCTGCACCTGTTTCACACATATGTAGCTCATAGTTACCACAAAACAACATGCACAGATTTGGGTGGCAGACATATGCACATGTTTCAGATACATATATATAGCAATATAGGGGGACAGGATACTGGCCATTGGCTAAAGCATTGAATCTTGTAGTTGAGCTATGTGAAGAAGCAGCCAACCACTCAGATGGTTGCCTGTTTTCAATCGCATAGCACCAACACATACCTCCATCATGTGCGTGCAATATGTAACATATGGCACACCATGGTGTATGTCAAGACACTGATGTTGAGAACCCTGTCAGTATTGTTGCACTTGGCATGTTTGGCATCATACATGAATATGCTACACATGCAAAGTGGAAATTGGCTTCTTGATGACAAGGGAACAGTCATGTAATCAACCAGCCTTAGGCAGATATATAAGTTGACTGCAATAAAGGAACAGTGTAACCAAGTTGATTTTGAGGCTATATTTTTTAGGTGTCACCTACAGCAAGAATACACAGCTTCCATTCCTCAAGCCCGATTCTGTCATCATGTGACACCCGCCTTTCACACTACCACAGTGCTTGCACTTGTCAAATGTTTGACATATGGTTAGGTAGTAGTTGCCTCCATTGGCAACATTATCTATTAAAAATAGGCACAGCTGTAGCATCATGAGGCAATCACTCCTGCTTACATTTGTGTAACTGTCATGTCACTCTTCACATACATGACGCTCGGCACACACACACCCATGACTGACAATACTCCTGAGTCATGTTTCCCATCACTTCAACTTTACTTACCCCATTTACACAGTTGTAATGATCATGATGGACATATTCTTTTGTGCTTATGAAACATGCACCCTTGCACTATTCTACATGTGTGTGCGATATTTGACACTTTATGGGGTATATCTGATACACAACGTACACAAAGAGCAATGTGCAGTTTGTCTGCACCTGCTGCATAGCTAAGCTCTCTTAAATACCATTTGCTTAAGACACAAAACTTCCTGTCCTGACGTTTGACAAAACATGCTGCTGTCACACTTATGTCGCCCTGTCATACACATGCAAATGAAGATGTTGCGGTGCAAAAGGGATACTTACCAAATGGTCTCTGAATCACCAGGTGAACCAATAGATCTTGCTCTCGTACAATGAGGCCTGCCCTACGGTGTTTGATTTGGTGGTTGGTACACACAACACCAAAGATCTGCCATAGGTGGTGAAGCACCTTTGTCACAGTGTCCTTTCCTCGGGATCTGCATGTCGCTGAACAAAAGGCCCACCTTCCGGCATCACCAACTCAGAAAGCTAATATAGCACAGAGTTATGGTGAAGCTAGTCGGGGCCAGGGAATTAGGGTAGGGAACAGCAGGGAGAGACATCTGAAAAGGAAAAATGGTTAAGCATGTATGTATATACTTGTTCATAACAGCATTAACATTCAATTATACACTGAGACAAAGGCGTCTCCGTGAATGCAAGTGTTGAGACCCTTATGGAATAAACAAAGGCGTCTCCATGGATGCAAGTGGTGAGACCCTTATGGAATAAACAAAGGAGTCTCTGGGGATGCAAGAGTTGAGACCCTTATGGAATAGACAATGGCGTCTCCATGGGTGCAAGAGTTGGGACCCTTATGGAATAGACAAAGGCATCTCCGTGGGTGCAAGAGTTGAGACCCTTATGGAATAGACAAAGGCGTCTCTGTGGAAGCAAGTGTTGAGACCCTTATGGAACAGACAAAGGCATCTCCGTGGATGCAAGAGTTGAGACCCTTATGAAACAGATAAAGGCGTCTCCGTGGATGCAAGAGTTGAGACCCTTATGGAATAGACAAAGGCGTCTCCGTGAACGCAAGTGTTGAGACCCCTATGGAATAAACAAAGGCATCTCCATGGATGCAGGAGTTGAGACCCTTATGGAATAGACAAAGGCGTCTCCGTGGGTGCAAGAGTTGAGACCCTTATGGAATAGACAAAGGCGTCTCCGTGAATGCAAGTGTTGAGACCCTAATGGAATAAACAAAGGCATCTCCAGGGATGCAAGTGTTGAGACCCTTATGGAATAAACAAAGGCGTCTCCGTGGGTGCAAGTGTTGAGACCCTTATGGAATAGACAAAGGCGTCTCCGTGGGTGCAAGTGTTGAGACCCTTATGGAACAGACAAAGGCGTCTCCATGGATGCAAGAGTTGAGACCCTTATGGAATAGACAAAGGCATCTCCGTGAGTGCAATGGTTGAGACCCTTATGAAATAAATAGACAAAGGCGTCTCCGTGGATGCAAGCGTTGGTAGAATCATGATACTTCAAAATGTCATGACCCTTAGACCAAACTGGGCGTAGCCCTTCTCTGAATCATGGAACAAGAACAATTAGTAAAATCATGATACCTCAGGATGGCATGAGCTCTAGGCAAAAAACTGGGCGTGGCCCTTCTCTGAATCATGGAACAAGAACAATTGGTAGAATCATGATACTTCAGGATGTCATGAGCATTAGACAAAACTGGGCGTGGCCCTTCTCTGAATCATGGAACAAGAACAATTGGTAGAATCATGATACTTCAGGATGTCATGAGCATTGGACAAAAAACTGATCGTGGCACTTCTCTGACTCATGGAACAAGAAGAATTTGTAGAATCATGATACTTCAGGATGTCATGAGCATTAGACAAAACTGGGTGTGGCCCTTCTCTGAATCATGGAACAAGAACAATTAGTAAAATCATGATACTTCAGAATGTCATGAACTTTAGACAAAACTGGGAGTGGCCCTTCTCTGAATCATGGAACAAGACGAACTGAGACCTCTGAACCTTGAGAACTTAAGAGCTTGGACCATGGACATACTCTAAACATCAATCATGCAACTACTATGCATTCATAAACATAAAATGTTTGGTCTGAAAGTTTTACTCATGTAAACTGAAGCGCCTTGATTATTGGACCAAGCGTGCTTTACTCATGTGAACTGAAGCGCTTTGATTGCTGTGCCAAGGGTGCTTTACTCCTGTGAACCGAAGCGCCTTGAATGCTGTGACAAGGGCGCTCTACTCCTGTGAACTGAAGCGCTTTGAATACCATGCCAAGTGCGCTTTTCTCCTATGAACTGAAGCGCTTTGATTGCTGGGCGAAGGGCGCTTTACTTGCTGTGAACTGAAGCGCTTTGATTACTATGCGAAGGGCGCTTTACATCCTGTGAACTGAAGCGCTTTGACTGTCGTGCCAAGTGCGCTTTACTCCTGTGAACTGAAGCGCTTTGAATGTTGTGCCAAATGCGCTTTACTCCTGTGAACTGAAGCGATTTGAATACCGTGCCACGTGTGCTTCACTCCTGTGAACTGAAGCGCTTTGAATACCATGCCAAGTGCGCTTTACTCCTGTGAACTGAAGCACTTTGAATACCCTGCCAAGTGCGCTTTACTCCTTTTGGAAGTAACGACTTCCTTCCAAACTTGGATTCAGCAAGGCCTTACCGCTAATGAGTATGACCTACTCGTTTTTGAATGCACCATGGAAACAAGGATACTTCGGTTGGATGACACTCTTCCATTGAGGAACTCTGCTCTTCTCTAGAGAAACCCACATTGTTGTAATTTAATAGCGATTAGATTAAGCATTAGCAGAAGACATCTTGTATTTAGCAACTATTGTGAACATTTGGCGGAATCCATTTTGTATTCATGGCAGCCATTTTCTCTGCCATGTGCTCGCCATGTGCTCTGTCCTACCTTTCTGTTGACTACTCTTGAAAATCTGTCTAGTGACAAGTTATATTTAGCATCTCCCACTTTCGCACATGCCCAGTAAGATCTGCAGCTGTTAGTAATCAGTAACAGACAGTAATGTGTCAACTAGTCCTTGAAACTGTTAGACCCTCCTACCTGTCGACTGTGCATTTCCATATGACCTTACATGTATGTAAGTCTTGCTTCTATAATTGTACCACCTTCTTTTAGCCCCTGCGTGGGTATAAAAGGACCATGCTCTCTTAGTTCAGTGTGCTACTTCAAACATTACCGAAGGGTGCTGTTTGAACTGTAGTACCACCACATGAGGTTTAATAAACTTTGTCTTTTATTTCAGTTTCTGTGCCAACTTCTTCCTATATGGTCTGAGGACTTTGTGCAGAGAAGGGCGAACCCCTTGCACTAGTAGGCCTTGCTGAGGCTTACTTCAACAACATGAGGTCTGGCTGCATCGAAGTCTTCAAAATAGTGAGCAACGTGCTTGGGTGTGGCTGGGCTTTATAGGCCTGCCACACCCAAAGATGGCTGATGCCTCTAAAAACATGGGAATTGTAGTCCCTTCATGGAATAGCACTGATAAGTGCATCTTGTCCACCAATGACCTGAACCTGCAGGTCTATGAGCTTTGCCACAGGGCAGACGACGTTGATGGCCACCTTAGGAGCAAGAGGGGATGACAAGTGGTGCGCAGAAAGCGCCGCAGAGCCGCGCAGAGGAATTTTGGGCGGGACCTGGACCGCACATGGTTCTATTCCTGACAACATTGCCCCACTGCAGCTTCCATGCCTTACTTGGGTAGTCCTGGATGACCCAGCCACCGATACTCAACATCATGGGGAGGTAGTGTTTGACCAGCCAGATAAACCCTCCCAGTTCATCTCCACTTATTCTTTGTGGTATCCCCTTTTCAACATATTGCAAATTCTCTCCACAGCAAATAAAATAGCCCCAAAAATAATAAAACACTACCCCACCTAACCCCAAATACCCCAACAGACCATGCAACCCCATGACAAACACCGACAAAACAATTACTATGACAGGACAAAACACTGCACAAGACTCCGCATAATGACAAATTTGGCAGGATAGCAACAGGACACAGCACAAAAGTCTCAAAACCACCACTCCTCGACCAGCACCAGCTCGACACACCCTCTCACAATCACAGACAAAAAGACTGTGAAGTAAAAGTGAAAGTGAAATCATTGTACCATGTTTACAGCAAGGAAGTCCTGTTTCATCACTTCTTGGGAGTGTGCATAATATCTTCTGATATGCGCTGTTTTTTTTTTAATGCATGACGGTCATGCGTGTTTTTTTTCCCATGAAAGCTGACAATGCCTGTCGACTTGCATTTGATCCGCAGGGGCCAGGCATCATTTTCCTTATTAGCGAAGTATGGATTATTGCTGTTTGCGTGAAAACTTTTGATGCATAATGGGAATGCGTGGATTTTGTTGGAAAGGCTGATAGTGCACCCAGATTCACATACCTTGTCACAGGGGCTATGCATGTATTTAGTCATTGTAGTACGGCTACATGTGTGTGCATGTGCATTCATATATGTAATGGTTACATCGTAATATGTGTTACCATATGTTTGTATATGTGTGTGATGCATGCGATGACTGATACCGTTTCCACATGTGTTGGTAGATGTTTTCCACATACATGTTATTACATGTGTACTGGAAGTGTACATATGTGATGTAACATATAATTGTGGATTTACCACCTTGTCATGTCTGATCTCCAAATGTATGTTTGAAAACACCTCTTTAGATATAATGGGCTTTTTCCAATAAATGTTCATGCATGTGATATCCTTGAGAAATCGTACTCAGAGGATGCAGTGGGCTAAGGCTGGGTTGATATCAGGTAACCCAGGGAAATGTGAGTGCATGTGTCTCCAAACTGTGGTGTGTTGTATGGTTCAGGTTTCATAATGCTATGCTACACATGTAAAATATGGTTCCCCATGATGCAGAAGATGGTGTACTGACATGTCAATGAAGGTTGGTATGTGACGTGTGTGGAAAGATATGAGTAGTGTAATATGTGTAATGAATGCCAAAGCGGTGTGCTAATGGGATATGGAATGTCACAAATCTATCTTCCAGGATGGACATATGTTGGCCATAGTTTCATGGCTATGTATTCATATCAGTGCCACCTATATTTCCCTATATGGGAACATATCCAAAGGTCATTTAGGTCTATGTATGATCATGTGATACATATGCATTTTCATTAGTGGAAGAATGATTTTTGTGCATATTCAAATAGACAATACCAACCATTATAGGTAATTGCTAATTCTTTTATATCTAGGCCATTCACAGGTACATCGCTTTTCACATGAATTTCCAGATTAGCTGCAGGCATACGTCAAGACAACACAATTGTGTGACTTGTGTGTAAGCATGTACTTTGGGAGCGCTACAGACTCTGCCTACATTCCACCCACACTTTCATATGATGGTGCATTCTCCCATTTATTGATCATTCCTGGCCATGGGGCATATATGTGTCCAGTGAACCAGCACCCATTGCTGCTCCACTTTTTTGCGATCTTAGCGCACTCTACAGCAAACATGTGTGTGATAGGTTTGAGAGATAGCACACCATGTGGTAGGATTGGGGCCAATAGCACTCACAGTACGTAATGCCATTGTTATATGGTGCAGGGTTAGGGTCAGACGTTTGTCCCGTACCCTGACCAGTCCATGATGGTCCATTGATACCAATGGTATTCCCCCTTGTCACACCTGCTCAGTGCTGGCATTACAGCTACCCGCCTGAGATGTGACACAGTTTAGTTTCTTATTTTCAAGTACACCATTTTGAAACAGCCCCTACTTTATGTACACCCCCTTGCATACATCTTGACTGACGTAGCCATGATGTGGTGCAAGGCATCGGATCTGGTGCAATGCCAACATAGTATTTATGGTGCGTGGATCTAGGCCTTCAAGAGCCACATGAGTGTGAGTTATATGACGCTGATGTGTGGCATGGAGATGCTACACCCTCTTACACCACAACCTATGTTCCAACATTCTTTGTAACTGTTGTGATTTTTTCCTGCTCTCTGAGGTATGAACAACTTTCCCATGGTATATGTAGCAGAGAATGAGTACACAATGGACAATCTGGTGGAAAGTGATTTAATGGTGATATTTACAGGGTTGTACAATGTCTAGATGTAGAAGTTCAGTATAATTTGTAGTCTCCTGCGAACTGTTGCAGCAGTGTTTTGTTATTCCCCTCCACCTGTGCAGCACCATTGTCATCCTCCTCCTCACTGGGGACATCTACCAGTTCATCCCAGTAGACATTAGTCCGAATACACATGTTATGCAAAATTGTACATACAAGGATCACCTTGCATACCATGGGTGGTACCTACAACAGGCTTCCTCCTGTCAGGGCCAGGCACCTGAACCTTGACTTCAAGAGCCCAAATGTCCTCTCCACCACATTTCGTGTCCTTCTGTGCCCTTCATTTTATGCCCGCTTTTTCTCTGTTGTCAGGTTGCCAATAGGAGTCATCACCATGGCTGGATGCCATGACCTTTGTCGGCTGCAGAGGAATGTGAGAGGATGTATCTGTCATGCATATTTGTGGTGTCATATGTGCCATGGCAGATGTTATTTTTAAGTGGAGTGGTGACTCAGACTTGCATCTGGTATTGTGTGTGTTCCTGTTTTGTTGAATGGTTGCATTGGTGTGTGGCAGTGGACATTATTATCACGAGTTGTTGCTCAGGGACATAGTGATTGTCAAATTGAATCTGGACTGACCATTCGCCCAAGCAAATTATCTGTTGTGTTGTCCATATCTGAGGCTGTGTCCTAATGTTAGTGGAACCTACCACCTTCTTGCACCACACTAGCGTAATTCGTATTGACACTATGGTAGCCCTACAAAGCCAAACTTAGGCCACCATGTTACCATGTGGCACTACTAATGCAGTATAAACACTTAGGCCCTTATTATGACATCTGCGGTCTTTTTCCAAGACTGCTGATGCCAAGGGCGCCAACAAACCACCAGTGCTGGCGGTATATTTGGCACCACATTATGACATTTCCAGCTCGTACTGGAGCTAGCGGCAATGTTGAGGTGCGTTGGGTGCAGCAGCACCCGTCGCGCATTCCACTGCCCTTATTTCTGGCAGTGGAATGCGCGATGGGGCTGTGCATGGGGGCTCCTGCAGTGCCCATGGCAAGTGCATGGGCACTTCAGGGGCCCCCAGGGGCCCCCGAGTCTCCCATACCGCCAGCCTTTCCATGGCTGTGTTTACCACCATGGAAGGGCTGGCAGATGGGGACTCGTAATCCCCAGGGCAGGATGGGGACTCGTAATCCCCAGGGCAGCGCTGCTTGCAGCACTTCCCTGGTGGATTACAACTGCCAGGACCGCCAGGACCGCAAGGCTGCAGGATGGCGGCACCCTGGCGGTATTGGCGGTATTACCGGCGCATCTCCACCACAGTCATAATGTGGTGGTAAGTACCGCCAGCCTGTTGGCAGTACTACCGCCACATTATCGCCTCATGCCGGGGTTGTAATGACCCCCATAGTGACCCTTTGTGGCTGAATATGCCTGTGCCAGCCATCATGTGTACAAGGGTGAGATTCACACAAAAGGAGGACTAGAAAAACTGGTGCAGAGGATTCTCCAAGGTTCATAGACATGATTTATCACAGACACTTTCAATACCTGCACAGAGCAAGAATTAGGAGGGGGAACAAAATAGTTTTGTATGGGTCCCTATGTACTGTACATGAAGTGGTCAGGTATGTTCTCAATACTCCTACAGAGTCCATCCACTATCTTGTCACTATTGCACCTACTCTGCATCATGGTGCCCCATTTATTATACAAGGGGCCCACATGGTGCAGTAGGGTGTGGCAAAAGGGCACATTACAGTTCTGCTGTTGATTCTGTGTCACTTGTCTTACATGTGGTTCTCAGTCCCTTCACTTTAGACCTTCAGATGAGTGATGTTCTGGGACTTTGAACCTATTTTGTGTCGTGTGTGCCATGACACAGGTGTTGTGCCCTGTATGTAACATGTGATTCCCACCCCTCTTCTCTTGGAAAAGCTCACTTGCACAGTTTTATTGTTGGCAATTGCTGGCTGCCAAACGTATGTGCATGTGGATTATGGGCACAGTGTGGCACCATTGTATGGTTTGTTTAGTGATGTATGCATGCGTTTTCAAACATCTGTGTGACAGGAGAGGTAATTATGTGTTTTTTTTTCAATGTCCTGCATCGCATGCCAATTCCTGCTAAGTCCCATGTCTCCTCATTCACATGTATCTCTGGCCTCTCCCAGTACATTGTAAGTAGTCAAGCTCCCACAGTGTCCTGGTGGTACCCTGGTATCATGTTAGGGAGTTGTGAAATTACCATGTATGATTGTAGGAGTGCTGAGGGGTGTCCATCCCTACACATGGTCTTTCATGGCTGGTGATGTTGCATTCCTATGTTTGCAACACAATGCACCAGACAGGTGAAGGAGGACACAATGGTACGTCTGATGTGTTTAGGTGATATGTAGTTCGTGATGGCAACACTTGGATGTCATTTGATATTGGTACTGCTGGAGGCTTCTACTCCATGGCAAATGTGAGGCTGTGCCTATATGTGATTTTCTTTACGTTGACATAGACAATGCCAGTCACATCACTGAGCTATTCCTTGTAGGTATTTTGTGTGTGGGATCTGTATTTAGTTGTCAACCAGTGGACGCTTGTAGTGGTTTGGGCCCAGCTTCTGTATACATAGGGGACATAGCTACACCTGTTCTTCATGTGGTGTACTGGTCAGGTTGTGGCTGTATTATGTACATAAAGGTGTATGTGGGTGTAATGTGCATTGAATGCAGTTTAGTGTGGCATATGTGTTGTTGTTTGTACATCTGTGTTGCCCTGTCCTTGTGTAGTTAGTGGGGAGTAGGTATTGTTTGTCCTACAAGGATGGTCTGTTGTCTGTCTAATGATTGATATGGTGGCTTACAAGCAAGTAGCACATTGCCATATTGTCCTATTGTCCATTCTGGAACTGCTTGTTGATGGTGGAGTCCTGGAACATGTAGGCATCACGGACACAGCCAGGATATTTGGCTAGGATGTTTGTGAACAACCCACGGTGGTCCACAATGGCCTGCACATGTATTGAATGGGTGTGTTTGTGGTTCCTGTAGAGGTGTCCCATGGCAGCAGGTGGCACAAATTGGACATGGGTGCAGTCTATTGCACCAAGCACATGCGGGAACCCAGCAATTTGGTAGAAACCCTGCTTGATCTCCTGCTGCAGTTGCTGGGTGTTGGGGAAGCAGATGTGGTGGGGTGTAAGGCGAGTGATTGTCTCCAGAACTTTTAGAAGGAAGGCCGAGAAGGATGGCTGGGAGATACCACTCACTTGTGCGCCAGTTGTCTGGAACGCTCCTGTCGCCAGCATATGGAGGACAGCCAGGAGTTTGTTTATGGGTGGACAAGTTGTTGGAGTTTTCACCCTTGCAGTGATGTCTGGTGCAATGTGGTGTAGCAGGCATACAATGGTCTCCTGCTTCAGATGGTAGGTTCTGATGACATCTTGTTCCCTGAGCACAAGGATGGTTGTGCACTGTTGAAATGTCCTCTCCCACCTTCTGCGCTGCCTTTGTGGCTGCTGTGGTGGTGTTTGGGGTTGCTGCAGTGGTGCTGGTAGCACCTGTTATTGTCACTGTCATCTGTGGCATGTGCCAAGCTGGATCATTAAGAGTTTCATGCTGTTTCGGGTGGTTGCCAATGCTCCTTCTGTGTGATTTCCTTATGTACTAGTGTGTGGGCCTCATTATAATGCCTGAACTGACCTGGCATTAAAATTTGATGCTAATTGGACTTTGCATCATTTTTTGGGACCAGTTCCTTAATGTGTGTCGTTCTTGCGTCGGGCAGTAAATAAGACGCTGGTGGGCTAGCATCTGTTTTTGGAAGGGAAATCCTACCTTGGATATCATTGTCGCTAAATGACACAAGGTGGGGTATCGCTACCCAAAAATGACCCAAGCTGTAATATTTTGTCACTAGATGGGTCTTGCAACAAAATATAAATATGGCTCTAGGTTAGTGCCACTTTTGTGTCAAAATAAATGGTTCAAAGGCCGCACTGAGTTTCCTTAAATATGGGCTCTATTATCTACTTTGTAGAATCTTTCATGTGTTGGAAAGTTTTTCTCCTGAACCAAAATATTGTGTGGAGCATAATAAATACAACTGAACTGTCACTTGCACATAGAGCTACTCTTGAATGCAAACATGTATCAAATGTTCTATAGCTCTTCACAGCTATGTACAAAATTACGTAGAATTTATATGGTAGTTACTCCCACTATGTAAACTTGAACACTAATTTGATGATGTCATCAGGGATGTCATCAATGATGTAATTTGAGATGTTATCAGTGATCTCATATAACATGCCATGAGTGACGTAACATGTAAGGTCAAAACGTTAACTTAGTAACTGAGAAATTCACATAACTATAGCATTTCTTTAACCTTTGTTTTTATCATGCAAAAAACCATATATATATATATATATATATTAACATTTTCCACCCAATCCATCTCTCCTCACGCAGCGGGTGAGTGGGTGTCCAACGTTCTTGGGGGTGGAACCCATGAATACATGCACCAACTCCTCCTCAGGGGAATGACAGGCACTTACGGGGAATCCAGTTTCCAATTTAATTTATTGCCAAAAAGCACAGACATATTTTGGCATTCAGCCTTTTTCAATGTCAGTGTACCAAACTTACAGTCTTATTTTATAGTAATCATGTGATAAAAATACAGAAAAACAAATGACAGGCAAATTATACTAATAATAAAGTGCAAAGTGAAAGTGCAAACATGAGCATGGCGGCCGTCCTAAAATATCTATCTACACCTTTACCAGCCCACTGTTGTGCATTTAGTTTCACCTTCATAAATCAATGGTCAGATCACATTACCAATACAATCTTTAGATACAACGATATTAGAATCTTGATGTTACACTAGCCATAAAATTTGTGAGCAATCAGCATTCAATTCCATTCAACTCTAATATTCAGTTCTAATTCAAATGTGAACATAGAGACCATATTAGACAGTCTTTTAACACATGTAGTCAATATAGCAGCCCCCTGCTGTGCACTAATGTGTATCTTCATCCAAAATTAGTTTGATCCTAATCACAATTCAGCAATCACATACTTGGTCAGATCTTATCCCCAATGTCACATTGGAGTGCCACACTACATTTTAATAGTATTCTTCCCATTTTATTTGTATACAATCAAGGTTCCTGAATTTCCAACTGTAGGAAAGTACCATCTTGCCTGGCATGTTACCCCCATATTTCACTGTATATATGTTGTTTTAGTCTATGTGTCACGGGGACCCTGCCAGGCAGGGCCCCGGTGCTCATACGTATGTGCCCTGTATGTGTTCCCTGCGTGATGCCTAACTGTCTCACTGCTAACCAGAACCTCAGTGGTTATGCTCTCTATGCTTTCCAAATTTGTCACTAACAGGCTAGTGACCAATTTCACCAATTCACATTGGCATACTGGTACACCCATATAGTTCCCTAGTATATGGTACTGAGGTACCCAGGGTATTGGGGTTCCAGGAGATCCCTATGGGCTGCAGCATTTATTTTGCCACCCATAGGGAGCTCTGACAATTCTTACACAGGCCTGCCAGTGCAGCCTGAGTGAAATAACGTCCACGTTATTTCACAGCCATTTACCACTGCACTTAAGTAACTTATAAGTCACCTATATGTCTAACCTTCACCTGGTGAAGGTTGGGTGCAAAGTTACTTAGTGTGAGGGCACCCTGGCACTAGCCAAGGTGCCCCCACATCGTTCAGGGCAAATTCCTCAGACTTTGTGAGTGTGGGGACACCATTACACGTGTGCACTGTACATAGGCCACTACCTATGTACAGTGTCACAATGGTAACTCTGAACATGGCCATGTAACATGTCTAAGATCGTGGAATTGTCACCCCAATGCCATTCTGGCATTGGGCGGACAATTCCATGATCCCCTGGGGCTCTAGCACAGAACCCGGGTACTGCCAAACTTCCTTTCCGGGGTCTCCACTGCAGCTGCTGCTGCGGCCAACCCCTCAGACAGGTTTCTGCCCTCCTGGGGTCCAGGCAGCCCTGGCCCAGGAAGGCAGAACAAAGGATTTCCTCTGAGAGAGGGTATAACACCCTCTCCCTTTGGAAATAGGTGTGAAGGCTGGGGAGGAGTAGCCTCCCCCAGCCTCTGGAAATGCTTTGATGGGCACAGATGGTGCCCATCTCTGCATAAGCCAGTCTACACCGGTTTAGGGATCCCCCCAGCCCTGCTCTGGTGCGAAACTGGACAAAGGAAAGGGGAGTGACCACTCCCCAGACCTGCACCTCCCAGGGGAGGTGCCCAGAGCTCCTCTAGTCTGTCCCAGACCTCTGTGATCTTGGAAACAGAGGTGTCTGTGGTACACTGGACTGCTCTGAGTGTTCAGTGCCAGCAGGTGACGTCAGAGGCTCCTTGTGATAGGCTCTTACCTCTCTTGGTAGCCAATCCTCTTTCCTAGGTAGCCAAACCTCCTTTTCGGGCTATTTAGGGTCTCTACTTTGGGGAATTATTTAGATAACGAATGCAAGAGCTCACCAGAGTTCCTCTGCATTTCCCTCTTCACCTTCTGCCAAAGGATCGACCGCTGACTGCTCAGGACGCCTGCAAAACCACAACAAAGTAGCAAAGACGACTACTAGCAACTTTGTATCGCGTCATACTGCCGGCTTTCTCGACTGTTTCCAGGTGGTGCATGCTCTGGGGATAGCCTGCCTCCTTTCTGCACCAGGAGCTCTGAAGAAATCTCCCGTGGGTCGACGGAATCTTCCCCCCGCAACCGCAGGCAACAAAAGACTTCATCACTGGTCCTCTGGGTCCCCTCTCAGCATGACGAGCGTGGTCCCTGGAACTCAACAACTCAGTCCAAATGACTCCCACAGTCCAGTGACTCTTCACTCCAAGTTTGGTGGAGGTAAGTCCTTGCCTCCCCACGCTAGACTGCATTGCTGGGTACCGCATGATTTGCAGCTGCTCCGGCTCCTGTGCACTCTTCCAGGATTTCCTTTATGCAGAGCCAAGCCTGAGTCCCCGACACTCTAACCTGCAGTGCACAACCTTCTGAGTTGTCCTCCAGCGTCGTGGGACTCCCTTTTGTGACTTCGGGTGGACTCCGGTTCACTTTTCTTCTAAGTGCCTGTTCAGGTACTTCTGCGGGTGCTGCCTGCTTCTGTGAGGGCTCCCTGACTTGCAGGGTGCCCCCTCTGTCTCCTCATCCAAGTGGCGACATCCTGGTCCCTCCTGGGCCACAGCAGCATCCAAAAACTCTAACCACAAACCTTGCAGCTAGCAAGGCTTGTTTGTGGTCTTTCTGCGTGGGAACACCTCTGCAAGCTTCTTCACGACGTGAGACATCCATCCTCCAAAGGGGAAGTTCCTAGTCCTCTTCGTTCTTGCAGAACACCAAGCTTCTTCCATCTGGTGGCAGCTTCCTTGCACCCTCAGCTGGCATTTCCTGGGTTCCTGACCACTCTCGACACTGTCGCAACTCTTGGACTTGGTCCCCTTCTCTTACAGGTACTCAGGTCTGGAAATCCACTGTTGTTGCATTGCTGGTGTTTGTTTTCCTTGCAGAATCCCCCTATCACGACTTCTGTGCTCTCTGGGGGTAGTAGGTGCACTTTACACCTACATTTCAGGGTCTTGGAGTGGGCTATTTTTCTAACCCTCACCGTTTTCTTACAGTTCCAGCGACCCTCTACAAGCTCACATAGGTTTGGGGTCCATTCGTGGTTCGCATTCCACTTTTGGAGTATACGGTTTGTGTTGCCCCTATACCTATGTGCTCCTATTGCAATCTATTGTGACTTTACACTGCTTGCATTACTTTTCTTGCTATTATCTACATAATTTTGGTTTATGTACATATATCTTGTGTATATATCTTATCCTCATACTGAGGGTACTCACTGAGATACTTTTGGCATATTGTCATAAAAGTAAAGTACCTTTATTTTTAGTATATCTGCGTATTGTGTTTTCTTATGATATTGTGCATATGACACCAGTGGTATAGTAGGAGGTTTACATGTCTCTAAGTTCAGCCTAAGCTGCTTTGCCATAGCTACCTTCTATCAACCTAAGATGCTAGAAACACCTCTTCTACACTAATAAGGGATAACTGGACCTGGCACAAGGTGTAAGTACCTCTGGTACCCACTACAAGCCAGGCCAGCCTCCTACATTGGTTGTGCAGCGGTGGGATAAGTACTTGTAACTACTTACCACTTTGTCATTGTGTACTTTTCATAAGAGAATAATATACAAAACAAGTTCAGTGTATGTACACCTAACCAAAAAGTTTTGCTTTTCTCCTCTTACACTTTCTACTAAGTGCTGAAAAGTACTCCAAAACTTCTAAAAAGTTTCTAAAAGTTTTTTAAAGTTTTTTTTCTGTTCTTTAAAAAGTTCTGAAACGTTTCTTTCTTCTCACTGTCTCTAAACCTTCTTTTATCATGTCTGCTGTAGAGTCTTCTCTTAAAATGGTCAATACTACCTATGACAATTTAAATTTCAAGAGCCTAAGGAGTCTCTGCTTAGATAGAGGTTTAGTGATAGGAAAGAACCCTACAAGAGAGTTTCTGTATAACATACTCATTGTGAATGATGAGTCCCTAGCTGGCACTTCAAATGAGAAGGTAATAGATAGCTCCCATTCTGACTCAGGGGCACTCCTTGAGGGAGGTGGGGAGGGTTCTGTTCAAAATCTTCCCCTTAGCAGACCACATAGCAATGCTGGTAGTAATAGGAGCTCCCATCATAGTAGGGATGTTTTTATTCCTGGAGGCCAGGTTATTAGAGTCCAAGCTGTTAGGGACAGATCTCCCTCTGTTGTTTCCAATTTGTCCTCAGTGTCCAAGCATTCCCAACCCACCCACCCTGAAGAGAACTCGTTAGAAAGGGAACTCAAAAAGTTGAGAGTGGAAGAGACTAGACTGAAGCTTAAACAGCAACAGCTGGCTCTAGACAGGGAATCCCTAGACCTGGAGAAGGAGAGACAGAGATTGGGGTTAGGACCCCATGGTGGCAGCAGCAGTATTCCTGATAGTAATCCTGTGAGAGAGCATGATTCCAGGAATCTGCACAAGATTTTTCCCCCTTACAAGGAGGGGGGGTGACATCAACAAGTGGTTTGCTGCACTTGAGAGGGCCTGTATGGTACAGGGGGTCCCTCAAAGGCAGTGGGCTGCTATATTGTGGCTATCTTTCAATGGAAAGGGTAGGGATAGGCTCCTTACTGTTAGAGAAAGTGATGCTAACAATTTTACAGTTTTGAAGGATGCACTCTTGGATGGATTTGGCTTAACCACTGAACAATACAGGATTAAGTTCAGAGACACCAGAAAAGAGTCCTCACAAGACTGGATAGACTTTGTTGACTGTTCAGTGAAGGCCTTGGAGGGGTGGTTACATGGCAGTAAAGTTTCTGACTATGAAAGCCTGTATAATCTTATTCTGAGAGAGCATTTTCTGAATAACTGTGTGTCTGACTTGTTACACTAATATCTAGCGGACTCGGATCTGACCTCTCCCCAAGAATTGGGAAAGAAGGCAGACAAATGGGTCAGAACAAGAGTGAACAGAAAAGTTCATACAGGGGGTGACAAGGATGACAAGAAGAAGGATGGTAAGTCTTCTGACAAGGGTGGGGACAAATCTAAAAATGAGTCTTCATAAGGCCCACAAAAATCCTCTGGTGGGGGTGGTGGGTCCAAATCCTCTTCAAATCAAGTTAAAAAGCCTTGGTGTTATTTGTGTAAAGTCAAAGGCCATTGGACAACTGATGCCAGTTGTCCAAAGAAAAACACCAAACCTCCCACTACCACAACCCCTACTGCAAATTCGAGTGCCCCTAGTAATAGCAGTGGTGGTGGGAGCAAACCCACTAATAGCCAATCCAAGGGAGTAGCTGGGCTCACTTTTGGTAATTTAGTTGGGGTTGGTCTTGTTAGGGAGACCACAGAGGCTGTGTTAGTCTCTGAAGATGCCATTGATTTGGCCACCTTGGTTGCTTGTCCCCTTAATATGGATAAGTACATGCAACTTCCCCTAATAAATGGTGTTGAGGTTCAGGCCTACAGAGACCCAGGTGCCAGTGTTACCATGTTAATAGAGAAACTGGTACACCCTGAACAACACCTACTTGGTCACCAGTACCAAGTGACAGACACTCATAACAACACTCTTTGCCACCCTATGGCTGTTGTGAATCTCAACTGGGGGGGGTGGTTACTGGTCCAAAGAAAGTTGTGGTTGCTTCAGATTTACCTGTAGACTGTCTACTAGGAAATGATTTAGAGACATCAGCTTGGGTAGAAGTGGAGTTGGAGGCTAATGCAGCAATGCTGGGCATTCCTGGGCATATTTTTGCTTTGACAAGTGCTCAGGCCAAAAAGCAAAAAGGACAGGGTGACTTGGATCCTAGAACAATGGACCAAGTGCTCCCTAAAGCTAGGGGTAGCAAGGGTAAATCCCTACCCACTATCCCTCCCTCTACAGATGATTCTCCTTCTGAGGAAGAAGAATTACCTCCCTGTGCAGAACCTTCACCAGAGGAGCTAGCAGCAGACACTGCTGAGCTTTTGGGTTGAAGGGGGCCTGCCAGGGAAGAGCTGAGTGTGGCACAGCAATCCTGTCCCACTTTAGAGGGTCTCAGACAGCAAGCTGTCAAGCAGCAAAATGGGGATGTCAGTGACTCACATAGAGTTTACTGGGAGGACTACCTCTTGTACACAGAGGCAAGGGACCCAAAACCTGGAGCAGCCAGGAGATTGGTCATTCCCCTGCAGTACAGAGAGTTCCTCCTAACTCTGGCACATGACATTCCTTTGGCTGTGCATTTGGGCCCGATCAAAACATGGGAAAGGCTTGTCCCCCTGTTTCACTGGCCTAGGATGTCAGAGGACACAAAAGATTTTTGTAAGTCTTGTGTGACCTGCCAAGCCAGTGGCAATACTGGTGGCACACCAAAGGCTCCCCTTATTCCACTACCTGTGGTTGGGGTCCCCTTTGAAAGGGTAGGGGTTGACATAGTTGGCCCACTTGACCCTCCTACTGCTTCAGCCAATAGGTTTATCTTGGTGATTGTGGACCATGCCACAAGATATCCTGAAGCAATTCCTCTAAGGACTACTACAGCACCTGCAGTGACAAAAGCCCTCCTGGGAATCTTTTCCAGGGTGGGTTTCCCAAAAGAGGTTGTATCAAACAGGGGTAGCAACTTTATGTCTGCATACTTGAAAGCTATGTGGAAGGAATGTGGTGTAACCTACAAATTCACCGCACCTTATCATCCACAGACTAATGGACTGGTAGAGAGCTTTAATAAAACTCTCAAAGGAATGATAATGGTACTCCCTGAAAAACTCAGGAGGAGATGGGATGTCCGGTTACCTTGCCTCCTTTTTGCTTACAGGGAGGTACCCCAGAAAGGAGTGGGCTTCAGCCCCTTTGAACTCCTCTTTGGACACCCTGTAAGAGGTCCACTAACACTTGTGAAGGAGGGTTGGGAACAACCTTTAAAGGCTCCCAAACAGGACATAGTGGACTATGTACTTGGCCTAAGATCCAGAATGGCTGAGTACATGAAAAAGGCCAGTAAAAACCTTCAGGCCAGCCAAGAGCTTATGCAGAGATAGGCACCATCTGTGCCCCTCAAAGCATTTCCAGGTCCCTCCTGGGCCACAGCAGCATCCAAAAACCCTAACCGCGACCCTTGCAGCTAGCAAGGCTTGTTTGCGGTCTTTCTGCGTGGGAACACCTCTGCAATCTTCTTCACGACGTGGGACATCCATCCTCCAAAGGGGAAGTTCCTAGTCCTCTTCGTTCTTGCGGAACACCAAGCTTCTTACATCCGGTGGCAGCTTCCTTGCACCCTCAGCTGGCATTTCCTGGGCTCCTGCCCACTCTCGACACTGTCTCGACTCTTGGACTTGGTCCCCTTGTCTTACAGGTACTCAGGTCCGGAAATCCACTGTTGTTGCATTGCTGGTGTTTGTTTTCCTTGCAGAATCCCCCTATCACGACTTCTGTGCTCTCTGGGGGTAGTAGGTGCACTTTACACCTACATTTCAGGGTCCTGGAGTGGGCTATTTTTCTAACCCTCACCGTTTTCTTACAGTCCCAGCGACCCTCTACAAGCTCACATAGGTTTGGGGTCCATTTGTGGTTCGCATTCCACTTTTGGAGTATATGGTTTGTGTTGCCCCTATACCTATGTGCTCCTATTGCAATCTATTGTAACCTTACACTGCTTGCATTACTTTTCTTGCTATTAGCTGCATAATCTTGGTTTATGTACATATATCTTGTGTATATATCTTATCCTCATACTGAGGGTACTCACTGAGATACTTTTGGTGTATTGTCATAAAAATAAAGTACCTTTATTTTTAGTATATCTGTGTATTGTGTTTTCTTATGATATTGTGCATATGACACCAGTGGTATAGTACGAGGTTTACATGTCTCCTAGTTCAGCCTAAGCTGCTTTGCCATAGCTACCTTCTATCAGCCTAAGCTGCTAGAAACACCTCTTCTACACTAATAAGGGATAACTGGACCTGGCACAAGTTGTAAGTACCTCTGGTACCCACCACAAGCCAGGCCAGCCTCCTACATCAACTACAACTTTTAATTCATTCAAGTGGAGCAAGGAAAGGGAGGGGGGTAGGGGAAAGGAGGTTCAGAGGAAGGGAGAAAGGGGAATACTGGAAGAGAGGTAGGATGATCTTTAACCACTTGTCATCAACTAATCGTACCAACAATGGGCTACTAACCTTCTATTAATTCATTCTGCTCTCACTACTATTCCTCAGCAATTCCAATCACACCCTGAATGGGCTAAAGTTCTTCCATCAATTGATGCGTTGATTATTGGACCAAGTGTGCTTTACTCATGTGAACTGAAGCACTTTGATTGCTGTGCCAAGGGTGCTTTACTCCTGTGAATCGAAGCGCCTTGAATGCTGTGCCAAGGGCGCCCTACTCCTGTGAACTGAAGCGCTTTGAATACCATGCCAAGTGCGCTTTTCTCCTATGAACTGAAGCGCTTTGATTGCTGTGCAAAGGGCGCTTTACTTGCTGTGAACTGAAGCGCTTTGATTGCTATGCGAAGGGCACTTTACTTCCTGTGAACTGCAGCGCTTTGAATGTCGTGCCAAGTGCGCTTTACTCCTGTGAACTGAAGCGCTTTGAATGTCGTGCCAAGTGCGCTTTACTCCTGTGAACTGAAGCACTTTGAATACCGTGCGAAGTGTGCTTCACTCCTGTGAACTGAAGCGCTTTGAATACCATGCCAAGTGCGCTTTACTCCTGTGAACTGAAGCACTTTGAGTACCCTACCTAGTGCGCTTTACTCCTTTTGGAAGTAACGACTTCCTTCCAAACTTGGATTCAGCAAGGCCTTACCGCTAACGAGTACGACCTACTCGTTTTTGAATGCACCATGGAAACAAGGATACTTCGATTGGATGACACTCTGCCATTCAGGAACTCTGCTCTTCTATAGAGAAACCCCCATGAGGTCTGGCTGCATCGAAGTCTTCAAAATAGTGAGCAACGTGCTTGGGTGTGGCTGGGCTTTATAGTCCTGCCACACCCCAAAATGGCTGCTGCCTCTAAAAACATGGGAAATGTACTCCCTTCATGGAATAGCACTGATTAGTGCATCTTGTCCACCAATGACCTGGACCTGCAGCTCTATGAGCTTTGCCACAGGGCAGACGACGTTGATGGCCACCTTTGAAGCAAGAGGGGATGACAAGTGGTGCGCAGAAAGCGCCGCAGAGCAGTGCAGAGGAGTTTCGGGCAGGACCTGGACCGGACATGGTTCTATTCCTGACAACATTGCCCTACTGCAGCTTCCATGCCTTACTTGGGTAGTCCTGGAAGACCCAGCCACCCAAACTCAACATCATGGGGAGGTAGTGTTTGACCAGCCAGATAAACCCTCCCAGTTCATCTCCACTTATTCTTTGTGGTATCCCCTTCTCAACATATTGCAAATTCCCTCCACAGCAAATAAAATAGCCCTCAAAATAATAAAACACTACCCCACCTAACCCCAAATACCCCAACAGACCATGCAACCACATGACAAACACCCGACAAAACAATTACTATGACAGGACAAAACACTGCAGAAGACTCAGCATAATGACAAAATTGGCAGGATAGCAACAGGACACACCACAAAACTCTCAAAACTACCACTCCTCGACCAGCACCAGCTCGACACACCCTCTCACAATCACAGACAAAAAGACTGTGAAGTAAAAGTGAAAGTGAAATCATTGTACCATGTTTGCAGCAAGGAAGTCTTGTTTCATCACTTCTTGGGCGTGTGCATAATATCTTCTGATATGCGTTGTTCTTTTTTAATGCATGACGGTCATGCATGTTTTTTTCCCTATGAAACCTGACAATGCCTGTCGACTTGCATTTGATCCGCAGGGGCCAGACGTGAGCAAAGTATGGATTATTGCTGTTTGCGTGAAAACGTTTGATGCATAATGGGAATGCGTGGATTTTGTTGGAAAGGCTGATAGTGCACCCACATTCACATACCTTGTCACAGGGGCTATGCATATATTTAGTCAGTGTGGTATGGCTACGTGTGTGTGCATGTGCATTCATATATGTAACGGTTACATCGGAATATGTGTTACCATACGTTTGTATGTGTGTGTGATGCATGCGATGACTGATACCGTTTGCACATGTGTTGGTAGATGTTTTCCACATACATGTTACTACATGTGTACTGGGAGTGTACATATGTGATGTAACATATAATTGTGGAATTACCACATTGTCATGTCTGATCTCCAAATGAGGATGCAGTGGACTAAGGTTGGGTTGATTTCAGGTAACCCAGGGCAATGTGAGTGCATGTATCTCCACACTGTGGTGTGTTGTATGGTTCAGGTTTCATGATGCTATGCTAAACATGTAAAATATGGTTCCCCATGATGCAGAAGATGGTGTACTGCCATGTCAATGAAGGTTGGTATGTGACGTGTGTGGAAAGATATAAGTAGTGTAATATGTGCAATGAATGCCAAAGCGGCATGCTAATGGGATATGGAACGTCACAAATCTATCTTCCAGGATGGACATATGTTGGCCATAGTTTCATGGCTATGTATTCATATCAGTGCCACCTATATTTCCCTATATGGGAACGTATCCGAAGGTCATTTAGGTCTATGTATGATCATGTGATATATATGCATTTTCATTAGTGGAAGAATTGCTTTTGTGCATGTTCAAATAGACAATACCAACCATTATAGGTAATTGCTAATCCTTTCATACCTAGGCCATACACCAGTACATCAGTTTTCACATGAATTTCTAGATTAGCTACAGGCATATGTCAAGACAACACAATTGTGTGACATGTGTCTAAGCATGTACTTTGGGAGCGCTACAGACTCTGCCTACATTCCACCCACACATTCATATGATAGTGCATTCTCCCATTTATTGATCATTCCTGGCCATGGGGCATATGTGTGTCCAGTAAATCAGCACCCATTGCTGCTCCACTTTTTTGTGACCTTAGCGCACTCCACAGCAAACATATGTGTGATAGGTTTGAGAGATAGCACACCATGTGGTAGGATTGGGGCCAATAGCAATCACAGTTCATAATGCCGCTGTTATATGGTGCAGGGTTAGGGTCAGACGTTTGTCCCTTACACTGACCAGTCCATGATGATCCATTGATACCAATGGTATTCCCCCTTGTCACACCTGCTCAGTGCTGGCATTACAGCTACCCGCCTGAGATGTGACACAGTTTAGTTTCTTATTTTCAAGTACACCATTTTGAAACAGCCCCTACTTTATGTACACCCCCTTGCATACATCTTGACTGATGTAGCCATGATGTGGTGCAAGGCGTCGGATCTGGTGCAATGCCTACATTGTGCCACATAGTATTTCTGGTGCGTGGATCTAGGCCTTCAAGTGCCACTTGAGTGTGAGTTATATGATGCTGGTGTGTGGCATGGAGACGCTACACCCTCTTACATCACAACCTATGTTCTAACATTCTTTGTAACTGTTGTGATTTTTTCCTGCTCCCTGAGGTATGAACAACTTTCCCATGGTATATGTAGCAGAGAATGAGTACACAATGGACAATCTGGTGAAAAGTGATTTAATGGTGATATTTACAGGGTTGTTCAATGTCTAGATGTAGAAGTTCAGTATAATTTGTAGTCTCCTGCAAACTGTTGCAGCAGTGTTTTGTTATTCCCCTATACCAGTGCTGCACCATTGTCATCCTCCTCCTCACTGGGGACATCTACCAGTTCATCCCAGTAGACATTAGTCTGAATACACATGTTATGCAAAATTGTACATACAAGGATCACCTTACATACCATGGGTGGTGCCTACAACAGGCTTCCTCCTGTCAGGGCCAGGCACCTGAACATTGACTTCAAGAGTCCAAATGTCCTCTCCACCGCATTTCGTGTCCTTCTGTGCCCTTCATTTTATGCCTGCTTTTTCTCTGTTGTCAGGTTGCCAAAAGGAGTCATCACCATGGCTGGATGACATGACCTTTGTCGGCTGCAGAGGAATGTGAGAGGATGTATCTGTCATATATATTTGTGGTGTCATATGTGCCATGGCGAATGTTATTTTTAGGTTGAGTGGTGACTCAGACTTGCATCTGGTATTGTGTGTGTTCCTGTTTTGTTGAATGGTTGCATTAGTGTGTGGCGGTGGACATTATTATCATGGGTTGTTGCTCAGGGACCTAGTGATTGTCAAATTGAATCTGGACTGACCATTCGCCCAAGCAAATTATGTGTTGTGCGCTTGTAGTGGTTTGGGCCCAGCTTCTGTATACAAAGGGGACATAGCTACACCTGTTCTTCATGTGGTGTACTGGTCAGGTTGTGGCTGTATTATGTACATAATGGTGTATATGGGTGTAATGTGCATTGAATGCAGTTTAGTGTGGCATATGTGTTGTTGTTTGTACATCTGTGTTGCCCTGTCCGTGTGTATTTAGTGGGGTGTAGGTATTGTTTGTCCCACAAGGATGGTTTGTTGTCTGTCTAATGATTGATATGGTGGCTTACAAAAGAGTAGCACATTGCCATATTGTCCTATTGTCCATCCTGGAACTGCTTGTTGATGGTGGAGTCCTGGAACATGTAGGCATCACGGACACGGCCAAGATATTTGGGTAGGATGTTTGTGAAGAGCCCATGGTGGTCCACAATGACCTGCACATGTATTGAATGGGTGTGTTTGTGGTTCCTGTAGAGGTGTTCCATGGCAGCAGGTCGCACAAATTGGACATGGGTGCAGTCTATTGCACCAAGCACATGCGGGAACCCAGCAATTTGGTAGAAACCCTGCTTGATCTCCTGATGCAGTTGCTGGGTGTTGGGGAAGCAGATGTGGTGGGGTGTAAGGCGAATGATTGTGTCCAGAACTTTTAGAAGGAAGGCCGAGAAGGATGGCTGGGAGATACCACTCACTTGTGCACTAGTTGTCTGAAACGATCCTGACGCCAGCATATGGAGGACAGCCAAGAGTTGTTTATGGGTGGATAAGTTGTTGGAGTTTTCACCCTTGCAGTGATGTCTGGTGCAATGTGGTGTAGCAGGCATACAATGGTCTCCTGCTTCAGATGGTAGGTTCTGATGACATCTTGTTCCCTGAGCACAAGAATGGTTGTGCACAGTTAAAATGTCCTCTCCCACCTTCTGCGCTGCCTTTGTGGCTGCTGTGGTGGTGTTTGGGGTTGCTGCAGTGGTGCTGGTAGCACCTGTTATTGTCACTGTCATCTGTGGCATGTGCCAAGTTGGATCATTGAGAGTTTCATGCTGTTTCGGGTGGTTGCCAATGCTCCTTCTGTGTGATTTCCTTATGTACTAGTGTGTGGGCCTCATAATAATGCCTGGTCTGACCTGGCATTAAAATTTGATGCTAATTGGACTTTGCATCATTTTTTGGGACCAGTTCCTTAATGTGTGTTGTTTTTGCGTCGGGCAGTAAATAAGACGCTGGTGGGCTAGCATCTGTTTTTGGAAGGGAACTCCTACCTTGGATATCATTGTCGCTAAATGACACAAGGTGGGGTATCGCTCCCCAAAAATGACCCAAGCTGTAATATTTTGTCACTAGATGGGTCTTGCAACAAAATATAAATATGGCTCTAGGTTAGCGCCACTTTTGTGTCAAAATAAATGGTTCAAAGGCGGCAATGAGTTTCCTTAAATATGGGCCCTATTATCTACTTTGTAGAATCTTTCATGTGTTGGAAAGTTTTTCTCCGGAACCAAAATATTGTGTGGAGCATAATAAATACAACTGAACTGTCACTTGCACATACTGTAGAGCTACTCTTGAATGCAAACATGTATCAAATGTTCTATAGCTCTTCACAGATATGTACAAAATTACGTAGAATTTATATGGTAGTTAATCCCACTATGTAAACTCGAACACTAATTTGATGATGTCATCAGGGATGTCATCAATGATGTAATTTGAGATGTTATCAGTGATGTCATATAACATGCCATGAGTGACGTAACATGTGAGGTCAAATCGTTAACTTTGTAACTGAGAAATTCACATAACTATAACATTACTTTAACCTTTGTTTTTATCAGGCAAAAAAACCTTTATATATATATATATATATATATATATATATATATATATATATATATATATATATATATCAAACAAACTTCGAATGCTCGAAATGAACTCAAATGGCCCAAGAGGGGTGGTGCAGAGACCGGCACGAGCAAGCCGGTAATTATAAATCCAACAAAAACAAAAAATATAGTTAGCACGCTCAGGATTCAGGAAAAGTGAAAAACAAGTTTAATCAAAGCACAACGCGTATGTGTATACATATATTAACATTTTCCACACAAGTCATCTCTCCTCACGCAGCAGGTGAGTGGGTGTCCAACGTTCTTGGGGGTGGAAACCCATGAATACATGCACCAACCCCTCCTCACTGGAATGACAGGCACTTATGGGGAATCCAGTTTCCAATTTAATTTATTGCCAAAAAGCACAGACATATTTTGGCATTCAGCCTTTTTCAATGTCAGTGTACCAAACTTACAGTCTTATTTTATAGTAATCACGTGATAAAAATACAGAAAAACAAATGACAGGCAAATTATACTAATAATAAAGTGCAAAGTGAAAGTGCAAACATGAGCATGGCGGCCGTCCTAAAATATCTATCAACACCTTTACCAGCCCACTGTTGTGCATTTAGTTTTACCTTCATAAATCAATGGTCAGATCACATTACCAATACAATCTTTAGATACAACGATATTAGAATCTTGATGTTACACTAGCCATAAAATTTGTCAGCAATCAGCATTCAATTCCATTCAACTCTAATATTCAATTCTAATTCAAATGTGAACATAGCAACCATACTAGACAGTATTTTAGCACAAGTAGTCAATATAGCAGCCCCCTGCTGTGCACTAATGTGTATCTTCATCCAAAATTAGTTTGATCCTAATCACAATTCAACAATCACATACTTGGTCAGATCTTATCCCCAATGTCACATTGGAGTGCCACACTACATTTTAATAGTATTCTTCCCGTTTTATTTGTATACAATCAAGGTTCCTGAATTTCCAAGTACAACTTTTAATTCATTCAAGTGGAGCAAGGAAAGGGAGAGGGGTAGGGGAAAGGAGGTTCAGAGGAAGGGAGAAAGGGGAATACTGGAAGAGAGGTAGGATGATCTTTAAGCACTTGTCTTCAACTAATTGTACCAACAATGGGCTACTAACCTTCCATTAATTCATTCTGCTCTCACTGCTATTCCTCAGCAAATCCAATCACACCCTGAATGGGCTAAAGTTCTTCCATCAATTGATCTATCTCTTCTACTTCTTGAAGTGCCACCAGTTCACCTCCCCTCCTGTCCATCTTCCTCCTCCCATCAAAATATTTACTCACTGCCCCCCCATTTGGGCTCCTCATTCTTACTAAACCAACCATAAGTACAAATAAAATTATTCTAGCTTACCAAGTTGTCCACACTAAAACTAGTGCTCTCACTCTCCTATATGAATCGACAGTTCCCTGTAGCTTTTAAGGCCTGCTGGAACCTTGGTTTGCAAATTGATGGTATATCTAGATTCTAGTTGCCTTAACATGCAAATCCTGTTGCCTCCCCTTTCCTTTTTGGGTACCTGGTCCAGACATAAAACTCTCAATGGACTATGATCGTTCTGATGCATTGTCTCAAAATGTCTTGCAACAGGTCTTCCTAAGTGATCACCCTCATGAGCTCTAGCACACTTTTTTTTGCTGGGTGTGTGGTATTTCATATGTACCTGTTTACACATGGGCAAATGAGGTGATAGATGGTGAATTCCAAATTACAATTCACAAGCTTTCTGTTTTCTTCTCTGTGTTTGTTCCAGGGACATCATACTCCTTCACTTTCCTACTTGTTACACACGTCTTATACCTGGTGCATGGGAAGAATCCTGTAGTTTCTATCTTTTGTTGGTCACTCTTCTGAAAATTATTATGTAATAGGTGGTCCTTCAGTGATGTCAACCCATTGTATGTGACCACAGGCTGTGCAAATATTTCCGATCACGCTGCCTGTTCTTAAAATTTGACAGTTTTTCGAAATAATATTATACAGGTTATAGGAACTGGTGCAATAACTAGTAATCATTCTGACCTGATTTTCTTCATTTGTTACTACCCTTCTTTCAGAAGAATGACCAATTACTCACTAGTAATTGGTCATGCTTCTGCAGACGCACTTTATCCTTCACATTCTGCAAAGTAGCCTGGGAATAGCCCTATGTCTTGATCCTGTCTAGTGTCACTGACTCTGATGCCTGATAATTAGCCTCTGTTGTACAATTTCGCTTCATGTGTAATAACTCCCCATGAGGTATGCTATTTTTCAAAATACATGGTTGAGGACTTTCTATGCACAGAGGTGTGCAACTGATAACTCTTTCACAATCACTCTCAGATCTAGAAAAGGCACCTCTGTCTGACTTATGTGGCCAGTGAAGTGTAGGTTTAATGAGTTACGTTTGAGGGTGCTTCTGCTACTGCCGAGCATCTCTCCATACTATGAATATATTATCAATGTAATGCGCCCAAAGGGCTAGATTGTCTAACCATTCCTAATACTCTTCTGCCCAGGCAGCATGCTTCTCCCATGAGCTCACAAATAAATTTGCATAGTTGGAGGTGAACCACATGCCCATAGCAGTTCCTTGCTTCTGCCGATACAATTGGCCTGCAAATGTACAAATGTTGTTCTTCAGGCTCACCTCAATCATCTACAGAATCATGATAATATGTTCATAACATTTCAGAGACCTGCTTCTCAAGCAAAACTCCACTGCTTTCAGGTCTAAGGAGTGTGCAATGCTTGTATATAGACTTGTTACATCAAGAGTAATCAAGCTGATATCTTCTCCCTTTCTATTCCATCTGTAAAAAAATCCTTACCATCTTTGATCTAAGAACAGAGATTTCTCACAAAAGGAAATAAAAAGAAGACAACATACATTGAAGCATTTTCCAGAATATTGGACTTAGAGAATGTAATTGGATTTCCAGACGGAAGACTGGCATGTTTGTGTACCAGTGCAGCCAGTTTATATTTGTTGCATGTCATGTATTCCAATGCACAGACACTGTGGGGGTCATTCTGACCTCGGCGGTAAAAGCCGCTTACCGCCGGTCAGAAGGCCGCCACAATACCGCCGCGGCCGCGGTCAGCCGCCACGGACATTCTGACCCACAACTGCAAAACCTCAGAAAATCCGCCCTCCACTGCAGTCCGCCACATCAGCGGCCAGCGGTAAACTGAAGAAGAGCAAACCTCCACCGCCACGCTAACAGAAATACGCCCATCCCATTATGACCCGCAAATCCACGCGGCAGTCATTCAACCGCAGTATTCCATTGGCGGTAGACCCCGCCGCGGTCAAAATACACACACCTTTACAAACCCCTACCACATTGGACAATTTGAAAGGCACACACCTGAAACCCATACACACACCACTCCCACACATCCAATACCATATAAAACACACACCCACATCACCCACAAACCCCTACCAAAAAAAACCAGAGACGAAGGAGAGAGAGACACACATCAGAGAATAGATAGCCAGACACACAGAGGCACACCGCAACATCACACACACCACATAGAAGCACAAAGCACCACACACCAACACACACAACATCACATACACCACCCCACACCTCATACACCCCACCCCATGGCACCACAAAGGCACCCACGCTTTTCGGACCAAGAACTCCGGGTCATGGTGGAGGAGATCATAAGAGTGGAACCCCAGCTCTTCGGCTCACAGGTCCAGCACACCACCATAGCGAGAAAGGCGGAGCTCTGGCAGCGGATCGTGGACAGGGTCAACGCGGTGAGACAGCATCCCAGAAATAGAGAGGACATCCGCAAACGATGGAACGACCTACGGGGGAAGGTGCGCTCGATGGTCTCGCGACACAACATCGCAGTGCAGAAGACTGGCGGGGGACCCCCACCCACTCCACCCGAATTCACAACATGGGAGCAGGAGGTACTCAACATCATGCATCCTGATGGCCTCGCTGGAGTACACGGAGGAATGGACTCTGGTAAGTACAAGGCCAACCACTTCACCCCACCCCCAGCATGCTAACCCCCACCCTCACCCCCAACCCCCCAGCACACATCCTCCCTGAGAATGTCTCCCCAGCACAACCCACCCAACACCAACCCCTGCATGCCACCCCCAAACTATGGACACCCATCACCTAAGCATGACCACTGCACATACCCATCACCCCCCCCCACAAAACACCCTCACAACACCTCCCCCAAGGGAATGCCAGCACTGGGGGACAAGGGCACCTATAAAACGCAAGCTAATGCACACACAGAAACAATAACCATACCCTCTTACCCCATGCAGGACCCGAACAACAACACACCGGTCAGGAGGGACCAGAAATGTCCATCCCACCCCCGGAACAGGCCACTAGTGATGACAGCAGCTCTGTCGACCTGGAACCTGACGACCAGCCCGGACCATCGGGGACCTCTGGGCAGTCGGTTCCCCTCACCCAGACACAGGCCACTGCAGACCCAACCCCCTCTGGGAACAACCGCACAGCTCCCACCCAGCGGGCCCATGCCTCTGTCTCTAGGACAGGTCAAGCAGCGGTGTGTCTACCACTACAGGTCCCCCAGGGTAACCCACCAACCCAACAACAACAGGGACCTGGGGCAGTGGGAGTGGGCACACCGTCCAGGGGACAGAGGCCCAGGGAAACAGGGCAACTCGGAGGGCTGCTGTGCGACAGGGGGGGGAGGAGAGGCCCAGGGAACCCACTCTCCAAGAGGCCCTCACCACCATTATGGCTGCCTACCACCACTCACAAGAGACGATGGCGACGGTACTGGCCAGGTTCCAGGAGATCCAGGCACAGCAGGAGCAACGCTACATGGGGTTCAGCGACCAACTAACCAACATCTCAACCGCTATGGGGAGCATAGTCCAGGCCCTGAACCGCATAGAGAACACGTTTCGGGACCATGTGGCATCACACCGGGCCCCTGTCACTACCCAGGAACAGGAACAGCCTACCACCTCCGCCGGCGCTAGTGGACAGGAGGCCCCACCACAACGACAGCCCCCCAGAACCCCACCTCCTGCTGAACAACAACCGCCCCGCAAAAGGAGCCTGAGATAAAAAAAAACGACAGAGTAGGATGTCAAGTCCCCCGCCAGCATCACATACCCCCTGAAGTCCTCCCACTGTCCCACATGGCCACCCTGTCAAACCTTGAACTGCCCCTGCTCCATCCTGCCACAGGCGTATGGACAATGCACCTGTGAGACTGAGAACTGGACTCCGCCATGGACATTACTCCACCCCCACCCATCACTGTTTCACCATCATGTACCAATATCTATGCACTAATAATAAATCACACATTGCACTGAAATCAATCAGGACTCTGGCTGTCTTATTTACAAATGTATGACACATTACATATCAATTACGTATTGTGAACATTGTGAATTACACATACCGAGGTAACTTAGCATTAGTCCATGGGCCAACCAAGCCGAGGTCACGCAGTGGCTCATACAGCACAGAAAAGGGAAGGGAAATTCAAACATCATGTCCATAGGTCTGGGGGGAAACCGACAAAGTTGAGATGCAGGAGGCTTTCAGGAAATGTAAAATGGCATGGGTGATCATTACCTGTGTGCTACTGGAAATACTGTGCTGTTACTCTGTCCCTGTTGTCTGTGTCGTCCTCTGAGTCTTCCTCCTCTTCACTCTCCGCAGGCTCCACAGCTACTTCAACACCACCATCTGCACCATCCTCCTGCAGGAAAGGGACCTGACGTCGCAATGCCAGATTGTGAAGCATACAGCAGGCCACGATGATGTGGCACACCTTCTTTGGTGAGTACATCAGGGATCCCCCAGTCATATGCAGGCACCTAAACCTGGCCTTCAGGAGGCCAAAGGTCCTTTCGATGATCCTCCTAGTTCACCCATGGGCCTCATTGTACCGTTCCTCTGCCCTGGTCCGGGGATTCCTTACTGGGGTCAGTAGCCAAGGCAGGTTGGGGTAACCAGAGTCACCTATTAGCCACACACGTTGTCTCTGTAGCTGCTCCATCACATAGGGGATGCTGCTATTTCGCATCACATACGCGTCATGCACTGACCCTGGGAACTTGGCATTTACATGGGAGATGTACTGGTCAGCCAAACAGACCACCTGGACATTCATCGAATGATAACTTTTTCTGTTTCGGTACACCTGCTCATCGTCTTTTTGGGGTACCAAAGCCACATGGGTCCCATCAATGGCACCAATGATGTTGGGGATATGTCCAAGGGCATAGAAATCACCCTTCACTGTAGGCAAGTCACCCTCCTCTGGGAAAATGATGTAGCTCTGCATGAGTTTCATCAGGGCAGACAACACTCTACTCAAAATCTTTGAAAACATAGGCTGAGACATTCCAGATGACATGGCCACTGTGGTCTGCAATGACCCACTTGCCAAAAAATGGAGGACTGACAAAACCTGCACCAGAGGGGGAATCCCTGTGGGTTGGCGGATGGGGGACATCAGGGCTGGCTCCAGCTGGGCACACAGTTCATGGATAGTGGCTCGGTCAAGTCGGTATCGTAGTATGATGTGGCGTTCTTCCATTGTCGACAGGTCCACCAGCGGTCGGTACACACGAGGATTCCTCCTTCTCATCGCAAGTCCCAGCGGACGGTGCCTAGGAAGGACAACATGGAGCACAGAGTCAGCCAAACCACAGGTACGTACAGACAGCTTGCACAGTTAAAGAATGGCAATGGGTTGAAAGGCGTGTATGTGTGGCAATGCAAGGCCTAGGCCTGTGTGTCGCATTCAAAATTAAGCCATGTAGGCCCTTGAAATGGTGGCTGCCTGACCTGTGAAGTGGGACAATGGGATGTGAGGTCAATGCGCTGGCGGGGCACACCGTGGCGGTAGGCGGTCGAAGACCGCGGCGCAAAGCCGCATTGGTTAACATTGAAGCCTATGGGTTTCAGGAGCCAATGACGAAGTGCGCCGGCGGTCGCGGTACGCACCGCCGCGGTACGCACCGCCGCGGGCGTGACCGCCATTTTCTATCTGCTTAATCACTCGAGACCTGATCATCCACAGGAGAGGACCTATACTGCAAGTGCTGCTGTGACCTCGGTCTGGAAGATACAATGGCTGCTGCGACTGGGGAAAGGGCCCCTGCCTTCACGTCTGAAGAGTTGGAGAAGCTCGTGGATGGGGTCCTCCCCCAGTATGCGGTACTCTACGGTCCTCCAGACCAACAAGTGAGTACACCGGGTGCACATGGGATGGGCTATGCCTGTGTGAATTGGGGTGGATGTAAGTTGGTGGGGTGGGGGGCGAATGAGGAGTGCAATGCCCGACAGATGAGAGCATGTGCCATATGGCAAAGTTGGTGGGGGGGGCCAATCACATCTAACATGCAGGTCATTGATGAATTCCTCCTTTCCACCCTGTACATGTCAAATAGGTCAACGCCCATCAGAAGATCGAGATTTGGCGTGCCATCGCCAAGGAAGTCCGGAACTTGGGGGTCCACAACAGACGGGGCACCCACTGCCGCAAGAGGTGGGAGGACATCCGCCGCAGAACAAGGAAGACCGCAGAAACACTGCTGGGGATGGCCTCCCAACCTAGGATGGGTGCCAGTCGCACCATGACCCCCCTGATGTCCCGGATCCTGGCGGTGGCTTACCCAGAATTGGATGGGCGCTTTAAGACATCACAGCAGACACAAGGGGGTGAGTATCAGCACATTCTCCTATCTTTCTGCGCAGTGGAGGCGTCTGGGTGGGGGAGGAGGGCTGTTGGTGACATTAGGCCAGGGCGCTTTCTGTAGTGTAGTCCTCTCCCTTAGGCATGGCCCTGTGCCCCCTGCCCCCACCTCGGTAGGGTGACAAGTACAGCCATTGAAGGTCCAGCATCTCCCATGTGCGCGTTTGACGTCTCTTGGTCTGTTGTCCTAGTCAGTAGTACTGAGTAGTGTACCCCGAATGCGCGGCTTAGTGCATTAGGCTCCTGTGTCTGTCCTCTCCGCCAACGGTGTTGACATTGCATGCACTCAACCTGGTCTTCTTTTTTCTCCCCCCACCCTTTCTCTTCATCTTCTTGTGCATGTGTGCATTAGCATCATCAGGCGGAGGAGATTTGGCATCGGAGCACGAGGGAGCTGCAGGACACAAGGCCCCGGTGGGCCCAGGAACAGACACCGAGGGCACCAGTGATCCGGAGGGCGAGGGGAGCACCACGACGGGGACCGCTGGTGAGAGCAGCGAAAGCGACTCGTCCTCGGACAGGAGCTCCCTAGCGGTGGCGGCAACATCCGTGCCCCCCGCCTCTACAGGTATAGCCGCCACCCAGCGCACCAGCCCCGCCCTCCCAGCAGCCCCTCAGTCTTCGCTCCGTGCCGGTTTGCCCAGGAAGGCGCGCGTCTCCTTCGCCCCAGGCACCTCAGCCCCTGCCCCTGTTGCCCCTGCTGCCCTCAGTGCGGAGCTCATTGACCTGGTAAGGACGCTCATTGTTGGGCAGACGACCCTTTTGAATGCCATCCAGGGTGTGCAAAGGGAGGTGCAACAGAGCAATGCGTACCTGGAGGGCATTCATTCGGGTCAGGCTGCCCATCAACGAGCGTTCACTGCTCTGGCCTCAGCACTGACGGCAGCCATTGTCCCTGTTTCCAGCCTCCCTCTTCTTACTGCCTCCAGCCTTTCTCTGTCTCCTGTCCCTCAGCCTATCCCATCCACACCATCAGACCAGCCTGCACACACCTCAACACCCAAGAGCAGCTCATCCAAACACAAGCACCACAGATCCCACAAACACTCACCCAAGCAACACCCAGATGCAGACATGCCAACAGCCACTGCCACCCCTGTGTCCCCCTCCTCCTCGTCTCCCTCCTCCATCCCTGTGACATCTACACTCACACCTGCATGCACCCCAACATCAGCCAGTGCTTCCATCACCACCTCACCCTCCAGTACAGTCCACACTCGTGCAGTCACCACCCCCACTGCCATTTACACGTCCCCTGTGTCCTCTCCCACTGTGTCTGTCACCCCCTCTTCCAAGACACACAAACGCAGGCAGCCACCCACCCAACAGCCATCCACCTCACGACAGCCTACAGCACCAGCACCTTCACCCAATGACAGCACACCTGACTCTCCTACAACCACCTCCTCTACCTCCACTTCCATCTCCACTTCTCCTACCTTTTACCTTGGCCCTAAAAAACTTTTCCTGGCTAACCTTGACCTCTTTCCCCCCGATGAGCTCCCCCATCCATCTTCAAAGAGTCCCAAGAGCACCGCAGCCACCACCAGCCCAGCTTCGGGTGTCACTGTTGTGCATGGGCTCTGGAGCCCACCCTTTGCCAGCAGTGACACATCCATCAACAGCAAGGACACGTCCAGCCCCCCCCCCGGCAAGAGGACCCGCAAAAACAAGGCCCGCCGTGCGAGGACCGACAGGGCTGCCCCCAAGGAGCAATGTGCGGCCACTTCACCACCCACACCATCTAGGGGAGGCAAGGGCCCGAGAGCCCCATCAAAGGAGCGGAAGGGCAGCAGGAGCGCGGAGAAGGTGGACCCCACATGCCACATCCCACCTGGGAAGGAGGACACTAAGGAGGCCAGGAGTCAGTCCCCGAAGGGTCCAGAAACGTCACGGTCCGAGGGCGACTGAGCCGGGAGTCCAGGCCAGGTCTGGCTCCCTTGACCTGCTGGATGAGCACCGCTGAACCGGGCCCGCAGGGCAGAAGAGCACCGCTGGACCGGGCCCGCGGGGCAGAAGAGCACCGCTGAACAGGGCCCGCGGGGCAGAAGAGCACTGCTGAACAGGGCCCCGCCGTGGAGATAGGCACCGCTGAACAGGGCCCGCGGTGCAGAAGAGCACCGCTGAACAGGGACCGCGGGGCAGAAGAGTACCGCTGAACAGGGCCCCGCCGTGGAGATAGGCACCGCTGAACAGGGCCCGCGGTGCAGAAGGGCACCGCTGAACAGGGCCCCGCCGTGGAGATAGGCACCGCTGAACAGGGCCCGCGGTGCAGAAGAGCACCGCTGAACAGGGCCCGCGGGGCAGAAGAGCACCGCTGAACAGGGCCCCGCCGTGGAGATAGGCACCGCTGAACAGGGCCCGCGGTGCAGAAGAGCACCGCTGAACAGGGCCCGCGGGGCAGAAGAGCACCGCTGAACAGGGCCCTGCCGTGGAGATAGGCACCGCTGAACAGGGCCCGCGGTGCAGAAGAGCACCGCTGAACAGGGCCCGCGGGGCAGAAGAGCACCGCTGAACAGGGCCCCGCCGTGGAGATAGGCACCGCTGAACAGGGCCCCGCCGTCTCAAGCACCACTCCGCTGGGCCCTTCATCTCAAGCACCGCTCCGCTGGGCACCGCTGTCTCTCCACCTCTCCGCTGGGCCCTTCTTCTCAAGCACCGCTCCGCTGGGCACCGCCGTCTCAAGCACCGCTCTGCTGGGCCCTTCATCTCAAGCACCGCTCCGCTGGGCCCTTCATCTCAAGCACCGCTCCGCTGGGCCCTTCCTGTCATGCACCGCTCCGCTGGGCACCGCCGTCTCAAGCACCGCTCCGCTGGGCCCTTCTTCTCAAGCACCGCTCCGCTGGGCCCTTCATCTCAAGCACCGCTCCGCTGGGCACCGCCGTCTCAAGCACCGCTCCGCTGGGCACCGCCGTCTCAAGCACCGCTCCGCTGGGCCCTTCCTGTCATGCACGGCTCCGCTGGGCACCGCCGTCTCAAGCACCGCTCCGCTGGGCCCTTCTTCTCAAGCACCGCTCCGCTGGGCCCTTCATCTCAAGCACCGCTCCGCTGGGCCCTTCCTGTCATGCACCGCTCCGCTGGGCACCGCCGTCTCAAGCACCGCTCCGCTGGGCCCTTCTTCTCAAGCACCGCTCCGCTGGGCACCGCCATCTCAAGCACCGCTCCGCTGGGCCCTTCATCTCAAGCACCGCTCCGCTGGGCCCTTCATCTCAAGCACCGCTCCGCTGGGCCCTTCCTGTCATGCACCGCTCCGCTGCGCACCGCCGTCTCAAGCACCGCTCCGCTGGGCCCTTCTTCTCAAGCACCGCTCCGCTGGGCCCTTCATCTCAAGCACCGCTCCGCTGGGCACTGCCGTCTCAAGCACCGCTCCGCTGGGCACCGCCGTCTCAAGCACCGCTCCGCTGGGCCCTTCCTGTCATGCACCGCTCCGCTGGGCACCGCCGTCTTAAGCACCGCTCAGCTGGGCCCTTCTTCTCAAGCACCGCTCCGCTGGGCCCTTCATCTCAAGCACCGCTCCGCTGGGCCCTTCCTGTCATGCACCGCTCCGCTGGGCACCGCCGTCTCAAGCACCGCTCCGCTGGGCCCTTCTTCTCAAGCACCGCTCCGCTGGGCCCTTCATCTCAAGCACCGCTCTGCTGGGCCCTTCCTGTCATGCACCGCTCCGCTGGGCACCGCCGTCTCAAGCACCACTCCGCTGGGCCCTTCTTCTCAAGCACCGCTCCGCTGGGCACCGCCGTCTCAAGCACCGCTCCGCTGGGCCCTTCTTCTCAAGCACCGCTCCGCTGGGCCCTTCATCTCAAGCACCGCTCCGCTGGGCCCTTCCTGTCATGCACCGCTCCGCTGGGCCCTTCCTGTCATGCACCGCTCCGCTGGGCACCGCCATCTCAAGCACCGCTCCGTTGGGCCCTTCTTCTCAAGCACCGCTCCGCTGGGCACCGCTGTCTCAATCACTGTTTATGGTACACTGTGCCCACCATGCCTCCTCCTTGACCAGTGGAGACTGTCATCCACCTGATGGACTGTGGCTTTGCACTCCCCAGGATGGTCCAGTGGGCAGCCCACCCACTGTAGAGACATTGAGAGACTGTGGCTTTGCACTCCTCAGGATGGTACAGTGGGCAGCCCACCCACTGTAGAGACATTGAGAGACTGTGGCATTGCACTCCCCAGGATGGTACAGTGGGCAGCCCACCCACTGTAGAGACATTGAGAGACTGTGGCTTTGCACTCCCCAGGATGGTACAGTGGGCATGGTGGCTCCTCGTGGATCTGGCGTCATGGACTCATGTGGCTGTGGTGCCCCCCCCTTCCCTTCCCCCTGAGGTGCCTGTAGTTGTTACATCTGATGCCCCTGCAGTGTTCTCTCCAAAGGACTCAGGTCTCCTGTGTGGGCTTTGCCCTTATTTCTCAAGACTTTGGCCCACGGACATGATGAATTCGTAGGATGTGCAGGACTTGGTACTTCAGTTATACACTGATGTGTATGTCATTAGTTTTGTTGTGAATATCTTTCATGGTTGTACGATAATTTTCTGGAGCTTTTTGGTACATAAATATTTATTCCAAATTTGATTATGTCCTAGCATTTTTCAGGGGTGTTTGGGTGGTGTCACTGTGACTTGTTGCTCTGCATTGGTGTGTACATAGTTGGGGGGGGGGGGGTCGCATATGTGTGTGCCCGTAACCTTTCGTCCTGCCCCTCCCGTGTGTCGTAGGTGCAGTACTCACCGTTGTCGTCTGCGCCGGACTTCGTACTCGTGGTAGATGAGAAGGTAGACGAGAGCAGGTAGGATGTTTAATTTGGGTTCCATGCTGTCCTCCTTCCTCCTGGAGTGCGTAGTGGTGAGCGTTTTCCCGTCCGTAGTCTGTTTCCGCCGTGTTTTTATCGGCGGTGCTCCCGCCCCGGAAAAGGTGGCGGATTGGTGAGTTGGAATAGTGTGGGCGGTACATTGGCTGCCGCCTGGCTGTTGGCGGTGACCGCCGCGCTGTTTGTTTGTACCGCCGTGGCGTTCGGAGTGTTAAAGTGGCTGTCTGTGTTGGCGGTTCCCGCCAGGGTCAGAATCCCATATTTTTTACCGCCAGCCTGTTGGCGGGTTGGCCGCCGCTTTAACACCGACCGCCAGGGTTAGAATCACCCCCTGTGTGTCCTGGATGCCATTATGACGTTTTGTCTGTTTAGACCCAGATATGGTCAGTAATTTGGGTGGAAGGCTGAGGAAAATATAATGGAGATTGGTCCCTCTAAGCCCCTCTGTCGCTACAGCTATGATGATATACACCCAAAATGTCTTTGTATTTCCAATCTCTATTATAATTTGAACCTGAGCCTTTATTCTGTGCTGAAACACTAGTTATGTTTTGATGTAGTAATTGAATGAACATCACGATTACAAATTACCTATTTACCAATGAGAGCTATGTGATGGGAAGGGTTATACTTTACCTGTAGATTGGGGAGATGAACAGCTGGATAAGATCACGTTGGTACAAGGTCTGTAGTGAATCCTAGTTTGTTTTAACAGGAGTTAGGCTTAGCCTTTGGCTTGCAGACTCGTGCCCCCGTCACCTAGTGATTTAATGACTTTTAACCTATTTAGCTTGCTCTGTCTTAGCCCATTTAATTATTTAATTCTGCTAAGATGGCTGCATTGTTTATAGTTAGGCCACTTGTTATGCTTTGCATTATCAGTGCCACCCAGCTAAGGCGTCAAGATCAAGTGACAAGGACAAACAAACAGTAGGTGTTCACACTTAGGGACTTTCCCTCTCTATACTTTCGAGGGAACTGTATATAATAATTGCCGTCCCAAGCATGTCTGTTATCTATTGTTTGAACACACCTACGTCAGGGCTCCTAGTAGATCTTTATAAATACATCACACTTTAGACAGATAATCAGAGGGATTCCGACCAGAGGGCATCGCCACCATCGCTGATATCGATGCTGCACGTCGTCTTGACGCTGACCCAGTCTTCATGTCCCTGCGGAGTCTGAGATAGAGACCTCATTCCAAGGTAACGAGGGTTGGGGGCTCCTCTCATGGACATGGCATTGGCAGATTAGGTTTAACAAACCCAGATCTCCTTTAGGTAGGAAGTTAGGCCTATCATATTAGGATATCAGGACATATAACACACCTTATGTCATTTCATACTATTGCAAGATGGTGGAGGTCTTTGTAATAATGACTCTTGTATTTACAATTCTGTGTCTTGCACTGTTCATTATCCTAATCATTGCAGCCCTTGCAACTTATCGCTGATTGCAGTTGTGTTAAATAAAAACTATTGAAACTTTACTGAATCTTCATTATTGCCTGTGTTTGGATGAGACATGATGTATCTGTGAGAAAGGGGTAATCTCCGTTTAACCACAACACTCCCTGAGATGTCTTACTCTTGAGTCCATGCGTAAAGGCAGCCACAAATCACCTTTGGCTATTTGGGTTTTTGGTGAGGTGCTGCTAGTGAACCGGAAGGGTTGGGACGACAGCTGTAACTTGTTGTGGGACAGGCATAGCAGCCTACAAACAAAAGTACTGTCATCCGTAAACCAGCAGTCTTGCCTAGAGCAAGAGTCCAAACTACGACATGGCACCAGCAACGATGGTGTTTAGGCACTCATTTACGGATAGCCCGACTATCACTGTCTCACAGACAATGGGTACCCTAAGTACCATTAAACGGAGACGTCCGTGGTTGTTGGGAAATTCCTCCTCAGCTGAAAAGGTAACACCTGATTAAGCTGTAGGTTGTTCGAGCTCGAACTCATAAAAGGACTTTACTCCCCATTTGGTGTTCCGTTTTTCTAAACAAATATGGCTAACACCATTAACAAGCCTGAAAATGCTAGACAAGCTCTAACACAACTAGCGCATGGCCTTGCAGAAGAGGGCAGGATGTTCCTCTTATAATAGAAGCTAATGAAGCATACCAAACAGAAACATTTTATTGTTGGGTCACCTTTCCTGAGGTAGACCAAAGAACGCATACAATCCACACATATGAAATTGCAAATGTACCTCAATGGTACCAAGCATACCAGTATCATGAAATATCGCTCACATACCAAGAGCATCAGAACTGGTTTGAAGGCGCCCTCCCACATATATTACAAAGAGTGACGCTAGCTCCTTGAAGTAATGACGGACCGACGTGGCCTATGTTTGCTACATACACACCTCACCCAGACATTCCAAATATGCAGATAGCAGATCTGAGAAATTTATATAATGAATTAGTAACATTATATAGACGACTAGTTTAGCTCGTAATGTGAACTTTGAACACTATACTAGCACGTCCAGCACCGCCAGCACCTGGTGGATACCAATTGGCTACTGGGATTAATCCACAAACAATACATACTATTATGGGTAAGGTACCCACAGAACGAGAATAAATACCATTCTGGATTGCCCAGAAAACTAATCAGCTGGAAGCTGTGTTTCCCAATACGGGATCACAGGAAAAGCATAGACTCCTCACTATGTGCTTGCTCTTTGGGATGGTTCCCTCGGTGGATGACTGCGCCACATGGGGTACAGTCTTCGCTGCCATATATACTACCACACATGGTACCCCGACACTTGCCAATTACCGGAGGTGTTAAAACAAATACAGAATGAGCACGGGGCTGCACCAGCCTTGGATTTGGGGATGAAATTAATGCGTAACTTTGATGCAGTTTCCTCAATAATACTCAGTAATAGGGGAAGCAGTAGCATTGGCGATACACCAGCGTCTCCAGGAAACTCCATACTTGGAACAGGAGAGACAGCTACCAAAAATAATTACCGAAACCTATACTAGTGCAGGGCAAGATAGTTTGGGAGCAAAACCAAAGAAATTGGAATTACAGGGTACCACCATTAAGGAAGGTACGAAGCAGGCACAAGAGAGCTCTAAAAAGCGCTGGGAAAAACAAAAAGAATTTAAAGATAAAAGAAATAAGAGAGCTGATTCTCCACACCCGGAGAACTCCGAAACGAGATACAATCTCAGAAATAGGGAGAATATTAAAACTCCAGACAGATATACTGATTCACGTCCCTCTTGTTCCTTTCAGGACGCACCGGATAGACGTAGTGAGAGAGGGGGCCATCCTGATCGACGTTCTGAATACGTGAAACAAAAGAAAGACTCATCGTAGTCTAAAATTAAAAAAGAAGAAGACCCCTCAGCAGAAGCCACAGTTTAAAAAGAAAAAGGTGGCAGCACTGACAGCTAAAAATGCCAGTACACTTGAGAACACTGTTGAGGAACAAGACGTGGGCAGTGACTCTGTTTGACAGTGCAGCAGAGGTCATGATATGTCGCCAGAGTCTGAAAGATCATCTGGATGCAACAGCAACTAGCGATTTTATTGTAGTTGAAATGGCGGACGGCAGCGTTCTCCTACCTGACAGGGTTTATGATTTAAAAATTCAAATAGAGGGAGACGTGGAGCGCACTATTGGTGTGAAATTTTGGGATGAACTTACTAGTGGCATCCTATTAGCTCAAAGAGACTGGCCACCTGAGCATGTCCGTAAGCTCCCGCATGGGGAAGATGTCATTTTGCCTTCTTTTTCTAATCTTGTTCCGGAAGCAGAAAAAGAAACCTATGCTGCTGTAGTGCTTTCCTCTTATTTAGTTTCTAAGCACTAACATAACACAACAGAAATGCACTTCTGAGGTCAAAGAAGACTTTTATTGTTGTTATATGAATGACGAATTAGTAGCTTTCCAGTCCGCGTTAATCAAACAAAATATATCAGTTTGCAATATACACAGCAGGTTATATTTATAAGATATTGAATGCAAAGCAAAACAAATACTTCACCGTGTAGGAACTATTTACAGCTACATCTTTCTAAGGTCTGCAAGCTGATGACCCCTGTCAGCCGCGAGAAAGAGTTTCATCTACCCACACGGGATGCTGGCAGCTGGCGCCAAGCTCCAGCACGAGGTCCGGCAGATTCGAATCTGACTCTCTGCAGCCTGTTACATTCGTTACAAAGGTGTGCCCCCTCCTCTCAGACCTGGGAAACTGAGCAAGCCTTTTGGAGACTGGCCAGGTCTCCAAGACTACTCCTGTTCCCAAGCTCAAGCAGAGAGAAAAACACCCATGTACCCTCTCTTATCAGGTCTAGTCTACTGTGAGAGCAAAACATCTTGGTTCTCTGGTGCAAAAACACAGCTTGGAAAAATACAGCTTGGATTCTCAACTGCAATGTCTAACTCCACGTTAAAGGCAATGGGCAGCTAACCTAAATATCAAATGCAATGTCATGTTAAAGGCAATAGGCAGCTAACCTAAATATCAAATGCAATGTCATGTTAAAGGCAATAGGCAGCTAACCTAAATATCAAATGCAATGTCTAGTGTCATGTCAAAGCCAATAGGCATCTAAGCTGAATACAAAATGCAATGTCTTATATCATGTCAAAGCCCATAGGCAGCTGAGCTGAATACAAAATGCAATGTATAATATCATGTCAAAGCCAATAGGCAGCTGAGCTGAATACAAAATGTAATATATGATATCATGTCAAAGCCAATAGGCAGCGGAGCTGAATACAAAATGTAATGTATCAAAGCCAATAGGCAGTTAAGCTGAATACATCATGTCAAAGCCAATAGGCATGCAATGTCAAAGCCAATAGGCGGCTAGACTGGATACAGCATGTCAAAGCCAATAGGCAGAATACAGAATGTAATGGCTAATGCAATGTCAAAGCCCATAGGCGGCTCAACTGAATACAGAAAGTAATGGCTAATGCCATGTCAAAGCCAATAGGCAGAATACAGAATGTAATGACTAATGCAATGTCAAAGCCCATAAGCGGCTCAACTGAATACAGAAAGTAATGGCTAATGCCATGTCAAAGCCAATAGGCACAATACAGAATGTAATGACTAATGCAATGTCAAAGCCCATAGGCGGCTAAACTGAACAAAACATACCATGTGCTACTGGTGAACATTGAGCAACTAATATGCGCAGTGGTGAAACACAAAGTCATTGGTCAAAACAAAACTTATCAAATAGCAGGACATTCCGCCCTTTGACCAATGAATTTTTGTTTCACATATCTCATATTTCAAACAAACAAAAAAAAAAAAAACATCAGCACAAAAAAAACATTATGATCAAAGCAATCCCTGTAAAGCAATAGAAGTGAATTAACACATTGATCTCATAACCTTTCACATCAGATACATCTACATAGAAAAGACTGGGCAATTTTTTTTTTCTCTGAATGAGTCTCTAATTCAACAGTGTTAGCAATTTGATGTGGCATGAGTTCTGCTCATGTAAAGGTGCACGGTCCACCTGAAAGGTTTGCTGGAAGGTAAGCAAAAGTCAGAGTTCCATACGAGAGGGGAAAAAAAAAAAAAACACAGCAAACAAGTTGAACTTGAACTGAAGGCGCAGTTTGCGCAAAATGGATCCATGGTGCTGGCACTTTACTCAGCCAGGTTCAGGTTGGGGATTCGGTCCCTTCCCCGACCCCACACGCACACAACGGAAGGGGGACCACGCAGCACACTCAGGGACAGTGGCGAAACGTGGTAGGATCTGCAAAAGAAACAAGTATGACTTTTCTTGCAAATAACATTTTTCATTTAAACTGCACCCTTACTCTTTCTTTCCCTGTTTTATAATCAGCAGGACGTTTTTGGGGCCCTTTGTTATATTCACTGCAGGTTCTGGAGGATCACTTGGGGCTTCAGCCCACACATCAGCACTGAGGTTTTTATCTGCTGCACCACAGCTTCCCTTTTCTTGCACTGTCAGAAGGGCTGGGGCAGACTCATTCTTTACCAAACCTCCATTCACTGCACTTTTGTCAATTTGGGCCATTCTGTCTCCAATTTGTGTGAATGAATCAGATTCTTTTCTAGGTATCAGCATAATTTCGATTTTTCCTTGGTAATTTGCAACAATCACTTTCCCTAAAACCTGATCAATTTGCCATTTCTGTCCTGGTAACTTTCCTCTCCCCAACTGCTCTGTGACTGCTTGCATGACAGATTGCTTTTGTGCGTGCTGCACAGTTTTTATCAAATCTAGGGGAATGTGCATCTCTCTCATCTCTGCCCACCTGTAAGTGGCTTTTTCTCTCAGCTGTTCACATTTCTGGGGCACCCGCTTAGCCATCCCCACTAAGGCAGAATTCTGGGTGTACACTTCTCTCTCTGAATTTTTCTCATTAACATCTGCAAGGTAATTGAACCAGTTAGGTACAAGCCATGTGGCTAAAACATTATCAAAGAACCAAAAATCAGCATAAAAATGACACATCTCACGTAGCTCTTGCTTTAAAATCTGACACACATTATACAACGCTGTTCCTTCTACGGTGCCAGAAAACAACATTTCAGTCAATGAATCATTAGTAAAACAAACATGCTTTTTATCTTCAGTAGACATGAATTCAAATGGTGCACACAATTTCGTTGATAATTCTTTTACCTGTGGTACTCTAGCCCTGTCTTGCAAGTACCAGATCCATTGTATGATTCTAGCTAGGGGCACTATTTTCTTTCCTTGTTCTTGAATTACATGTACATCAGTTTTTCCTTCTTGCACTGCGCAGAAACCTAAAGTCTGCATTATTTCATTTGCCAAATCACACGCGCGCAGCTGCATATAATTTTTCACAGTGACCATATACAAAAGTGTTAGGATTTCACTCAAATGAGGGCTATTCTTTTTCCAAAAATCAAACAAGCTAATGAAACTCGGTGTCTCTTTCCCTAAAATCTACGAAAACTCAGTGCAGCTCGGAGCTGTCTTAACCCCCTCATTACTGGAATGGGACAAGAAAGATTCTTCAAAAACAGCCCTTTTATAACTTTCAGTCGGGCTAATTTGCTCACGTAAATTCCTATTTTCATGTTCCAACTTCCTACATTTCTCCTGCATTTCTCTGTAAGCAGATAAAGGTATCCAGACCTTTCTGTCATCATTACTTCCAAAACACACGTTTTCTACATAAGGCATTCTAGCTACACATGCATTTTCTTCTGTAATTCCCCAAACAGAAAACAATTCACAGTTTTTCTTAACACCATCAGGCAGTTTATCAACACATGACATGGTCTGCCGTGCTACTGTGATTCTCCAAACAGAAAACAATTTCTGTAATTCTCCAAACAACAAAAAAACAATTACACTTTTAAAGTGTGCACTTAGAAATCTACTAACTCGTCAAACCCCCTTAATCACCTCTTAATGACCGACCCCACGACTCCAGGTACCAATTGTAGTGCTTTCCTCTTATTTATTTTCTAAGCACTAACATAACACAACAGAAATGCACTTCTGAGGTCAAAGAAGACTTTTATTGTTGTTATATGAATGACGAATTAGTAGCTTTCCAGTCCGCGTTACTTCACCGTGTAGGAACTATTTACAGCGACATCTTTCTAAGGTCTGCAAGCTGATGACCCCTGTCAGCCGCGAGAAAGAGTTTCATCTACCCACACGGGATGCTGGCAGCTGGCGCCAAGCTCCAGCACGAGGTCCGGCAGATTCGAATCTGACTCTCTGCAGCCTGTTACATTCGTTACAAAGGTGTGCCCCCTCCTCTCAGACCTGGGAAACTGAGCAAGCCTTTTGGAGACTGGCCAGGTCTCCAAGACTACTCCTGTTCCCAAGCTCAAGCAGAGAGAAAAACACCCATGTACCCTCTCTTATCAGGTCTAGTCTACTGTGAGAGCAAAACATCTTGGTTCTCTGGTGCAAAAACACAGCTTGGAAAAATACAGCTTGGATTCTCAACTGCAATGTCTAACTCCACGTTAAAGGCAATGGGCAGCTAACCTAAATATCAAATGCAATGTCATGTTAAAGGCAATAGGCAGCTAACCTAAATATCAAATGCAATGTCATGTTAAAGGCAATAGGCAGCTAACCTAAATATCAAATGCAATGTCTAGTGTCATGTCAAAGCCAATAGGCATCTAAGCTGAATACAAAATGCAATGTCTTATATCATGTCAAAGCCCATAGGCAGCTGAGCTGAATACAAAATGCAATGTATAATATCATGTCAAAGCCAATAGGCAGCTGAGCTGAATACAAAATGTAATATATGATATCATGTCAAAGCCAATAGGCAGCGGAGCTGAATACAAAATGTAATGTATCAAAGCCAATAGGCAGTTAAGCTGAATACATCATGTCAAAGCCAATAGGAATGCAATGTCAAAGCCAATAGGCGGCTAGACTGGATACAGCATGTCAAAGCCAATAGGCAGAATACAGAATGTAATGGCTAATGCAATGTCAACGCCCATAGGCGGCTCAACTGAATACAGAAAGTAATGGCTAATGCCATGTCAAAGCCAATAGGCAGAATACAGAATGTAATGACTAATGCAATGTCAAAGCCCATAAGCGGCTCAACTGAATACAGAAAGTAATGGCTAATGCCATGTCAAAGCCAATAGGCACAATACAGAATGTAATGACTAATGCAATGTCAAAGCCCATAGGCGGCTAAACTGAACAAAACATACCATGTGCTACTGGTGAACATTGAGCAACTAATATGCGCAGTGGTGAAACACAAAGTCATTGGTCAAAACAAAACTTATCAAATAGCAGGACAGCTGCTGAATGGGCTTTAGCGCAGGCACCTGCGTTATACCACAATCATGTAGGTTGGGACAGGGAGTCTCCTTGTCATGTTGTTCCCATTGGGTCTACACCCCAACCGCAGCCACAATTTCCTGTAAAACATGAAGCAAAAGCTCTGGTGAGGTAGATACTCACCCAGCTTGAGTACCAGGGAGTAATTGAGCCCTGTACATCTGCAATGAATAACCCGTTATTCCACGTTGCAAAGCCACGCCATTCCTATAGAATAGTTATTGATTATAGACATTTAAATAGTCATACACGTACATATGCTATACAAAACTCACATAGCACGGCACTAATAAACAACATAGTGCGTAAAAAATATAAAACACAACATTAGATAGTTCTAATGGCTTTTTCTGCCAGCACATTGAAGTCGGGACCTGAGAGCATTCTCATTTGGCTCACAGAAACGTTTTCGTCATTTACCCCAAGTCTATAAAAACAGTCCAGGGCTATTTTCAGCCCGTGTAACGTCAATATTACATGATATTGATTCCGAGGCGTTATCCTACGTGGATGATGTATATCTCACAGACGACGTCGACATTCATCTTGTAAAGGGTCAATCGGGTAATTTTGGGATTTGCAGACCTCGGTTACAAATTCAACTTTAAGAAAAGTAAGATTGCCTTTCTCAGTGTACTGTTCCTGGGGTATGAGCTATCGAACGAGGGGAAGAGCCTGGCCCCACACTTTCTAGAGAAATGTGCTGAACTGCACCCTCCTAACACCCTTAGGAAACTACAGTCATTTCTAGGTTTCTTTAACTTTGGCAGAACATACATTCCAGACTATGCACAACGTATCAAGCCACTTTATGACTTGGTTCAGCCCAATTTTTCTAGCAGACACTGGACTGTTGAAAACACACGCATCCTTAGGGAAATTCAACAGGACATGCTAGAAGCTAAACACTTGCACACACGTGACAATAAAACAAATTTGGTCATCAGAATAATTGCTGAGCCATTGGGTTTACTTATGTCACCTTCAACGAAGGTGACACGGTACTCACCGCATATGAATCACACTTTTACTCTAATGCAGAACAGCATTTTGCACCTACATAAAAGATTCTGAAGGCAGTTGAGATGGCTGTCATAAAGGAGAGGCCACTTGCCCAGGGAAACCATATTATTGTTGTTACCCCAGTGCCGGCCTTAGAGGCTGTCACCAAAGCAAGCGTTCCTAGCGCAAAAGCATTACATCCACATTGGATACAGTGGGCAACGTTTCTGACTGCCACTGATGACGATTATATTTTTGATCCAAAACTTCAGGCACAAGAGTTTCTCGAGTACGAACAGGAGTGCCCCACTCCTCTAAATATCTTGCCATTAGACAGATACCATACAGTCATATACACTGATGGTTCAGCACAATCGGCTGTAGGTACTAAACATCAGTACTCAGCCGCTTGCCCAGCCGTGAGCGGAGTGATGGAAGATGGAGTCTTCCACCCTCACAATACCTACACGCAGACCCTAGGGGACTGCACAGCTCAGTTGGCTGAACTTAAAGCTCTTATACTAGCACTAGAACACACAGAGCCAGAATTCCTGACTTTAATAGTCTGTGATTCCTACTACTGCGTTCAGTCATACAATGACTATCTTAATCATTGAAAACTGAACGGGTTTAAAGATTCTAAATGGGAACACCATTAAACAAAAGACATTATGGGGAAGGGTGGCTGATCTTAAGGATAAGCTACCATGTGTCCATATAGTACATACATTGGGCCATCAACGTGTAGGAGTACATGTTACCGGCAACACCTTGGCTGATGAAGCAGCCAAATCTGCAGTAGCTACGGCTTCTGTGGCTGAATGAATCGTTCACAAACGAGATTGGATAATGTAATACTGACTGTCATGAAAGCTTCAGCTGCAGGCAAGCCCCTTCCAAAGGGATACCCTACAAACTATTCTTACCATATCAGTGCACAGAATGTTGCCTATGCAGCAATTCCTGGGGTTGGAGATTGAGTGATCCCCAACGAAGACCAGAGATTAGATCTAGTAAAAGCAGCGCATGAGGGTGTCGCTTCTGCACATGCTGGTATTTAGGCCACAATAACACTCTTACAGAAACGCTTCTGGTGGCCTGGTCCATGCAGACGGACAAATAAATTTGTCCTTTGCTGTGACATTTGCCAGCAGATAAAGGGCTCTAATATCAAAAAGCCCACCGCAGACATCCCTCTTAGTGTCCAGCAGGCCACTACGGTGTATGTACCTGGACCATTGCCGTCCACTACAGCCTAATGGTGCATATAAAGATATTTTAGTCGCTGTAGATTCTTGTTCTAGATTCCTGTGGGTATGACCGCAGCGGTCGGCTGACGCTCGAACAGTCATAAAAGACTTGCTGATCTTTATCGGTACATATGCAGTTGCAGCATTCTATTAGGACCAAGGCCCTTCATTTGCCTCTAAGGCATTCAGGGACACCATGGGGATGATGGGTGTTGAACTCCATTACTCCTCACCACACCATCCCGAGGAAAATTCGGTCGTGGAGAGGTAGAACTGTGATCTAAAGCAGTCCTTAACAGCTCAGGTATTAGGTTGAGGCCGCAGTTGGCTTCATCACCTATATGGGGTCCAGAGAGCACTGAATAATCTGCCAAGACGGTCCTTGGGGGGGGACACTCCTTATGAGGATCTCTTTGGGATACCTATGTATGTCCCAGATCTTGATACCTCTCGTTTGGTGGCAGCAGAAACACCATTTGACATAAATGAATGTCTCACTGTCGTATAGGAGCTTCAGCAATTTTGTGATGATAAATATTCTACCAGTGCTGCCACCTTAGGAATAAGGGAATTAGGGAAAACTTTGACTGGCTGGATTCCTAAAGTTGGGGATATGGTTTGTGAGAAGATCGCTGTGAAGAAGGAATTCGGTCCATCATATAGAGTACCGGTACCGGTCTTGGGAATTCAAGGTACCAGGACTGTCATCTTACCACCACTGTCTGGTTCTCGAACAAACATATTCATTTCCATTGATGACATCAAATTACACCATGTGGCCGATCCTTCACAGTAGACCAAGAGGTCCCTTGGGTGGTTCCCGATCCCCTCTCACTAGCCAACAGGACATACATCTACATAGTAGGATGAACAACACTACTATGGACTATGGGCCAGATGTAGCAAACAAAAAAATTGCGACTCGCATTTTGCAAGTTCGTGCGACTCGCAAAATGCGAGTCGCAAAACGAGATGCAGGCAAAACAACAGTGCCGAAATTGTGACTCGCACCCGGACTCGCAACGCAGTGTGCGAGTACACCGATTGCGAGGTCGCTTGTTGCGACTGTGCAAAAAACGAACTCGCAATTAGCGAGTGGCAGTCGCAAATTGCGATTAGCTTGTTAATTGATTACAGGGGCTGCAGATCACTCCAGAAACCACTCCAGAACACTCTGGAAACACTTCCTGGCACATGATGATGACATCACAGCCAGGAAGTTTACTAATACACCTGGGAGGAGGGAGGACCACACCCTTTTATAACTGCTGAACTGCACACAGGAAAAACAGCAGCTGCCATGGAAGGAACTCCAAGGAAGAGAAAGCTGAAGTTCTCTGAGAGGGAGCTGGAGGTGCTGACAGACGAATGCTGTCAGCACTATGACGATTTGTTTGGTAAATCAGCCCTAAATGTGCCTGAAGCCACCAAGAAACAGCTGTGGCAGGACATCCAGGACCAAATAAATTCCATGGGGGTGAGCCACAGGAGCATTGATGACATCAAAAAAAGGTGGTATGACCTCTGCTCCCGGACCAAGGAGAGGGTGGCTGAAAGGCTCCGGGAGATGAGAGGCACAGGAGGGGGACCATCGTCTGTGCCACCACCCACACCCCTGGAAGAAAGGGTGGAGGAAACCCTGGAGCAGGAGGCAGTCTCCGGATTTGGGGACCTGGACACCTCACAGCCCAGCACATCAACCGGTGAGTACCATGTGACATGCCTGTACCCCTATCAATGCCATACCCCCACCCACCATGTACACAGGGGCATGCTCAACCAAGATAGCTCCATTTCAGGGTAGCAAACGCCAGAATGATGCATTATGGGAAATGTAGTCAAGTAGGCAGTTCATAGTCAAATGTTTATTAGGAAGTGTGCAACAGATAGTAGACACTGACAGTCTGTTCCCCATGTCCCACAGGTCTCCAACAAGACACCACCACTACTCAAATCAGCCAGCCCCATGAGGACACCTCAGGACCCGCCAGCACTCCCACCTGCACGGCCAACAGCATCCCTGCAGTATCCACACCTGCTGCAACTGTATCCCAAGAGGCTGCGCCAGCAACAGGCAGGAGTGAGACAGTGGAACTCACAGGGCAGCCACCGCTGCGCAGGCGACGTAGGTCCAGGACATCAGGGCTGCAGTCCGGCCAACAACCTCCCAGCACCAGTGAGGCACAGCTGCTGCATGGTCAGCGCCTACAAAATAGAATTTTAGGGAGGATTAGTGGTGTGCTGCACCGCTTTGTGCGCAATAACCAGGCCAGCATGCAGCAACTGAACTCCAGGATGGACATGATATGCACGAACACTGGGGACCTTGCCCTAGCCATGAGGGAACAGGCGGGAGGATTACTGGCCCAGGCCGAGGGTGGTCGGCACAGGGACCGTCAGCTCCTGCACAGACTAGACAGGATGGCCACATCCATCGGCAGGCTCGCCATGAACACCACAGACCTGTCGAGGAGGACAGTTGGGCTGCAGGTGGAAATGGGCCATTTCGCTGGGGATGTGGCTAGGGGCCTGGGACGTCTCACCCACATCATTGACTTGATGGAGGCACGGCATCTGTCTAGGGGCACAGGGGAAACACCCCAGGACAGTGAGGAGGGCTCGACAGTGAGCAGTGTCTCTGCCACTGACAGTTGGGTGCTCAGGAGTACCAGGCAGAGCACAGCAGAAGCACCAGGGACCAGCCAGGCTGGCAGGAGGGGCAGAAGGTCATAGAGATTACCCTGGTCCTGTAGAAGTGGCACATGACGTCAATGTGCCACATGCCTGGTTTCCATTTTCATGCCCATGGACATTCATTACTTGTATATAGTTCAATTTCTGCACTAATAAAATAGTTATTTTTGTTCCACTTAACGAAAGGTGTTTTTGGTCAATAGGTGAGTATGGTTGGAGTTGACACGTACCTTCCAAAGTATTGGTTTGCGATGTGTTCCCATCTCAGTCTGCCTTGATTAGCTATACTCCGATCCCCATGATGGCGATGTGGTTGTTCTTGCTCTTCATCATCAGGATCTGGGTCTGCAGGGGTGAGAGGTAGCCCACGTCGGGTGGCTATGTTGTGGAGGATGGCGCATGCGACCACAATTTTGAATGCTGTAATGGGGGTATACTGGAGGGCACCTCCACTGCGGTGGAAGCATCTGAATCTTGCTTTTAGGAGTCGGAAGGTGCGCTCTATCATGTTCCTGGTCCTCTTATGTGCATTGTTGTATTGCCTCTCACATTCATTGCTGGGTGTTAAAAACGGAGTCAGAATCCATGGCCTTAGAGCATATGCACTGTCACCTGTTGGGCACAAAATGTACACTGTTAGGAAGTCCTGATTGTTGTGCACAGTGACCTGTGTGTATGTCTGCAAGGTGTATGTAGCTCTACCTAGAAGGTATCCGTCTCCAAATTCCCCACGTTCCAGGCGTTGATGTATCCCACTATGCCTAAAAATGTATGAGTCATGGGTACTGCCTGGAAACTTAGCTACAATGTCAGTGATGACATAATGGGCGTCACAAACAACCTGAATATTCAGTGAGTGGGTACACTTTCTGTTGCGGAAAATATGTTCCAGGTTTGCAGGGGGGCATATTTGAATGTGTGTCCCATCTACACATCCTATGACATGGGGAAAGTTGGCAATGCGGTAAAAGTCCAGCTTGGTGCTGTTAATTTCTGCCTCATTCCTTGGTAGGTATATGAAGTGAGACATGTGTGTGACTAAGGCATCTAGGAAGGCCCTGAGGAACCTTGACACTGCACTTTGGGATACCCCACCTGCCACAGCAATGACCCCCTGATAGCTCCCTGAGGCCAAGAGGTGCAGTGAGCATAGCACTTGCACATGCGTAGGGATGGCGCAGCCACGCAGAGTCTGGTGTTCTAGCTGTGGTTTCAGTAAATCAATTAATTCTAGTATGGCTGCGCTGCTAAGGCGGTATTTATCGTATATCTCATCCTCAGTTTGCTGGAAAAGAGTCTGCCTTGTTCTATATATCTTCTCCTGTCTGTGGCCGCTCCTCCTCCTCTGCTGTGGGGCGTGGACTCTCCTCCTCACTGCTATCAGGTATATCTCCGCCATCTTGAGTAACCCAGATGCTTTCTGGGTCTCCTTTTATGCTTTGGTTATGGTTACCACCTGCTCTGAGTTTGTGGTAAATGGGACATGCAAACTGGGCTTTTTGCGACTAGTCGCAATTTGCGAGTTGCAATTGCATAAGCTTTGCGACTCGCAAATTGCTACTTGCTATTTGCGGGTCGCAAAATGGGGTCGCAACTGTTGCGACTCGCAAACGGCTCCCATCGCTTTTTGCAAGTCGGAAATGGGGTTTTTGAATCCCATTTCCGATTTTGCATTGTCGCAAATAGCGAATCGGCCCATTTGCGACTCGCAATTTTTTGCTACATCTGGCCCTATGCAACTATGTCCAACGCTGTTCCAGATACCTTCTCGACCATGGGGATGGTGGAAAACAAACTTTTGCTAGTTCCAGTTACCACTTCAATGACAGCTCCTGTCCAAGACTTGGCTGTTTTTTACACGAACACATCGTGTGCCTATGGCTATTTCATAGACATTGATGACTTTTCCTCAGACTCATCCACTACTGTGATTGACATTGTTTCAACAATAAGTAAGCTGTATCAATGGCTTAAAAAGAACTATTTAATCTATCCATGGAACTATATATGGTTCTGTTTGACATTTTCAGCATTATTTTTTTGGGTTGGTTTTGTGACTGTTTTCTTTTTGCTTATAAATGGTCACTATATTCCTGAACGCTCCTCTGTTGAGCCTGTGGATAAAGTCTTAACTCTGTATCATTCCTCACATAAGGTCCGAAGAGACTTGTCCCTTGTAAATATTATAGCAATACCGATTTCTGATGGGATTGTGTGAGACAATGTTCCGTTTGATATATACGGGCCTACTGAGGTTATTCAAATTCCATACGTGTTCAAAATATCTATGACAGATGTGATTACACCTGATGTTGTATCTGATGATTGGGATGTCCAAACAGTTGATTCCATGCTAACTAAAATGAAGGACTATTCCATATTTGAAAGTGATGATGTATATGAACATACAATGAATTATGGGGAAATGTTCTGTTACAACAATTGGGGACATTACTACCTACACCGTGCCACTAGACACAGGCCAGTATTTGACTATACACAGTGGGAACACTTTTCAACACCACCAGTGGGGAGCCCAAAACACTATACTGATAAACTTACATATTTTTCTGGGCATGAGACGAAAAATGCGGAGTCATATTATTTCAAATTACCTCCATCACAAATTAGGAAAAATGTGCTAACAAACACAAAAATGATCTATTCAGATTTCTTTGTTTCCTGGCTCGCAGTTGAAGGTTACGAATACTGGAAGAGCACAGTTGACTTAAAAAGTGTATGAGAACACAAGATTAGCAGAGACAGGGTAGGGAGGCTTTATTTCGAGCATGCCTGATTCCTGTGCAAATGATTTTTTTAAATGACACTATTCAACAGACATCCTGTCTGGGGTTAGCGAAAATTAAAGAGATGAACACGCCCACACCGGTAAGGTGCAAAGATTGGCAATATTTGCTTAATATCACCTGGGAAACGCTAGATGCAATGGTTAAGGCTGGTACCTATAATTCTTCACTTTCCAGTCCTGGCGGGTGGTTAATAACGCCAACTGACACTAATGGGTGCCAAACGCGTTTTTTGAACTCTTCAGGGTTTCTTTCAATTAACATGCCAGACCCTCACTTTGTATCAGGTCAACATACAGGTATAATTACAACATACAGTCTGGGTAAACTGTGCCAACAATGGGTACAGACTAATACGTTAGCCACAGTTAAGAAACATCTGAACACTCTTTCTGAGGATGTAGACTTGCAGGATTTTCTGCTAGGTCCTAGAAAACAGCGATCAAAAAGGTTCCTATATGCTATGTATAATGAGATCTGGAAACTTTCACAGATAGAAGCTGCTGCACGTTTGAGGCAATTAGAGAAGGAAAACTTAGAGAAGGCTTTAGCAGTTGTCGACAACGGCATGAACACTCTGTCCAACAGGATTTATTCACTATCAAACATAGGCCCTCATTCTGACCCTGGCGGTCTTTGACCGCCAGGGCGGAGGACCGCGGGAGCACCGCCGACAGGCCGGCGGTGCTCCAATGGGGATTCCGACCGCGGCGGTAAAGCCGCGGTCGGACCGGCACCACTGGCGGGCTCCCGCCAGTGTACCGCCACCCCATTGAATCCTCCACGGCGGCGCAGCTTGCTGCACCGCCGCGGGGATTCCGACCCCCCCTACCGCCATCCAGATCCCGGCGGTCCGACCGCCGGGATCCAGATGGCGGTAGGGGGGGTCGCGGGGCCCCTGGGGGCCCCTGCAGTGTCCATGCCACTGGCATGGGCATTGCAGGGGCCCCCGTAAGAGGGCCCCTACATGTATTTCACTGTCTGCTGCGCAGACAGTGAAATACGCGACGGGTGCAACTGCACCCGTCGCACAGCTTCCACTCCGCCGGCTCGATTCCGAGCCGGCTTCATCGTGGAAGCCTCTTTCCCGCTGGGCTGGCGGGCGGTCTGAAGGCGACCGCCCGCCAGCCCAGCGGGAAAGTCAGAATTACCGCCGCGGTCTTTCGACCGCGGAACGGTAATCTGACGGCGGGACTTTGGCGGGCGGCCTCCGCCGCCCGCCAAGGTCAGAATGAGGGCCATAGTGTTGTCAGCTATTGATATCACTCAGACAGACTTGTCTCGGTTATATCATGGACAAACACAGCTACGTTCCATCATGCAGCTAGGTTGAACATTACATACGCTGAAAAATGGCCGCATTCCATGGAAGTTGTTAGAAATTGGTTTTTTGGTTGGCAGTCAGGTCACCCTCTGTCCAAGCAAGAACCCTTACTCTAGTCGGGGTAAGTCACACACAATCCAAATTATCCTGTGCCCACCCTCTGGTAGCTTGGCACTGAGTGGTCAGGCTTAACTTAGAAGGCAATGTGTAAAGCATTTGTGCAATAAATCATTCAATAACACAATATAGCACCACAAAAATACACCACACAGTGTTTAGAAAAAATATATAATATTTATCTGGGTATTTTCAGGTCAAAACGATAAAAGATGCAATATGAAATTGCAGAGATATCACTGAAAAGTGATATAAAGTGTCTTGAGTCTTTAAAAAGCAAACAAAGGGGGTTATTCTAACTCTGGCGGGCGGCGGAGGCCGCCCGCCAGAGTTCCCCCGACAGAACACCGCTCCGCGGTCTGAAGACCGCCGCAGTGATACTGTGTTTCCCGCTGGGCTGGCGGGCGACCGCCAGAAGGCCGCCCGCCAGCCCAGCGGGAAACCCCTTCCCACGAGAAAGCCGGCTCCGAATGGAGCCGGCGGAGTGGGAAGGTGCGACGGGTGCAGTTGCACCAGTTGCGAATTTCAGTGTCTGCTAAGCAGACACTGAAATTCTTTGTGGGGCCCTCTTACGGGGCCCCCTGCAGTGCCCATGCCATTGGCATGGGCACTGCAGGGGCCCCCAGGGGCCCCACAACACCCCATACCGCCATCCTGTTCCTGGCGGGCGAACCCCCAGGAACAGGATGGTGGTATGGGGTGTCGGAATCCCCATGGCGGCGCAGTAAGCTGCGCCGCCATGGAGGATTCCTGAGGGCAGCGGAAAACCGGCGGGAGACCGCCGGTTTTCCCTTTCTGACCGCGGCCAAACCGCTGCGGTCAGAATGCCCTTGAGAGCACCGGCAGCCTGTTGGCGGTGCTCTCGTGGTCGTTGACCCTGGCGGTCAATGACCGCCAGGGTCAGAATGACCCCCAAAGTCTCTTTCAAGCACAAAGTACCTGGTTTGGAGTGGAAAATCTCTGCAAAGGACCGCAGAGGAGGAGATACGTGGAAAAATGGTGTGTGCGTCGGTTTCGCCCCTTTACACATGGACTTGCGTCGTTATTTTTCACGCGGGGAAGTCATGCGTTGTTTTCCGGCGCGCGGACAGTCTCCTTCTGTATTTCGCGGGATTACCAGATTTCCCGGGGTCTGTGCGTGGAATCCTGGGCTTGTTATCCGGCTGCGCATCGTTCCGGTGAGCTGTGTGTGGAATCTTCTCCCTCACGGAAGGCGTCGCGTCAATTTCCTCTCTGGAAGTCGGGCGGCGTTGTCCAGGCGAGGCAGCGCGTTGAAGTTCCGGTCGCACCGCAGGCGTCGCGTCGAGCTGCGTCTTTCGAGATTGGCGTGCAGTGAATTTTTCACCGCGGAGCAAGCTGTGCATCAAATTTTTTGCGCTCAAGGCGTCCAGTTGAAAAAAAGAAGTCTTTTTGGTCCTGAGACTTCACGGAACAGGAGGCAAGCTCTATCCAAGCCCTTGGAGAGCACTTCTGCAGCAAGGCAAGAGTTCAGCAAAGCAGCAGGGCAACAGCAAGGCAGCAGTCCTTTGTAGAAAGCAGTCAGGTGAGTCCTTTAAGCAGCCAGTCAGTTCTTCTTGGCAGGATGCAGGTTCTGGTTCAGGTTTCTTCTCCAGCAACTGTCTGAGGTGGTAGGGCAGAGGCCCTGTTTTATACTAAAATGTGCCTTTGAAGTGGGGGAGACTTCAAAGAGTGGCTAAGAAGCGCACCAGGTCCCCTTTCAGTTCAATCCTGTCTGCCAGGGTCCCACTAGGGGGTGTGGCAGTCATTTGTGTGAGGGCAGGCCCTCCACCCTCCCAGCCCAGGAAGACCCATTCAAAATGCAGATGTATGCAAGTGAGGCTGAGTACCCTGTGTTTGGGGTTTGTCTGAGTGAATGCACAAGGAGCTGTCAACTAAACCCAGCCAGACGTGGATTGTAAGGCACAGAAGGATGTAAGTGCAAAGAAATGCTCACTTTCTAAAAGTGGCATTTCTAGAATAGTAATATTAAATCCAACTTCACCAGTCAGCAGGATTTTATATTACCATTCTGGCCATACTAAATATGACCTTCCTACTCCTTTCAGATCAGTAGCTACCACTTCAATAATGTATGAGGGCAGCCCCAATGTTAGCCTATGAAGGGAGCAGGCCTCACAGTAGTGTGAAAACGAATTTAGGGGTTTTACACTACCAGAGGTGACTTGTATGTGTAGAAAGGGGAGGTTTAGGCTTGGCAAGTACTTTTAAATGCCAAATCGAGGTGACAGTGAAACTGCACACTCAGGCCTTGCAATGGCAGGCCTAAGACAAGGTAAAGGGGCTACTTAAGTGGGTGGCACAACCAGTGCTGCAGGCTCACTAGTAGCATTTAAGCTACAGGCCCTAGGCACATATAGTGCACATTACTAGGGACTTATAAGTAAATTAAATAGTCCAATCAGGTAGAATCCAAGATTATCATGTTTAAAGGGAGAGAGCATATGCACTTTAGCACTGGTTAGCAGTGGTAAAGTGCGCAGAGTCTAAAAGCCAGAAAAAACGGTGTCCAAAAAGTGGGGGGAGGCAGGCAAAAAGTTAGGGGTGACCACCCTAAAGCTGTCAGGTCTAACAGAAGTATAATAACGGGAGTGAATTATTCACTGCTTTTAACCTTTCCGTGGAACAACAGGCAATGGCTAAAAGGGAAGCTAGTTTCACCATGCTTCATGTAGAGAAGTTAGAAAAGTTGCCCTTCACGGTAGCAGAAAGTCCTTCAAATATTTGGCTCTTACATAGCATAATTAATTTACCCAATTCAACCTTTCATTTCTCAAGCTGCCTGAAACATCTTGCAGTGGGCAGGTACGAGCAACTAGGCGAAAGCTATATTAAGGAAGAGTGGGAGCTGACCTTTGATTACAAATGTCTGAACGGCGAAACAGAGTTTTTTCTTAGTGGAAGTAAATTTGAGACTACTGTTAGTCATTCAATGATATGTAAGCAGGTGTCCTTTCACGGCCTTTGCAATGCAGGGGTCACGAACTTGGCCTGTTTTCTGAAGGGTATTCCCGTCCCTTTGATTCGACTGGTATTTTATGTACTTTCCAATGGAAGTTATGTGGTACTGAGCGATCAAAGTTGTTGCGGCATGCGACCAGGAATTGCCTACGCAATCTCGGTCTCGAAGGTCGTTACGTGTTGCGGACATGTTTTATTCCCCCCCACACGAGAGATAAAAGTATCTGAAATGTGGCCCCACATAGATACTATTAATATGAACTATGACAAGCTGAGCAGACTAAAGGCGCTATTGTTTCAAAAACATGTCGTCTTGACATCCGCTAGAGAGACGTATGGTCTCCAGATAGCGAGATCATTAGCCGAGATACAATCCCTATTAAATACCAACTTCCCCAAGCACTTTGGAGAACTGGTAACCAGAATATTCAATGCTTCAAGCACTACTGGGATTGTCCATTTCTTTAAGGCTGTCGGGTCTGGTTTCGTACCCATCTTCCAGACTGTCTTCGGAGTCATCCCATCAGCCATCCATTCGCTCTTTTCAAGTGTGTTTGGTGGTTTTCCGATTATTTTGGCATTGATTGGTGAACTACCACTGCTATTTCTTCTGATTCGCAGTGGTTGTTTCTTTCCAGCTACGCAGAGCAATGGAGCCGCTCCCACCAACTCCATTGTGCCGTGAACGCATGGTTCGGATCTTCGGTGCACCCTTGCTGGTGGAATTGGAGCATGATTGGTCATTGTCATTTCGGCCACTTCTCTGGTGCGTGCAACCAGTTTTCCGCTGTGAGTGGTGCCTTTTCGAACACCTGCCTATTGTATGTCTTGCTGTTGCACCGACATCCTCTGTGGTCCACAAACTGCTGATGTTCCCTATGAGGGTTCATACACGGTCATGCCCCTTGAGACTAAGGTTGCTCGTGAGGCCACCTATGAGCCTTCTGTTCTAATGTCTACCATGGACAATGGCACTGCAGCAGATGGCTTTACACTAGAGACTGACGCGCACTACTGCTCTGTGGATCCATTTGCCCGCCCGGCGCTCAATTTAACATCAGATGATGTGGACTCATTTTCGAGGTCCTTGGTTGGTGACTTCGATGACACTCTTCAAGATCATGATTACAGTAAATAATTTGATGAATTGGCTTGCCATTCCAGATTGAAAATATGTGTTCAAATTGACTTTGCTTTGACCCACTGTGCTTGTCATGGTTAACATTAACATCTCTGTATGTATTTTAGCTAACTATTTTTACTCCTTTTTTAACAGATTTTAAAAAGTTTTTTAAGTAGTTTTTATGCTTTGAGCTTTTTAGTTCAGAGCAATTTTAGCGTTTTGATTCCTGTACCTTCGTCATACCTGTTACGGCAATGGGGAGGTTGTAGTGAATCCTAGTTTGTTTTAGTGGGATAACAGGAGTTAGCTTAGCCTTTGGCTTGCAGATTCGTACCCCCGTCACCTAGTGACTTTTAACATATTTAGCTTGCTCTGTCTTACCCCATTTAGGGCCAGATATAGTAACCATTTTGCATGGCCCAAACTGCGAAAATCGCAGTTTGCGCCATGCAAAACGGCCATCGCGATGCTCATTCCCATTTTGCAAGTCGGTACTGACTCGCAAAATGGGAATGCGACTCGCAAATAGGAAGGGGTGTTCCCTTCCTATTTGCGACTCGCACCGCAATGCCGAATTGCTTTTGACTGCGAAAGCGGTCGCAAAGCAATTCGCAGTTACCACCCAACTGAAGTGGGTGCTACCTCATTCGCAAAAGGGAAGGGGTCCCCATGGGACCCCTTCCTCTTTGTGAATGTCTCTATAAATGTTTTTTCAGAGCAGGCAGTGGTCCAATGTACCACTGCCTACTCTGAAAAAACGAAACCAAATGGTTTCATTTTTTTTTGTATTGCAACTTGTTTTCCTTTAAGGAAAACGGGCTGCAATACAGAAAAAAAAAACTGCTTTATTGAAAAAGCAGTCACAGATATGGAGGTCTGCTGTCTCCTGCAGGCCACCATCCCTGTGAGTGCAGGAAATCTCAATGGGGTCGCATTGCAACCCACCTCATTAATGTTAATGAGGTGGGTCTTTGCGACCCCCTTGAGATTCGCAGAAGGTGTCTGAGACACCATTCTGCATACGATTTTGCGAATCACAAATTGCGAGTCATTCCAACTCGCAATTTCCGATTCGCAAAATCTTTTTTTGCTACATCTGGCCCTTAATTATTTAATTCTGCTAAGATGGCTGCCTTGTTTATAGTTAGGCCACTTGTTATGCTTTGCATTATCAGTGCCACTGTGCTAAGGCATCAAGATAAAGTGACAAAGACAAACAAACAGTAGGTGTTCTCACTTAGGGACTTTCCCTCTCTATACTTTCGAGGGAATTGTTTATAATTGCCGCCCCAAGCATGTCTGTTATCTATTGTTTGTGAACACACCTAGATCAGGGGTCCTAGTAGATATGTATAAATACATCACACCTTAGACAGATAATTAGAGGGATTCTGACCAGAGGGCATCGCCACCATCGCTGATATCGATGCTGCACGTCGTCTTGACGCTGACCCAGTCTTCGTGTCCCTGCGGAGTCTGAGATAGTAACCTCATTCCAAGGTAACGAGGGTTGGGGGCTCCTCTCATGGACATGGCATTGGCAGATTAGGTTTAACAAACCAAGCTCTCATTTAAGTAGGAGGTTAGGTCTATCATATTAGGGCATCAGGACAAATTGCACACCTTATGTCATTTCATACTATTGCAAGATGGTGGGGATCTTTGTAATAATGACTCTTGTCTTTACAATTCTGTTTCTTGCACTGTTCACTATCCTAATCATTGCAGCCCATGCAACTTATCGCATATTGCAGTTGTTTAAAATAAAAACTATTGAAACTTTACTGCATCTTTGTTCTTCCCTGTGTTTGGATGAGACATGATGTATCTGTGAGAAAGGGTTAATCTCCGTTTCACCACGACACTCCCTGAGATGTCTTACTATCGAGTCCATGCGTAAAGGCTGCCACAAATCACCTTTTACTGTTTGGGTTTTTGGTGAGGTGCTGCTAGTGAGCCGGAAGGGTTGGGACGTCAGCTGCGACTTGTTGTAGGATAGGCATAGTCGCCTACAAAGAAAAGTACTGACATCCTTAAACCAGCAGTCTTGCCTAGAGCAAGAGTCCAAACTATGACAGGTCTGAACAACAATGTAGGGGTTAGCAAACTGAACGATTGACTAGGGGAACGAATAATTTATAGGGAGGAAAAAATACAAAATGGAGTAGGACAGTATCAGAGAAAAGGTAGAGGAGACACTAAAACAGGGAGATAGAGAAGAAGTCAAGCTGTGCTGCAAAGAAAGTGCCAAAGAGGAGAAGGACCAGGAGAGTGAACCTCAGGGCAGACAGAGGCTACATTGGAGGAAGCATGAACGACCAGTGTTTCTACTGGGACCAGTTGCAGCAGAGTGGAGGTCAAAACATGGCAAAAGAGAAAAGACATGCTGATGGCAGCAGAGAGAGGAAGAATAAACTCCTCCATGAAGCTGATGGAGAGGAAGGAAAAGACTGGCGAAGAGGAGAGCAAAGATATTGGTTTCTACAGTTCTAACAGGAGGAAGCTCATGGAAATAGGAGGAATAGAAGCTCAAAAGAGAGCTAGATTTGCCTTTGTTTTGTTGTTATTTTGTTGCTGTTCCTTCTATATATAATTCACAAAAGGAAAATGAAGCAAGCAGATTTGAATATGCTACAAGCTAACATTTACATGTGGAGAAATCCTTTAGATAGAAACGTTGAGGGGAGGGAAAGAATAGTTTGCATGCAAAATCATATCAAGGGAAGGGATTGAAAAAATGTAATGAGTAACCTACTTGAAGAACATTAGAAGAGGGAATCGAAACTGAAATAAAATAAAAGAAAGAAAATGAGGAAATTTGACTGTAGAGCAATTTGAAGATTTGAAGGAAAAGGCAAAAAGCCTAAGATCATTAAATGAGGACTATTTAAGAAAGAACAACTACATTTGATAGAAAGAGACACTTGTTTAGAAAGAGACACATACCGGGAATGTGAACCAGGGATAGTCTGAGAAAAAAATAAAGACCCAGAGACAGGTTTTAAAAAAAACTATTTTCTTTTTTACATTTTTTTTGACTCAACTATAATCAACTGCGTTGAGGGTGGATGTCCTGGTGGAATTAAGCCAATATGCTGGAATTGCGGAAAATAACCTAGACGAAAACCATCAAAGTCATAAACAAGTGTTTTCAAGATGTATTTCTTTGTTGACTTTATAGACATATTGCAGATGTAAAGAAAACTATTTGAAACAAGATTTGCAAGTTCACAGGTGTTTTGATAGTACCAACAAAATCATGTTTTCAAACTATCTTAAAAATTAGGAAATAACTTTTTGTGCTTAGCTTACTTTCAAGGTGACAAGTGGATAACTGAAATATAAAAACAATTCACTGTATTGCATAAATCTGGTCATACATGTTTTCACTATCTTTGATATCACCACACCAACAATACATTTGTGCTAGTAGAATTCCGTTAGGGTTTGCAATAGTTCATAATCCGTCTGATTGATTTCAAATGGAGACACCAGTAAAATAGAGTTCATATTCTATTGAAGACTCTTGTGAAACAAGAAAGAGCTATAACGTTTGCAATTGCTGTGGGTGACTCCTTTAAAAAAAATTAGTGCTATAGAGGTTATAATCCTGATCGATTACTGTTTGTGAAACAAACGTGCAGGTCTATTCTTCCAAAATGGTTCTCTGGTTCCTAGGTGTCTTCTGACTTCACAGAAGGTCAGATGACAGGGTTCCAACAACAAGCCCCAGCTGTATCAACTTTGGATCTTGATTGCCTAGCAAGATCACTATGAAACACAAGAAACTTATACTCTGTGCTTCAAGATGGCCACCACCTTTCATGAGAGTACTACAGACACATGGGACATATAAGCCTACCTTCTAAGATGTAAAGTTTTTTGGCAAGGTAGTACCCAGACCCTGTACGCCCATCCTCCTCTGCTCCTGGAGACATGAATGCTCATCAAACTTTAAGTAGTGTGTCACAAGGAACTAATGCCCAGTGGCATGGGGAATCCTACACTGCACCGTGAAAGTGATTAGCTGCTAAGGGTTTTGCAGAGGACTAGGGCAAAGTGATAGAAGACTTTCTGTCACCCGCCTATTGGAGTGTAGACAAATACTTCCCTACGTTTTTCCTTTTTCTCTTTTTCCGTTTGTGGTCTGGTGGACTTTCTAGCCTCCCTGGAGCACCAGATAAGGGATAATACCCCAGTCTGCTTACTTAGGAAGTCAGAAAGACTGCCACACAACCAGAGCAAAAAATATAATAAAATAAAATAAAAAAGATACACAGAATTTTGGCACTCAGAGTACCCACCTGTGAACCAGAGCACAAATAGTAATGAGGTGGGTTGCAGGGCCATCTTGGCATCAGGCCACATCCATAGGTAAACATTTTTGTCCCAGGAAATAGCAGAATGGGGACGTTACCCCTCTCTGCTGGTCAATCTGTCAGTCCTAAAAACAAAATCTAAAACTACACCCAAAGAAATCCCACTTTCTTTTAACATGTCATGGGTGATGGCTGCAGTATTTAGGCTCTGGGTCAGCTGCCACCCAGGGAATCCTACCATCCTTGGGCTTTTCTGAAAATTGGAGACCTAGAGAAATCTATGTTGGTGTGGTTTGCTGGGATTCCTCCACATTACCTGAACCAGAATGCACACAAAGGTCAACAAATATGCTTAACGTAGCCTATTACTTCTCTCTTTCTTTGAGGGATTGCTGCAATATTTTGGCCCAGATTTGGCAGGCACCCAAGGAATCTTACTAATGCAAGGTATTTTGGAAGACTAGACACCCTAGGGAGTCCAATTTCTTAGATCCCAAATGACGATCTATGAGTAAAGACTTGAGGACCTTGCTCTTCAATTGAAACAAAGCGAGACTCAATCCATGATACCAGTGATATATGACAGGCGGCACAAACTCCTTCTGTGCCACTTAGCTATAGCAAAGAAGTTTTTCACTTACTACTCTGCTTTGTAGGTCTCTGAACCCTCTGAAGACAATACCTGAGATATGATTTTTATGGACCAACTGCAGTTACCTCTTCGTTCACCAGACCTCCGGGATGAATTGGACAACAAAATCTCATATGAAGAAATTGCGTGCACAATTAATGTCTATTGGAAAACCTCCAATAGAGGATGTCTTTTATCTAGAATTAGATAAAATAACTACCTGAATGTCAATTCCATTTTTGGAGAGGTGTTTCCACAGTGCCTTGGAAACTGGAGGAATCAAACCCAATCAACCATAATTTTGACAGATATTTTAATTAAAAAATTCTAAAAACCTAAAAGAGATCTGCGGGAACTACACACATAATTCACTTAACAATAGTGACATGAACATTTTGGCTAAGGTACTAGCTGACAGGTTAAAAAAACCATGCAATAGCTAATTCACAGAAATTGAGTAGTGTTAGAAATGGGGTCTTCGGTTGGCAGTCACGTTACCCCCTATCCAAGAAAGGACCCTCACTCTAGTCAGGGTAAAAGAGAATCACCCTCAGCTAACCCCTACTTACCTTATCAATTAAAAAGCAAAAAGAGTCTTCATTTAGTTTTAAACACACACTAACACTGTTAGCGTGAAAATGTACCTTGGGTGTGTCAAAAATAACCCTGCACAAGCGAGTGTGCATCAAAAAAGGCTTGAGATGCGTCAATTTCACTCACGAGCGAGACCTTGCGTCGCTTCTCCTTTCGTCGGGTTATGCTGTGTCATTTCTTCTCCCCGCAGGAGAGTGATTAGTCGATCCGGTCAGCGCTCTCGGGTCCGGGCAGGCCTTGCGTTGTTTTGACATGCTCAGCGGTGTTTGCGTTGGAAATCCAGCCACACAATGATCCGGAAACCACGCAGCGCGGGTTGCGATCTCACTAGCCTCCGTCAGAGATGCTGTGTGTCGTTTCCCCAGCTCCGTGCGTCGATCTTCCAGTCGTGTTGCAGGCGAGCGTAGATTTTCAGCTGCAAATCGGAATTGCGTTGATCTTTTCCCCACATGGCGTTATGTGAGTGGATTTCTTCCTCTTAGGCTGCCAGCTTCTACTTTCAGGGTCCCAGGAACTGATGGGCACCACAGGGAAGAGTAGGAATCCCTCCAGAGACTCCAGGTGCTGGCAGAGACAAGCTCTAAATCAAGCCCTTGGAGATCTTCACATGATGGAAGGCACCCATCTTTGCCCTCTTACTCTGGCAGAAGCAGCAACTGCAGGATAGCTCCACAAAGCACAGTCACAGGCAGGGCAGCTCTTCTTCCCCAGCTCTTCAGCTCTTCTCCAGGCAGAGGTTCCTATTAGTTTCCAGAAGTGTTCTAAAGTCTGTGGTTTGGGGTGCCCTGCTTATACCCAATTTCTCCTTTGAAGTAGGCCTACTTCAAAGCAAAGTCTCTCTGGAATGTGAAATCGTGCCTTGCCCAGGCCAGGCCCCAGACACTCACCAGGGGGTTGGAGACAGCATTGTGTGAGGGCAGGCACAGCCTTTTCAGGTGTGAGTGATAACTCCTCCCCTCCCTCCTAGCACAGATCGCTCATCAGGATATGCAGGCTACACCCCAGCTCCCTTTGTGTCACTGTCTAGTGTGAGGTGCAACTAGCCCAACTGTCAAACTGACCCAGACAGGGAATCCACAAACAGGCAGAGTCAAAGAAATGATATAAGCAAGAAAATGCTCACTTTCTAAAAGTGGCATTTCCAAACACACAATCTTAAAATGTATTTTTAAATTGTGAGCTCAGAGACCACAAACTCGACATGTCCATCCGCTCCCAAAGGGAATATACACTTTAATCAGATTTAAAGGTAACCCCCATGTTAACCTATGAGAGGGACAGGGCTTGCAACAGGGAAAAACAAATTTAGCAATATTTCACTGATAGGACATATAAAATACATTATTATATGCCCTACCTTAACCATACACTGAACCCTACCTAAGGCCTACCTTAGGGGTGTCTGACATGTAAGAAATGGGAAGGTTTAGGCCTGGCAAGTGGGTACACTTGCCAAGTCGAATTTACAGTTAAAACTGCAGACACTGCAATGGCAGTTCTGAGACATGATTACAGAGCTACTTGTGTGGGTGGCACAACCAGTGTTGCAGGCCCACTAGTAGCATTTGATTTACAGGCCCTGGGCACCTCTAGTGCACTGTACTAGGGACTTAATAATATTTCAAATATGCCAATCATAGATAAACCAAGTACATACACATTTTGTAAAGGAGCACTTGCACTTTAGCACTGGTTAGCAGTGGTAAAGTGTCCAGACTAACAAAAACAGCAAAATCAGAGTCCAGAACACATCAACAACTTGGGAAACAGAGGCAAGAAGTTAAGGGAGACCACTCCAAGGATGAAAAGTCTAACACGTGTCCCCCCAGCTGAAAGTGGGGTGCAAATACCCAACCTCATGGGAGTTCTCATCACTATGGCGGAAGAACCTGCACAGACCATCAGCATTGGCATGTTCTGTACCAGGCCGGTGTTCCACCGTAAAGTCCATCCCCTGTAGGGAAATGGACCACCTCAATAGTTTTGGATTCTCACCACTCATCTGCATTAACCAATTGAGGGGTCTGTGGTCGGTCTGAACTTGGAAGTGAGTCCCAAACAAGTAGGGTCTTAGCTTCTTCAGTGCCCAGACCACTGCAAACGCTTCAAGTTCTATGGCACACCACCTACGTTTCCTGGGTAGTAACCTTCTATTAATGAAGGCTACGGGTTGATCTAGGCCCTCTTCATTAAGCTCTGCGAGTACTGCTCCAACACCATGCTTTGAGGCATCTGTTTGCACAACAAACTCCTTGGAGTAGTCAGGTGCCTTCAGCACAGGTGCTGTGCACATGGCAGCCTTCAGGGCATCAAAAGCGTTCTGGCAAACCTCTGTCCAGATCACTTTCCTGGGTTGCTTCTTCAAAGTCAACTCAGTCAAGGGGATAACAATGGTACCATATCCCTTAACAAACCTTCTGTAGTGTCCTGTGAGACCTAAGAAGGCTCTCACTTCAGTCTGGGTTTTGGGAGGCTCCCAAGCCAGAATTGTATCACATTTTGGCTGTAGGGGTTCCATCTGGCCACTCCCCACCTGGTGTCCTTAGTACACCACAGAACCCTGCCCTATTTGGCACTTGTTTGACTTAATAATGAGGCCAGCCTTGTGCAGGGCCTCTCACACTCTCCAGAGGTGTTGCAAATTTTCCTCCCATGTGGAACTAAACACAGCAATGTCATTCAGGTAGGTGGCACTGAACTCATCCAGCCCAGCCAACACCTGGTTGACCAACCTCTGAAAGGTGGCAGGGGCATTCTTCATCCCAAATGGCATGATTTTAAACTGAAAGTGTCCATCTGGGGTTATGAATGCTGACCTCTCCTTGGCCCCCTCAGTTAAGGCAATCTGCCAGTACCCAGATGTGAAGTACTGAGGTACTTGGCAGCTCCTAACCGATCTATGAGCCCATCAGCTCGGGGGATGGTGTGTGAGTCGGTCTTGCTGACCGCATTGAGTCCCCGGTAGTCCACACAGAACCTGAGTTCTGGACTGGTACTAGGTGCAGCAGCCTTTGGGACCAATACCACTGGGCTGGCCCAAGGACTACAAGAGTGCCAAATAACTCCTAGGATAAGCATTTTGGATACTTCATCCTTAATGCATGCCTTGACCCTGTCAGTCACCCTGTAAACTTTTTGTTTCATAAGTGTACTGTCCCCAGTGTCCACATCATGTGTGCACAAGTGTGTGACTCCTGGGATCAGGGAAAACAGTGAGGTAAACTGTCCCAACACGTGGCGACAGTCACCTTGCTGCTCCTCAGTCAGGGAGGGGGACAGGGTCACTCCCTCCACTGATCCATCTTTTTCTCCTGCAGAAAGGAAATCAGGAAGAGGCTCACTCTCCTCCTCCACCCCATCATCTGTCACAAGGAACATGGACAGTTCAGTCTGCTCAAAGTGAGGTTTGAGGCGGTTGACAAGCAGGACCCTTAAAGGGTTCCTTGGTGACTGCAAGTCCACCAGGTAGGTGACTTCACTCTTGCGCTCCACCACCTCAAACGGCCCAGTCCACTTATCCTGTAGTGCCCTAGGCTCCACCGGCATCATCACCCACACTTTCTGACCAGGTTGAAACTCGACCAGAGTGGCATTCTGGTCATGCCACTGTTTCATATTCTCCTGGCGTGCTTCTAGGTTTTCCTGAGCGAGACTCCTGAAGCGGGCAGCCTGGTTTCTTAAAGCCAGCATGTAGCTAAATACATCCTGAGGGGGTTTCCTAGGACCTATCTCCAAAGCTTCCTTCAACAGACTCAAAGGTCCCCTCACAGGGATGCCATAAATCAGCTCAAAGGGACTAAACCCAAGGTGCTGGCGGAGAGAACTCTTTGCTGTCCCTGAGACTACAAACAACAGGAGGCAAGCTCTAAATCAAGCCAGTGGAGATCTTCACAAGATGGAAGGCACACAATGTCCAGTCTTTGCCCTCTTACTTTGGCAGAAGCAGCAACTGTAGGATAGCTCCACAAATCACAGTCACAGGCAGGGCAGCCCTTCTTCCCCAGCTCTTCAGCTCTTCTCCAGGCAGAGGTTCCTCTTGTTTTCCTGAAGTGTTCTAAAGTCTGTGGTTTTGGGTGCCCTTCATATACCCAATTTCGCCATTGAAATAGGCCTACTTCAAAGCAAAGTCTCTCTTGAATGTGAAATCCTGCCTAGCCCAGGCCAGGCCCCAGACACTCACCAGGGGGTTGGAGACTGCATTGTGTGAGGGCAGGCACAGCCCTTTCAGGTGTGAGTGACAACTACTCCCCTCCCTCCTAGCACAGATGGCTCATCAGGATATGCAGGCTACACCCCAGCTCCCTTTGTGTCACTGTCTAGTGTGAGGTGCAACCAGCCCAACTGTCAAACTGACCCAAACAGGGAATCCACAAACAGACAGAGTCACAGAAATGGTATAAGCAAGAAAATGCTCACTTTCTAAAAGTGTCATTTCCAAATACACAACCTTAAAATCAACTTTACTAAAAGATGTATTTTTAAATTGTGAGCTCAGAGACCCCAATCTCCACATGTCCATCCGCTCCCAAAGGGAATCTACACTTTAATCAGATTTAAAGGTAGCCCCCATGTTAACCTATGAGAGGGACAGGCCTTGAAACAGTGAAAATCAAATTTAGCAATATTTCACTGTTAGGACATATAAAACACATCACTATGGTGGTCATTACAACCCTGGCGGTCGGTGCTAAAGTGGCGGGAAAACCGCCAACAGACCGGCGGTAAAAAAAATGGAATCACGACCGTGGCGGAAAGAGCCAACAAAGACAGCCACTTTAACACTCCGACCGCCACAGCGGTACAAACAAACAGCGCGGCGGTCACTGCCAACAGACAGGCGGGAGTCAAAGTACCGCCCACAGTATCACAACAGTCCAATCCGCCACCTTTTCCGGGGCGGATTCACAGCTGATAAAAACACGGCGGAAACAGCCATTTCAAAGGGAAAACGCTCACCTCTACACACCCCATGAGGAACGAGGACACCATGGAGCCGGAACTCCAAATCCTCCCAGCTATAGTCTTCCTGCTCCTCTACCAGGAGCACGTACGTCGGCACAGAAGACAATGGTGAGTACTGCACCTACGACACAGGGAAGGGGGGAGGGAAAAAACAGTGACACATACGCAACACCCCCACCCCCACCCTCACCCACTACAACACACACACTAATACATATCTATACATCACAGTTACACCCCCGAGACCCCCTGGAAGAATGCAAAGACAAAAGGAAATGACTGTAACCATTGAAATATATTGAAATACAGCAATCAAAAATATATACACACTAAAAACTATTATATACACCAAATTCACATGTCCAGGCATTGTACCAGGCATTGTCCGTGGACCACTGGGCCCAAAAAACATGGGCAAAGCCCACACCGGATACCTGACCTCAATGGAGAGAACACTGTAGGGGCATCAGATAGCAAAACTACAGGCACCTCAGGGGGAAGGGAAGGGGGGGCACCTCAGCCGGATGAGTGCACCACGCCAGATCCACGAGGGGGCTCCATGCCCACTGTTCCATCCTGGAGAGTGCAAAGCCACAGTCTCTCAAGTCTCTACAGTGGGTGGGTTTCCCACTGTTCAATCCTGGGGAGTGCAAAGCCACAGTCTCTCAAGTCTCTACAGTGGGTGGGTTGCTCACTGTTACATCCTGGGGAGTGCAAAGCCACAGTCTCACAAGTCTATACAGTGGGTGGGTTTCCCACTGTTCCATCCTGGGGAGTGCAAAGCCACAGCCTCTAAAGTCTCTACAGTGGGTGGGTTTCCCACTGTTCCATCCTGGGGAGTGCAAAGCCACAGTCTCACAAGTCTATACAGTGGGTGGGTTTCCCACTGTTCCATCCTGGGGAGTGCAAAGCCACAGTCTCTCAAGTCTCTACAGTGGGTGGGTTTCCCACTGTTCCATCCTGGGGAGTGCAAAGCCACAGTCTCTCAAGTGGATATCAGTCTCCACTGGTTCTGGAGGGTGCCTGTTGGCCAGAGTGCTTCTTCCTGTGCAGGAATGAGGTAGTGGATGCATGTCTCCACTGGTTCTGGGGGGGCCTGGTGCCCAGAGTGCATTGTGCAGCCCTGTCCTACACAGATGCGGCACTGCCCCTGCTGCTCATGGGCCAGCGGTGCATGAGATGGCGGTCCCCTGTTCAGTGGTGCTTCAGATGGTGGTCCCCTGTTCAGCGGTGCTTGCGATGGCCGTGCCCTGTTCAGCGGTGCTTGAGATGGCGGTCCCCTGTTCAGCGGTGCTTGGGATAGCCGTGCCCTGTTCAGCGGTGCTTGAGATGGCGGTCCCCTGTTCAGCGGTGCTTGGGATAGCCGTGCCCTGTTCAGCGGTGCTTGAGACGGCGGTCCCCTGTTCAGCGGTGCTTGAGATAGTCGTGCCCTGTTGGTGCTTGAGATGGCGGTCCCCTGTTCAGCGGTGCTTGGGATAGCCGTGCCCTGTTCAGTGGTGCTTGAGATGGCGGTCCCCTGTTCAGCTGTGCTTGGGATAGCCGTGCCCTGTTCAGCGGTGCTTGAGATGACGGTCCCCTGTTCAGCGGTGCTTGGGATAGCCGTGCCCTGTTCAGCGGTGCTTGGGATGGCGGTCCCCTGTTCAGCGGTGCTTGAGATGGCGGGCCCCTGTTCAGCGGTGCTTGGGATAGCCGTGCCCTGTTCAGCGGTGCTTGAGATGGCGGGCCCCTGTTCAGTGGTGCTGGCCATGCCGGGGTGCTCATGTGCCATCTGGCTTGGGCCTGGCGGGGCCCTCCTGCCCACCTGTCCTGTGGGCCCTCCTGGGCAGCTGCGCTGGGGCTTTTGGTGGCCTCCTGGGCAGCTGTGCTGGGGCTTTTGGTGGCCTCCTGGCCAGCTGGGATGGGGCTTGCGGGCCCTCCTGGCCAGCTGGGCTGATGGCGGTGTTGTCGAGCGTGCTGCCCTTCCCAGCCTTTCCTGCTCTCCTGTGGCCCTTCCCCACCTTGGCCGGTGTCCCAGCTGCCTCGACACTCCCACCGGGAGCCCTGGTAGGGGTTTTTGTCCCTAGTGTCTTTACCCTCTGCCGCCGTGCACTGTCAATTTTTGGATGTTTCTGAGGGGGGGGGGTGGCTGTGCTGTGGCTCCGTACCAGACTGGCTGCCCTGTTGGGCGGTGCACTCCAGTGTCCATGTACGACATGCACCACCGGGCCCGGTGATGTAGTGGCTGAGGTGCTATCTCTGGGCCTATGACATGGACGGGGTGGGGGAGTTGAGGGAAAGAGGTTAAGTTTGGACAGGAAAACTTTTTTGGGAGCAGTGGGACGGGTAGGTGTAGTGGGTATGGGAGTGGAGGAAGAGGTTGTGGTTGTAGGAGGTGTAAGTGGGGTGGCTTTGGGAGCAGGTGCCTGGGCTGTAGGCTGTCGTGAGGTGGATGGCTGTTGGGTGGGTGGCTGCCTGCGTTTGTGCATCTTGGGAGGGGGCGGCACAGACACACTGGGAGAGGACACAGGGGACGTGTAAATGGCAGTGGGGGTGGTGAGTGCACGTGTGCGGGGTTTTCCGGTGTGTGTGCTGCTGAGGGACGTAGTGGCTGAAGATGCTGTGCATGCAGGTGTGAGTGGAGACAAGACTGGCAGGGAGGAGGGAGACGTGGAGGAGGGGGACACAGTGGAGGCAGTGGATGTTGGTATGTCTGTATGTGGATGTTGCTTGTGTGACTGCCTGTGGGATGTGTGGTGCTTATGTCTGCGTGAGCTGCCCTTGGGTGTTGAGGTGTGTGCAGGCTGGTCTGATGGTGTGCTTGGGATAGGCAGAGGTACAGGGGATTGGGTCTGGGTCTGGGTCTGGGTGGAGGAAGTTGGAGGGGGAGGCTAGACACAGGGACAATGGCTGCCATCAGTGCTGAGGCCAGAGATTGCAGGGTTCGATGAAGGGCAGCCTGACCAGAATGAATGCCCTCCAGGTATGCATTAGTTTGGTGCACTTTCCTTTCTACACCCTGGATGGCATTCAAAATGGTAGACTGCCCAACAGTGAGGGACCTGAGGAGGTCAATGGCCTCCTCACTTAGGGCAGCAGGGGTGACTGGGGCAGGGCCTGAGGTGCCTGGGGCGAAGGAGATGCCCACCTTCCTGGGTGAGCGGGCACGGGGCAAACGCTGAGGGGCTGCTGGGAGGGCGGTGCTGGTGCGGGGGTGGCAGCTGTACCTGTTGTTGCGGGGGGCAGAGATGTTGCCGCCACCACAAGGGAGCTCCCATCAGAGGACGAGTCCGATCCACTAATGTCCACTCGTGTCTCCACCGTGGAGCTCCCCTCACCCTCCGTCCCACTGGCGATTTCAGAGTCGGTAGTGTGGCCCTCCACGGCCATGTGGGATGTAGCTCCCTCGTGCTCCGGTGCCACTGCTCCTCCGCTTGATGATGTTAATGCACACATGAACAGGAAGACCACAAAAGGGGGGGTGGAACAGAAGAAAGACATGTTGAGTGCATGCATTCCCGCTACCGTTGGCGGACAGCACAGACACAGAAGCCCCCTGCACTACACCGCGCACTTGGGGTCCACTTTGCAATCCCTGGGACATGGCCTACAAGGCTTTGGACGACATCTGCACACATAGGTGACACAGGGCCATGAATAGCTGTACTTGGCACCCTACAGAGGTGGGGAGCGGGGGCACAGGGCCGTGCCTTGCGGAGGGGCCTCCCCTACGTAACTCGCCCTGGGATAGGGATACCCACAGCCCTCCTCCCCCACCCAGAAACCTCCACAGCGCGCAAAGTTAGCAGAATGTGAGAGTACTCACCCCCTTGAGTCTGCTGTGATGCCCTCACGCGCCCATCCAACTCGGGGTAGGCCACCGCCAGGATCCGGATCATCAGGGGGGTCAAGGTCCGACGGGCACCCCTCCCACGTTGGGAGGCTATCCCCAGCTGATCCTCCGCCGTCTTCCTGCTCCAGCGGCGAATGTCCTCCCATCTCTTCCGGCAGTGGGTGCCCCGTCTGTGGTGGACCCCCAGGGTCCGGACGTCCTTGGCGATGGCACGCCAAATATCCGTCTTCTGGTGGGCGCTGACCCATATGAAATGTACAGGGGGAGAAGAAAAGTAATTACCTTCTGCACCATCAATGTGAGTGGCCCCCCATCCCTACCCTTGCCATGTGGCACATGGACTCACCGATGTTTCAAGCATGCCTCAATCTCTCCCCCCCCATCTTTCATCCACCCCACTCAACACAGGCATAGCCCATACAGCATGCTCCCAGTGTATTTACCTGTTTGTCTGGAGGACCGTAGAGTAGCCCGTACTGGGGGAGGACCCCATCAACAAGCTTCTCCAACTCCTCTGTGAAGGCAGGGGCCCTTTCCCCAGTCGCATGAGCCATTGTCCCTTCCAGACCGAGGTCACAGCAGCACTTGCAGTGTAGGTTCTCTCCTGTCGAAGATCAGGTATCGAGTGAATTAACAGAGAGAAAATGGCGGTCATGTCCGCGGCGGTGCGTACAGCGACCACCGGCGCACATCGTCATTGGCTCCTGAGACCCATAGGGTCCAATGTTAACCAATGCAGCATTGCGCTGTGGTCTTTGACCGCCTACCGCCATGGTGTATAACACCAGCGCAGTTACCTTAAATCCCATTGTCACACTTTACAGGTCAGGCAGACGCCATTTCAGGGGCCTACATGCCTTACTTTTTGTACTGCGTCACACATACCTAGGCCTTGCATCCACACTCATACAAGCCATTTGATGGGTTAAGATCCGTGTTTTTGGAAAGCTGGGGTTACATACCTCTGGGATGTTTGACTCTGTGGTCGCTGTTGTCCTTCATAGGCACCGTCCGCTGGGACATGTGAGGAGATGGCGGCATCCTCCGGTGTACAGACCGCTGGTGGACCTGTCGACAATGGAGGAGAGACATCTCATCCTGACATACAGGCTTGACCGTGCCACTATTCTGAAACTGTGTGCCCAGCTGGAGCCAGCCCTGATCAGGGATGTCCCAGCCTATGTTTTCCAACGTGTTGTCCAGAGTGTTGTCTGCCCTGCTGAAACGCATGCAGAGCTACATCATTTTCCCTGAGGTGGAGGATTTGGCTACAGTGAAAGGTGACTTCTATGCCCTTGGACATATCCCCAACATCATAGGTGCCATTGATGGGACCCATGTGGCTTTGGTCCCCCCCCACAGGAGTGAACAGGTGTACAGAAACCGGAAGAATTATCATTCCATGAATGTCCAGATGGTATGTTTGGCAGACCAGTACATCTGCCATGTGAATGCCATGTTCCCTGGCTCAGTGCATGACTCCTACATCCTGCAGAATAGCAGCATCCCTTATGTGATGGGTCAGCTCCAGAGGCACCGTGTGTGGCTAATTGGTGACTCTGGTTACCCCAACCTGTCATGGCTACTGACCCCAGTGAAGAATCCCAGGACTAGGGCAGAGGAACGCTACAATGAGGCCCATCGGCGAACTAGTAGGGTGATCGAGCGGACCTTCGGCCTCCTGAAGGTCAGGTTCAGGTGCCTCCATATGACAGGTGGATCCCTATTCTACTCACCAAAGAAGGTGTGCCAGATCATCGTGGCTTGCTGTATGCTTCACAGCCTGGCTTTGCGTCGCCAGGTGCCTTTTCTGCAGGAGGATGGTCCAGATGGTGGTGTTGTAGCAGCTGTGGAGCCTGTGGAGAGTGAAGAGGAGGAAGACATAGAAGACGACATAGACAACAGGAACACGGTGATACTGCAATATTTGGTAAGAATACAAACCGGCCTACTACATGTACTTAAACACTACTACCTCTGTACTGTCTGTCCTTTTCACCCAGTGTATGGTAACTGAGTTGTCACTTTCCCTTACGATTTCAGAGATCTGGGTGCCACAGTGTGACATCTCCTTTGTTCCCCCATGGACTACAGCTGTGTGACATTGGTACGTTGGCATCACAATGTAAATAACCATTTTGGCACTGTAATTACAGATAAATATATTCACATTCACAGACAGACTCCTGATTGTTTTGTGCAAAAACTGTGTTTATTAAGGTGCAAAATATTGGAGGGGGGTTGTAATAAGGTGAGGGGTGATGGTGGAGGAATGTCCATGGCAGAGTCCAGTCTATTAGTCTCATAGGTGCATTGTCCAATCGGTCTGGGAAGTGGAGCTGGGGCAGTTTAAGGATGGACAGGGTGACAAAGTGGGACAGTGGGATGACTATCAGGGTGGTATCCTTTCTTGGCGGGGGTCTTGGCATCTTACTCTGTCCTCTTCCTGGATCTCTGGGACCGCTTGCGGGGTGGTTCTCCTTCTGCAGGGGGTGGGGTGCTGGTGGCCTGTTGGTCCTGTGGCGGTGCCTCCTGTCCACTAGCGCCGGCGGAGGTGGTGGGCAGTTCTTGGTCCATGCTAGTGTCAGGGGCCCTTTGTGGTGCCACAGTGTCCCTCAAAGTGGTCACTACCAGATTCAGCACCCCTACGATGGTGCCCAGGGCGGAGCTGATGGTTCCGACTCTTTCCTGAAGCCCAAAATACTGTTCCTCCTGCATGCGCTGGGTCTCCTGAAACTTGGCCAGTACTGTAGCCATCGTCTCCTGGGAGTGGTGGTATGCTCCCATGATGGAGGAGAGGGCCTCGTGGAGAGTGGGTTCCCTGGGCCTGTCCCCACCCTGTCGCACAGCAGCCCTCCCAGTTCCCCTGTTTTCCTGAGCCTCTGTCCCCTGGACCGGGGTCCCTGTAGTGGTGAACACACTGCTGCTTAACGTGTCCTGGAGACAGAGGTGTGGGCCCGCTGGGTGGGTTCTGTGCTGGTGTTTCCAGAGGGGGGTAGGTCTGCAGTGGCCTGTGGCTGTGTGAGGGGAACCGACTGTCCCGAGGTCCCCGATGGGCCGGGCTGGTCATCTAGATCCAGGTCGACAGAGCTGCAGTCATCACTGTGGGCCTCTTCTGGGGGGGGTGGACATTTGTGGACCCTCCTGTGCGGTGACGTTGCGTAGGGGTCCTGCAGGGGTATGAAAGCATGATTATTGCATCTGTGTGTGGAATGGTGTGCAATGGGTGGGTGCCCGTGTCCCCCAGTGCTTGCATTCCTGTGTGGGGGCTTTTGTGTCGGTCCTTTGGGGGGGGTATGGGTATGTGCAGTGGGCATGCTTTGCTGATGGGTGTCCATGCTTTGTGGTCGCATGCAGGGCTTGGTGGGTTGTGATGGTGGGACATTTGCAAGCAGTAGGAGTGATAGGGGTGAGGCTGAGGGTGGGGGTATGTGTTGGCATGCAGGTGGGGTGGGAGAGATGAAGTAGTGAAGATGTGACTTACCAGAGTCCATTCCTCCAGATACTCCGCCGAGGCCATCAGGATGCAGGATCGCCAAGACCTGCTCCTCCCATGTCGTAAATTCTGGGGGAGGAGGTGGGGCTCCGCCGCCAGTCTTCTGCACAGCAATCCGGTGTCTGAATAACAAGGAACTCACCTTCCCCCGTAGGTCGTTCCACCTCTTCCTGATGTCATCCCGATTTCTTGGGTGCTGTCCCACTGCGTTGACCCTGTCGACTATTCTGCTCCATAGCTCCATCTTCCTTGCAATGGACGCCTGATGCACCTGTGCTCCGAATAGCTGTGGCTCTACCTGGATGATTTCCTCCACCATGACCCTGAGTTCCTCCTCCGAAAACCTGGGGTGTCTTTGCGGTGCCATGGGGTGGTGTAGGTGATGTGTGGGGTGGAATGTGTGGTGATAAGTGTGGTGATGTGTATTGGTGTGTTGCGTGACGTGCGTGGTATTTGTGTGGGTGATGGTAATATGTGCGTCTGGGTGCTCGATTCTTCTATATGGTCTCTCTCTCTGTGCGTCGTCCCGATTTTTTTCTGGTGGGGGTTTGTGGGTGATGTGGGTGTGTGTTTTATATTGTATTGGGTGTGTGGGAGTGGTGTTTGTATGTGTATCAGGTGTGTGTATTTGGATTTGTCCAATGTGGCTGTGTTTTGTAGGAGTGTGTGTATTTTGTGCGCGGCGGTGTGTACCGCCAATGGGATACCGCGGTTGAAATACCGCCACGTGGATTCGTTTGTCGTGATAGTATGGGCGTATTTCTGTTGGCGTGACGGTGTCGGTTTGGTCATCGCCAGTTTATCGCTGGCCTTTGGTGTGGCAGACTTGTGTGGGTTTCTGTATTTTGGCGGTTTCCGAGTTGTGGGTCATAATGACCGTGGCGGTTTACCGCGGCCGCGGCGGTGTGTTGGCGGTCTTCTGCTCGGCGGTAAGCGGCTTTTACCGCCAATGTTGTAATGATCCCCTATATGTCCTACCTTAACCATACACTGCACCCTGCCCTTGGGGCTACCTAGGGCCTTCCTAAGGGGTGTTTGACATGTAAGAAAATGGAAGGTTTAGGCCTGGCAAGTGGGTACACTTGCCAAGTCGAATTTACAGTTAAAAATGCACACATAGACACTGCAATGGCAGGTCTGAGACATGATTACAGAGCTACTTATGTGGGTGGCACAACCAGTGCTGCAGGCCCAATAGTAGCATTTGATTTACAGGCTCTTGGCACCTCTAGTGCACTGTACTAGGGACTTACTAATAAATCAAATACGCCAATCATGGATAAACCATTTACATACACATTTTGTAAAAGAACACTTGCACTTTAACACTGGTTGGTGGTGGTAAAGTACCCAGAGTAACAAAAGCAGCAAAATCAGAGTACAGCACTCATCAACAACCTGGAAAACAGAGGCAAAAAGTTAAGGGAGACCGCACCAAGGATGAAAAGTCTAACAAGTAGAGTCCATCCCTTGCTGTTTGACACAAAATCACATGCATGTCTTGTGGCAATCTAGAAAAAAAGAATAAAAATGTTACTCTCTTCTTCAAAGTTGAAAAGGCCTTCGACAGAGTGAAATGTGGGGACATCTTCCAAATGATAGCTATGATGGGTGCTTGAGAGAGTTTTATTGCAATTACAATATGGCTATACTTCAACTACTGGTATAGTGAACTGTAACACATTTTTATTGAACTGCTAACGATAGAACGAGGGACACAGCAGGGACGTCCTTTATCACCCTTTTTTTTCTTCTAGCCCTAGAATTGTTAGCTATTGCCATACCCTTTGGTGAAGTTATCAAGGGCATTACTACCCCAGGCAGAGACATTAAAACAAATGATATTTTATTGGTGCTAACCTTGCCCACTATTTCCATGATTGATTACTGTTTCAGATTTGTTCTTGCTTTATGGTTCTAAGATAAAGTAATAAAGTGAAGCAATGCCATTTAGTACAAACAAGGCTGTGAACCTTCTCAAGGGCCATTGTTTCAAATGAATACCAATCAATATAAAATGTTTATGGAAACATGTCAGCAGTGAATGTCGTGCCATAATAAAAGACAATCTGAAAGTTGTGAAAGAACAAATGAGAAATGGGGAAAAATACAACTTTCTCTCTGGGGCAAAATAGAGACAATTAAAATAGCTGTGCACCCTCATTTTAACTAATTGTTCAGTATGATACAACTTGAAGAACCTCACTGTTTTCGAAGTGCTATTGATAAACAGATTAAGGATTTTGGGCCTGATTTAGAACTCAGTAGATAGGTTACTCCATCACAATGGTGATGGACATCCTATGAGCTGAAATCTAAATCCCATAGCCTATAATGGTATTTAGATTTCAGCGGATGGGATATCAATCACTGTTGTAATTGAGTAACCCATTCGCTGAGTTCAAGATCAGGCCCTTTGGTCAGGTAAAACGCGAAGGATAGAATGAACAATGTATTTGTTGCAACATCCTCTGAAGTACTGTGATTACCTGAGATAGAATTTCATCATGCATCTGAACACATATTACAACTGGCATATTGTTTTTAAGATAAACTCAAAACCCCCAACTGGTTCATCAAAGAAAATAGAAAGATCATTACAAAATAGTATGAATGGCCACAATTATCATAGGGACAGTACCTAGCAATGAATGACATTGACAATCCAATTATATGCAAGTATGGTTTCACAGCAATAAGGCTATCAGACAAAGTGACTTCCTATGCCAACAAATTCCAATATGAAATATCACAGATCTACAGATAGAAAACATAGAAATATGTTCATTTAATTGGCCTGCAATGATTCCAAAGGCACCCATCCTAACCCTAGTACTGAAAAGTTCTCTCAAATATTTCATGGATCTAAGTAGAAAGTTCCAACTTGACTCTAATCTGTACTGGTAGTTTTCCAATTTAAACATTGCAGACAACCATTCTACTCACTCTGTATATCATGTCTATATGGAATGATGGGGAATTTACAAGAAAGTTGTTTCTAGCTTTTATGAATCTGTGATTGGGAAAACATACACTAGACCCAACAAGAGCCTCTTCCAGTATAAATGGCAACCACCTATTCAGAATTCATACACCAGAGTAATGGGCTGAACTGCTACAGTATCATGATAAGGGTATCCATGAAACATGGTTAAAAAACAGCTATTTTAAGATACTGCATGGGTGGCAATGGTCACCTGCTAAACTTTGCAGAACACATATTACATTGACTTCCAGCTGTTTTTGATTAAACCAACCCATCAGATATATGATTCATATTGTATGGCTGTGCCCAAGATTGGAAACATTCTGGAATTCGATCTTGCAACAACTACAGAATACAAATGTGATTCCCATAACCCCCTCAGCGGAACTTGTACTCCTTCATAATACACATAAAATTGTAGGGATCACTAACCATAGAAAAAGGTGGTTAGATTATATGCTTTCCATGATAAAAATAACAACATGTGAGAAAATAATAAACAAGTTAAAAAACAAATTGCATGTATTTGACGAAATCTGGGGTTCACCTGGTTGTTTTTGGATTGTGAATATATCTCAGATTATCATCAGAACAATTAATTAGTACAGTAAAACAGTCTGTTCTATTTAGTTTATTTTATTTATCATGGTTAGATATACCAGTATATTCCAGTTGAATACATGGCTGTATATTGAAAAAAATATATATTTTATTTTATTGAACAATGAGGGTACAACATCATGGCATAACATTCATGCCCGCGCTATCCAGGATCCGTGCTAGGGCCTCATTCCGTCGCTCCATCCGGGCACTTCAATCTCCGAGAGGGAGGGGGAAGAGGATGCTCACTCCCAATGGCCTCGTACCACTCCAAGCCTGCCGACGGTTTTCTGCCACCTCCTTTGCCTCCCCACCTCGTTTGCCTCTTCTGGTCCCTCCACCAGGCCAATGTTCAGTGGCATGTTCTCCCTCAGGAACACCACCGCAGAGGGCCACTACCTTCACCCGCTCAACCGCTCTGTTCCGGTCACCATTTTCCATGGGTACTGCATGTGGAAGACTTTTTTCTTCCTGGCTCTGTGCTGATTACTGCCAGCACTACCTTGGTGTGCCCACGCCGTCCAGGATCCACCCTGCGTTACCCTTAGTGTCTCCAGTGGTTGGTGGGGTCAGGATATGTAGCGGATCAAAAGGGATTTTAAGAAAGCTCTCTCACAGCTCATTTAGCCTGTGGCCATCTTTGCCAGTGGCTAGCCAGGTCCGCCCTACATTGATAAATTTTGAAGGTTGATTGATTTCATGCCTAGTGACTGTACCATATTCATAACGGTCTATAATATATTTCCTTTTTGTTCTGGTTTTCTTTCTGAAAACCCAATAGAAATATTCAGAACTGAAAAATATTTATGCTTCACATTGCATATTAAGACATTTCCAGTCATGGATGATAGGCCCATTCACACAAATGGGCTGCCATATTGTTCAAGAGAAGTCTGAAAAAGCTGGGTGATAAGACTTTTTCAGGTCCCCTCAGATTCTGGAATTTTCACTCAATGAAATTTGAAGAATATCTGTTATTCTAGCCAATGTTTGAAATTTGCAGGGCATTCTAGGTAAGAAAAAGTAAGAAAAGTATGTGGGCAAGAAAAAGTGGCAGGTTCCACATAAGCCACACTACAGTAGGTTCCCTGGGTATCTAGCTTTCAGAAATGTCTTGAGGTGTTAGGTTTCCATGGGTTCCAGCTGACCCTGGGCCCAAGTACCACAGCTGCCCAAATTTGTAATTCCTAAGAAACATCTTGATTTCTCCATGTTTCGTGTTTTGACTTTTCCTTTTGTCGGCGATAGGCACATCCACACAAACTGGGTTCTGTTGTGATTGAAAGAAGTGTGGGAAAGCAAAATATTAGAACATTTGATATCATCAATCGAAGTACTCTCCAAACTGGCTTCCAAATGGAAGTGAGTTTGCAAGAAAAAAAAACAATTTGCAAAACGTCATCTGGATCATCTGGAACAAATGATATTGAGGGTAATTCTGAATTCAGTCATATGAATAACCACTAAAATCAGTTTTTTTGGTACATTTTAAAATGAATAGCTTGGCTTAACACTTACTTTCATTCGTAATGTTTTGCTTTATGAATTCATGCATGGTCGGTACACAAAAAAAAATCATTGCAAGCTGCAGCTCAGTTGATGTCTCTGGGTATCGTATGTTTTGTAAAATCAATGAACTTTATATGTACCTGTGAATCAAAGAGTCAAATGGACATTAAGGTATATTACTTCTATAGATTCACCACTTGTGCAAAAAACATATGAATTCACCTTCTTCGGGATAACCATGAGCGATCAAGGCTAATGACCTCCTGCTGAATTTTCCATTTTGCTGCTTTTAAGAAATGATCAGATTTCCATTTTAACTCATGGCTTTCCTACCTCTTTCTTCATAACAAGAAAGTAGGTACAAACCACAAATGTGCAAACTGTAAGTTATAACATAGAACATTTTAAAATCTGTGGTAAAAATAGATCTTTTTTTCGCAACTCTGTTATTGAAAGTTGGGCATGAAAGAGGATGATCTTAGCACACCACACCTTTTATTAATTTATTTTGTGTAAATAATACACATACTTTCATGCACAGCACCGATTTTTTTCCCAAAAACATTTCTACGCTTTGGCTATTTTCTCAGTACTTTTCAGGAAATCCACAATTCCTGTGGCTTTTAAATTCCCAACATTTGTGGGAAAAAAGGATGCAAATTGTGCCTTGATAACTTTTGTGAGAAAACAGTATAAAGGTGTAAGTGCAAACTGCCCCAAATAAGAAAAAGGAATCAGCACTGAGGGATGGTGCATGTCACTTATGTTGTTAACATCTTATAACCAAAGTTAAGCATTATTTACTTTAACATTTGGTGTTTTCAGTAAAAATATGGGTTTTTGATGAAATACCAACCCAACAGTTTCTTTTGCCGCACCTTTTATTAACTGCTGAAACCCCAGCTCTACACAGCTGTCAACCATGCACATTGGTTGGGGGTAGGCAACCCATGCTTAACAGAGCCAAAGAACATGTACAGCAAGGTTGACCAGGCACTACTAAAATGCACAAAATTGTTTTGTATTCCATTTCCAGGAGTCATTCATTCTTTGCAGGATTAACAAATATGGATACCCCAAAAAACCTGCAGACCCAGTGAGGGTCTAGTATTCAGAAATCCTGAACAGAATTCTCAAAGCACATTAATAAAAGTCATCATGTTTAAATGTTCATTTTAATGCCGGAGTTGCTTTGGGGTCCCAATACGTGGACCTGTGATAAGAGTAGGCTCACTCTGCCCCTTTTTTGAGTTTTTTGTTGTCATGAACTCCTTGCAGTAAGTATGAAAAATCCCTCTTACCATCCTCTATGTACCAAAAATGTTCCAGTGCTTAAACAACAAAATAGCATTTACTAATGAATTTTTTTAAATGTTTGATTTGCTTTAATGCTCATGCCAGTAATGGCTTCACTATGTGACTTAATTGTTTGTGCTGTCTCTGATAACTTATTTGATGTTTTCCTTTTTCAAAACATGTCAGTGCTGCAACATATTCTAGTCATCGGCGGACCCTGATGACTCATTTGTTTGTGCTAACTCTGATGGCTTATTTGTTGTTTCCTTTTGGCAGTAAGTGTCAGTTCTGGAACATGACCATTCTGTGCCACTCTGATAAATAATTTGTTGTTTTCCTTTTCCAGCATGTGTAAGTTCTGGAACATGCTTGAGTGTACCACCTTCTCGGACAGCACCTCTATTTATAGAGGGTATGTCCCTTCAGCCGTGCTTGCTCTTTATGTTTGGTTTTGAAAGGAGCTGTCACATCAAGAAGTCAAACATGACAGAGGTTTTCTCAATTGCAGAGAGCTGTTCCAGTCTTTGTGTAGATCAAGGCTGCACATTCTTCCTGACACTGCACTATCTGGCACTGCATGCTTTTAGTCCCCGCTCACTTTCATCAGATGCTCAGATGAGGTGTTACCTTCTGGTGCTCAAGGAGAAATTCTTCTGGGCAGCTGGGAAAAAACAGCACTTGGAAGGCATATTTAGGCCTGCACTATGAGTTGATGAAGGGAGATCAACAAACCATAGCATATGAGTCACATTGGGAAGTAACTCCTAGTTCCCCTAAAGAAAAATGTGTTTTTGGATGTGGTTGGAAAAGGCCCTTTTTGCAGGGTTATCCTCAAATGTTTTGCCTCTGATCTCCTGTTTTTGACTGTTGTGCTGAATTTTGGTTTTGCTGGCTTTAGGCCTATGGGCACTTTACCACTGCTGATCAATGCTAAACTGCAAGTGCTCTCTGTCTAAATTGTATTAGTGATTGGTTTATTAATGATTGACATAGTTGATTTACTAGTAAGTCCCTAGTATAGTGCACTCTGTGTGGCCAGGGCCTACAAATCAAATGCTCCTGTTTGACCTGCAGCACTGATTGTGCCACCCACATGAGTAGCCCTGTAAACATGTTTCAGACCTGACACTGCAGGGTCTGTATGGAGAGTTTTAAGCTGCCATTTTGACCTGGCAAGTGCACACACTTGCCAAGCCCAAATCTTCCCTTTTATTACATGTAAGTCACCCCTAACGTAGGCCCAAGGCAGCCCCATGAACAGGGTGCAGTATATTTAAATGATAGGGCATGCACTGGTGTATTTTGCATGTCCTGATAGTGAAATACTGCTAAATTCAGTTTTCACTATTGCAAGGACTATCTCTCCCATAGGTAACATGGAGATTGTCTTGAAATACCTCTAAAGTATAATTTCCCATTGAAAGCAGATATAGATGTGGAGTTTGGGGTCTCTGAACTCACAATCTAAAAATACATATTTTGGTTAAACTGATTTTTAAATTGTAAGTTTAAAAAATGCCACACTTGGAAAGTGGGCATTTCTTGCTTAACAATTCCTTGCCTCTGCAAGGCATGTGGAATTCACGTCTGGGTCAGAATGACATTGGTCTGTTTGTGAATTCACTCTAGCTAGTCACACAAAGGAAGCTGACATGTGCCGAGCAAATCCCGATGCGTCTTCCTGAACTAGAGTGGTGAAAGGAGCTGGCACTTGCACCTGAATAGGGCTGTGCCTGTGCTTACACAAAGCAGTCTCCAATCCCCTGGCGTGTGTCTGAAGCCAGGGCGGGAAAGGCAGGGTCTTGTGCACTACAAAGACTTTTCTTTGAAGTTGCCTACTTCAAAAGCAGAAATGGGTATAAGTTTTGGACCTCTGACCTCACAAAGTCAGAATCCTTCTGGACTGAGGACGATCTGCCAGAAGGAAGAGCTGGATACTGTAGGAGGGACTGCCACACTGCTTGTTGGTTTGCTGAGCTGGCCTGCTGCTTCTGTCCTGAGAGTGAAAGGACTGGACTTTGCTTTATACATCCTGCTTCCAAAGGTTCTCAAAGGGCTTGGACTGGCCTTGCCTCCTGTTAAGAAGTCTCAGGGACATCAAAGAATTCATCTGCCAGCACCTGAGTTCTTTTACTGATATTCCTGACTTGCCACATAGTGCCAAATCCAGTAACTGGGCCCTTGAGAGTGAATTCTGGAGCAACCAAGAAGAAACCAAACACATCGACTCCAGAGCAAATTCAGAACTGGCACTGCTGTCCAACTCAGTGCCGCAGCCTTCATTGGAGCAATGGTCCCTGCTGAGTGCAATAATCACAACCTGCAACACAGGGCCGCCACAGTGCTTCTGAGGTCTGAGTGCTGTGTCACAGAAGTCCGTGACTCCCGACTCCAACTCCACCCAGGACCTATGACCCCGTGGTGTGATTGTGAAAATGCGACGTCGACATCTTGCATCCCAACTTGCTGGATTCATCGACTCTGCCTCGTCATAAGCAACCGAAGCCTCGCCACCGATGCCGCATCACCTCCTCTACAACTGTAAGTGACCGACACTTCACCTCCCCTGCCCAGCAGTAAGGAACTGATGCCTCACCTCCCCAGTAGCAGTAAAGAAATGTTGCTGCAAAGGCTCCAGCGATGCCTCACCAACTTGACTCCGGGCAACTTTGTTTCCTCATTTTCCAAGGTACTGTACCTGGAGTCTGTGTGGCTCCATGACCGGACCGCACTCCCTCGCTAGTGGTGTCAGAATGTTGGGAACAACTCAGTCAAGACGTCGTGATAGCCCCAGTTGGAGTTATTGGGTTCCTAAGTAGAAGCTCTTCCCAGATAGGAACACCTTTTAAACACACATTTTTCCAAAGCTGCTAAACATATTTGCACCAAAAAAGCAAGTAAAGACATGTCCTTGAGTAAAGTTCTAATTATGTTCCAAGTTTGGTGGTTGTACACTAATCTGTTTTTTCTGCGTCAAGGAACAAAGAGTCCTGTGAGAGTTAAAATTGTAAAAGTCATTTTTGTGATCAACTCCATTTTTTTGGTCACAGCTTAACACATCCAAACAAACCATCTCAGGAACAAATCAATGACGATAAACTTCTTTGGAAAGTTTTATGCAGATTCATCAATAGAAAGACTGACCTGATGAGAACTACACAAGCTATCGTAGATCGCAAAAAGCAATTACTTTACACAGGGAAACAAACTTTTTAATAGTCAAAAAATAACTTCAGTGTGTTTTTACTTTGCTGCACAAATTTAACCCCTTGCATTATGGTTTTGGTCAAATACATTTTGTTAACAAGTAATAAACAAGGGAAAATGCCATGTCATAAACTATATATGCAGATGTACATATTACTCTATGACATTTATTAAGATTGTTTGAGGGGCATCATTCACTCGAAGGTTCTCCTCTTGTGAATCACTTTTTTGAAATCTTCAAATTATGCACCAAATCACTTAAAATAGTTATGTGGTAGAATCTTTGGCAACAGCTCTCATTGCATGACCTTACATATGACATCCCTCATGTCATGATACATGACAGCTTTAATGGTATCCCAAATGACATTTGGTCACTTGGTGAGGTTGGAGCTGTTCAATGGGCAAAAACCCATCCCGGGAATCCATGAACAGTGAGTTATTCCTGTAACCAAACACTGCTATATATTAAACGTTTGGCTTTTCTTTTGGCTTTGCAACTCTTGTGGGTTCTCGTTGACACCTTGGATCCTTCAACGTGAGCACTAACTGCCTGCCAAATATCATTCAGAGACATTACATAGCACCACAGTCATTAGCAAGTAAGCAATTTGGCCCACTTTAACTCTGCACTGTCGGATTTTGTGTGATCACTCTCTGGTATTGCTGGTTTATGAACTATGCACACTGGTGGACCACTGTCCAGCCTCAAATGGATGTTCTTTGACTGTTAAAACATGATTAAATTGCCTACTCCCCAAAAGGAATTTTTAAATTTCAGTAAGGACATGTATGTTGCAGAAAATACACCAACTACTCGTAGTTGATAAACACTTATGAAAAGTAACTTTTAAAATTCAGATTTTGCCTGTCTCAACCTACATTAGCCTGCTAGCAGCTTTCCCTTGTCAGTGTTCTCCCTTAATGTAATGTGAAAACTGCTTTCATAACAGAATGGCTTGGGTCCTTTGGCAGGAAGACCTGGGTGTTCAGTATGTGAATCATCTCAACTTAGAAATGTTAGCTGGGGAGGGTTCAAGAAATCCATCAACTTGAAAGGAATAAAGGTGAGACCTACCAATTCATGGATACGTGTCAATTGAGATTTGGGGAAAAAAGCCTTTGCTTCCTGGGTCAACAGTAGCCAGATTGGCACCAACACAGTGGAAGTTAGAATGGTCCCAAAACCAGTTTATGTCACGATCTGACTTCCGCTTACTGCCCTGGTCAGATGAAGCTGGAGTGCGACCTCGGTTCATGTAGGTTCTGCTCTGGCTGAGCTAAGGGCAATCTCTTCCGGGAGCCACAGTGCTGCTGACAAGGGTACGCCACAAACGTCCATGCCCTCCAGAAGAAGTCCCAGAGGAAAAAAAGAATAAAACTTCTTTGAACTCGCTGGAACAGAAAAAAGGACACGTCAGAAATTCAGGCCAGGAAAAGAACAACAGGATGTAGCCTGAAAAAACAGGAAGAGGACTGGAATCAGAGAAATAACCAGCCGGAGCGTGATCACCACCAAGAGAGGTGTTGCAACGCAAAGAGAACAATAATCTGGTCCCTTATATGCCACTCAGCAGGAAGTGACATGCAGGAAGAAGAAAGACCGCCATCTTAGATTGGGAAAAGTGCTATAGAAAAAAGCAGAGAAGGCACCATCATAGAAAATTAAATGGATGCACGCAGGGAAAAATAAGAACTGAACTCTGGGAAGCAGAGAATATGGCCCTGCAAGGGAAGAAGAAAAAGAAAAAGGGAAGAGCCCTAGATCAGGGCACTAGGTAAGTGAAGGACCAGGGGTGGCACGAATGCCCCGTGGCGACTGCTCACTCTGCTTGTTAAACACAGCCCGGCCCAGCTGGAAAGCCAGAATGGCCGCCGCGGTCTCTTGACCGCGGTGCGGTCATTCGGCGGTAACCGCATGGCGGGCGGCGACCGCCGCCCGCCGCGGTTGGAATGACCGCCTAAATGTAAAAAAGTTTCTTTAGAGCACCAAAAATGAAAAGCGCCAGCCAGGGACATCTGGTCGTACTTGACCAGGGCAAAGTCAAAGTTTAAGACTGGCCGCCATGGAACCCTGCTCGGCTACACTGAGCAGGAGGCCTCTGTCAAAAGCTTACCTTGTGGTGGGCGATACTCCTCTTCAGGCTGGGTTGTGATGTGACAATGGTGGCTTGATTCAGCGCAAGGTCCCGGTCAACTCTTCAGAGTCTCTTTGACGGGGAAAAGCTGCAGAGCTTCAGCAGGATGAACCTGAAATTCAGGCCGGATCATGATTCAACGTCTCAGGCTTAACTCTCGTTGACAGGTTGGTCATTTCATTGAGTTTTTTTTTTAAGTTGCTTCAAACTTGTCTAAACTTCTTGATCTTTGTCCAGAAATTCCTTTTTGGGTCCTCAAAGTGTCCTCAAACTTGCCCCAAGGTTCCAGAAGCTCTGAGTCCTTGGAAATTGGGACCACAGTTCCCAGAATACACCTGGTCAGAATCCTCAAATGGCCACTGGACACTGGTCTGCTGGACTATGCTTGCATAACGTGATACAGGAGACTCTGGTCAGCTCCTTTCTACCTGTTGCTTACAGGGAGTTCACTCCTGGTGTTGTAGAATCAAAGAAAAGTATTTTTCTTGTTGAAGACCAAAGTGTGCAGCTGGAGCAGTCCTTGTGAGAGCAGTGTCCATGTGCAGGCTTGGGGTCCAGCAGGGCAGTCCTTCTTCTTCCAGTTCTTCTTCCAGCAGGGATCTGAATTGAGGGGCACCTCTGCCATATGTATCCTTGCTCCTGGGGATGGAAACAGGGGGAGCCCCTGCCCTGTCCAATGAGGTGCAGTCCAACACCCTCTGGAGTGACCACTACCTGAGAAGTGTGGCAAAAATCAATCGTAGAAAGCAACATTCTTTGAAAATCCAACATGGAGGAAATCTCTTCTTGAAGGTTACACTCAGCTGAGCCCACCCATTGGCGTGGTTAAGTTTTCCTGCCACACCTCCTCCAGCCCCTCTCTTACTCTAATCAATGATGCTACTAGCTGTCTGGGGGTGCAGGAAATGGGGGAGGGCCAATTTCTGTCTCAAGTGGCTTTCCCGCCTTTGAAGACTGAATCCTGCTCTGCCATCTGCTGAAGCGGTTATCCGCGCAGATGCTTCCTTTGTGTCAGCCCAGGCCACTTCACACCCCATTAAGGCAGCCTTGTTTGAAAGGGTTCTACAGGGCTGAATTTTGCAACTTTCAGAAAGAGTTCAAAAACTCTTTCCCTGTGCTAGTTATGTTAAATTCCACATTGACAAGTTGTTTGATTTATTATACCATTTAATTTGGTACCATACTTGCTGTATTTACCTCATCTCTATTGAAAGTAAGGCATTATTACTTCAAAATAAAGTCACCAATGTTAGTCTATGAGGCCCATTGACTACAATGGGGAAAACAAATTTGGCTGTTTTTCCCTAACTAGGGCTTATAAACCATATTTTATCAAGCCCCAGCTTATTCTTGCACTGCATCCAACCCTGGGGGAACCCAGGGTAGGCCTTAGGGGTGACTTATATGTAAATTAAGGTAGTTTAGGACTTTTAATTCCAACATAAAATTTGGGGATAACTTTAACTTAAAAACAGCCAGCAATGCAGGGCTGCCTTTAAAATGACACTGGACACCGAGCAGTGCCCAAGGCACAGTCAGAGTCAGTTACCACCAATATCAGTCCAAAGATTTGGGTGGGTGGTCAGGACGAAAAGGATGACTTTCCTACAGTTTCAAACCATAACTTAAATGTATTTCTATTTAGTGTTTTAGTGTGTTGCGTTGGGTTTTTAAGAGTTCTAACCATAATTGTGACTTTTTCTTTGGATATGTATAAAAAAATCAGAAGGTTGTACACCTACTTCAAAGATAAGTTTTGAGTTCTTTGTTTCAGAATCAGTAAACGTAATAGCATACATGTTTACATTCATATCTGCGGGTATCTTACATGGAACTCTTTAGGCAATTGTACGTCGAAAAGAATGAAATTATTTAAGCGAAATGATTCCTTATTGGCTTTTGACTTTGCTTTGTTCATAATGAAGTACTGAAAAACATTCTTGTCTTAAAAAAAAAAAAATCATTGTCGATTTAGAATTAACATTTCAATGTCACCCAGTAAGTCTTTAGAATAACATCAACATAATAGGGAGCAAAAAATAATTAAGTGTTGATGCCAGCACACGTGGACTTCACCATGAAATAATTGCCAGCAACTCCAGTCGACATCCCAAGAAAGCAATTATCAGTGGCGAACCTGCTTTTACGTATAAAGAAATTTGCCCAATTATTTCCATTTGAAGAAAATACTTCTGTTTTTGTATCAGTGGAAGACGTATATATGTTTTCTTTCTTTCAGCGATGGACACAGTGGCCTCCAAGGCTGAAATAAAGCATACCCACTGAAACTCATTTTTATTTGCATCCATCTTTGTTTCCTCTGCGCAAATTCTAGCACATGACCCTTAAATAACATGTATGAGTTTATGTGTGAATCCAGAAGAGTCTAGTAGATTCAAATTTATCCAAAATAATTTCTGAAATTATTATGAAACTATTTGATATGGGTATACTCGTTTTTGGAACATATACAGTATATTAGGACAGCGCCCTATCTATTCATCTTCAAACAGGTCTGCAGCATGTCAGGATAATACTCTCAAGTGAATGACCTAATTGGTATTAGAGTTAAAAAAAACAGAGGCCCAGATTTAAGAAGTACTAGCACCACATTAGTGTTATTTTTTTTACACTAATGTGGCGTTAGGCTTAAAAAACCGCTGTGCCATATTTACAAAGTGGGAAATATGTGCATTGAGCCACTTTGCAACCCTTTTCTCCATATTATGCATGCTCCATGCATAGTGTAAGCAAAGGGAGTGTTCCCCCATTGGATGGACTGCAAAAATAGAGCAGTGGAATCTGAGAGATTCCACTGCGTCATTTTATTAGGCTACTTTTAACTCCTAAAAGGGGGCAAACCATTAGTTACAATGGGTCCCTATGTCCTGTTCAAGGCTAACCCTGAACAGTACATCTATAGAGTCAAAAATGTTGATGCCATTGCCCCCTACCCTGCACCATAGTGCATAGTATTTTAAATATGGCGCACACAAGGTGGCGATAGGGGGTGCTAAGGGGCACAAGAAAAGTGGAGCTGCACTGGGTGCAGCACGACTTTTCTATAATCTGCCCCAAAGTCCTGGCTAGGGCAGAACATGAAGTAGGGATACAGCTGGACATACAACTTTATAGAAAGGTACATTTTGTGATCCCTTCCTCAATAGTCCAAGTTTGGATGTGGAGTGGGCATGTGTCCTTTTTCACTGAAGCACAAATATACAGTAACTCAATAACTCTGAGATTCAGTGCATGAGCTGAAGACAGCACAGTTTGGAAGCACAAGGGGGAAAACTCTGCTGCAAGTTTTGAGTAATATTTTGTCATCAGTGTCATTTGCAATTCCCCAGAGGTGGAATTGCAACCCCTGGCTTGACTCGTTGTACCAATGGTTCTGCCTTTATGATCCCTGGCATCAAAGTGTCTTAAAGTAAGTGCTTCAGTATAAACTGCAGACTGTCCTGTAGACGCTGAGTAGGCGCAACATGCAAAGTTGTAATTTTACGCATTTGCTGCCAATAAGCATATACGACCCCAAACACCATCATACATAAGGATGGGAAAAACTATGGGGCATATTTACTAGGAGTGGTGCAGTGCAATCGATGTGTCCAAAATTGTCAGGGCTGCGCAGAGTCACTTCTAAAACACAGGGATGTGCCATATTTAAAAGAAAACAGTGCATCCCTCTGTTTCCCCTGCACTAAATTAGTTGCCAAGAGCCAACGCAGCCACCCTTACGCCATGGTGCAAGTATGGTTTTATTGCGGGGATATTGTTTTTGTGCAGGAAGAGAGACCTTTCTGCACAAAAGCTATCTTCCATAGCGATTTGCTCTTTCTATGTGTGCTGCAGAATGCAAAAAACAAGGAGAAATGAAAGCATTCTCCTTGTTGCACCATGCTATTGCCACCTCTGTGGTGGCATTAGATTTTGGGGCTGAGTCAAGTTTACAAAATCTCGTAAATCTGCAGCAGTGTCAAAATGCAATGGGTGTTGCTGTGGAATGCCCAAAGCAACACCCATTTTCACGCCCTTTCCACACAAAGTGTTTACAAGGCAATGTTAACCCCTTCGCTGCCAGGCCTTTTCCCCCTCCTGTGCAGAGCCTTTTTTTGGCTATTTGGGGCAGTTCGCACTTAGGCCCTCATAACATTTTGTTCATATAAGCTACCCATGCCAAATTTGTGTCCTTTTTTTCCAACATCCTAGGGATTCTAGAGGTACCCAGACTTGTGGGTTCCCCTGAAATGGGAAAAAAGGGCTGCAGAAGGCAGCTCGTGGTTTTTTCCCTGAAAAAGGCATCAACAAAGGGTTTGCGATGGCAAGATCACCATCTTCCCAGCTTTCAGGAACAGGCAGACTTGAATTGGAAAACCCAATTTTTCAATACAATTTTGACATTTTACTGGAACATATCCCATTTTTACTATTTTATGTGATTTCAGCCTCCTTCCAGTTAGTGACCAAAATGGGTGAGAAACCAATGCTGGATCCCAGAAAGCTAAACATTTCTGAAAAGTAGACAAAATTCTGAATTCAGCAAGGGGTCATTTGTGTACATCCTACAAGTGTTTCCTTCTGAAAATAACAGCTGAAATAAAACAATATTGAAATTGAGTAAATAAAACAGCAATTTCTCTCCACGTTTTACTTTACTCTGTAACTTTTCCCTGCGATGTCAGATTTTTGAAAGTAATATACCGTTACGTCAGCTGGACTCTTCTGGTTGTTGGGATATATAGGGCTTGTAGGTTCATCAAGAACTCTAGGTACCCAGAGCCAATAAATGAGCTGCACCTTGAAATGGGTTTTTATTCTATACCGGGTACACATCAATTAATTTGCTGAAATATAAAAAGTGAAAAATAGGTATCAAGAAAACCTTTGTATTCCCAAAATGGCCACAAGATAAGGTGTTGAGAAGCAGTGGTTATTTGCACATCTCTGAATTCCGGGGTGCCCATACTAGCATGTGAATTACAGGGTATTTCTCAAATAGACGTCTTTTTTACACACTGCCTTACATTTGGAAGGTAAAAATGTAGAGAAAGACAAGGGGCAATAACATGTGTTTTGCTATTCTGTGTTCCCCTAAGTCTCCCAATAAAAATGGTACCTCACTTGTGTGGGTAGGCCTAGCGCCCACGGAAGGAAATGGCCCAAAACACAACGTGGACACATCACATTTTTTCACAGAGAACAGAGGTGTTTTTTACAAAGTGCCTACCTGGGGATTTTGACCTCTAGCTCAGCCGGCACCTGGGGAAACCTAGCAAACCAGCACATTTTTAAAAACTAGACACCTAGGGGAATCCAAGATGGGGTGACTTGTGGGGCTCTGATCAGGTTCTGTTACCCAGAATCCTTTGCAAACCTCAAAATTTGGCCAAAAAAACGTTTTTTCCTCTCATTTCAGTGACAGAAAGTTCTGGAATCTGAGGGGAGCCACGAATTTCCTCAGCGTTCCCCCAAGTCTCCTGATAAAAATGGTACCTCACATGTGTGGGTAGTCCTAGCGCCCACAAAAGGAAATAGCCCAAAACACAACGTGGACACATCAAATTTTTTCACAGAAAACAGAGGTGTTTTTTACAAAGTGCCTACCTGTGGATTTTGGCCTCTAGCTCAGCCGGCACCTGGGGAAACCAAGCAAACCAGCGCATGTTTGAAAACTAGACACCTAGGGGAATCCAATATGGGGTGACTTGTGGGGCTCTGACCAGGTTCTGTTACCCAGAATCCTTTGCAAACCTCAAAATGTGACCAAAAAAACACTTTTTCCTCTCATTTCGGTGACAGAAAGTTCTGGAATCTGAGAGGAGCCACAAATTTCCTTCCACCCAGTGTTCCCCCACGTCTCCCGATAAAAATGGTACCTCACTTGTGTGGGTAGGCCTAGCGCCCACGAAAGGAAATGCCCAAAACACTATCTGGACACATCAAAATTATCAAATACAAAACTGTCTGTTTTTGCAGGGGGCACCTGCGTTTTTGGTCCGGGGCTCAGCAGCCTTCTAGGGAAACCTACCAAACCCAGACATTTCTGAAAACTAGACACCCGAGGGAGTCCAGTGAGGTGTGAATTGCGTAGATCCCCCAATGTTTTCTTACCCAGAATCCTCTGCAAACCTCAAATTTAGCAAAAAAAATAACATTTCTGTGTGGAATCACCACACTGGGACACATTTCATACCACCCAATGTTCCCCTCAGTCTCCCGGTAAAAATGATACCTCATTTGTGTAGGTGGGCCAAGTGCTTGTGAAAGGGAAGAGCCAAAAACATGCCGATATTGAGGGGGAACAAAGGGGGTCCAAAAGGCTAGTTTGCAAAAAAACATTTTTAGTGCAGCAGAATTTTTATCGGTATAGATGAGACAATGCTGGGTGGTAGGAATTTTGTGGATTCCTGCAGATTCCGGAAGGTTCCATCACAAAACCGTGGGAAAAATATGTGATTTCCAGCAAAGTTGGAGGTTTGCAGGGGATTGTGGGTACAAAAATGGTGCAGGGTGCATGTGAAACACACCACCCTGGAATCACTCAGATGTTTAGTTTTCAGATGTGTCTAGGTCTTGTGGGTTTTTCTACATGGCTGCATCCCAAAGTCCATAAAGTGCAGCCCTCACCATTCCAAGTGGGAAGATTTTGAGAGTAAGCCAAGTTCTCATGGCCCAAATGTAAAACTAAAACCCAAAAAAATCAAATGTCTTCTTGCTTGCTGTGGGATAAGATGTTTTAGAGTGCGGGGAGAGCTGAAAGACTGTTACCCCCTTCAGTTGAGGTGGGGGCGTAACCAGGCCCATACTGGTTGGTAGACACCACCCCAATATTTTTTGTTTTTTTTAAATTCCCTGCCATCTAGTAGACTTTCTGCTCCCCCGGGGTGTTGATCAGGGGTAATTGCCCCATCTGCCCACTGGTGGGCAGAACAACTATGGCCCCATTTATTTGGGGTGAGGGTAGAAATTCCCTGGCCTCTGGTGGGCTTTCTGCCCCCCCCCTTGGGGGCAGATGGGCTTTTCAAAAATAGGCCCATCTACCCCCAACGGGGGGCAGATATGACCAACAGTAATGTGTCCCCATGGAGAGCTACCCTTACCCAAGGGGCTGCCCCCCTAAAGAAAACACATGCATAAACACACACCAATCCCTGGTGCCTAAGTGGTTTCTGCCCCCATTGGGGCAGATTGGCCTAACAAAAATCAGCCGATCTGCCCCCAAGGGGGGCAGAAATGGTCTAAATACAATTTGCCCCCCCCAGGGGAGCGACCCTTGCCTAATGGGTCGCTCCCCATCTCTAAAAAAACAAACAAACAAACAAACAAAAAAAACACACACAAAAAAAATTGCCCTGGCGCCTAGAGGTTTCTGCCCCCACTGGGGGCAGATCGGCCTAATAACAATAGGCGATCTGCCCCCGGGGGGGGTAGAAAAGGCCTAAAATAAATTTGCCCCCCCAAACCCCCTGGGGAGCGACCCTTGCCTACGGGGTCGCTCCCCTAGCGTGACATTGGCGCAAAAAAAAAGACCCGGTGCCTAGTTGTTTCTGCCCCCCTTGGGGGAGATTGACCCAAAATCGGCCGATCTGCCCCCAAGGGGGACAGAAATGGTCTAAATATAATTTGCCCCCGAGGGGAGTGACCCTTGCCTAATGGGTCGCTCCCCATCTCTAAAAAAACAAAAAAAAGAATTGCCCTGGCGCCTAGAGGTTTCTGCAGATCAGCCTAATAACAATAGGCCGATCTGCCCCTGGGGGGGCAGAAATGGCCTAAAATAAATTTGCCCACCTGACCCCCCACCACCCCTGGGGAGCGACCCTTGCCTGCGGAGTCGTGCCCCTTGCGTGACATTGGCACATTGACCTAAGGGGCAGAAATGGCCTAAATACAATTTGCCCCTCCAGGGGAGCGACCCTTGCCTAAGGAGTCACTCCCAATCTGTAAAACAACAACAACAGCAAAATCCCCAGTGCCTAGTGGTTTCTGCCCCTCTTGGGGGCTTATCGGCCTAATTATAATAGGCTGATCTGCCCCACAGGGGGGCAGAAATGGCCTAAAATAATTTGCCCCCCAGGGGAGCGACCCTTGCCTAAGGGGTCGCTCCCCTTGCGTGAAATTCACGAGAAAAAAAAAAACTCCCTGGTGTCTGGTGGTTCCTGTCCCCATTGGGGGCAGATTGGCCTCATAAAAATAGGCCAATCTGCCCCCAAGGGGGGGCAGAAATGGCCTAAATATGATTTGCCCCCTAGGTGAGCGACCCTTGCCTAAGGGGTCGCTCCCCACCTCTAAAAAAACAAAAAAACTAAAACAAAACAAAAACAAAAAATGATCCCTGGTGCCTAGAGGTTTCTGCCGGGGGCAGAAAAGGCCTTAAGAAGGGGTCTCTCCCTCATGCCAATTTCCTTTTGTAAAAGAAATCCCTGGTGTCTAGTGGGCATTTCAAAAGCCGGATTGCTTTACAATCCGGCTTTTGAAATGCTCAGAGAGACTTCAAAGGGAAGGAAATGTATTTCCTTCCCTTTGAAACTTCTCCGGCCTCCTCCACGTGATCAGAAGAGAAATGCTTTACATTTCTCTTCCAATCGCGCTGGAAGCTGAGCTTCCAGCGCAATGGGAGGAGGCCTCTGTGATAGTCAGCGCGCGATCGTGCGCTGAGGTCACAGGGAGGGGTCGGGGTGGAAGGGGAAGGGCTTCTGCTTCCATCCCTGCCTTGGGGAGGTGGGGGGGGGAAACCCACATAGGGAGTGCTAGCGCTCCCTCTGGGCTCTGTGCCTAGGACGTAATGGTTACGTCCTGGGCACAGGAGCACTGTGCCTCAGGACGTAACCATTACGCCCTGGGCACAGAAGGGGTTAAGCCACAAATAGTGGCCTAGCTCCACTTTGTAAATACAGCGCAGTGCAGTCAACTGGAGGGTCACAAAAAGTCATGCTCCGGTGGCACTAGGGACTTGTAAATATGTCCCTATGTGCTATGTAGTTTCACTGTATTGATATTTCACAGCACCAGAACTTCTCAGGCCTGGGATCATGCATTGTTTATTTACAAAAAAAAAAATTGGAGAGGCCAGGCTCCTCTTCTGCATGTGCATTACACTTAAAGAGATAGGTGCAATAATTTCAGTCTCCAGAGGCACAATTGAAAGAGTCAAGGGTGCATCAGACTAAAAAACTTTGCCACTTGGACACACATGAGCTAAGAGGAATGACTTGCCACTGCATTACCTGATGGATGGTCAGAAAAAAATGCGACAGAGAGTGGACAGCAAATTGCAGGTAGTAATGATATTTTCTGTTATATAATTGGTGGTGACATACACAGCAAAGTATATGCGCAATTGGAACGTAGTCGTACCACGTTAATACATTTAACAACACCTAACTAGCTTCAAAGTTGTCCCATTCATGGGTGACACAAACAAGTTATGATTTGCCTGACTGTTGTGCACATAATAGGTTGTGCTACTAATCATTATTTACAAACTTTAGTGGCATATCAATTTTAATTCAAAACCATAACTGCACTTTATATACGGCCTTTAAATGCATTTCTGAGTTTTTCAACATATATTAAGTAGTTATAACCTTAGCTAAAGAGAACATCCTTTTGATATTATTTGCAATTTACTTATAGGTTTGTGGATCATATACTACATATAAGACTCACCTACATCCAAATCAACAATGCACAATGGGAGAAAAAGGGCTCAGTTTAATGGTGTACCTTTCATTATTAAACTGGATTTGTGATTCTTCAGTGGATTTGCGAATCCATGGAGTATACATTAATTAATGGTCAAACTGTCTTTAACATTTATCCTCTTCAGGTCCAAACAAGGCATCTTTTTAAGTGCTAATTTCTTGAGAGTTACTGAACAGTTGTACATCAAACCAAGCAAAGGCACTTCCTAGAGTATAGTTCTACATTCATGACAGATTTAGGGCCTCATTACGACCCTGGCGGTCATAGACCGCCAGGGTGGAGGCCGGAGGTCGCACCGCCAACAGGCTGGCGGTGCTACATCAGGTATTCCGAGCCGCGGTCGCCCAGCCAGGTCCGGCGGTTTCCCGCCAGATTTCCCCCGGCTGGGGGAATCCTCCATGGCGGCGCTGCATGCAGCGCCGCCATGGGGATTCCGACCCCCTTCCCGCCAGCCTGTTCCTGGCGGTTTACACCGCCAGGAAGAGGCTTGCGGGAACGGGTGTCGTGGGGCCCCTGGGGGCCCCTGCACTGCCCATGCCACTGGCATGGGCAGTGCAGGGGCCCCCTAACAGGGCCCCATTAAGATTTTCAGTGTCTGCTTGGCACCCCAGCAAATCCGCTGGCTCCATTCGGAGCCGGCTTCATCTTTGCTGGGGCTTTCCCGCTGGGCCGGCGGGCGATCTTTTGAAGATCGCCCGCTGGCCCAGCGGGAAAGTTAGAATGGTCCCCGCGGTCATTTGACCGCGGGCGGTGTTTGGGCGGATTCCGCCCGGCGGGCGGTGCCCGCCGCCCGCCGGGGTCGGAATGAGCCCCTTAGTGTCATTTCATCAAGAGTGTTTTTCTGTATTGAGGAGCAAAGAGAACTATGGGAATAAATATAGGAAAAGGCACTTTTGAATCCCCCACCTCCATAATTCAAAGTGCCTAATTCATTAGCAAGTGTATTTAGCTTTCCTAAACAAATAAAAAAATGTTAACAGTATTTTTAACATAGCATGTTATCTTTATTCCAGTGCTGTCTTGTTATACCTACAAAGTAGTGTCTCTGTACAACAAAGAGCAACTTTAGAATGTATGTTTTTAATTTCTTCACAATCCACTTTAAATTTAAAATCTAACTTATAATAATACACATTGTTGTATAGAGTAAATTTTAAATATTAGTAAATTATCAGCAACCAAACACACATTTCTCAAAACATTGTCTGATATATAAGCAGTCTCAGACAAACAATGAACATGGCATGGATGATGCTTAAATCTTTATAAAGAATATTATTAACAATTGTTAAATCGTAGGGAACGTTGATCTTCATACAGAAATAATGGCTGAATGGATTTATATTAAATTTGGCAAAAAAATAACTTTACCCTGAAAGTGTGCTTTTTTTTTTTTATTTGGTGTAAATACATTCAGCTGTTTTCAACAAACTTGCATTTAAAGAGGTGCTCATAGTGGACTTACAGGGGTACTGGGCACTTTGATTGATTGTGAGAGGGAATTAGCTGCAGGGCTTGGCTGGAGGCCAACTAACAGCTGCACATGCAGAATGGCTGTGTTGATCACCTGTGGACAGGGCTGTCCGCATGATGTGTCCAGAGAGTAGGCCCTGTGGCCAACCTCTGCTTCTCACACCTGAACAGCATGCACAACTGGGGAGGTTGCATAGCCAAAGGAGGTTCCATAGAGGGAAAGGGAGTGCTGACTGGCTGCAGGGGCGTTGAGTGTGGAGGAAGTGGGTGCTGGGCCTGTTCACAGATTAGGCCCTATCCCCAATCCACTTACTGTGGATAATTGGGGTTGGTGCTTAGGCAGGATTGGCAGGGGATAGCGAATTGGATTATTTGGTTGGGGTGTAAGATTGTTACTGTGTTACATCTTGTGAAAAAACAAGGCTGATTGCAGAGGCCACCTAACTTTTTGCCCCTATTTTTCACTTTTTCCTGGTGTTTTTGTGACTCTAATGGTGCCCTGGGTACTGCTAACCAGTCCCAGGGCCTGTGCTCTGTGTAAAATGAGTATGCAAATTAGGCTAATTATAATTGCCAGTGCCAACCCACCCATAAGTCAACAGTATATGGTAGGGTATGTAGGTTTAGGGACCCCAGCATAGGTGGTGCACCCATAGGTGCACTGATGTGGTGCATAGGGTCATTTTAAAGGCACCCCTGCCTTGCTGGCTGCTTTTCAACTAAAGTTATATGCAAATTCGACTTTGGAATTCAAAGTACTTCCAAAGTCTTAAACTACCCTAGTTTTACATATAAGTGATCCCTAAGGTGTGTCTTAAATGCCCCTAAGGTTGGGTGCCATGTAACTATAAGCAGGGAATGTATAACAATTGTTGTATAAGCCCTGATGAGGTAAAATAGCCAAATTAGTTTTTCACTCACTGTAGTGAATGGCCTTCATGGGCTAAAATGGGGAGACTTTTTTTTAATTAACAAAGTCACAATAAAAGCCAGATATCTTGAGTTTGTTATCAAATTAATTGTTATAATAAATCCCACAACTCGTCATTGTTAGATTTAATATAACTAATTCAGATAAAGAGTTCTACAATTCTACCTGAAAGTTGCCAACTGCAGCTCTGTAATGCCCTTCTCTGATTGGCCAGCATCTGGTAGCCTGGCCAGGCTGCCTTGATGAGGTGTGAAGTGGCCTGAGCTGAACACAAAGGATGTGCATGGGGGAGGAGATATGCCTCAGCAGATTGTGAAAGAGGATGGGGGAGAGCTGCCAAACCGGTCAGGCAGGGAAGAACATTTGGAGCAGCTCATGACCTCCCCCTATTTCCTGCCACCCCAGACAATTAGGTACCCGCTTGATTAGATTAGGAGAGGGTAGGAGAGGGGTGTGTTTAGGATTTTTAGCCACACCAGTAGGTGAGCTCAGTCAGATTTAACCTCCAAAAATCAGGTTCAGCCATGTTGAATTTTGAAGAATATTGCTCTCTGAGATTGATTTTTGCCACACTTCCCAGGAAGTGGTCATCCAAGTGGGGAGTGGCTTGCCTGTGATTGGACAGTGGGGCACCCAGCTTTTCACCCCAGGAGCAAAGATAAATATGGCAGAGCAGCACCCACACCTCAGATCCCTACAAGGAACATGACAAAGAAGAAGGAGTACTGGCCTGCTGGACCACTGACCTGCACCTGCACACTGCACTCTGAAGGACTGCAGCAGCTAAACACTTGGTCTTCATCACTAAAAAGGACTTTGCCTGTCTTCTACTGCTTCACGAAGGGACTCCCTGTTTGTTACAGGTACAAAGTAGCTGCCCAGAATCCCCTGCATCACGTCCCGCAAGCAGAGACCAGATGACCAGCGTCCAGTGGCTATTTGAGGATTCTGACCATGTGCATTCTGGGAATTGTAGTCCCAACTCCCAAGGAACAACTCAGAGCTTCTGGAACCTTGGATCAAGTTGTGGACACTTCAAGGACTCCAAAAGGACCTCTGGAAGAAGATCCAGAAGTCTGGAACAACTCCATAAGTTGAAGAGGTGCATTGTGGGAGTTGTAGTGCCGGACCCCCAAGAGGCAAACCAGAGCCTCTGATCCCTTGGCTGGCGCTGTGCAACACTTTCCTGAATCAAGAAACACTTCTGAACGTAAGTGTAACAGTGTTAACTCATGGGTGGCCTAAACTCTGGACTTTGTCTCTGTCCAGTGTGACCTTTTTTACCCTTTGAGCTCTGATTGCTTCTGGGCACTAGAAACCATTAATTTGTTAACAATTCATATCTCTGTTTCCCCTTTTCTGATTTTAATAATTTTGGTGTAATTTTAAATATAAAATTATAATCTATTGCTATAAGTTGGTGATAGATTTTATTGTGTTTTGTGTTTTACTTATTTACTGTTTTGTGATTTTTGAATGCTTTACACACTTGTCTCCTAAGTTAAGCCTTGTCGCTCGTTGCCAAGCTACCAAGGGTTACGCTGGGTTTAATTTATTGAGACCTAACTGGATGTAAGTGGGAGTTAGTGGCCTCTTGCTAGGTGTAGGTACTTACCTGCCCTTACCAATCATCCATTTTCCAACATATCTGTATTACCTGGAAAGGAGATACCCCAACAAATATTTCCTAAATGGGTATTTTGCTAGAACTGCAGGAGCACTGTGGAACCAAAAACTTTTACAAAAACAAATAACTTGAAATAATATGTATAATAATGAGAATTAGGTGGCCCTGACATGAGTCTTCATGTTAATACTATGTTGGGCACACTTACAGGTAAAACTGGATATATTTGTTTTTCTTGTTTAGGAAGCTACTGGTCTGTTATATCAGCCATTCTAAAGTGGATGTTATTGTAGTAGACAAAGCCCATGCGATAGTCTTGGAGAAATGCCAAAATTATCTCATTGACATGCTTCTGGGACTATTGCTACTAGGACTTTGAAATATGTTGGAATGGACAAAGACATACAGGAGAGACTCATCCACTTTTTAAAGATTCCCTAAATTTGAATTGATAAGGCAACCCCTGTGATAGTGCCCAAATAATTTCCTCCACAGTGCCGAATCATGTTATCAGTGTGCTTGCAATTTGAAATGCTTTCCACCATAGTCAGTAGTTGATGCGAATTTCACCTCTCTTTGTCCAATCCAAGTAATGTCCTCTTTCAGAATTGCTATACCTTTGTCATTGCTGCAATTTTCAGCATGCTCACAAGTCCAAAACGACAAAGGAGTGACCCACAATCCAGATGTGAACCATGATGCTGGTATCCCAGTGCAACACATAGAAGGAATCTGATAATGAGCACTGAAGCCTTGCAAAATGCAATAGAAAAATATTGGTCAGTTCTTGGGTCTCCATGGCTCAACTGAAGTAAGAAAAGTAGTTTGGCAGGGTCCAGGAAAAACTAGGGCCCTCATTTATGGGGTTTTGGTGTAGGGCAGTGCAGAAAGTCATGTTGCTGTGCTGCCCTACTCCAAAAGGAAAGGACAGAAATGCACCATATTTATGCAATATTGTGCATTCCTGTCCTTTCTCCCTGTTCTTGTGGTGTTTTGGCAGGCTATCGTCAACGTAGGCACCCTTGCTCCATTGTGCCTCCATTGCATGTAGGATTGTTTTTGTGCAGGAAGTTTCACCTTATCGCGCCAAAAACAATCTAGAGAGGCATTTTCCTCTTTCTATGTATGCTTCAGAATGCTGCATACATGGAAACAGGAAAAAACAAGGAGAAACAAATATTTCTACTTGTTACGCCACACCTCAGGAGATGTAAGGTTTTAGAGTTTTACAGTATTTTGTAAATCTGAGGCAGCATCAAAATCCATGGGTGTTGCATAGTAAAACTTTCTTCAACACCCATGGAACGCCTCTCTGGTGCAGAGTAAGGCAATGGAGTGGTTTGCACTGCCTTGTCTTACTCCATATCTTTGAGGCCATGCAACTCCGTGGCTTCATAGATCTGATTATGCAGTCTGTGTTGCCTAAGCATCCAAAAAAAGTGATGCTCCAGCAGCACACGGGGCTCATAAATATGCCCCAAAGTGTGGGGGTTCACCAACCTTTCACATCTGTTGCTGTGTTCATTCAACAATTTTCAGCCATGGCCCGGTGCACAGCTGTGACCATTGAACATTTTGAAAAACTGCTGTGAAATAAAGGCTTCAGAGTTGCGGGAGACTTTAAAAGGCCTCTCTATACCAGGTACTGTATTACCTACAGGCCCCCTGGGGTGCAATGGGCATTTGCACCTGTTATCTTCATTTTTAAGGCACTGTAGTATTACAGAAGGGGGTGAAGTCACACTGGTACTCTTTAACAGATAACATCCATGCACATATAGTGCAGAACTATATTTAGGGTCAATTTCCTCTTCTGAATGGGGGCATGGACCCATTCTAATGAAGGAAACACATTGTTTGTGCCAAATTACGGATGAAGGTGCAGAAGCAAAGAGGCCTTTAGGAGGACCACTGATGGTGTGCCACAGAGAGAAGGTGCACAGTAGTTGTACCGTCTGACAGTGAACCTTGCAGGGGTGAAAGAGTATACCATGGATCCCTCAGACATCCCCCTACAGGCAGGTGCAATTACTCATTGTATGCACCTGGAGGGGGATCACTGTACAACTGTGCAATTCTGTGGTTATGACCTGCAAAGAGAAAGATGGACAGATGCTTCAAACAACTAGACCACCTTTCACTAATGTGGTGCCCCCAAGACAGCTGGAATCCAGGGCTGCCTGTGGGCAGTGCCTAATTTGTAATAGGGCACACTATCCCTGTTTACCCTCAGTCACCTCTTTGAATACATGCTGTTATGCAAACAGGGACAGTGTATCAGTTACATAATACAGGCTCGGGAGGTCGTTGTGTTTAATTAGGACATTCTGTCCTCATGGAAGGGAATATTAAAATAGCCTTATAGCATTCTATAGTGGGCAATACCAACCAATGAAGACCACATCCTTTATTATAGGCCCTCACCTCTGGGTTGGACCTAAAGCACTACAGTAAATATTTAATGGGTAGCATAGCCCTTTACAGTGGGGCATAAATCTTTATTAACATTAACACAGAGACATGACAAACAACAAAAAGTTCCTTCTATTTTTACCTACACATTATTAATTATTTAATTATTATGGATTTGTCACATTTGTCACATTATTGATGCATGATCTGCAGATTTTAACAAAGCTGCATGTTTAGCTCAGTGGATAAAATGTTACTACAACTTGTTGCTGTGCAGTGAACAGCCCCTCTCAAAGGTTGACTTGATACCTTTCTGATGTTTAATGCTGTGTCTTGGTGTCAAAATGGTACTTATTAGGTGATGTATTTGCCTAAATAGTGTTAACATGTGTAAACATGACAAAACATTGTTGTAATACCACAAAATGTGGCTCAACATGCTGCATAATTTGCCATTTTGTGAAGCATATTTTAATCAATACTGCCACATAATTGGTCTTCCTCTGCTAGTTAGGTCCAGCGGCCCTGTATAGTGTGTAGCTAATAGCAAGTTTAAAATGCAAATATGCAAAGAAATGAATGCAGACAGGTAAATATCTGCATAAAACTGCCTTGTCACAAGCATAGTAGCACTATCCAGAAGAGGTATGGTTGATTGCCTGTAAAAGATTAGATGCAGTTAGAACTAGAGGCTTTCCTCTGTTAGGTAAACTCAGTATGCACAGATGTAGTTTTTGCAACATGTCACTGACACATACATAAAAAGTAAAATATGATCAAAACAGTCCAGAAATTCACAATACAGATAAAGCTTGAGGTGATGATATAATTAAATATGCAAAAAAAAGTCTTAAACTGTGCATAAAACAGAAATTGACTGAAAGAAAATGTTCAAGTGATGCTATAGTTCGATATAGAAAAAGACCTGAAATGACATTTAAACAACTCTAGAAATTCCCTGAAAAAAAGTTGAAAGTGATGCTACAGTTAGGTATGGAAAAAAGATCTTAATATACATGAATAAAAAACTGAATTTCCTGAAAAAACTGAGGTTGATGTGGCGTTATAGTTAGGTACTGTAAAATACGTTATCTTAAAGAAAAAAGGTAGAAATTCAATTAACAAAATCAAAGGTTAAAGTGATGTTATGGCAATGTGAATTAGTCACAAAAACGTAACATTTAAAAACATGCAAACCATTGAAATTCAATAGTAGTAGTTCACTGAGTTGACTATAGCTTACACCACCATCATGCGATGTTTATGACCTCACATATTACATCACTCATGCCAATTTAAATGACATATTTGATTAAATCACTGGTGACATCTCAAATGACATCATTGATGACATCACTAATTGAAAGGACAGGACTTACCCAGGTCCCTTTCAATTTAATGAAGTTCTTGAACCTTCTCCACCCACCCTGAGCAGATGTGTCACATACACATACACAGCTAGATCTTCCTGTGGGAAGGCTTCAGTTGTTGTTTCTGCCCATAGAGCAGTTTTCACACCTCATTAAGGGCAATATGCCAGCAGGCTAATATTAATTAGCACGCTAGAGGATCAGCAAAAAAGTCTAACTTTTTAAAACTCACATTTTCGCAGGATATATTACAAATCCGACTTCACTACTGAATTGTATTTTTACTAAACATCAAAAATAGACTTTATATTATTCCAGGAGCTTGTCCCAAACCAACGTTAGCAGAGTTATGATTTTATTCTGAACTTTACCTTTCCTCATAAGCCAGCTACTTCCTTTTAGAGTAAAAATAACGTTTGGGTGGTAGTCACTGTAGATACATATCAGCACCAAATTCTTGTATGTACCACTTGTAAATACTGTGCACCATACCATGTGGGCTGCAAGGCATACTTAGGGCTTACAAAATATTTGACAGTAGGGTTCATTCGTATCACAAAGAGTTATTTTGACAAGCTCATCTGCAGGTTTAGAATCTGCATGGGTCAGTACCAATGCTTAATTTGTGCTGGTGGCTTTTGGTGCGGAGCACCAGCACTTATTTGTGAGGGCTGGCACTTATTTTTCTGCCTCAAGCACTTACTGTGAGCGAGAGACTCACATGGAAAGATGGAGGAAGAGAAAAATGAAAAAGCATTGCAAAGGGAGAAAGAAGAAAGCAGGAACAGTGAGCTGTAGGGGCATGGAGAGGCCATAAATAGATTAAAGAGGACCGAGATCTCTTCAGGATTACGCTGCTTCAGTATTCTGTGATCGAACATTTGAATGCAGAAGCCACTTGTTTCAGAGGAGGGCTTTCGGCATTGGCACATTTTTATTTACAAGTTAAGCACTGGTCAGTACAAACATGCAAGCATGTAGCCATGTTTCCCTTGTGAGGCCAGTGGATGATAGCACAATTGCTGCAGTCTATGGGTGACAATTAACCTTCCATACCATTGGTGTATTTTCCCACATCATATACTATGGACTTACGTTTAAGTTAATGTTTTGAATTGGGGATTCACCAATTTTACAATGTTTTAGGGATCAAAGAACATGCACTTGGTCCTGGACATCAGTTCCCCAGTGTGCAGCGTTAAAAAACAGCAATACCAGCCAGCATAAAATGGGGGTGGAAAAACAAAAAGAAGCACTTTCTCACAAAAGGGAACAACATGGTCTGTCTTTTCATCATTGAAGATCCTCTTCCACACGATTGAGGATGGCTGTATATGGGGGGCTTCAGGACTGTCTTTGTCAGCAAACAAAGCAACACAGTCCATGGGGAAGAGCCTAATGTGTGACCTTTATTTATGTGTTGACAGTGTTAATGTTTGTCAGGTGTTTGAGATTTACGTCAGGTAAATGGCATTTGCTATACATTTCCATTGTGAGTTCTTCATAGTCGAGGCTTAAATCTTCGCCTCCATTGCAGCAATATCTTGGCCTGAATCGGAGCTTGGTAGACAAGCTACTCCGTCACAACCAAAGGGGGAAAAGTATTACACCCATGGCATATTTAGGCAGTTCTTTAGGACTTCTTTTTTTACGCCATCACCACCAGGTAAAACATGGCCACGAGGGACAGAAAAAAACAAATAATGACCCAACATCCTTTGAGAAAACCAGAGTGAGAGAGGCATTAGCTTTTTGTTTTCCACAAACAAACCCACTTTTTAAGTTTGTTTCTGAAAAACAAAAACATTGCAAACGTTTGGTGAAAAGTAACAGTGTCTATCCACCAAAACTTTTGTATATTGAGGAGAATTGTGGTCACCTTGAAGGAACAAAGATGACCGCTGCAGTAGCGATCATCTTTAGACTTGTCAAACAGTAGTCAGTCAGGATGGTAAAGGTAATGTTGTCGACCACACTAATAGTTGGAGTACTGTTCACCAAAGTCTAAATCATGCCCTCTGTCTACAGGCATAAAGATCCTAAAGAGACTTCAGCTCTTCATGAAAGAAAGTAAAGGCTCATATTTTACTATTAGGTGGATATTACCACCACAAATTGGTGAATATCATCAAGGTGGAGACTTCTACTCAGGCTTAAGTGAAAACCAACATGTGAGGAGGTGTCCACATGTAGATTTTCTTATGATTAAACCCATTACGGTTTAGTTACACTGTTTAATGTGGAATTGTGAGATGAACCTGGTATTTATGCTCCATGGGTCTAGCACTGTGGGTAGATATTCATGATTTGTGAGTACTCTTTGCCAATGACTCCCAAGCATACTGTTAGACATTCCATTTCTTTTTTACATTTAATTTTATTACGTCTCAAGGTTTTGCACCCACCTGTTTTTGTGTTTTTCTCTCAGCCACAATGTATTCCTACATAAGTATCAAATTTTTTAAATCAAAATAACTTTGGGCACCACAGCATTTTCACTGGTTTTTCTGCTGTCTGATGTTTTTCCATAAGTGAGCTTGTTTTAGTGAACAAGTAATAATCACATTCCATGGGTTTGCATTGCTACAGTAATCATTTGGTACTTCCCTATCTCATAATTCTTCTCTAATGGTGATAAATTTGTAATTGCTTATTCTTAACTTTAAACAGTTTAATTATCCCTATACATGTTCTAGTACACAAACATTTCTTCAGTAATGTATCTTTAACACATTTTTATTGTTGTGTTTTGAGATGAGGCACTTGAATAATTGATCTAGAACAGGCTAATGCAGTTTGAGGTGGATGAGCATATACCAGGTAGGAACAGAAATTGCATTAGAAAAAACTCACCAAGTAATTAAGGGATAGAAAAGAATGTTGTGCAATTTCTCATATCAAATGTAAATTAAACAAAGTGCTCGTTCAGGGACAAGTATTGCACTCTGCACTCTAAGAGCAAAAATTGCATTGTGCAATTAGTGCCAAATTAAAAGGATGCACAAAAGAGTGAATACCACCAGTAACCATAGTACATAGCTAAATTTTTCAAGTCTTACCTCATCCCACCAAAAGAAAGCCAACTGATGCTAAAAACTATATTCAAGAAAAGCTGGATTTATTCCTCAAATATGGGCAGTTATTGTGAACTGACTGGTTGACAATTCCATCTTCTGGTGTCACCCTTTTATTTTACAAAGTATATAATATAGACAGTCTGCAAAACGGATGTTTTAAATACTTTGGAAATCATGATGGATATTGATGGCCATTCTAAATTTCAAATACACTTCCAGAAGCCTATAATGGGGTACCCTTCCCCAGGAGGAAGGACAGAATTAACTCCTCACCACCTGTGTCAGAAAATTTAGAAAATATGTTTTAGAACCAGGTTTGCGACTGGTGAAAATGGAAAATAGGAGACAGGACAAGGTCAGGGGACAGAATTAGGAAATAGGATGAAACAGTATTTTCAATTTGCATTGCACTGTTTATCTGTGGGATACTTGCTCTGAAGAGCTCTGTCATCAATTGGACAGTTCAGATGCAACAGCTGATGTTCACCACATATGCCCAGATCAGTCCTTTAGAAGTGCCTAAACAGTTAAAAAGTCAAAAACACAACACACTATACTTCCCATTCCAACTTATAAAAATAGAGGACAATGTGATAAACAAAATGATACCAAAATGACAAAAATCTAAAAGGGGAACCAGAATTTTTTTTAAGATTCAAGAGAAACATCTCTAAGAAAAAGTAAAATACTAATCAGTAATCACTGTTTGCGGGTGACCTCGATCTAGGTGTGATTTCACACCAACCACAATGGAGCACCAGTAGGATACTCCAAGCAGGTTTGCCCTATCAAAAATGATACCTTAGGACTTTGAAATGGAAGTCAAAACCCCCCAGCGATGAAAGGTTGCAGACTGAGATTATACCTTAGGACTTAGGACCTTTTTCCAAGTTTTGCAAATGGGATGTTCCTGCACAAATGTGATGCATATTCCATTTGGCATAGTACAAGTGCCATAGGATCTAATCAACATATAGGGCCTGATTACAACTTTGGAGGAAGGTGTTAATCTGTCCCAAATGTGATGGATATACCACCAGCCGTATTACGAGTCCATTATATCCTATGGAACTCGTAATAGGGCTGGTGGTATATCCGTCACATTTGGGACGGATTAACACCTCCTACAAAGTTGTAATCAGGCCCATAATGCGGCAGACCGTAAATCCGTCACCTTTGTAACAAAGGGGGTCATTTTGACCCTGGCGGTACGAGACCGCCAGGGTTTAAATGACGGAAGCACCGCCAACAGGCTGGCGGTGCTTCCAGGCGTATTATGACCGCGGTGGAAGCACTGAGGTCGCACCGCCGGGTCCGGCGGTATTCCACCACTTTTGCCCCGGTGGTGATAATCCGCCTGGGCAGCGCTGCCCAGGGGATTACGAGTCCCCAACCGCCAGCCTTTTTCTGGCAGTTTGCACCACCAGGAAAAGGCTGGCGGAATGGGGAGTCGTGGGGCACCTGGGAGTGGGCAGTGCATGGGCACTGCCATTGGCATTGGCAGTGCAGGGGACCCCTGACAGGGCCCCATGCAGCTTTTCACTGTCTGCTATGCAGACAGTGAAAAGTGCGACGGGTGCATCTGCACCCGTCGCACGGCCGCAACACCGCCGACTCCTTTTGGAGCCGGCTCCTATGTTGCGGCCGTGATCCCCGCTGGGCAAGCGGGCGGAAACCAGGTTTCCACCCGCCGGCCCAGCGGGGAACTCCAAATGGCCGCGGCGGGGGTGCGGCCGCATTGGCGGCCGCACAGCGGTCAGATCTTGGCGGGCGGCTGATGCCGCCCGCCAAGGTCGTAATGACCCCCAAAGTATCCTATCCGCCAAACTCTAAATCAGATCCTAGTTTCTGAAAAGGAAGTCAAAGTCCTTCAGTGGAAAAAGGTTGCATTGTGTATCTGAGGAAGTCCCTCATTGCCAGCTATCCTTTGGATGATGTCCCAATGAAGCCGTTGATTTTTGAGGAAAAGCTTCCAGCAAGAAAAGTTTAAATTGTGCACCCAGGGAAGTTCTCTTGTCAGACAAATCAGGTTGGTGCATTCACTCAGTCAACATTTCTACATTCAGACTTAAGACCTTATTTATTGGTTTTGGTGTGGGGCAGTGTTGCAAATCTAGCTGCACTGCCCTAACCCAGAGTGAAAGGGCCGGAATGAACCATATTTAGGCAATACTGCACATCCCTATCCTTTCCCTCTATGCTGCCACTGTTTTGGCAGGCTAAGGCAAATGCAGGCACCCTTGCACCATGGTGCAAGGGTGCCTGCTTTGAATACAGGCCTGTTTTTGTGGAGGAAGGTATACCTTCCTACACAATAAACAATCGAGAGAGGTGTTTTCTTCTTTCTATGAGTGCTGCAGAATGTAGAACATATGGAAAGAAGAAAAAACAAGGAGAAATAAAAAAAATATTTCCCCTCATTGGACCTCACCTTGGTGTAATGTTTTGGCACTTCCCCAGGTTTGCGTGATTAACAAAATCTGGGGCAGGAAACACCCACCCCAACACCAATGAAACACCTCCATGGCGCAGAGTAAGGCAATGCAGTGACTTGCGCTGCCTTGCCTTACTTCATATCAATGGGGCCATTCAAAGCCACTCAAAGTGGCTTTGCGTGGCCTTATAGATATGGTTGAGAGTCTTGCGCCACCGGAGTGTCACGAAAAGTGATGGTATGGCGGTGCAAGCCTCTCATAAATAAGCCGTCCGCCAAGATCTGACCGCCGTGCGGCCGCCAATGCGGCCACACACCCCCTCGGCCATCTGGAGATCCCCGCTGGGCGGGCGGGCGGAAACCTGGTTTCCGCCCGCCGGCCCAGCAGGGATCACGGCCGCAACATAGGAGCCGGCGGTGTTGCGGCCGTGCGACGGGTGCAGTTGCAACCGTCGTGCTTTTCACTGTCTGCATAGCAGACAGTGAAAAGCTGCATGGGGCCCTGTCACGGGGCCCCTGCACTGCCCCACGACTCCCCGTTCCGCCAGCCTTTTCCTGGCGGTGCAAACCGCCAGAAAGAGGCTGGCGGTCGGGGACTCGTAATCCCCTGGGCAGCACTGCAAGCAGCGCTGCCCAGGCGGATTATCACTGCCGGGGCAAAAGTGGCGGAATACCACCGGCCCCGGCGGTGCGACCGCGGCGCTTCCGCCGTGGTCGTAATACGCCTGGAAGCAGCGCCAGCCTGTTGGCGGTGCTTCTGTCATTTTAGCCCTGGCAGTCCCGTACCGCCAGGGTCAAAATGACCCCCTTAGTCTTTTATTTGGAGATCAGAATCCTCTTTCAGGGCAAGGCTGTACCCAGGAAGGCCACACCAAAGTTATATAGGCTTGCCACAAGGGACTGCTGAAAGGGCTTTTCTAGTGGCACAATGCTCCAATTGGGACTGACTTGATTTTCTAACCCAGAGAAGTCGCACCTTTGGTGAATTGCCATGGGTGGTTGGTCTCGGTCCTCTAGAGGTCTAGAAGTTCAACAATTTTCTAAGTTCTAATTTTCAGGTATTTCATAATACGGGCCTGATTTAGAGTCCAGCCACCAGGTTACTCCATCACAAATGTGAAGGTTATATAATCTACCTTATTACTAGTACCAATGGATATAATGGACTTATAATAATGGACAGAATATGCATCACATCTGCTAAGCTTAAAATCAGGACGTAATTCCTTTTTTAACAATACTAAGGGGCATATTTACAAGGAAGTGGTGCATCAGTCCCGATACAGCACTTTTCTTGCGTTGCCCCTGCCCCACCTAACGACACCATGGTAGGAACGCATTTACAATACAGTGCACCATGGCTGTTGTTAGGAAGGACAATATCATCAACATTTTTTACATTATTGTGGTGCTTTGGTGCACTAGCATCAATAATTTTGATGCTAGTGTAGTAAATCACAGGGAGGCCTGTTGATTAAAATGGGTGCGTCAGTTTAATGCCTGCTCTGAGCAGGCGTTACAAATGTCAGAAAAAATGGTGCACTGAAATGTTGTAAATTTCACTGTGCCATTTTTCAGGCTTCCCTATGTCAGAATGCCACCCCTTGCATACATTATGCCTGGCACAGACCTAACGTGGCACAAGGGTTTACAAAGTCGCACAATGCAAGCATTGCGCCGCATTGTAATTATGGCACGGGAAAAAGGCCTTCATAACCCCGCCTTAGCATAAAATAAATTATGCTAGTGTGGTGCAAGTTGTCTGTGGGGGCTTGTGAATATGCCCTTAAGGCTCCCAGGACCCTAGGGATAACACTTACAGATAAGAACAAACTAATTTCACTCATGCAAAGTCACCAGCAGGGTCAAGTCCTCATCTACTTGAAATGGGTCACTGGTTACTTCAGGAAAATGGCCTCTTTCAGCTTTTTGTGTCTCCGTAGCCGGATAGGAGGCAAGCCTCCTGACCCTTGGAATCCCTCTATATGGCCTGGGTAGAAGTGGGAACTATTCCAGCCAATCGGTCTCCTCACTGGTCTCAAACAGCAGGTGCAGTCTTTCTTTTGTTCTTCTGTAGGTCTAGCAATGGTTCTGAGGAGCTGTGGGTAAGATGGTAGCTTTGTAGGTTTCACTAGTCAGTGGATGGGGTACAATGAAAGGCTGGTATTCAAGGGCAAAATGGGCATTGCCCTGTCAGAAAAGGAGGAGGAGAAGAAAGAGACTGAGCATTGTAAGCAGCTCAAAGGAAAGATCTGCCTACTAAGTCAATAAAATTGCTTGGGACAGCGTTTTTTGTATTTTTTTAAGATGGAGGATGGTACGCACATGTGCTAGGTGACAAAGTGCTCGGCCTGAGGGCACAATCCAGAGGTATGATGTTAGACAGGTGGGAGCGTCTGATTTGAGGGCTACAGGATATGTTTGTGTTTGGGTGGTATCAGCTGTGATCCTGGGCGGGGTCAGCAGACTGCCAGAGCACAATTAATTTAAGGAGTTGGGTCACTGCTCGCCAATGGGAACTTTACAGCAACCAAACTGCACACTCCTCCCACACCAACTACTAATTTGGTTGGAGAATTAGAGTTGATGTCACTGCTCCACTTCCAAGTTACAAAGTTTTCCAGCATGGAGAAATGCCTGTGTTCGGAGCTTTGCAAGTGTGTGAGTCTCTCCAAGGTTCCATTTCATTTCTAGTGATCGGAGTAGACAGTACAAGCTGCCTGGTGTCACATTTTAAACTAGCTGCTAGTTTTGTGCATTGCTTTTTTCCAGCCAAGTGTTACACAGCAGGAGCAAGAAAGGCATATGCATGCTTGCACTCTGCTCACAAAGCCCAGAGTGCGGTTACAGTCTGAGAGACCACGTTCAATCTCAGTTGATGTGATTGATGCTCAGTAATGGTGATGTCTTGATTTTAGAGACCTCCAAAGCGCACACCCCACTGCTCCCTCTGTGTTCAGTTTGCACTCATTCACTGTGCTCCTTCGCATGTGGTATTTGGATTGTTACTGTCTGTCCCACCACCTTTAGGATCCATGAGCTGCCACTGATGGGATGAATCCTGGATCTCTCCTAATGAATGGAGAAAAAGTTCCATGGGGCAACCTTACCCGTTTTTACAACACATCATGTTTACCTTACTACAAACTATACCCCAGTGCAGAAGTTTAAGGGAAATACAAGATGACATAGTATTTTTGTCCTTGAAGGGAACTTAGGTGCCAGCCAGGCTTATATTTAGGGAAATGTGCAAGTGCCTCCTCCTAAGCTATTCCAAACTGGCTATTGGACCATCTCTCTCTGAATGGACTGGTGCTCAATTGCCTTCCCTGGGCCTTAAGAACAAAGGCTTCCCCTTTCTTTATGTTTCCCCTCGTACAAAACTATGAATGGGCAAGCTTCACCAATGTCCCTTTTAAATTGATGAAGCTCCTCATCCTGTCAAAAAGATTAAGCCAGTGTCCTGGTTTGAGAGCAATTGTCACACCTGAATTAAGTGAAGAACTTATAGTGTGCTTCAGGCAGGGAAACGGTAATGTTCTAAAACCTATTTTGTTCTAAATATGTATTACAAATCGAACTTTAACATAAGATTGGATTTATAATAAATATTGAAAACAGTTGGTCCCAAACTTCAAATAGCAGAATTCATATTTTAATCTGTGCTCTACATTTCTCCTAAGGCAGACAGAGCTTTCTCACTGCAGGGACATGGTAACATAAAATTTCTAAATGTCTCAAACTTTAAATACCATGCACCCTACCTTGTGGGGTACAAGGACTACATAGGGAACTTAGTAATATTTAAAAGAAAGGCGTTTACCCTGTGAAAAGGATTATTTTGAAAAGTTGAGGCGCCAGTTTAAACTGCAGCTATCAGGATACACTGGGCGGCCGAAAGCCACGTTTTCCTGTATCACACTTGTGGGTGGCACAATCCGTGATACAGTCCATAGCTCACATTTAACCTTCCATGCCAAGCATATAGTGTCTACCCCATATATTTTGGCTTTGTAGGAGAGTTAAATATGCCAATCAGGTGCTAGCCACTATGGAAATGTTTTAGGGGTCAAAGCACATTCACTGGGCACTGGACGTCAGTGCCCTGTGTGCAGAGTCTAAAAACCAGCAATAATAATCTACACAAAATGGAAGGGCCCACACAAAAAGAGTATTTTTTTCACGATAGGGTTAGTCAACTATGCATAATCATGTAGAAACGTTAAATAAAATAGAAAACAGTATTAGGCTACTCATTGGGCATCATGCATCAAGCTCACAAACCCTATATACATCACACCTTAATTGAGAGTAAGGAACTTCTTATGATACATTATATGTAAATATGTGTTAACACAACATGCTTACGGGGCCATTTTGATGGTTGATGGAGGTATCTGTAAATACGTTTTAACACAACATACTTACAGGCCCATTTTAATGGTTGATGGATATGGAGCATCATTACAAAAAAAAAACAGTGCTCCATCTTACATCCTGAGAGTAATCCCATCCCATTTTGAGTTGCGGTGACTGCCAGTGGAGTCTCAGCCAGGTCCACAGGTGGAAACCCTAGACCAAGACATTTATCTGTGACAAGCCTGCAAGGTCACCGTGACAGTTACTGCATCCAATTAAAAGGCCTGGTGGCGATCACTGGATTTGTCTGCAAAAAATACAGTGTGAGGCATGACAGTGTCAAATAGATAAAAGAAACAAGGCCCATGAATGCTGGGAAAACACCATGCGTTACGGGATCATTTGTTTGTCTTTCCAAAACAAACTTCCATTTTAGGAGTTTGTTTCATAGAAAGCAAAAATGAATGCCAAATAGGTCCAAAAACCTTGGCTCCGTATAGCATTCTGCTTTGCCTTCAATACATCTGCTGCATAATCAGATGCATTGAGGAAATATACATATCCCGTCCATCACAGTTGGGAAGTTCTAAAGGTGCAGGGTGGCCTTCCATCAAGGATGGAGAAGCCAGACCTTTTGGTGACACGGTGGCATGTGAGCCCCACCGTAACTCTCAGTTCTATAGTCATGAGGGTGGTGTTAATAAACATAAAGCAGATAACACAAATTAAATGTAGATTTTCAGAGACATAGCAATTATCCACAAAGACTTGTAATGGGAGTGGGGCAAAAATAGAAAATGACTACCTATAGGAAATTTGTTTGCAAAGCCATAATCCATTCATCCAATCAACGGGGAAATTATGAAGCCATTGACAATCGACCACGCAACTTATATCAAATATATATATGTAAATATATATATATATATATATATATATATACATATATATATATATATATATATATACACACAAACACACACACACACACAATAGCAATCTTTGAGGACTTTAGTTAAGTTGCTTTCTGATGTCATCAATATAAAATATAAACCACAGAATGACTGCTTTGTCCTCTATTATAACATGAGAGTATCAACGTAATCCAGGAGGGTATTTCCATGCAAGCGTTCCAAACTGGCCACATTAAATAAATATGAGTGCAATTAGAATAAACGACACTCATTTGAGCTGAGCTTGCATAATCAAGGTCATCTGGTTTGGGCTAGCCCTGCCGTTCCTCTTCTGGACACCCCTCTAGAAATGTTTAGTACTGAAAAAAACCAGGTAATTTAAGTAAAGGATTACATTGGATGAAAGCAAAGGATAAAAAATGTTTTGGTGTGAGTGTTCAGTTAATACAAGCAGCATGTTTCGATGCGTTTGTATTAGTAAACAGATAGAATTCGTTTTTCTAATCACAGATCTGGTTGGCTTCACTTCTATTACTGATTATGCTGATTTTGCAAATATGACAATGGCGAAGGCTTTGCCTTGTTCCTCCAGTAGATAACATTTAATACGGGGAGATGTCATATCCTAAACCAAAAATACAGAAATCCATCATAAACACATTATTAATTAACATTTGTATAGATTTAAGTAACATTGATACTGTGAAAAAATATTACTATTGTAATCACTGATTGGACAAAATCATGAGTCAGCAGTATGAGTACTCTGCTACATTTTTACAGACTAATAGTTGTCTTTCAGTTGTTTCTAATAATTGATGCAGGCGTTTGCTGTTGCTCTCACAATGTACCTCTCTCCCTGTATATCTTCCTTTATAAGTTTTCCTTCTGTTTAAGTTACTACAGAACATGTTCAGCGTTTTTCCAGACTTTATTGCAACACCAGACTTCGGGCCAGTGCTTGAGTACTGACACACTGACAATTTTGGCCAACATGTTCATTAGAAAATCCAGTCCTTCTCTTTCAAATAACTTTCTCAGTTTTTTTTTTAAAACACTGTCGGACTAAAGGTTTGGTTGTCACTAGTGGCCTCATATACAAGGCTCTAGCAGCACATCGCACTACCAGAGCGTCTTCTTTTTTTTACGCTTCAGTGACGCAGTCGGCTGTCCAATATTTACAAGGCCAGGCAAAGCCACCTTGTGTGGCTTTTCATTACCTTATAAGTATGGCCCCCTTTCACATATAACTCTGCTCGAAAGAGGTATTACATGGAACCTGACGGAATCTGAAGCATTCCCAAATTGACACAGCTGGGAATATGTCAGATTCCTACCCCACCTTAGGGGTGGCATTAAAGTGGCACAATGGGGAGAAATAACATTATTTCTCCCTGGTTTTTCCTCTTTCTGTGTGTGTTGCATTCTTTAGCACATATAGAAAGAGGAAAACACCGTTAATGATTGTTTATGAGCAGAAAGGTGCCCCTTGCTGCACATAAACAATCATCCCTGCAGCGCAGGCACCCCTGAATCATGGGTAAAAGGTACAAGCATTGGCTCTATGAAACAGTTTGTGCACCACCACTGAGGAAAGTACAGGGAAAGTACAGGGATGCATCATATTTCTTTAAATACAACACGTCCTTGCACTTTCAAAATGATGCAGCGCAGTGCAAAAAGCTGGCTTGCAGTTCCACTCTCCATCATTTCCTCATAAACGAGGACCCAGACATTCAGGGCCATATTTATGGCATGATTTGTGTTGCTCTTGCATGATGCAATGTGGTGCATGAACTACACAAACCTTAAGTGCGATTTATGAAGCCTGGCAAAGCCACCTTTCATGGCCCTGCGTGGCGTCATAAATCTTGAGTAATGTAACGCAGTGCAAATACTGTATTACATTACTCTGTTACATGGGTGGACCCACGCAATGTCCATGGATTTTGATGCATTTCTAGATTTACAAGAACATGTAAACATCGGAATGCACCAAAAAGACACGCTTCCCAGGAGAGACGTAACGAAGAAAATTATGTTTATTTCCGCTAGATTTTTTTATTCTTTCTATCTGTGCTGTATTTTGCAGCACAAAAAGCCTTTCAGAATTATTTTTGTGCAGGAAGGCGTCCCTTCCTACACAAAACCAATCCTGCATGCAACGCAGGCACCCTTGCACAATAGCTTCCAAAACGGCATCAGCGCAGGGCAAAAGGACCAGAATGTGCTATATTGCATCAATATGGCTCATTCCTGCCCTTTCCCTGTGATGCAGGGAAGCAAGGTGACTTGCTGCACAGCCCTGTGCTGCAAAGCAGGGGTATATGTACCACAATTTTACGTGTATTATTAAAAGTACACAGTGGTTTGAAACAGTGCTTAATTTGTAAATAAAGCTCAAAGCCCTCCTCTTAAACATGCGGCTGCTGCAATTAAATGTGGGAACAGGTACTACTGAGGCAGCGTAATCCTGAAGCCATCTCAGGCCTCTTTAAACCTTTTAAAGCAACCCTCTGCCCCTTCAGCTCACTCTTGCACCTTTCTGCTTTCTCCCATTGTGATGCTTTTTCGTTTTTCTCTTCCTTCGCCTTTCCATATGTGTCTTTTGCTCGCAGCATATGCTTGAGGCACAAGAATAAGTGCCGGCCCTCAAAAATAAGTGCCGGTGCTCCGCACCGGAAACAACAAGCACAAATGAAGCACTGGTTTAGAAAATGTCAACGGCACGCTAATTATTCACCTTTCCCTGTATGTAGCGTTGATGCTCTATCAATAAACAGAATCAGTACGAATCTTACAACTTTTTTGGATAACACTGGTAAACATGGTTCCCCTTATTTTACCAAGTTTATCAATCAATGATGTGTGATATTTTTTGGTGACTTACACAGAAGTAGAAGGGATCCGTTCAGATGTTTTTTATAAAACAGTGCTGTTGACAGCTTTTACACTCATCTGGTAGGTGTCACTTTAAAGATGGCGTATGCACAAAGTTACTCATTGGGTCACTGAGAATAAACCAATATGGTGCTACTCTAAGCAGCATTACCCCATTGTCCCTCCCTCGCTTTACTTCATTTTTTTTGAGGTATCCTTGCCTCATCAGACCAATCACATGTGAACATATTACATAAATAGACCCCTCCTCCTTTTTTTTTTTAGGGTCGAGCTTGCATCGCATGCGCTTGCGCATGCGTTTCACTTGCGAGACGCTTTAGGTGTTACAAAAGGGATCGGAGCCCCTTCCATGTCAGTCAGTGTTTTTTTCCATTTAATGTGGCAAGAAAAGTCCGGTTGGGAGTTTACAACTTCTAATAGCTCTAACTCTTTTTTCCTACTTTCATGTTTTTTCAGTGGATAAATGCCTCCTCTCCGTTAGCTAGCTGGAAGTAGACATACTTGAACTTTGTTTGTTTCAGATTGATTTAATGTGAACCTTATTTCCTCTGAGCAGGAGTTTATTGCAAAATGAAAGCTGTAACAGAATCTGATGAGATGCTACAACCCTAAAATAACTTTTTTAGACAGGAGACTCGGTGCTGTTAAAGCAAGGTGTGGGCCACTGTTTAGGGGTGTGCCAAAGCAACGCCTGGCCGCAGAACCTGCTCGACATGACGGGCGATGCTTTTCACGCAATGCATATGTTGTGTGATCTGTTGGGGCATCAGGGATCTATCCGTACCAAAGGGTGGGGAGTCTGGACATATGGACGAAAGGCAGTTAGCAGACGGTTTTGAACTCAGCCTCACTTTAATATGCTGGTGTGCATTCACATATCTGTTTAAATAATCTGTGGTCCTCTTGCCTGTCACAGGGTTAACTCTCTAAATTCATGTGTCCTAACTGGCTGAGCGGCCGACTTTGGAACTGGGGGAACTAGGATTGAGTCCCGCTTTCGCTCAACATCCTGTGATTGTGGGCACATCACTTAACAACCCAGTACCTTAAAGAAGAAACCTGTCCTTGTGCAATTTATCTGGTGCAGACTTAAAGCACCATGTGCAATTGGGCCAAGAACATGATAAATAAAACTGGAAAAAAGGGCCAATTCAGCCGTTCCACTTTCCCGTGTAAGTGTTATTAATAGTATCACCTCTTACCTACAGATCGACATAGCTGCCAGACAGTGGTACCAAGCACCTTTTAAAAGGAATGTTGTTGTTTTTGATGTTTTGGCCCTTCAGTCTAGAGATGTTGCAAGCTCTGCTGTTTGTGAACCTCTCACACTAGTAGCTTCCTGTGATAGTAGGTCAGATCCCTTGGATCTTGTATGTCACTTTCCTTCTCTAGGCTTTTAGTTTTTAATGATTAGATCGTGTTGCCACAGCCTTGCCTTCCCCGGTGCATCGGCAGTAATCCGCTCCCTGCTGCAGTTTTGCAGCCAGGGTGTGGCACTGGATATACAGTTTCCCAGCAGATTCGTTCTCAGGTGTGCCTGACTGCTGCCAGGACGTCAGGCATTCCAGCATTAATAAACATTTACTCCCCCTTGAGTCACCACCTCCGTTTGCAACATTAGCTGTTTCCACTACTTGCAAAACCAGAATGTGCCAAACTCGAAATCCGTCTGCCGGTGCAGTGCCACAAGGACTTTCTCTTCTCTCAGTTTCTACGTAAGAAAATATTCTCATGAAAGAATAGCTCAAAACGTGTTATCACTGAACAAAGTGGTGAGAAGAGTATAACTGCATCTGATGCAGGTGGGTAGACTGTGGACTTTACTCTTGGTGAATCTAGTGGATTTCAGTGCATAAAGGCAAGGGATATTTCGCTGAATGTTCAAACTTTAAAACTAATGTGTTTGTGCTTTACTTCTGGATATTAAACAGTGTTCAAGGGACAGATCCAAGTTAGTCATTTCTTTGAGTCCTTTGGAGTTCCACCTTACACTGCTTGTGCTTTCGGAGGTTTTTTGTTGGATTGAGCATAGCAGCGCGCAAGCGCTGCTCTTCCTGACCTGTAGGTATCTATTTGGGCTTTTAACTACGCCCACCTCACGCCCATCACATTCATAGTTCGTGGGGTTGCCCTTCAAAAATCCTTTGTTATCATTGGCCTTGGTGTGGTTTAGTTACCGCCTTGGGCATCGCCCCTGATGCATAGCTAATTGCGCTTTTGCTGATACGTTTGGCTGTGAGCAAACTTCTTTTTCCTTTTGTGTGTCTCCTTTACACTCATGTTCATGGTGGCCATTGGCTCGCTTATGTGAAACTGTATTACTTTTCATTTTCAATTTAAGTGGCAAGAAAAGTCTGGTTAGGAGTTTACAACACCAATAGCTCTAACTCGAGCAAGTGCGAGGCCCATTGCCTTGCAAATGCTTGTTTCTTTGGCTCTTTGGGTAGTTAGATACGTTGCCAGTAATGGCAGCGCCTCGCTGACGGATCTCGAAGGAATTTTTACAAGGCATTTCACGAAGGTTATTTTAAGATTCTGCATGTCGGTTACAATACCAGAAGGGGTTTACTTACCAGAGGTGCTGTGTGATAAGTCTCCGATAGCCCTTGGGAGAGAGCAGCAATTTAACTGTGTACAGACTCAAAGCACCCTAACGGGGTCGGACGGCTCTGCAGCAGCTGGGGAACTGTTTGTGAGTCTTCGGCTAGTGAGGCACCTTCAAAGCAGCCTCAGGCCCATATTTATACTTTTTGACGCTAAACTGCGCTAACGCAGTTTAGCGTCAAAAAGTTTTGCGCCGGCTAACGCCATTCTGAAGCGCCATGCGGGCGCCGTATTTATTGAATGGCGTTAGCCGGCGCAAGCAGACCGGCGCTGCCTGGTGTGCGCGAGAAAAACCACGTACACCAGGCAGCGCCGGCGTAGGGGGAAAATGGCGCATGGGCGTCTTAAAATGGGGCAAGTCAGGTTACGTCGAAAAAATCGTCGTAACCCGACTTGCGCCATTTTTTAACGACGCCCATCCCCCATCAACATGACTCCTATCATTGTAAAGATAGGAGTCATGCCCCCTTGCCCAATGGCCATGCCCAGGGGACTTCTGTCCCCTGGGCATGGTCATTGGGCATAGTGGCATGTAGGGGGGCACAAATCAGGCCCCCCTATGCCAAAAAAAATTATTTAAAAAAAAATAAAAATACTTACCTGAACTTACCTGAATGTCCCTGGGGTGGGTCCCTCCAGCCTTGGGTGTCCTCCTGGGGTGGGCAAGGGTGGCAGGGGGGGTCCCTGGGGGCAGGGGAGGGCACTCTGGGCTCATTTTGAGCCCACTTGTCCCTTAACGGATGCCTGACCCAGGCGTTAAAAAGCGGCGCAAGTGCGCCGTTTTTAGCCACGCCCACTCCCGGGCGTCTCTTTTGCCCGGGAGTATAAATACCACGTAAAGGCCTGGGAGTCATTTTTTAGACGGGAACGCCTCCCTTGCATATCATTAACGCAAGGAAGGGGTTCACGCTAAAAAATGACGCACATTCCGGGAACTTTGGCGCTATACGCCTCTAACGCCATAGTATAAATATGGCGTTAGTTGGCGTTAGTTTAGCGTCGAATTTGCGTCGAAAAAAACGACGCAAATTCGGCGCAAACGGAGTATAAATACGGCCCTCAGTGTCATGGCAGCAAGTAGGATGAAGTTTTCCTCAGTTTTAGGGGGTTTCATTTATAGTTTTTACCGCGTTTGTTTTTGGTAGTAGATGATTGACTGGGCTTTAGGAGACCTGTCGTTTAGGCTCCTTTTTGCTCAGTTTTTTTGATTTAAAGTAGAGATTTGTTGTGGATTTCATGTTGGCACTACATCGTGGAAGCGACAAACAAAAAGAAAGAGTGTGATTTATACCTGTTCTTCTGAAGATGAAATCATATTCCTGCTAAAGGATCTGCCAAAAATGGATCAGTCGCTGGACAACAGTGCTCCTAATTTACCTCTCATGTCACACATGGAGGTACAAGACATGTTTGAGAAGGTGATTTCGAGGGCTTTGGCTTCAGCTAATTACAAGCGAAAATGCAGCCATGCGAAAAAGAGGGAAGAATGATATTCCTCCTCATCTGATTCACAGAAGCCTTCTATATCTTCAGGAAAATACCACAGATGAGAGGAGATGTGGGGAAATCTTTCTAAATTGAGGCTGAATCTGGGGTTTCCTCCATTCCAGGCAGAAAAATGAAGGGGACTCTTTTTTTCTGCAGTATTTAAGGCCCTCCACTATGGCTGTGCATTTCCATGGAACTAGTGAGGTTATGGTTATGAGTGCATGGAAGTAGGTGGATACAATGAATGTACCTCGTTTTCTGCAGAAGCTATATTTACTGGAGGGAGATGATATGTTGCCCTATTCACTTCAAGTGGATGCAATTCTGGCTCCTTTAATTGGTAGGACTACCAATAACCCCGAAGACTGTTCTCCTTCTATCCTGCGGATAAGAGAGTAGAGGTTGAACTAAAGAAGGCATTCGCTTCAGAAAACCTATCTCTGAAGGCCAGCAGGCATGCACCATACACAGCTCACTCTTTGGTTAAAGACTTTAATGCATTGGCTGTTCAGGAGGGGCTGGAATGTTCTGATTAATTAAGTGGTATGGACCAGCTAGGCTTCTGGTAGATATTTCCTCTGATGTAGTTAAGGCTATTGCCATGTCATTAGGAGCTATGGTGGCAGCCAGAAATAGCCTTTTGATGAGGGAGTTTAAAATGGATGTGGGGAAGTCAGCTTTGCTTAAGCTTCCTTTTCAGGGTAAATTGCTTTTTGGCAAGCAATTGGGTTCCATGATCTCAAAGGCCTTTAAGGATTGGAAACATTCTCTTCCATATAAAGGAGAGATGGGGCAAGTATACTATGGAATAGAAGAGCTATGTCATCCACACAACATGGCTTTAAATCAACTGGTGTATGTAGGCAGAAATACCAGCCTAGATGTTTTCTCATAAGAAGGATGTGGGGAAGACGGGACAAGAAAATAAAAGATCCTTACAATTACGGTTTTGGCAGTCAGGCAGCAGTGGAGCTTTCGCCTCTGTCAGTTGTTCCATGTCTGTAAAGATGATGTCTCAGATACCTGGGTGTTACCATAATCAAGAAAGTTATGCCGTAGGTTTTCCTCAGACTCTTCCTCAAACAGGTACCAAGGTGACTCATTGGCCTGGGACAAGACCCAAAAGAGAAGTTCTTTTGAAAGGAGGGGAGGCATTGCTCAGGAAACAGGATATTGTAGAGGTCCCCAAAGAGGAGAGGGGAAGAGGGGCCTACTCAATTTTGTTTTTGGTACAAAAACCGTCATCAGATTTCAGCCAGTGACGGACCTGCAGTAGGTCAACCCTGGGATCAGGACTTGCCACGTTCGAATGGTAACGCAGCAGGCTATTCTTCGCCCTCATAAATCCAGGAGATTGGTTAACTTAAATAGATTTGGAAGATGCTTATCTTCCTGTTTGGTAAGAAATTCATCCCAGCAAATTCTGTGGTTCACTCTAGGGGAATTGCATTACAAATTTTGAGTTCTGTCTTTTGGTCTGAAGTCCTCTTCCAGGGTCTTCACCAAGGTTGTGGCTACTCTGGTGGCTCTTCTGTATTCAGAGGGAATCTTCGTCCATGCATTCCTCGATGAATGGTTGATTCAGGCAGTATCAAAGGACTGTCTGGTGTTGTACACAGAGTGCTGGAGGCTTTGCAGACACATGGACTTTTAACAAATTGGCAAAACTCTAATTTGAAGCCAGTACTGCAATTGAATTTCATAGGCGCTCAATTCTTGACTCTTTAGGGGGTGAGCCACCTCCTCAAAAGATTGCCAGAGTTGCATTATGGAATTGTGCAGTCAGAGGTGCCAGAAGATGGAAAGTTGGCGCAGAGTCCAGGGAGATCTAGCCTCCATGATCTTCCTGGTGCATTGGGCTCGGTTCGTCTCCACATGTTGATTTCATTGATGTTGGATCATTGGATTCTGGCTTCACATGTGCTGAAGCACAGGATTCCAATGTCTCTGCAGGTAAAGAAAGATATTGCTTAGTGGCTTTCTAACCACAATTTGCGTAAAGGGGTTCAGCTCTGTACTCAGGAGCCTCTAGATATCCCAACAGATGGCAGTATATCTGGTTGGGGAGCCTGGCAAGAGTTTATGCAAGTTCAAGGGCTCTGGTCTCACGAAAAGGCACTGAGATTCTTGAAAAGGGGGAAATTTGTTGCAGTGAAGTGGGCTCTGTTGGCATTCAAGTATCAGGTGATGGGATGGGTTGTTCTGATTCAGACTCACAATGTGACTACCAAGGCTGACTTAAACAAGTGATGGGACAAAGTCCAAGCACTGAATGGGATTGCAGGGAAGCACTTCTTGTGGGCTCAAGTGTCTCTCTTATCTCTGACGGTGGCCAATGTAGTGGTAGATACTCTCAGGAGGGATATTCTGTCTTCCCTGGACCTTTCTCTAGCACTAGCAGTGTTCTCTCAGGTGGTTCATCAGTGGGGACTGCCAGCTGTAGATCTGTTTGCATCAGAGGCCAAAGGGAAAGTTCTAAGGTTCTGTTCAAGGGTAAGAGAAGAGAAGGCATAGGCAATGCATGCCCTATCTTGAAGGTTGTTGAAGGTTCTGCTTTATGCATTTGTCCAGTTTCCCATGATAGGATTTTTCTAGGTAACAGTGAGGTGGGAGCAGGATGAATTGGTTCTGATTGCTTCCAGATGACCTCCAGCCAGTTGTTTTCCTCTGCTGATGTTCAAGATGTTTGTCTTGAGTTGGTTGATTCCTTTGAATCCGTATCCTCTTGACTTCTCAATTCCATAGAAGGAGTCTCTGAGGAAGCTCCACCTGACTGTTTGGACGTTGAGAGGAGGGGCTTAAGGGGACAGGGTCTTCTGGATGATTTAGTGACTAAGTTGCTGGCATCCAGAGGGTCGTCCGCACAAAAGTTGTATAACAGACATTGGGGGACATTTTCTTGTTGGTGTGATGCCAATGGTCTTAACCCTTAGTCTGTGAGGTTAATGGTCAATATGGAGTTTCTGCAGGAAGGTGCACGATTGGGTTTGTCCACTCACACCCTCCAGGAGCAATGGGCAGCTAAACAGGCATTCAGGGCACAATGGAAACAATGAAGGTCTGATTTCTCTGCTACTGAATGATCTGCCCAATTCTTGTAGGCAATTTGCTCCTTTCCCACCCAGGCTGGTGCTTGTGGCTTTATCTAAGCCTCCATTTGAACCTTTGTAAAATGTGGACTTGAGCTACCTAACTCTAAAGACTTTCTTTCTGGTGACCATCACTACTGCTTGGAAGCTGGATGTATTGGAAGCCTTGTCATGGGTGATTTTATTACAAAGTTGAATTCCTTTTTTCATAAAAGTCGAGAGGTGATCTTGCTAGCCTTTCATCCATCTCCTTCTTCAGAAGAAGAGTTTAGGTTGCACATGTTGGATTTGAGGAGGGCTCTGCTGATATACTTTGAACATTTTCAGGCTTTTAGGAAGAACAACTACTCATTTGTGAATTTTGGACCTAGTAGAAAAAGTGAAAAGCCAGCCAAGGCTACTTTAAGTAGATGGATAAAAAATGTAATTGGTTGAGGCTTATGAGGTGGAGGGTAAGCCTCCCCTTTTGCAGATCCAGGGCAAGTCAACCTGCAGCATGGCTTCTGCAGTTACAGAGGGTCAGGGAGTGTCCTTTCAGGAAATTTGTAGAACTTTCACTTGATGAAACTCCACTACCTTTGTAAAACACTATAGGTTGGGGTAAATGACACGATTGATGGTATTTTTGGTTAAAAGATTTTGTCATCTAGGAAGTAATAGCGGGACAATGATGCTGTTTCAAATAAAGATTATGGTTTGACATATTGGATTATTGTCATTTGTGCCTCTCTTACAAGCTTGATACATCTCAAATGTAATGAAGGAAAGTGAGGGAAGGATAATAGGGTAATGCTTACTGTTAGGCCTGGCAGCCTTAGCATGGTCTTCTCCCTCAATGTTTAGTTGTGAAGTGCAAAGGGCCTGTAAATAAAAAGCTAATAGTGGGCCTGCAACACAACTTGTGCCACCCACCTAAGTAGTCTCTTAACTATGTCTCAGACCTGTCATTGCAGAGTCAGTGTGTGCAGTTTTAAACTGCCCTGTTGTCCTGGCAATTTAAACTTCTTGCAAGGCCTAACCCTTCAATTTTATAGACATAAATCACCCCTAAAACAGACCCAATGTCACCCACAGGGCAGGGTGCGATTTATTTAAAGGCATGACATGTACTTTTAAGTTTTACTTGCCCTAGTAGACAAAAACTCCCAAATTTGTTTTTCACTACTGCAAGACCTATCTCTCCCTTGGGATAACATTAAGCTATCCTCTTTACATCTTATAAGTGTAATTCCTAACATGGAAGTGATACGTTTGTCAGGTTTGGTGTCTATGAACTCACAGTTCAAAAACACAACTTATGGTGAAGTCTGATTTTAAATTGCAGATCTGAAAATGCCACTTTTAGAAAGTTGTCATTTTCTTACTTTAGCCATTTGATGTCTATTGTATGTCTCCAATATATGTCTGGGTGAGGTGACAGCTGGGCTTGTTCATCCCCTTTAGACTGCCACACACAAAAGGAGCGTGGGATGACTTGTAAGCCATGGGACATCCTGGGCAAGATGGGTAGGAGTGGCTGACACACCTGAAAGGGCAATGCCGTGCACACACACAAAGAACTGCATACCACCTGTTGTGAGTCTGGAGCCCGGACAGGAAGGACGGGTTTTGATACACTTAAAAGACCCTTCTTTGAAGTCTTCTCCACTTTAAAAGCACAACTCTGTATAAGTACTGGACCAATGACACCAGAACTTCAGTACTCTTCTGGATCTGTGGATACTCTGCCAGGAAGGACTGCTGTGCTGATACAAGGACTGCTACTCTGCTAAGCTGCTACTCTACTGGACTCCTGCTTTGCTGAGCTGAGCTGCTTCCTGCTGCTTTCTTGCCTGGGAGTGAGAAAGACCGGACCTGCAGCTCTTCATCCCAGGCACAAAGTGACTCGAGGGGGTTGCTGGTTTGACTCATGTTCTGAAGTCTTAGGGACATCAAAGACTTCCATTCCATCTACAGACAGCTCCTGGAATTTACTTGCTCTAAGTCCTGCTCTGTTAAGTGGTGCCAATCAGTCCAGGGGCTTGGAAGTGATCATAAAGTGCTGCAGCTGCCAGGACCAGTGCATCACTCTCGAAACCCATGCATTGACCAAGAACCACTGCTTCAAAAAAAACCACATAGCTGCCACTGCATTGAAAAGATTGACGTATCACCTCTCCAGCATGGACTGAAATGACGCACCCGGAACCAGTGGATTGCACTCCTAATGCATTGCCACAATTGCATGGCAATTCCAGTGCAACACCCCAACTGCGTTGGGATCCATGACAGATCTCGTGCTGTGTCAAGGAGTGAGGTACTGTTACTCAGTGGGACCAGTGTTGGTCCTGTAGCTGGCCTGTGCTCCATAGCAGGTGGCCTGACTTCTTGACTTTGTCCTGGTCCTGCTTCTAAGCGATGCTTGCAACTGTAATATTTAAAAATTCATAAGTGGACTTCTGTTTATTGGACGTTTGCCATTTTGGTATTTTTTTGTTCATTAAATTAAGTCCTATTTTTCGAACCCAGTGTGGATTATTCTTGTAAGGTGTTTTCACTGTGTTCTGTTTGAAGTGTTGCACACAGACTTTACACATTGCCTCTTAAGTTAAACCTGGCTGCTCTGTGCCGAGCTACGAGAGGGTGAGCGCAGGATAAGTTTAGTTTCCTTCCCCTGACTAGGATTGTGGTTCCTGCTTGGACGGGATGTATACCTCTGCCAACCAGAAACCCAATTTTTAACTCTTACATCACTCACCAGTAATGGCATTAAATTGAGTCCTACTCCCTCACTTTCATTCATAGTTTCCACCTGCCCTCCGAGTATGCACAAGGGAGATAGAGGTTGGTTAAGATGCTTGATTACTGACAGGAGGCATGTAAGGGGAGGGAGGTTTTATTTAGTATATTAGAATGTAATTCATCTGATGTGGCAAGGGTGCTTCAAATGTAATAAATAGAAGTGAGGGATTAGGAATCAGTGTAATGCTATTGTCAGAAAGCAATGTAAGCATTTGCTGTAATACAGATTATTTTAACAATTTGTATCACAATTTTTTTGTTTTTGATGCAAAGGTGGTCTTTGTGTTTTTTTTCCTGATTCCTTTTTTCCTGATTTATTTTAGTGCTGCCAAGTTAAGAATGAAAAACTGCATTTCTCAGAAAACGTAGACAAGAAAAACCACTTGCAGAACATAAGAGGGTCATTTAGAATCTGCAGAATGTCCACATATCCTCTGTGCAATTGAGGCCCCACCTCTTCCAACTCAAAGAGATTTTTGGTGGATTATCTGAACCAGCCAAACACTAAAATTACCCTGTAGGAGTCTGGGAATCACAGATCCTCTAAACCTAAAGTATGCTCCTCTGCAGCCAGTTAAAAAAAATCTTTTAAATGAAACTCTATAATTCAAAGTGAATAAATGGGTTAAGGAACATGAAGATAAAGAATTCTAAAATCTAAGGAAGATTAGCAGGGCCCCCATAAAATTCTTTCAGTCCTTTATTGTTTCTTGGATGGTGGAGCTGAAATGTAGCACACAGAACTAATCAGGGACGGAAAAATTGGATTTATGTCAAAACTTTGGTAATTGATTTGAGAGGGGGTGACTCTAAACAACTTAATAAACACATTCTGGGTAGGTAAAACATAATTTCTGAGGGAGTTAGTGCTCAACCCCTTTTAGCTATGGTACAAGCAGTATCAATCCCCTAAAAGATTGTCTTGAGTTCAAGCAGTACAAACAATTTCTCAGTAGAGAATTCAACATACCAAAATTCCCAAACCAATTAGAAAAATACATAAAAAGTTAGTAATCAAAATGACACCCACATCAATAAAATGCATCTTCTTTCTTCCAGCTGGGCCTTCTTTTTTAGATGGACTCTTCCAGGTCCAGGAATATTCTGAGAATTTTGTCGTTGAACTGGTGGATTTATCATGGGCAGTAGTCAATGACGGGAGGAAGACTGCTACCCAAACCTCACTATTTTCTCATATCCCAACTTCTTTTTTCAGCACTCTTTGCGTTACTGTAAAAATGACCAAATAGCCAATTTCTACATTGCAGGCCTGGTTTCAGCTCCTTGGCCATTCCTCTATTTAGAAGAGTGTTCCTCTCACGAGACAAGCTCTAAACAGGTTATCTTTCTCACAGTGACTGGATGCTGACTTTCTAAGGGGTTCCTCAGAAGGAATAGGAGAAGCCATCCTTGGCATCTCCATCTGAAACACAATTAGTCCTAAAGCTGATATTTATTTTACAAATGTTTCCTGTCTACTCCCAGATTACTAATCCCTGCCACCGACTCAGTGTGTAATACCTCTGTGTCCTTCCTGTACTCAGAGGCTGGTCTTTGCATTGTCAGCCACATTCATTAACTGTTTTAGTAACAGATGACTATTACTGCTTTGGAGGTGTGATTAGTGGCAGAACTGGGTTTAAGCCTCTTTTGGCACAGTTAGCATAAAGTACATTTTCGTAAAGTTATGATTCCACGTACATTTTCAAAAGTCTGTTTTCATATTAAATCAGATTTGAAAGTTAGGTAAGAAATAACTTTGAATTAATTTGCTGCATTTCACCGGGGAGATGTATACAATTAAATAATTTAATCACACATAAAACTGCCCTATGGAATGTTTAGCTAGGCCTACACTGTGAAATTGCATTTAGCCATTCAGTCACAGTCAGGGCACAATTTTTAAATATATTGTGCATCACATTTGTATATGTTTGGCACCCTACCTGAGGGCTGATCAAGCACATTTTAGGGGTGGCATCAACATAGAAAAATAGAAATTCTTTACAAGGCAAAGGCACTTTTCCTTGCCATAAGTTACTGTAGTGCCTTTAAAACTGTAGTTCAGCAAGGGCACGATAGTGCTGCTGGGAGCCACATATTTTGTTCATGCAATTGGGTGGTGTAAGTACACGCTGGAGCCCACATATGATATTTAATTCCCATGTCACTGGTGCTTTTTCAGCACCATCTACTATTGCTTTACAGAAAAGATAAATACAGCATCTTTTTACCAATATCAATTTAGGGCCAAAGCACATGCAATGTGGCACTTTCTAGAGGTGCTACAGTAGAGAGAGTCCTAATACTACCAGACCTATGGTCCACAAAAAAGCAGGAAACTGGGGGAGACTATGCAGAAAAGGCAAATATGTTACAATATGAATTAACTAAACAGAAGTGGATAAATACCTGTCTCACTGTGCTCAATAGAATCAAGAGTCTCATTGTTAGGAAATTGCAAATTTTATGGTAAGAGCAAAGACTCCTTCTATGCATGCTAAAAACATTCAGATATGCATGTGGATCTAACTGCCAATAATTAGTGCAGAGTCATTACTACAATCTGAATGTCCTGCAATGTCATCCCTGCCCTAAAGGCCTTAAATATGCCTCAAGCTGAATGAGGTCCAAGATAAGGTTCTTACATGCCCACCTAATTCATAATTCACTTTACACCACATGCAAATGAAAGTGACAACACTGGAACATATGGTTTTGTAAACTTAATTAACAGATGGGAAGAAGAGGACATTCTTAGATATTAATATTTTAACATTTAATCTTACGCATTTTAGTGTGATCCAGAAAATAAGGTTACTGTACAGTGATTGTGGTAGTCTACTGTCTAGTACAATTTGTGAAACACAAAATCTTCTAAAAAGATGCTAAACATAGGCACATCGTGAATTCGAAAGATAACTCTTTAGGTATATGTAGCTCATTATCTGGCTTTGAAATTAACATGCTTTGAAACAGATCCAACACATGAAATAGAACTCACACCATACATAAAAATATATAAGTTGAAAGGCAAGAAAAGACAGGTTAGTTGTGGTTTTGACGGTACAATCCAAATGTAATTTATTTTCTATTTTCAGAAACAGCTGTGGGATATATTGTAGCCAATACCTAAAGAATATTTCATTTAGAATTCTATCATTATAATGTTTATTTTCATACAATCACAAAGTATTACAACAAACAATCTGTTTTGAAATGTTGTCTCAATTGCCTGTTCACTGTGAAAAGGCTCAGTGCATATACAAAAAATGGATAGTGATGGATTTGTTTTTTAAAAAAAGAAGCTTCTACAAATATGAATGAAAATAGAACCTAGTGGTATTACAGAACATCCCTGAGAGAGCTTGTGTATAAAGTTTCCAGTGATTCCTTTTATTAATTGAAATATGTTAGAAGATCTTTGAGAAGCAGAGGGGAACCTTTGGAATGTCACTGATAAAACAAAATGTTCTCCCATGTTTTCAATATTAACAGGTAGTAGGATCCTTCTAGATATTGTTGCAGTGCATTTCATCTTTGAAAGACCAGCTTTATTGGTCGTCATGGGCATTCATCTGGATTAGTTTAGTTCAGTTGGAGGAATGTAAGCAACAGGTACATGGGCTGTAACTAGAGACTATCCAAGACTCATAAGTGCTTCTTTAGGAAATGCACATTTTGAAATAGACATTTATCAAGGACTTAATCAAAGTAATTTGTCAGGGTGGGCTCCTGTAACAGAGAAAGTAAAGTGCTAGAACAGGGAGATAAATGTGAGCAGGGTTCTGCAAAAATCCTCTGCACTCGGCTGGTGCACTGTGCTCATGAATTTCTAGAGGTTAATTGTCAGTGATTAAAAGGACTTGTGGCACTACTTTAGAGGTGCAAGAATAGACAATTGTGATTCAAAGAATAAGTCACAGACTATGGAATGTTCCTCTGCAGGTCTTCCATCCATTCATACGTGTTCTGATGAAATTACTGAATGACACATAATAATCATTCTGTGGGACGGTTCTTGATTAGCCAGGGACAAAGGACCTTATTTTAAGAAAATTGTGAAACACAAGCCAGTCACAAACTGGTTTGCAACTGCTAAAATGGTGCCTTGGGCTGTACTAAGGCTTCTATTTTGAAGATTTTTTCAAACAACATAGCAAAACAAATTTACATTGCTTTGTTATTTAGCAAAATTATCCAATTTGCATATAGCAATTCACTATTCTTATGTATTATGCATTCAAAATTAGAGAATAGTCACAAATTGGGTGTTTTGCATTTGTAACTTACTAGCAGGTGGATGAAGGTAATAACCAAGTGCAACCTATAACAAACATTTGCAAAGCCAATAGGTCTGGTAATTCTTGTTTTTATCATGATTTTATTTCAGCTTCGTTATTTGGGTTTATGTAGGGGATTCATCAATCTAATCAAATACATTTGCTGCAGACAAAAGTGTTTTTTTGGTCTAAATACATACATTACCATAGTACTCTGGCAACACTGAAGGGAACTACTTAGAAATTCAATTAGTATGGGGAAGAAAGGAAGGAAGGAAGGATGGATAGATGATTGAAGCAAGCAAGGAATAAGGGTGGAAGCAAACAACACGCAAGCAATAGGAAAAGAGAGAAGGAAGAAAGAAAGGAAGAAAGGAAGAAAGAAAGAAAGAAAGAAAGAAAGAAAGAAAGAAAGAAAGAAAGAAAGAAAGAAAGAAAGAAAGAAAAAAGAAAGAAAGAAAATGCAAGAGAAAAAGAAAGCAGGAAATAAAAATGATAAGAAAATAAATTAGGAAATGAAAAAAGGAAGGAAGATAAGAAATTAGGGGGGTCATTACGACCTCAGCCATAAAAGGCGCTTACCGCCAGACAGAAGACCGCCATAACACCGCCGCGGTCGTGGTAAACCGCCACGGTCATTCTGACCCACAACAGGCAAACCGCCAAAATACCGACATCCACAAAAGTCCGCCACACCAAAGGTCAGCGATAAACTGGCCATGACCAAACCTCCACCGTCACGCCAACAGAAATACGCCCATGTCATTACGACCCACGAATCCACGCGGCGGTCTTTCAACCGCGGTATTCTATTGGCGGTACACACCGCCGCGGTCGAAATACACATACTCGTACAAAACACTACCACATTGGCCAATTCGAAATACACACACCTGATACACATACACACACCACTCCCACACACCCAATACAATATAAAACACACACCCACATCACCCACAAACCCCTACGACCAAAAATCCCGAACGAAGACCAGAGAGAGACACCACAGTCAACTACCAAGCATCCAGAGGCACACAATACCAATACCCACAGAACTTCCACGCACCTCACACAACACACCACTAAATAGCACCCCACCTATCGCTACACACTCCACACCACACATCATCCACACCACCCCATGGCACCTCAAAGACACCCCAGGTTCTCAGATGATGAACTCAGGGTCATGGTGGAGGAAATCGTACGAGTAGAGCCCCAGCTGTTCGGGACACAGGTGCAGCACACCACCATTGCCAGGAAGATGGAGCTATGGAGCAGAATAGTCGACAGGGTCAACGCTGTGGGACAGCACCCAAGAAATAGGGACGACATCAGGAAGACGTGGAACGACCTACGGGGGAAGGTGCGTTCCATGGTATCAAGGCACAACATCGCGGTACAGCGGACTGGCGGCGGACCCCCACCTCCTCCCCCAGAATTTACAACATGGGAGGAGCAAGTCTTGAACATCCTGCATCCTGAGGGCCTTGCAGGAGTCGTTGGAGGAATGGACTCTGGTAAGTCTCATCTTCACTACTTCATCCCCCCCACCCCACCTGCATGCCAACTCATACCCCCACCCTCACCCCCACCCCCATCACAACTACCCCTTGCAAATGTCTCACCATCACAACCCACCCATCCCAAAACTTAGCCCTGCATGTGGCCCCAAAGCATGGACACCCATCACCAAAGCATGCCCAATGCACATACCCATCACCCCCCCCTCCAAAACACTGTCACAACAGCCCCCACAAAGGAATGCCAGCACTGGGGTACACGGGCACCCACCCATTGCACGCCATTGGCACACACAGAAGCAATAACCATACTTTTATACCCCTGCAGGACCCGAACGCCAGGTCACCGCGCAGGAGGGTCCACAAATGTCCACTCCACCCCCAGAAGAGGCCCACAGTGATGACAGCAGCTCTGTCTCCCTGGATCTAGATGACCAGCCCGGTCCATCGGGGACCTCGGGACAGTCGGTTCCCCTCAGACAGTCCCAGGCCACAGCAGACCTTCCCCCCTCTGGGAACACCAGCACAGCACCCACCCAGCGGGCCCATACCTCTGTCCCCAGGACACGTCAATCAGCGGTATGTCCACCACTACAGGGAACCCAGGTTAACCCATCACCCCAACAACAACAGGGACCTGGGGGCAGTGGTAGTGGGCACACGGTCCAGGGGACGGAGGCCCAGGGAAACAGGGGAACTAGGAGGGCTGCTGTGCGACAGGGGGGGGACAGGCCAAGGGAACCCACTCTCCACAAGGCCCTCTCCTCCATCATGGGAGCATACCACCGCTCCCAGGAGACGATGGCGACGGTCCTGGCCAGGTTTCAGGAAATCCAGCTTCTGCAGGAGCAACAGTATATGGGGTTCAGGGAGGAACTAAGAAACATCAGTTCTGCCATGGGTACCATCGTACTGGCCCTGAATGAGATAATCACCACATTGCGTAACACTGTGGCACCTCAAAGGGCCCCTGTCACTAGCATGGACCAAGAACTGGCTACCACCTCCGCCGGCACTAGTGGACAGGAGGCCCCGACACAAGACCAACAGGCCACCAGAACCCCACCCCCTGCAGAAGGAGAACCACCCCGCAAGCAGGCCCTGAGATCCAGGAAGAAGACAGAGTAACATGTCAAGACCCCCGCCAGCAAAGGATACCGCCCTGATTGTCATCCCACTGTCCCACATTGTCACCCTGTCCAACCTTAAACTGCCCCTGCTCCACTTCCCACAGGCATTTGGACAATGCACCTGTGAACCTGATAGTCTGGACTCTGCCATGGACAATCCTCCACCATCACCCCTCACCGATTTGCAACCACCCATCCAAATTAGAGCACTTGAATGAACACACTTATTGCACATAAACAATCTGGAGTCTGTCTGTGATTTTAACAAATGTATTAGACATGACAGTGCCAACATTTTTATTCACATTGTGATGCCAACAAACCGCTGTCACACAGCTGTAGTCCATGGGGAACAAAGCAGATGTCACGCAGTGGGGCCCACAGCTCTGAAAACGGAAGGGAAAGTCACAACACAGTTACCATACACTGGGGGAAAAAGTCAGACAGTAGAGAGGTAGGAGTCTTTAAGTAAATGTAATATGCCGGTGTGTACTCTTACCTGTGTGTCACTGAAAATATTGCTCTATTACTGTGTTCCTGTTGTCTATGTCGTCCTCTTCGGCTTCCTCTTCTTCACTCTCCACAGGCTCCACAGCTGCTACAACACCACCATCTGGACCATCCTCCTGCAGAAAAGGCACCTGGCGGCGCAAAGCCAGGTTGTGAAGCATACAGCAGGCCACGATGATCTGGCACACCTTCTTTGGTGAGTACACTAGGGATCCACCTGTCATATGGAGGCACCTGAACCTGGCCTTCAGGAGGCCAAAGGTGTGTTCGATCACCCTCCTAGTCCGCCCATGGGCCTCATTGTAGCGTTCCTCTGCCCTGGTCCTGGGATTCCTCACTGTGGTCAGTAGCCAGGACAGGTTGGGGTAACCAGAGTCCCCTAATAGCCACACCCGGTGCCTCTTGAGTTGACCCATCACATACGGGATGCTGCTATTCCGCAGGATGTAGGCGTCATGCACTGAGCCAGGGAACTTGGCATTAACATGGGAGATGTACTGGTATGCCAAACAGACCATCTGTACATTCATCGAATGATAACTTTTCCTGTTCCTGTACACCTGTTCACTCCTGCTGGGGGGTACCAAAGCCACATGTGTCCCATTAATGGCACCTATGATGTTGGGGATATGTCCAAGGGCATAGAAATCACCCTTCACAGTAGGCAAATCCCCCACCTCAGGGAAAACGATGTAGCTCCGCATGTGTTTGAGCAGGGCAGACAACACTCTGGACAACACCTTGGAAAACATAGGTTGAGACATCCCTGATGATATTGCCACTGTTGTTTGAAATGACCCACTTGCTAAGAAATGGAGTACTGACAGCACTAGAGGGGGGATCCCTGTGGGTTGGCGGATGGGTGACATCAGGTCTGCCTCCAACTGGGCATACAGTTCATGTATAGTGGCTCGGTCAAGCCTGTATGTCAGAATGACATGTCGTTCCTCCATTGTCGACAGGTCCACCAGCGGTCTGTACACGGGAAGATTCCTCCATCTCCTCGCATTGCCCAGCGGACGGTGCCTAGGAAGGACAACAGCGAGCACAGAGTCAACCAACCCACAGGTACGTTCCCACAGCTTGCACACAACACAATTCACTATGAATTGAATGGTTTGTATGAGTGTTGAGGAAAGGCCTAGGTATGTGTGACGCAGTAGAAATTAAGCCATGTGGGCCCTTGAAATGGCGGCTGCCTGACCTGTGAAGTGTGACAATGGGATGTGAGGTAAACGCGCTGGCGTGGCACACCATGGCGGTAGGCGGTCGAAGACCGCGGCGCAAAGCCGCATTGGTTAACATTGAACCCTATGGGTTTCACGAGCCAATGACGATGTGCGCCGGCGGTCGCGGTACGCACCGCCGCGGTACGCACCGCCGCGGTCGTGACCGCCATTTTCTATCTACTTAATCACTCGATACCTGATCTTCCACAGGAGAGGACCTACACTGCAAGTGCTGCTGTGACCTCGGTCTGGAAGAGACAATGGCTGCTGCGACTGGGGAAAGGGCCCCTGCCTTCACTTCTGAAGAATTGGAGAAAGTCGTGGATGGGGTCCTCCCCCAGTATGCGCTACTCTACGGTCCTCCAGACCAACAGGTAAGTACACTGGGACCATGCTTTGTGGGCAATGCCTGGGTTGAGTCGGGTGGATGAAAGATGGTGGGGAGGGGAGCGATTGAGGCATGCATCAGACGACAGATGAGAGCATTGGCCACATGGCAAGGGTGGGGATGGGGGGCCACTCACATCAAGCATGCAGAAGGTGATGATTTTTTTTCTCCCCCTGTACATGTCACATAGGTCAGCGCCCACCAGAAAGTCACTATTTGGCGTGCCATCGCCAAGGACGTCCGGACCCTGGGGGTCCACAACAGACGGGGCACCCACTGCCTGAAGAGGTGGGAGGACATCCGACACTGGAGCAGGAAGACGGCGGAGGCTCAGCTGGGGATGGCCTCCCAACTTAGGAGGGGTGCCAGTCGAACTTTGACCCCCCTGATGTCCCGGATCCTGGCGGTGGCCTACCCCGATTTGGATGGGCACGTGAGGACATCACAGCAGATACAAGGGGGTGAGTACACTCTCATTCTGGTGACTTTGCACGCAGTGGAGGTGTCTGGGTGGGGGAGGTGGGCTGTGGGTATCCCTAGGCCAGGGCGCTTTCTGTAGGCTAGGGCCCTCCGTAAGGCATGGCCCTGTGCCCCCGCCCCCCACCTCTGTAGGGTGCCAAGTTCAGCTATTCATGGCCCTGTGTCATCTATGTGTGCAGTTGTCGTCCATAGGCTTGTAGGCCATGTCCCACTGATTGAGTAGTGGACCCCAAGTGCACAGCGTAGTGCAGGGGGCTTCTGTGTCTGTCCTCTCCGCCAATGGTGTCGCCTATGCATGCACTCAACACGTCTTTCTTTCTCCCCCCCCTTTTTATTGGTCTTCCTGTTCATGTGTGCATTAGCATCATCAGGCGGAGGAGAAGTGGCATCGGAGCACGAGGGAGCTGCATCCCACATGGCCCTGGAGGGCCATGCAACGGACTCTGAGTACACCAGTGGGACGGAGGGCGAGGGGAGCTCCACAGCAGGGACTCGTGCTGATGTCAGTGGCAGCGACTCGTCCTCTGAAGGGAGCACCCTTGTGGTGGCGGCAACATCCGTACCCCCCGCAACAACAGGTACAGCCACCACCCAGCGCACCAGCACCGCCCTCCCAGCAGCCCCTCAGCGTTTGCCCTGTGCCCGCTCACCCAGGAAGGGGGGCATCTCCTTCACCCCAGGCACCTCAGGCCCTGCCCCTGTCACCCCTGCTGCCCTCAATGAGGAGGTCATTGACCTCCTGAGGACCATCATTGTTGGGCAGTCTACCCTTTTGAATGCCATCCAGGGTGTAGAAAGGGAGGTGCACCGGAGTAATGCATACCTGGAGGGCATTCATTCGGGTCAGGCTGCCCATCAGCGATCGTTCAACGCTCTGGCCTCAGCACTGACGGCAGCAATTGTCCCTGTCTCTAGCCTCCCCCCTCCAACTTCCTCCACCCAGACCCAATCCCCTGTACCTCTGCCTATCCCAGACACACCTACAGACCAGCCTGCACACACCTCAACACCCAAGGGAAGCTCATCCAGACATAAGCACCACACATCACACAAGCATTCACACAAGCAACATCCACATGCAGACACACCAACACCTACTGCCTCCACTTTGTCCCCCTCCTCCTCGTCTCCCTCCTCCCTCCCTGTGACGTCTCCACTCACACTTGCATGCACAACATCTTCAGCCACTATGTCCATCACCAGCACACCCACCAGAACACTCCGCACACGTGCAGTCACCACCCCCACTACCATTTACACGTCCCCTGTGTCCTCTCCCAGTGTGTCTGTCACCCCCTCTTCCAAACCACACAAACGCAGGCAGCCACCCACCCAACAGCCATCCACCTCACGACAGCCTCCAGCCCAAGCACCTGCACCCAAAGACACCAGACCTCACACTCCTACAACCACATCCTCTTCCTCCACTCCGATACCCACTTCACCTAGCCGTCCCTCTCTTTCCAAATTGATTTTCCTTTCCAAACTTGACCTCTTTCCAACAACTCCCCCACCCCGCCCATCGAATAAGACTGCAATCAGCACCTCAGCCACCACCAAACCAGGACCTATCAAGACTGTTGTCCAAGGACTGTGGAGTCCCCCACCCTCAAGGGCAACTAGTTCTGCTAGGACCCAAGGCACGGCCAGCCCACCCCCGGAAAAACACCCAAAGATTACCAGTGCCCGGCGCGAGAGGCCAAGTACACCAGGGACCAAAATCCATACCCTGGCTCTGGCTGGAAGTGGGGTGCCACCTGGCACACCGCCAAAGGTGGGAAAGGGCCACAGACGACCAGGGAAGGGTGGGAAGGGCAGCACGCCCGACAAGTCTGGCAGCAGGCCAGCTGCCCAGGAGGGCCTCACCAGCCCCATCCCAGGTGTGCAGGAGGACACCCAGAGGCCCGGTACGGCAGGCCAGGAGGGCCCGCAAGCTAACAGGCAGATGGGCAGGAAGGCCCCGCCAGCCACATGTCAGGTGGCGAGTGACATCCATGCCTGGGCCGGAACCGCTGCACTGGACACTCATCTCAAGCACCGCTGAACTGGGCCCTTTCACTCAAGCACCGCTCCGCTGGGCACCGCCGTCTCAAGCACCGCTGAACAGGGCACCACCGTCTCAAGCACCGCTCCGCTGGGCCCTTCATCTCAAGCACCGCTGAACAGGGCCCTTCATCTCAAGCACCGCTCCGCTGGGCACCGCCGTCTCAAGCACCGCTGCACTGGGCCCTTCATCTCAAGCACCGCTGCACTGGGCCCTTCATCTCAAGCACCGCTCCGCTAGGCCCTTCATCTCAAGCACCGCTCCGCTGGGCACCGCCGTCTCAAGCACCGCTGAACAGGGCACTGCCGTCTCAAGCACCGCTGAACAGGGCACCGCCGTCTCAAGCACCGCTTCGCTGGGCCCTTCATCTCAAGCACCGCTCCGCTGGGCACCGCCGTCTCAAGCACCGCTGCACTGGGCCCTTCATCTCAAGCACCGCTCCGCTGGGCACCGCCATCTCAAGCACCGCTGAACTGGGCCCTTCATCTCAAGCACCGCTGAACAGGGCACCGCCGTCTCAAGCACCGCTGAACAGGGCATCGCCGTCTCAAGCACCGCTGAACTGGGCCCTTCATCTCAAGCACTGCTGAACAGGGCCCTTCATCTCAAGCACCGCTGAACAGGGCACCGCCGTCTCAAGCACCGCTGAACAGGGCACCGCCGTCTCAAGCACCGCTGCACTGGGCCCTTCATCTCAAGCACCGCTCCGCTGGGCACCACCGTCTCAAGCACCGCTGCACTGGGCCCTTCATCTCAAGCACCGCTCCGCTGGGCACCGCCGTCTCAAGCACCGCTGAACTGGGCCCTTCATCTCAAGCACCGCTGAACAGGGCACCGCCGTCTCAAGCACCGCTGAACAGGGCACTGCCGTCTCAAGCACCGCTGAACTGGGCCCTTCATCTCAAGCACCGCTGGCCCATTGGCGGAAGGGGCAGTGCCGCATCTGTGTCGGGCAGGGCTGCACGAAGCACTCTGGGCACCAGTCCCCCTCCATAACCAGTGGACACTGTCATCCACTTGAGAGACTGTGGCTTTGCACTCCCCAGGATGGTACAGTGGGCAAGCCACCCACTGTATGGACTTGAGAGACTGTGGCTTTGCACTCCCCAGGATGGTACAGTGGGCAAGCCACCCACTGTATGGACTTGAGAGACTGTGGCTTTGCACTCCCCAGGATGGGACAGTGGGCATGGAGGCCCCTCGTGGATCTGGCGTTGTGTACTCATGTGGCTGAGGTGCCCCCCCTTCCCTTCTCCCTGAGGTGCCTGTAGTTTTTCTATCTGATGCCCCTGCAGTGTTCTCTCCGTTGGTGTCAGGTATCCTGTGTGGGCCTTGCCCATGTGATTTGGGCCCAGTGGTCCACGGACAATGACTGCTAAAAGTATCGGGCTTTTAAAATTTATGTATATATTAGTTTTAAATGTGTGATATTTTTATATGCCAATAATACAATCTATTCGACTGTTTATGATCATTTCATTTTGTCTTTGCATTCTTCCGGGGGGTTTAGGGGTTGTAACACTGATGTATTGCTATGCATTGATGTGTGTGTTGTAGTGGGTGAGGGTGGTGGTGGGTGTGTAGCGTATGTGTGCCCGTAATATTTTCTCCTCCCCCCTCCCCTGTGTCGTAAGTGCAGTACTCACCGTAGTCTTCTGCGCCGGCGTTCGTGCTCCTGGTAGAGGAGCAGGAATACAATAGCTTGTAGGATGTGTAGTTCGGGTTCCATGCTGTCCAGATTCCTCGTGGGGTGTATGGAGGTAAGCGCTTTCCGTTTTAAATGTCTGTTTCCGCCGTGTTTTTATCGGCGGGGCTACCGCCTCGGAAAAGGTGGCGGATTGGTGGGTTGTGATAGGGTGGGCGGTACATTGACTCCCGCCTGTCTGTTGGCGGTGACCGCCGCGCTGTTTGTTTGTCCCGCCGTGGCGGTCGGAGTGTTAATGTGGCGGTCTCTGTTGGCGGTTTCCGCCAGGGTCAGAATTCCATTTTTTTAACCGCCAGCCTGTTGGCGGGTTAGCCACCGCTTTAACACTGACCGCCAGGGTTGGAATGACCCCCTAGGTATTAAAGAAGGAAAGAAAGTTTGAAAGATAGAAAGAAAAAAACAGAAAAACAAGTATAAAAAGAAAAAAAAAAACAATACAAACAGTTTCAAATGGACACAGTCTGGTATGCTGTGAAAAAGCAGCAGTCAAAAAAGCAACATTACTAGTTAGCAATTTGCAAAGAGGGTTTCAAAAATCAGAAATAACAATTCACTATTCTATTCTTATGCATTCAAAAGTAGCAAAAAGTCACAAAATGCAAATTGCAAATTACTATCATGTGGATGCTTGTGGTAACTAGCAATTTAAAACTGCTTTGGCAAGAGATAGGCTCTCAAAAAGATGGAATGTGCATCAGAAGAATAGAGCTATTACATCAGGCTCTAAACACATAGCCCTAAGGTAACTATAAAGTAAAAACAAAACATTGGCACTGAAGCAAACTAGCTTGTGTCTGTATGTGCCTCTGGTGAGAGAGCAAAAAGCTGTCACTCAAATTGATGCAAACCAATGGCTTAAGTTGTGTGACCCACTGTCCCATGGTATATGCTGTAAACTTTGGGAGCAAAATGTGATTGACACAACAATAGACCAATGGATGAAGAGAGGTGGCTGAAAGCCCACATGTGTTTGCATATTATATTTATTTTAGTAAATTCATAAGGTCTTGGCTACAATCTGAGCTAAACAGGGAGCCAGAAGGCCTCACTCTCTTTCACAATGGCTGCATTATATACTGTGGTTAGGTGAAGGCATGTTTTGGCTGAACTGTAAAGATGAAGCACGGAAAAGATGGTTTATAGGGTCAAAACTGCACTCTTTCACGAAACAGAGGAGGACATTTACACCAAATGCAGGTTCAATAGTAAGGCTATTTTGAACTTAATAGATGAGCTACATCCATTATTGCAAACAGACACATATAGAGGCCAGGCAATTCCAACACATAGGTCTTGGGCACTTTAAATTATTTGGTATCAGGCAATTACTAGGCTATTGTGGCAGAGGAAGGGGGGATTTTTCAGAGTCCAATCTCTAGTTTATATCATAATTTTATGTTATTTTGATTAATGCTTATGTAGTGCTTTCTGATATACTTGGGGAGATCCAGGTAACCAAGGTACTTTTTATCACATTGCACAGTTACCCCATGTAGTTGACTGTATTGCTGGTATTCACATAGCAATGTGTACACCATATAGAACAAGGTCCTTGCACAGGAGCAGCAACAAGTCTCATTACTTTAAATTACAGGTAGTCTGTAATAGAAAGTGTGTCATTACAGACTTTGTTGTTCACTATTCATGGCAGCACCCATGATTTGCATGTGTACCGCCACTGCAGCATTTACAGCTAGCTGGCAACAGGACATCTTGAAGAAGCATTTTTTGGGGTAGGTGTAATGTCCATACTAAATATATTTCTAATTTTGAATTTCAGATCCTGATTTACCAACATATAATATTTTAGGTGGCAGTGGATATGCAAATTGACATTTGACAGTGGATAATGACACCAAACCGAAATAAACATTCAGAAAGGAGAAGAAAATACAATATTGCACACAGGCAAACAAGGTTTGTGACTGACTGTATCTTTTCATTGCTAAAAGGACTTTTCTGATGCTCCCATAAAAATGGTGGAGCACTGGAATATGCAACAAGAACAAGCTGCAAAATAGTTGCATCTTGTGCTGTGTTACATAATGTAGCAAGGAAAAAAGAGTCTTCCTGTAGTCCCAGTAGATGTTAATAGTAATGATGAACATATATTCCCTCCATTAACCAAATCAAGATGCAAATAGAATAATGAGAAAGGGGCACTATAAACACACATCACTGACAACTAATTTTAAGGTTAATATTTTAATGTCTGACATCATTAGAGGCAATGTATTAAATGGTTTACAAAAATATGTTTCTGTCCAATCACAGATGATACAAGAAACTGCGAAGAAATGTGCTCTACAATATATTTGTATGTAAGCTGTAAACATGCAAAATATAGGTAAACATTCTTTTTTTAAACGTTTTTCACAAGAAACACATATACAAAGTAACAAGTTTTTAGATCACTGTCATCTTTTTTTTGCCTTTCATTACAATTTCTCTTTTATTAGATGGAGGACTTCAAATGCCCTATACTGCAGATATATGCCTTGTACCACACCTTAAAATACTCAGCTCCCTGCATAGACAAGCTGCTGTGGATTAAAAACTCATTACTACCTTCCACAACTCCTATCTCAGACCTTCTAGCATGTGTAGTTTCTATTTTTTCCAAAACATTTGTAATTTATCCAGCCCTTTGACAACATCTCCGCTGAATTGACCAAGCTCAATTTGCAGGCACAATATCTACAAGAGAGAAGATTCTTAGGAATTCCAGTGCGTTGTCCATGCTTAAATGCTTATGATGACTTTGGACGTGGCATCCTTGGCGTGGTCTCCCCAAACTTTTTGCCATCTGACCTTCTGTTGTCTGTCTTCATTTTTGCTGGCTTTTATGATTTTGGTCACCTTACCACTGCTGACCAAAGTGCAGGTTCTTTTGTACTCTAAACCTGGTAAAATTGGCTTCTCCACAATTGGCTTGTTTAATTTATGTGTAATAAAATTGTAAGTCCCTAATAAAGTACATTATATGTTCCCAGGGCCTGTAAATTAAAGGCTACTAGTAGGCCTGCAGCACTGATTGTGCCACCCACAACAGTAGCCTTTCAAACATGTCTCTTACCTACTACTGTAGAACTTGTATGTGCGGTTCTAAACTGCCATTTCAACCTGGTAAGTATACCCACTTGCCAATGCAAAAACTTTCTTTATATTACATGTAAGACACTCCTAAGGTATGCCAGAGTTGGCCCCAAAGGCAGGGTGCAGTGTATTTAAAAGGATGGTCATGTTCTCTTATGTTTAACATGTCTGGCTAGTGAAAACCTCTTATATTATTTTTTTCACTATTGCAAGGCCCATCTCTCCCATAGGATAGCATTGGGGTTGACTTAAAACACCCTTTAAGTGTAACTTCCAAATAGGAAGAGATAGAAATATGGAGTTTAGTGTCCACTGACACACAAATTAAAATCACATCTTATGGTGAAGTTGGATTTTAAATTGTAAGTAACAAAATGCCACTTTTAGGAACTTGGCATTTTGTTACTTAAACCATTCTGTGCCTCTGTCTGTCTCTGAATACACATTTGTGGCCTGATGGCCCAATCTCAGGCTGATGGGCTATTAACTGTCTTCATGGAGGTGAAGCTTAGCACTGCCTCACTCACTCCTGAATAGGGCTGTGCCACTGCTCACACAGAAGACAGCATAACCCCCAGCGAGGGCAGACCAAGGACCTTCTAGACTTCAAAGGAAGTCCTGGAAGCTTCTCCCACGTTCCAGAAACAAGGCACCAAAGTATAAATACTGGACCCCAAACCCCACCAAATCAGATCTCTACTGCTGTATTGCCATAAGGGACTGCCAGGCTGCAATTGTATTACTGTGTTGGCCTCCTGCTGCACTGTGCTGTGATGTAGGAAGGATTGTCACTTTGCTGTTTGCTCTGCTGTGTTTGCCTGCTGCTCCTGTCCTTGCTGGCTTGCACATTGCTCTTTTGTAGTTTCAGGGACATTACAGACTTTTTGCAACTCTCCTGGTACTGCTGGACTCTACCATCTATGAGCCCTACCCTTGCCTGAGGAGCCCACTCCAGTCCTAGACCTCAGCAGTGGGTCTGCAGCTACAAACTTCAAAAAGCGATGCATCACTCCAAGTGCCTTGCGTGGGTTCTGTAGCCAGCTGACCCTCCATCATGCTTTACCTGGAGTTTGGATTTGCATCGGTCCCTCAGAACCTCAAGTAACCTTTTGACTGCTATAAACTTCTTCGCACTGTTTTCACATTTAGGTGGTCATTCCAACCTTGGTGGTAAAAGCCGCTTACCGCTGTCAGAAGACCGCCAACATACCGCCGCGGCCGCGGTAAACTGCCACGGTCATTCTGACCCACAACAGGCAAACCGCCAAAATACAGACATCCACAAAAGTCCGCCACACCAAAGGGCAGCGAGAAACTGGCGATGACCAAACCTCCACCGTCACGCCAACAGAAATACGCCCACACTATCACGACACATGAATCCACGCGGCGGTCTTTCAACCACGGTGTTCCATTGGCGGTACACACCGCCGCGCTCAAAATACACACACATATACAAAACACATCCACATTGGACAATTCAAAATACACACACCTGATACACATACACACACCACTCCCACACACCCAATACATTATAAAACACACACCCACATCACTCACAAACCCCCACTTCTACAGAATCGGGACCACGCACTGAGAAAAAGAGAACTGAGCACCCAGACGCGCACTTTACTTTCACCCAGCAATATTTCCACGCACTTCACACAACACACCAATACACATCACCACACAATCCACCCCACACATCACCCACACCACCCCATGGCACCGCAAAGACACCCCAGGTTCTCCGAGGATGAACTCAGGGTCATGGTGGAGGAAATTGTACGGGTAGAGCCACAGCTCTTCGGGACACAGGTGCAGCACACCACCATTGCCAGGAAGATGGATCTATGGAGCAGAATAGTCGATAGGGTCAACGCTGTGGGACAGCACCCAAGAAATAGGGACGACATCAGGAAGAGGTGGAACGACCTACGGGGGAAGGTGCGTTCAATGGTATCCAGGCACAACATCGCGGTGCAGCGGACTGGCGGCGGACCCCCACCTCCTCCCCCAGAATTTACAACATGGGAGGAGCAAGTCTTGGCGATCCTGCATCCTGAGGGCCTCGCAGGAGTAGGAGGAGGAATGTACTCTGGTAAGTCTCATCTTCACTACTTCATCCCCCCCACCCCACCAGCATGCCAACTCATACCCCCACCCTCACCCCCATCACATCCTGCACCTTGCAAATGTCTCACCATCACAGCCCACCCATCCCAACACCAAGCCCTGCATGCGACCACAAAGCATGGACACCCATCACCAAAGCATGCCCACTGCACATACCCATCCCCCACCAAATCACTGTCACAAAAGCCCCCACATGGGAATGCCAGCACTGGGGTACAAGGGCACCCACCCATTACACGCTATGGCACACACAAATGCAATAACCATACTTTTATACCCCTGCAGGACCCGAACACCACGTCACCGCGCAGGAGGGTCCACAAATGTCCACTCCACCCCTAGAAGAGGCCCACAGTGAGGACAGCACCTCTGTCGACCTGGATCTATATGACCAGCCCGGCCCATCTGGGACCTCGGGACAGTCGGTTCCCCTCAGACAGCCACAGCCCATAGCAGACCTTCCCCCCTCTGGGAACACCAGCACAGCACCCACCCAGCTGGCCCATCCCTCAGTCCCCAGGACACGTCAATCAGCGGTGTGTCCATCACTACAGGGCACCCAGGTTAACCCCCCACCCCAACAACAACAGGGACCTGGGGGCAGTGGTAGTGGGCACACGGTCCAGGGGACAGAGGCACAGGGAAACAGGGGAACTGGGAGGGCTGCTGTGCGACAGGGGGGGGGCAGGGTCAGGGAACCCACTCTCCACGAGGCCCTCTCCTCCATCATGGGAGCCTACCACCACTCCCAGGAGACGCTGGCGACGGTCCTGGGCAGGTTTCAGGAGATCCAGCTTCTGCAGGAGGAACAGTTTTGGGGTTCAGGAAGGAACTACGAAACATCAGTTCCGCCCTGGCCACCATTGTAGGGGCTCTGAATCAGGTAGTCACCACATTGCGGAACACTGTGGCAGGACAAAGGGCCCCTGACACTAGCATGGACTAAGAACTGCCTACCACCTCCGCTGGCGCTAGTGGACAGGAGGCCCCGCCACAGGACCAACAGGCCACCAGCACCCCACCCCCTGCAGAAGGAGAACCACCCCGCAAGCGGGCCCTGAGATCCAGGAAGAAGACAGAGTAAGATGCCAAGACCCCCGCCAGGAAAGGATACCTCCCTGATTGTCATCCCACTGTCCCACATTGAAACCCTGTCCATTCTTATACTGCCCATGCTCCACTTTCCACAGGCATTTGGACATTGCACCTGTGATACTTATAGTCTGGACTCTGCCATTGACAATCCTCCACCATCACCCCTCACCGACTTGCAACCACCCACCAATATAGATCACTGAAATAAACAGTTATACGACCAAACAATCAGGAGTCTGGCTGTCATTTTGTACTAATGTATTAGACATTACCGTCCGAAAATGCATATTTACATTGTGATGCCAACATACCACTGTCACACAGCTGTAGTCCATGGGGAAACAAAGCAGATGTCACGCAGTATGGCCCACATCTCTGAAATTGGAAGGGAAAGTCACAACTCAGTTACCATACACAGGGGGAAAAGGTCAGACAGTAGAGAGGTAGTAGGGGTTAAGTATATGTAATATGACGGGTTGGACTCTTACCTGTGGGTCATTGAAAATACTGCTGTATTACTGTGTTCCTGTTGTCTATGTCGTCCTCTTCGGCTTCCTCTTCTTCACTCTCCACAGGCTCCACAGCTGCTACAACACCACCATCTGGACCATCCTCCTGCAGAAAAGGCACCTGGCGTCGCAAAGCCAGGTTGTGAAGCATACAGCAGGCCACGATGATCTGGCACACCTTCTTTGGTGAGTACAATAGGGATCCACCTGTCATATGGAGGCAGCGGAACCTGGCCTTCAGAAGGCCGAAGGTCCGCTCGATCACCCTCCTAGTTCTCCCATGGGCCTCATTGTACCGTTCCTCTGCCCTTGCCCGGGGATTCCTCACTGGGGTCAGTAGCCATGACGGGTTGGGGTAACCAGAGTCACCAATTAGCCACACACAGTGCCTCTGGAGTTGCCCCATCACGTAAGGGATGCTGCTATTCCGCATGATGTAGGCATCATGCACAGAGCCAGGGAACTTGGCATTAACATGGGAGATGTACTGGTCTGCCAAACACACCATCTGTACATTCATCGAATGATAACTCTTTCTGTTTCTGTACACTTGTTCACTCCTGCTGGGGGGTACTAAAGCCACATGGGTCCCATCAATGGCACCTATGATGTTGGGGATATGTCCAAGGGAATAGACATCACCTTTCACTGTAGGCAAATCCGCCACCTTAGGGAAAACAATGTAGCTCCGCATGTATTTCAGAAGGGCAGACAACACTCTGGACAACACCTTGGAAAACATAGGCTAGGACATCCCTGATGATATGGCCACTGTTGTTTGAAATTACCCACTAGCAAAGAAATGGAGTACTGACAGCACCTGCACTAGAGGGGGGATCCCTGTGGGTTGGTGGATGGGTAACATCAGGTCTGGCTCCAGCTGGGCACACAGTTCCTGAATAGTGGCTCGGTCAAGCCTGTATGTCAGTATGACATGTCTTTCCTCCATTGTCGACAGGTCTACCAGCGGTCTGTACATGGGAAGATTCCTCCATCTCCTCGCATTTCCCAGCGGACGGTGCCTATGAAGGACAACAGCGAGCACAGAGTCAATCAGCCCACAGGTACGTAACCACAGTTTGCACAAAACACGATTCCCAATGCATTGAATGATTTTTATGAGTGTTGATGCAAGGCCTAGGTATGTGTGACACAGTTAAAAGTAAGCCATGTGGGCCCTTGAAATGGCGGCTGCCTGACCTGTGAAGTGTGACAATGGGATGTGAGGTCAATGCGCTGGTGTGGCACACCGTGGCGGTAGGCGGTCGAAGACCGCGGCGCAAAGCAGCATTGGTTAACATTGAACCCTATGGGTCTCAAGAGCCAATGACGATGTGCGCCGGCGGTCGCGGTACGCACCGCCGCGTTACGCACCACCGCGGGCGTGACCGCCATTTTCTATCTGCTTAATCACTCGATACCTGATCTTTCACAGGAGAGGACCTACACAGCAAGTGCTGCTGTGACCTCGGTCTGGAAGAGACAATGGCTCATGCGACTGGGGAAAGGGCCCCTGCCTTCACTGCACAGTAATTGGAGAAACTCGTGGATGGGGTCCTCCCCCAGAATGCGCTACTCTACGGTCCTCCAGACCAACAGGTAAGTACACTGGGACCATGCTTTGGGGGCAATGCCTGTGTTGAGTCGGGTGGACGAAAGATGGTGGGGAGGGGAGCGAATGAGGCATGCATCAAATGACGGGTGACTGGATGCTTCGCAAGGGTAGGGATGGGGGGCCACTCACATTGAGGGTGCAGAAGGTGATGACTCTTTTTCTCCCCCTGTACATTTCACATAGGTCAGCGCCCACCAGAAGATAGACATTTGGCGTGCCATCGCCAAGGACGTCCGGGCCCTGGGGGTCCACCAGAGACGGGGCACCCACTGCCGGAAGAGATGGGAGGACATCCGACGCTGGAGCAGGAAGACGGCGGAGGCTCAGCTGAGGATGGCCTCCCAACGTGGGAGGGGTGCCAGTCGGACTTTGACCCCCCTGATGTCCCGGATCCTGGCGTGGCCTACCCCGATTTGGATGGGCGCGTGAGGACATCACAGCAGACACAAGGGGGTGAGTACAACCTCATTCTGCTGACTTTGCGCGCAGTGGAGGTGTCTGGGTGGGGGAGGAGGGCTGTGGGTATCCCTAGGCCAGGGCGATTTCTGTAGTCTAGGCCCCTCCGTAAGGCATGTCCCTGTGCCCCCGCCCCCACCTCTGTAGGGTGCCAAGTACAGTTATCCATGGCCCTGTGTCATCTATGTGTGCAGTTGTCGTCCATAGGCTTGTAGACCATGTCCCACGGATTGAGTAGTGGACCCAAAGTGCGCGGCATAGTGCAGGGGGCTTCTGTGTCTGTCCTCTCTGCCAACGGTGTCGCCAATGCATGCACTCAACATGTCTTTATTGATTCTGCCCCCCCCCCTTTTTGTGGTCATCCTGTTTATGTGTGCATTAGCATCATCAGGCAGAGGAGAAGTGGCCTCGGAGCACGAGGGAGCTGTATCCCGTATGGCCCTGGAGGGCCTTGCAACGGATTCCGAATACAGCAGTGGGACGGAGGGCGAGGGGAGCTCCACAGCGGGGACACGAGCGGACATTAGTGACACGGACTCGTCCTCTGAAGGGAGCTCCCTTGTGGTGGCGGCAACATCCGTGCCCCCCGCAACAACAGATACAGCCGCCACCCAGCGCACCAGCACCGCCCTCCCAGCAGCCCCTCAGCGTTTGGCCCGTGCCCGCTCACCCAGGAAGGTGGACATCTCCTTCGCCCCAGGCACCTCAGGCCCTGCCCCTGTCACCCCTGCTGCCCTCAGTGAGGAGGTCATTGACCTCCTGAGGACGCTCATTGTTGGGCAGTCTACCCTTTTGAATGCCATCCAGGGTGTAGAAAGGGAGGTGCACCAGAGTAATTGCATACCTGGAGGGCATTCATTCTGGTCAGGCTGCCCATCAGTGATCGTTCCAGACTCTGGCCTCAGCACTGATGGCAGCCATTGTCCCTGTCTCTAGCCTCCCCCCTCCAACTTCCTCCACCAAGACCCTATCACCTGTACCTCTGCCTATCCCAGACACACCATCAGACCAGCCTGCACACACCTCAACACCCAAGGGAAGCTCATCCAGACAGAAGCACCACACATCACACAAGCATTCACACAAGCAACATCCACATACAGACATACCAACACCCACTGCCTCTACTGTGTCCCCCTCCTCCTCGTCTCCCTCCTCCCTCCCTGTCACGTCTCCACTCACACTTGCATGCACAACATCTTCAGCCACTACGTCCATTACCAGCACACCCACCAGAACCCCCTGCACACGTGCAGTCACCACCCCCACTACCATTTACATGTCCCCTGTGTCCTCTCCCAGTGTGTCTGTCTCCCCCTCTTCCAAGATACACAAACGCAGACAGCCACCCACCCAACAGCCATCCACCTCACGACAGCCTCCAGCCCAAGCACCTCCACCCAAAGACACCAGACTTAAAACTCCTACAACCACAACCTCTTCCTCCACTCCCATACCCACTACACCTACCCGTCCCACTGGTCCTAAATTGCTATTCCTGTCCAAACTTGACCTCTTTCCTACAACTCCCCCACCCCGTCCATCTCATAGGACTCCAGTCAGCACCTCAGCTACCACAAAGCCGGGCCCTGTGATGACAGTCTGCCATGGACTGTGGAGTCCCCCACCCTCAAGGGCAGCCAGTTCAGTACGGAGTTAAGGCACGGGCAGCCCATTCCCGGAGAAACTCCCGAAGATAGTCAGCGGCCGGCGCGAGAGGGTGAAAATGCCAGGCACTAAAATCCCTACCATGGCTCCGGCATGAAGTTTGGAGACAGGTGGCACACCGCCCAAAGTGGGGAAGGGCCACAGGTGAACAGGGAAGGCTGGGAAGGGCAGCACGCCCGAGGAGACCGCCATCAGCCCAGCTGGCCAGGAGGGCCCCGCCCGCCCCATCCCAGGTGGGCAGGAGGACACCAACAGGCCCGGTACTGCAGACCAGGAAGGCCATGCCAGCCACCCGACAGATGGGCAGGAAGGCCCTGTCAGCCACAGGACAGGTGGCAAATGACCTGTACGCCATGGCCGGATCCGTTGACCTGGGCCCTTTCATTCAAGCACCGCTGAACTGGGCCCCGCTGTCTCAAGCACAGCTGAACTTGGCCCTTTCACTCAAGCACCGCTGAACTGGGCCTGCCGTCTCAAGCACCGCTGAACTGTGCACCGCCGTGTCAAGCACCGCTGAACTGGGCACCGCCGTCTCAAGCACCGCTGAACTGGGCCCTTTCACTCAAGCACCGCTGAACTGGGCCCCGCCGTCTCAAGCACCGCTGAACTGGGCCCCGCCGTCTCAGGCACCGCTGAACTGGGCAGCGCCGTCTCAAGCACCGCTGAACTGGGCCCCGCCGTCTCAAGCACCGCTGAACTGGGCCCCGCAGTCTCAAGCACCGCTGAACTGGGCCCTTTCACTCAAGCACCGCTGAACTGGGCCCTTTCACTCAAGCACCGCTGAACTGGGTCCCGCCATCTCAAGCACCGCTGAACTGGGCACCGCCGTCTCAAGCACCGCTGAACTGGGCACCGCCGTCTCAAGCACCGCTGAGCTGGGCACCGCCGTCTCAAGCACCGCTGAACTGGGCCCCGCCGTCTCAAGCACCGCTGAACTGGGCCCTTTCACTCAAGCACCGCTGAACTGGGCCCTTTCACTCAAGCACCGCTGAACTGGGCCCCGCCGTCTCAAGCACCGCTGAACTGGGCACCGCCGTCTCAAGCACTGCTGAACTGGGCACCGCCGTCTCAAGCACCGCTGGCCCATTCGCGGCTGGGGCAGGCCCGCATCAGTGTCGGGCAGGGCTGCACGAAGCACTCTGGGCACCAGTCCCCCTCCAGAACCAGTGGAGACTGTCATCCACTTGAGAGACTGTGGCTTTGCACTCCCCAGGATGTTACAGTGGGCAACCCACCCACTGTAGAGACTTGTGAGACTGTGGCTTTGCACTCCCCAGGATTGAACAGTGGGCAATCCACCCACTGTAGAGACTTGAGAGACTGTGGCTTTGCACTCCCCAGGATATGGCAGTGGGCAACCCACCCACTGTAGAGACTTGAGAGACTATGGCTTTGCACTCCCCAGGATTGAACAGTGGCCATGGAGGCCCCTCGTGGATCTGGCGTTGTGCACTCATCTGGCTGAGGTGCCCCCCTTTCCCTTCCCCCTGAGGTGCCTGTAGTTTTCCTATCTGATGCCCTTGCAGTGTTCTCTCCGTTGGAGTCAGGTATCCTGTGTGGGCTTTGCCCATGTGATTTGGGCCCAGTGGTCCACGGACAATGCCTGCTACAATGCTCGGACTTGTACACATATGTTTATAAGTGTTTTTGATGTGTAGAAATATATATATATAATTCAGCCAGTATTACAATATATTCCAATGTTTAGAATCATTTCCTTTTGTCTTTGCTTTCTTCCGGGCGGTTTGGGGGGAGAACTGTGATGTATTTCTATGCATTGATGTGTGTGTTGTAGTGGGTGAGGGTGGGGGTGGGTGTGTCGCGTATGTGTGTGCCCGTAATATTTTCTCCTCCCCCCTCCCCTGTGTCGTAGGTGCAGTACTCACCGTTGTCTTCTGCGCCGGCGTTCGTGCTCCTGGTAGAGGAGCAGGAAGACAATCGCTGGGAGGATGTGGAGTTCGGGTTCCATGCTGTTGTGATTCCTCGTGGAATGTATGGAGGTGAGCGTTTTCCATTTGAAATGGCTGTTTCCGCCGTGTTTTTATCGGCGGAGCTACCGCCCCGGAAAAGATGGCGGATTGGTGTGTTGTGAGAGGGTGGGCGGTACACTGTCTCCCGCCTGTCTGTTGGCGGTGACCGCCGCGCTGTTTGTTTGTCCCGCCATGGCTGCCGGTGTGTTGATGTGGTGGTCTCTGTTGGCGGTTTCCGCCAGGGTCGGAATTCCATTTTTTTTACCGGCTGCCTGTTGGCGGTTTAGCCGCATCTTTAACACCGACCGCCAGGGTTGGAATGACCCCCTTAATCTTTAAAAATTCTTATATTGACTTTGGCGGATTGCATTTTTGTCATTTTCGTCTTGTTTTACTCCAATAAATATTCTCTATTTTTCTAAGCTGGTGTGGAATCTTTCACTGTGTTACTGTAATTAAGTGTTGCACATTTATTTTAAATTAGTTTACACATTGCCTGACTGCTCTGTGCCAAACTAGCAGGGGGTGGGCACAGGTTGATTTAGGGTGTGTATCTGACTTACCCTGACTATGATTCTGGTCCCTATTCTTACAGTGACATTGTTCATCAATGTTATCCACATTCATTTCCCCTACCTAGTATGGTTACTGCCTCTGTTGCTTATGACACATTTCATTACATATTACGTAGTGTGAATCACAAATGTAATGAAGATCTTATGCAGTGTCTTCCTCTAGCCCACTCATTATTTGGCCAAAATAATGTCCCTTAGCTGTTGCTTCTGCAGCTCAATATTTTGAAATTGTCAAGCAAACTGTAATTCAGCCTGTAAATTATGTGATATTTAATACCTCGGCTTTATGTTCCATCCATGTATTTGTACTAATCTATTGCACATAATTCATCTGGTAGAGAGATTTTTTGACCAGTGTGCATAGTTGTACCTATAACAGAGGGGTAGGTTGACACATTTCAGTTCTTTAGTCAGAAGGTTGTTCATCATTTATACCTGATGTTAAGGTTTGGGCATGAGATTATTCTCCCATTTCAAAATTAGTAATAGTTTTTCTAATATTATCTTCCTTTTCTCAACAGGCTTCTCCTATATTGATTTCTGTATTAAATTAACATATATTTTTAACTTATTTTTTATAACATGTTTTTCATATTTATTAGGCGTATATTAAAACTACATATCCCATATAGTACATAAGATTTCCACTTTGTTCATCAATCCAATTGTCAATAACATCAGTGATACCTTTCTAGCAGGTTCTGACAATTTACAGAATAGATTTTTGGAGCTGGAGAACTTGATGGAAGTGGATTGGCTAGTCTCACCTTTGAGTGTGAATAGTTCAGTTCCATCATGTTCACTGGAGTCAGCTACTTCAAAGATGTTCTGTCACAGAAAGCCTCAGACATATTTCCTTAACATCATTATTTGGAACATGCAGGGTTATACTCAAACAAAAATCAATCTGAGTGCCTAGGATTGATCAATAGATTTCATATTATCCTTTTACAGGAACCATGGCCAAAAATTCCCTTGCTTAGAGATTGTTTTCTATGTTATTCTAGCCTGACCAAATCAGGCAGAGCACATGGTAGTCTAACAGCCTGGTGCAAACTTGCCCTGAACTTAAAGATTGCTATGCACAAGTTGAATTGTAAAGTGGATGAGGCCTTTTTTGTGAGTATCTCAAACAAGTTTTATTTCTACTTAATTAATATTTATAATAATGGTTTTACAACCTCTAATAACTCAACATTTTCTACATTTCTTAATTTTGTGGATGACTTGCTTTCATGAAATAATTCCCAAATGTGTGAATTTGTAGTGATCTTAAACCCCATTTTGTATTAGTACATTTGACTTGAGTCTGCTTGCAAATAATGTACATCTTCCAATGCCTAACACACCCACAGATCCAAGGACATCGTACAAGGTATCTGTTTAATTATGATTTATCATTACACTTGAAAATAATTTTACTATATCCAGTTGTTTACCCACTTACTTTGGATGTGGCTGTACCTCTACTATACAATATGCTTTCATGCTACGATAATCAGTCTTTAATTAATGATATTTGTATACCGGCTTTGGGGATCACGGCCCTTTCATTGCAAAATTTTATCTATCTTCTCAGTCCTCACTTCTTGCAAAGTCTATAATTATTTGCCCACTCGTAAGACCAATTGATTAAGGTTAGCATGGCATCTTCCCAACCCATCTCTACTCCTAGAGTACATTATAAAATATAACCTTGATATTTTTTTAATTGCCTTCCAGTCTCCACTAGTTCTTATCAAATTTGCAAAATCACATACCTACCTTTGAAGCAAACGTTTCAAAGTTCTTCTCAAGTCTTGCTCATAAGTGTCAGAATTGCACCATTTCTCTGGAAAAAAAGGTGTTTATTTGATAAGGCTTTGGGTGGAAAACCTAGATCTGAGGATGAAATCATCTAAATTGCGCATCCTAAAAAAAACATATAGAATAAAAGAAAAAAGGATCTCCAGCGTGCACATTGGCAACTAATTACTGAGGCAGCAGTAAAACACAACCACAAATTATTCTGGCAGATCACCAGTACTATCAAAAACAGTGATACTATTTTATCCCTTTCGGTGCGCATGACAGACGATTCTGTCATGCAGAGCAGTGGTCATGTGCAGAGGACGAAACTGTTCAGAGGGACTTGATTTTTTTAAAAAGAGCCTCATGAGTTGGATGTAGCTTTCCTAGCTCCTGAGGCTATTTTTTATTTCAGTGAAATGACGAGCAGTGTGCATGGCACGCTGATGCCCTTTCAGTGAAAATGAAAGTGAAATTAGCCCATCAGCTTATTTCACTTCCCCTGCCTCTGTGCTCAGGGGGCTATCTCAGCCCCCTAAGTACCAAGACAGACTGGAGAGATATCATTGGAAAGGTGAGAATCACCCCATTCTAATGGTACCCTTTGCTAGTGGATCCACAGAAGGGTAATCTCCAAGCAGGGACCCGTCCACTAAGCACCAGGGAAGGGAGAGCGGCCACTTGGGCAAGGGCTTTTGCTCCCCCTGTTGTTTTGGGGCAGATTCAGTCTTTGTGCCCCCCCTGTGAGGCAGCTGAGGGCAGAGCCCCCAGTCTACCCCCATGGTGGGCAGAAAGCCCACTAGAAATGAGGGATTTATTTTTTATGCACATCTAGAGGTGGGGGCTGCCCTAAATGGGCATCGCAATGCCCCCACCCCTCCCAAAAAAAGTGCACAGTTTTTCTGCCACCCTAGCGAGCAGATGATGCAATAGCTACTGATCTGCCCCCTTGGGGGCAGAAAGGTTACTAGAAACCAGGGAATTCTTTTTGATATACATCTAGGGGTGTGGACTACCCTAAATGGAGATGCTAATGTCCCCAACCCTCCCAAAAAAGTACCACAGTCTTTCTGCCCCCCTGGAGAGCAGATGGGGTAATAGCCCCTGATCTGCCCCCCTGGGGGGGTAGAAAGTCCACTAGGCACCAGGGATTTTTTGTATTCATCTAGGGGTGGAGGCTGCCCAGAAAGGGCATTGCAATGCCCCCACCCCCCAAAAAAATCAGCACAGTCTTTTTTTGCCCCCGGAGGGCAGATTGGGCAAGAGTCCCCAATCAGCCCTCTGAGGGGGCAGAAAGCCCATTAGGCACTGGGACTTTTTTCCACCAGAGTAGGGGCGGGGGCTTTCCAGAATGGGAATGTTAATGCCCCCTCTGCCCCCCAAAAATGGGCACTGTCTTTCTGTCCTCATGGGGGGCAGAGATGGGCAACAGCCCCTGTTCTGCCACCCTGTGGGGGGGGGGGGGGGCGGGGGGCAGAAAGCCAGCTAGGCACCAGGGACTATTTTTTTATTTGTGTAGAGGTGGGGCTCCCAGAATGGGCATGCTGATACCCCACCTCCCCAAAAAATGGGCATGGTGGTTATTATTACACCTGAACTACTCCCCCGGGGGGCAGAAAGCCCACTAGGCACCAGGGATATGATAATGGGCATGTCAGGGGGTTGCCCCATAGGCAAAGGTCTCTACACTTTTTTGTGGGCACACATTTTGGCCATTCCTGTCCCCCTTGGGGCACTTGCCTGGTGCCATGCATGTATGTGCGTGGAAGGCGCTTGGCTGGCGATGTGGCTTGCATGGATCCCCAGCGTTTTTCTTGGCCCTAATCCCCTGCAAACCTCTTATTCATCTAAAAATATGCATTTTCCTCACATTTCTGTGTGGGAAAGTTGTAGGATCACCAATCCATCACAAATTTCCTGCCACCCAACATTTCCATCGGTCTCCCAATAAAAATGATACCTCACTTGTGTGGCTGCCCAAAGCAGAGTAAGCCTAAAAATGAATAAAATGAAAACTGAGGGGGAACCAAAGTAGGACTAAAAGGGCAATCTACACATGTTGGCCTTTTCTTGTTGCAGGCACTTGGCCCACCCACACAAAGAGTTATCGTTTTTATCAAGAGTGTGAGGGGAACACTGGGTGGTTGGAAATTTGTGTAGGTGTGGTGATCTCACACAGAAATGTGAGGAAAATGTGTTTTTAAGCTAAATATGAGGTTTGCAGGGGATTTGAGGTAACATAACCTGGTGAGAACCATATAAATCACCCCATCCTGAATTCTCCTGGGTGTCTAGTTTTAAAAAATGTACAGGTTTGCTAGGTTTCCTTGGGTGTCAGTTGAGCTAGGGCCAAAAATCCTCAGCTAGGCACATTGCAAATAAAGGGTCAGTTTTCAGTGAAAATATGTGATGTGTCCACTTTGCGTTTTGACCCACTTCCTGTCACGGGCACAAGGCTTACCCACACAGTGAGGTACCATTTTTATAAGGATACATAGAGGAATTCAGAATAGTAGAACAAGTGTTATTGCCAATTGTCTTTCTCTGCATTTGCACCTTCCAAACGTAAGGCAGTGTGTAAAAAAGAAGTCATTTTGAGAAATGCCCTCTTATTCAAATGCTAGTATGGGTACCCATAAATTGAGAGATGTGCAAATAACCACTGCTTCTATCTCCATATCTTCTGCCCATTTTGGAAATATATAAGTTTCCCTGATACCAATTTTCACTCTTTATTTTACCAAATGAATTGCGGTATACCTGTTACACAATGAAAAACCATTGTAAGGTGCAGCTCAGTTATTGGCTCTGTGTACCTTGGGTTCTTGGTAAACCTACAAGCCCTAGACATCCCTGCAACCAGAAGGGTCCAGTGGATGTAACTATATATATTTTTTTTAATCTGCCATAGCTAAAAGAAGTTACACATGACAATGTAGAAACAAATGGCAGTTTTTCAACTCAATTTCAATATTTTTTCATTTCAGCTGTAATGTATAGTTTTCCCGGATCCACCATTGGTTTTCTACCAAATTCTACCACTAACTGCAAAGAGGTTAAAAACACAAAAAATAGGAAAAATGGACTATGCCCCAGTAAAATGCCAAACCTGGGTTATAAAATGAAGGGCCATATTTATACTTTTTGACGCAAAGCTGCGCCGCCGCAGTTTTGCGTCAAACATTTTACCGCCGGCTAACGCCATTTCGATGCGCCGTGCGGGCGTAAAATTTATACTTTGACGCACGGCGGCGCAATCAACAGGTGGGAGTCATTTTTTTGACGCACATCGCGGCGTCAAGTCGTAAAGGAAAACGACGTTAACGCGACGTAAATGACTGTGGGTCATTTTACGACACCGCAACCCGGATATGTGCCTTTTTTTTGACGCAATAGCGTCAAAAATACCCGCGAACACTGCCCTTTCAGCAGAGGAGAGCCAAAATGGATCCCAGATGCCACTACAGACCCCAGGAAGATGACAGCAGACCAGGAACCAGCCAGGATGATCCATACAAGAACCAGGACATATATATAAAAAAAAGAAAGTGTCGCTTCAGTGCAGAGGAGCAGGAAATCCTGGTTAAAGAGGTGATGGAACACCAGCACCAACTGTTCATCACCTCTAAGTTGCCAATCAGTAGGAGAGAGGCCATATGGCAACAAATTGTTGACAAGATCAACAGTGTGGCTGAAGTACACAGGACAGTGTAAGAAACGCTGGCATGACTGCAAACGTAGGACAAAGGAAAAAATGGCCAGGAACAGGAAGGCAGCACTGCAGACTGGAGGTGGGAGTCCAGCACACCAGGAGGCCCTGGACCACATGGAGGAGATGGTCGCAGCCGTCATCCCTGAGGAGATCGTCACAGGGATTCAAGGACAGGACAGTGCAGACTACCACGAGACAACGCACATGCAGGGTGAGTTGCATGGGGATTTAAAATACAATAATGTTGACTGGAAGCAGGGGGGGAATACCTACTACACATTGCATGTACGTCAGCATATACATGGAGTGGCATGGGTAAAGGGGTATGGCAGGGGGGCATGCCCTGCACATACAGAAGCTGGGGCACAACATAACACAACACCAACAACAGTCCCATGGGGGCATCCTGTCATGACAACAATGGAGCTAAGGGAAAGCCTCGACAGGAGGGAAGGCCACTACGTCAAACTTACATCCTGGCACTCGTCAGCCAAAATATCTCCTACATTAACTAGGGCCCTATCAGCAATCCTCTAGCCAAAACAACAACTGCAATGTAACTGCAACAACAGTTGACACTAACACCTCTGATCTCTGTGCAGCTATAGTAGCCAATGGCAGTAACCTCCCCATGGAACATACATACCTAAATTAGGGGGTGATGATGACATCTGCAACAATCTCCTGAAACAAGACAAAGGCCCCAGTACACTCATATGTCAATGCCCATAGTTGTCACATACATCAGCCAAAGTAAACAGCAATAGGAGCGACACAGCACTAAGGACACACACATGCTGCATATGTCAGGGTCCTTCCTGTGTCTGGCTAACAAGGCAACATCACAAATGTCATACTGCTCAGACAACAGCATTGAGGAGGGGACACATGCAACTGGTCACTGAAATACACCTGCACAGTCAGAGGACCAAATAGGACATTGATACGATAAACAGGGCAATCCAATGTAACACACATTACCCAACATCAGCAGGACCCATTAACAATGTCTACCTCCATATCACATCATAACATTGCCATGCATAGGATATGCCACATGTCAATTACATTTAAGTCAATGTGAACAATCAGGGATTGGGGCAGGTCCTGAGAGGCAAATGTGCTGCCAGGGCAATCAGAACACCCACAGCCAGTGAAAGGTCTCACCATAAGAATGGATATACACGGAGGGTCGAGTAGGACAAAAAGATGGCTATTCCCTATTTGGTACAAAGCAACACCTAGAGGCAATTAGGCAGACAAGTCTGATAACTCAATATCATACATGTGACACACAGGTGGGCCATAGGCCTATAGCAATGCCCATATGAAGGACAGCAGATACCAATACCAAACAAGATCACAAAGTAAATTCATCAAAAGGCTGGCATGTTACATAAAAATTGTCACAACACAGACACACTAATTGTACCCTGTTTCATTGCAGAGGAACATGGATCTCCTGCTGATATGCCTCTCCCTGATTTCCCTGATGACATGGATGACGAGCCCATAAACATTCCCCAGGAGACCATCCTAAAGGTCCTTGAAACCCTCCAGATCCCACCTTCAGTCACAAGGAGGAGCACAGAACAAGCAGCCATCACAGAAGAACCACCCAACACCCCAATTGCAAGACCTGCCAGTTCCTACACAGCTGAGGACTCTGACGACACTGGCACCAGCTTTGAAAGAACTGTAGTTGGAGTACAGCGGGAGCTGGCCAAGGAGGTGCGGGTGGGGATACAAAATATGGCAGCCAGCCTTGAGGGGGTGCGCTCGTGCATGATGTCATCTGCAGATCAGGCAGCAGCTATGCAAGCCCTAACATCCATACTGCAAGGACTACAAGAAACTATAAAGGAATTCACCACTGCAGTAAGGGAGTTGCCACAACACCTCGCACCCCAAACTTTCCACTGCATGCACAAATGCAATCATGACTCCCTCAGGGCCGACCTGGCTGCCTACCATCGTGATGTAGCTGCTATTCTCAAAAACCAGCAGGCCCTCCTTGCTGCAGTACTGCCCTTAAGACCTTCACAGGGAGCAGCCACCGGGATGTCTGACTCCACGTCTTCTAACACTGAGGTGTGTGTTGCCCCTTCACAGCCAACAACAACAAGGACAAAGCAGGCAACACACACATCAGAAGAAGAAGACATGGAACACATCACATTCACACGGAAGAGTACCCGGAAGCACTAGTCCCTACACCATGGCCTGCTTTGACCAAGGTCCTACGTTTTGTCAATTGCCAGTCTCACTACAACTATACTCAATGACTGTTCTGCTAACCACTGTATGACTTGTCAGCATTGCCAGTGAATGTCTCTCTCCTACTAATCGGCAAATCCTGTCCCTCTGCACGGTCTGTAAAATCATCCCAGAATGTCAGGAGCATCATCCACACCCCTTCTGTAGGATCACCATGTAAGAATGCACTAGAACGGACTCAGCAAACATGGACAATGTACATTTTGCACTACAGAACCTATCAATAAATAGCACTTGCACACCTAATATGTCTCTGTGTAATTTGACACATCAACTGTGCAGTAGATAACTCAAAAGTGCCTGTGTGACAACCATGTAGCTTGTCAATACAACTGTCCTGACATCATGTAGTCAGATACATCTGTGCAGTGGCCAGGATTGCATCATAACCTGACCATCCTGAGGAGAATAACAGATGAAGGGAGTAACCACACACAATCATGCTGTGTTGGACAGAATAATGCTCCATCAATAGCAATCAAAGTCAACTAATGGTGGCTGATAAATGTGGGCACCATGCAATACTAAAACATTAAATTATGCAGTCTAATCTAAGCAAACACAACTAAACACAGCATCAATCACCCTTTCTGAGTATTCTTCCAAGAAGGGAAGTCATGCTGAATTGTTGCACACATGATCTATGTCAGTAATGAAGACAAGAAGACAAAAGTGTTAACAACACCTCATCTACAAAGATGTCCCTGAACATCACACTGCAGTCCGACCTAATAAATTCCCCACAATACCAAGTCTGGAAGCACACTTTGTGATGTAGAAAACATACTCATCAACACAAATCCTTTATGATCCATGTAAACTCCAAATGGTGGTTCTATCAAATGGTGGATACTTACCAAGTTAGCACAGGGGTAGATGCCATTTTAAACCTCTTTTTTCTTCGGTTTGTAGCATAGGACACAAATGTCATAGAACAACAATCACCTACACTGTTGGCAAGGCCATGATCAAGTAGCAGTTAACACATAATGCAAAGGGTTAACTATATATTTATTCATAATTATTCACACCAGAGGCAACTAAGGGAAATGTCATACCTACACTAATCTAACCTGACTACTCCTAACCCACAACTGTCCCTAACTAACCTAAGCTAAACTTACTCTACACATATAACAAATCGATCTAAATATCAACCCCCCACCCACCATTATGAGACAGGACACATGCGGGACAACACATACTAACCTACACACATACTATACTATCCTAAACAATCATATATTTGTTTGTATTATTTTTATACATTTTTTTTTGTTTTGTTTTTCTAAACAGACAGGAATCCCAACATTGACCGCCACCCACCCACCCACACACTCAAAAATGAACAATAGAAAGAATAAGAACCCCCCACCCTCCTCCCTAACACTAACTAAGCTAACAACCTATACTAACCTAACACTAATCCCCAAAACCCACCCATCATGATAAAAAGCAAAGAGGAGAGAGGGGAGGGATAAATTAAAATAGACCATATAAGTCCTAGAGGTTGGCCCTCTGTAGGGTCCGCCTGATGGACCTGACCCGCTTCTTTATGTACGCCACATCCTGGCTCAGCTTGTCCACCTTCCGAATGAACTTGTACATTTTGTGGTCTAAAGCCTGGAATACCGCAGGGTCAATTGGAGGTGCTGCTGCTGTCTGTGTGCTGGCAGAGGTACTCTGTGTTGGAGTTGTTTGTAGCCCACTGGACTGTCCTGCAGCTCATATATTGCTGGGTCCTGGTCGTGCTGCAGAGGCAGGGACAACTGTCCCCGCCGTTGCTGGGGCCACTTGGGGAGAACTGGTGGTTGTGGTGGTGGTGGCTGTAGTGGGCAACGTTGGGCCACCCTGTGGTGAGGCCCACCATGCTCCGGAGACCCGATCCGCCTGGTATTTTCGGGCCATCCGTCGGAACCCCGACTGCACCTGCAGGATGTGCTGGTATCTCATGGCCCGACTCTCAAATTCATGCCTCTGTGTGGCACTCATGTTTGCAGCTGTGAAGAGAAAGGGCAACTATTTACCAAAGGAAATGCATTGGGTGGAATAGCACAATGGGTCAATTGGAAATTACTTTTAATGTAGTTGTAACAGCTCATATCACCATATAGATCATTAAAAGTCTCAGAGGAAGTACATGGGAAGCCTGCATACAAAGGGCATCTCGCACATAGCATATACATGTCTCTACATGATGGGTGACATCAGCCTAAACTTCTCATCATAAAAATTAGTAATGCAGCTGACATTATGGCTGCACCTCCTCCGCCTATTACCTGGACTACATATGTCAGTGTATGTGATAACAATCACAACCCTCAATATCTGCGATTTGTAATTGGATTTGCTAGTATAGAACTCATGTGCTATAACCGAGCGTGTACACTAGGTTCAAAACAAAGTTTCAAATGGTCACAAGTATGTGTAACATACTGGTTGCTACAGTCCTAGGTACCCTATTCCCAAACACATGGCTGACTTTGAGGGGGGGGTGGGAAGAACATCCAACAATCCCATAATCAATGCACACCCAGGAGTGTATAGAAAGCTCAACATGTTTTTGCCTCCACACACACACCACCAGTGAAGGGCTAGCAACAAATCGGAGTCAGCTAAACCTTGTCCTATCCAAGGTCCACACATGTCAAAATGTACTGACTTAGGCCAACATCACATACTACCAGTGAGGCATATTTTTCTACAGACACAGAGGAGCAAGAACACCCATGATCATGAGTAGCATGTACACCTAGGCCATTGCACTCTAGTGCCACACACTTCTAGTACAACTTGTGGAAGTGCATGCCCCCGGAAGATCCAACCTACAGTGTACTCAGTCCATCGTTAACTAGGGAAGCAGCAGATTTCAGACAAGCCATTTGCAGAAGCTATCTGGGAGAATGTCAGTCTGAAATGCAGACTCAGTCCGAGACAAGTCCCAGAGCAACTCTTACATTAACTAGTGTATTCCACATGACTCACCCCATTCCCCATAGCGGGCCCTACTGGAATGGCCTACAGACCCAAAATCTGAGAAATGGATAAGCATAGGTCAACTCAAAATGAAGTGATAACTGAAATCCCACTAATGGAACAATACTAATGAATGGGCAGCGTATCAAACCTTGAATTCTGTTGAACACACAGTAGTCCATCATGCATCACCAGCAAACATTAAAAATAGCACACATGCAACACTCACTGTAGGTGTCGGGGTCCTCAAAATGAGCCACCTCTCCCACTGTGTACGGTGCAGGTCCACCTGTAAAGCATGGAAGGAAGAATATACTCAGAATCCGTGCACTGACAAACAATTGCAATTACAAAGACAATGTGAGAATATGACATGAGTAATGAAACCCTTTCACACATGCTCATACTGCATGGAATTATTCATGAGCAACATTTACATTGGATGAGTCTCCTGCTACAGTTACACACCCTACTACACACATGCAGTGGCCTGGACAGTCATGTGGTGGCAAAGATGCACCTCCATTAGTATGCACCAACAATATAGGGGTGCATTCATCTCATCATGTGCATCCAAGAGAGACATCCAAAAGCTGGTTACTTGAGGACTGCATGACCTCTCAAACTCAAACAGCCTATGTGGTCATGACACATATGTGACTGATAGGTACATGGTACAGAGGGCCAGGTACTTTGGCAATACCTCATGTTGTTACAGTTTCATACATTGATGTGTCCTAACTATAGTGATTGGCACCAGACATAGATGTGTGTACCCTAGTCCATACCTTTGGACTGCAATCCCTATTCTGATTTGGGCACAAGGGACAATAAATACCAGTCTAATATGTTAGCTGAGGGCACCTGAGTCCTTAACAAATATGGTTCATGCTCAGATCAAGCATGTAACAATTAGATGTGAAGGAACACATTTATCACGACAAGGCATGGCACTTCCATGAACATTTTCCATACACACCAACCAGACACACATGTGACATATGTGTGGACAACATTGCTAACTTCAATTGACGTGAAGGCAGCACTCATTTAAAACATCATGTAGGGTTTACAAATGTCAGTCTAGCTATGGCGTCTACATATGTAGGTATGATGTTTCAACATCCATTTTTCACTGGCTATTGTGACCGGTAGAGTCCTAATTGCGTCATTAATGTGTCGCTTGTCTGACACAAAGGCAGCACTACATTACATTCTGCTACAGGCAACCGGTATGTGTAGAAAACATGAGCTACCTGACTGCTAGCATTTGTCTTCCTTCACATTGTGCATCAATTACCCTGTAGGTTTCCCTAGCATTACACACAGTCAGCTACTTATCTGGCAGATTGGGTAACAATCATCACATGTCACCACACAGCTTTCAATTGTGCACATGTAATTGATCTGTACTCACCAACATGGCCACCAATCCTGATTCCCAGGTGGTCCAGCAGATCTTGCTCCCTGGATATCAGATCAGCCCAGCGGTGCTTCAGTTGATGGTCATTCCTTTGGCTACCATATAGACGGACCAAGTGATGGCGCACCTTCCCCCACCGGACTTTACGGGCCTCCGTGTGATACCCCTGTATCACCCTACCCCCAGCCTCCAGCATGAGTGGGAGGAAATGGCAAACAAGCCATATAAATCCCCCCAATTCCTCCTCACCCATCCTGGAAAGCCGTGGCCTACCAGACATGTCAGCACTGACAAAGGGGAAAAAGTTGTAGAAAAAGGAAAAGGGGGAAATGGGGAAAGGTAGAGTGGTGAAATAAAAAAAAAACTTAAGAAGAAGAGCCCAACTAACCCCTATATTACAGTACCCACAACAGACTCCCACAGACAATAAATAAAACACTGGACTTGACAAAATAATACAACACAGACTCAGACAGTATTCAACAACAAGACAATGATGACAAAAGCACAATTGAGATGGTGCACTGGAACCAAAAGCACCAATACACAGGACAACACTTTCCACACAGCCACACAGTCTAGAATAATCTGAGACTGCAAAGTGAAAGTGAAAGTACACCCACTGTACAGATCCTGTAAACAGGATATCCTATTACATCACATCCTGCATAAAATGGCCGCCGTTTTTCCCCGCTATGCGTCATTTTTTCACACATACAGCTTGTGCGTCATATTTTTTGACGCATAGGAGTGCAAATAATGCAGTAAAAAAAAAAATCTTCATTGGTCTATTATATTTTTTTGAGGCATATTTTACAGTTCTAGAGTTCAAAATTAAGCCGCTGGAAAATATGATATCTAAATATGAAAAATATTTTTGACTCTGCATTATCTGCACTCCTGTGCGTCAAAAATTATGACGCACAAGCTGTATGCGTGGAAATATGACGCATTATGGAAACAAATGGAGGCCATGTTATGCAGGATATTATGATATCTATTTTTGAAATAATTTTTTGACTCTGCATTATCTGCACTCCTGTGCGTCAAAAATTATGACACACAAGCTGTATGCGTGGAAATATGACGCATTATGACAAATATGTCTTTCATTTGTCAAATTGAGAAATGAATTTTGACATGACCAAACGGTGCTAAGTGATACACATTTGGGATTAGCTATTTCAAATGTCCCTTATAGGATGTATAGAAGGTATTCACAGTGCAATGGTAATGATTGGCCAGAATGGATATTACTCATAATTGTACACATATGTGGGTAATTGCTGATGGCTATTTTCAAAATATGAATGGGATACCAGGATGTATTCCTTAGCAAAAATGTGTCCACATTTATCAAGGTAATCAAAATTATATAAAGGCCAAATAGGTAGTGCAATTGTCACCTACACTTTTTTAGGGGGTAACCATGTCCTAATTACGAGTTAATGTATCTAAAATGTGTTTTACTTTTCACATGTAGGGCACACATGCACCTTATGCATGTGTGTGCTTCACATGTGCATAAATAATGTATATTTGGGGGGCAGTAGAGGTGGACTTAGGCCCCCAGCACCCTAGGGTTTGCTCTTCCAGACTTGCAAATTTATCCAAGGGTTTCCCAAAGTCAGTAATGCTAAACCTTCAGCAGCAGGCCCATGGAAGCAAATAGGGTATGATTCACTGTTTACCAATCTGTAATCCCATTTGCCCATTTTACGTTTGCCCTATTGATTCTTTGGAGAAATCTGACATACCATTTTGCATTGATATTTTTTGCAAAATCTCAACGTTCCTCATGTCATGATAGCAAATAGGTTGTTGATGTATGTGGCCCTTTATGCATTACCTGGTTTAGTGGCATGTTTCATTCTTCCTGTTAGTTTACAACTGGGACACCACTGTGATCGGCTGTTTGCATATAATTTGTTGATTGGATGGTACATGTACATGTGTGTGGTCCCATATTGATCCAGTATCAACTGTCAGGGTGTATGTTGTCACTGTAACATCCAGGTCTCCTCATGAGTTAGTGGCAGCTAATCTTGTTTCTATTGGGTATTGTTTGTAGCAAAATTTGAGAAAAGCCATTGAGGACATGGTCACCTACACATGGATGGTCCCACCCTGTCACTGAAAACGTGTAATGAGACTTTCAACTGGGCAACCTTGGTGTGCTGAGTGAGAGAATGTCTCAGGTGTCTGGATCCGGCATGTGTCATTGCAACATTTGTACTCCAGTTGGCCTCTGTGGGTGGTAATGTATCAGGAAACATCATAGCCTCTGTGCAGAAGTAAATGGCTGGTATTCAACACACACGACTCATCTTTATCATTTGAACAATGTTACTCAGCGTTTGAACAGTCAGGGTCCTCATATGTGTTGACTTTTCATGGACATTATCTGAGGTTGCTGGTTTTGATGGAGGCCATTTACACCATCATACACTATGGTCCAGGTCCACTGTCACACTTTGTAGTTTAGGCATTAATGAGGGCCAGACAACGGAAGGGCCAAGATTTGGCTATTCAAAGGCACTGTCACAAATCGGATGCAAATAACAGTCAGATGATGCAATACTATGTATTTGAGTATACATTGATGAGGCTAATGACAAATTTGTGTCTGAGGTACAAGAGGTTTTGGACAGCACGTGTGGTCCATAGGTGGACCCCAGGTATCTGTAGAGTGACCCACGGACAGGTGCCAGTCAGGCTGACAGGATGCTGGGTCAATCAGGAGCAAGTTCTTTCAGTAATTACATTATCAGTGTTCTGACTAGGACTGGTCAGAGGGAGCAGTAGACAGTTGAGATGTCACACTGTGTATGTCCTGTGTTGTTTTGAAGGTGACACATGAACCCTGATAAAGTGTTCTACGGCAACATTAGTAGCAATGCTTAATGATGTAATAGCTCAAATTCCAACATGTATGCAGTAGGAGGCATCAGCAGGGACGGGGCATGTACATTTGGATGGTGTGCATGGAGGGGATCACTGGTGTGGCCTCCATCAGTGGCTCACTAGTCCTGTCAGATGGGATTTACTGATAATTAGCCTACAGTACCTTTTACAGAAGAATCAATCTACATGTGATTCCAGGCCTTAAAAACTCCAAGCCAGTGTATTATATGAGCTGAGTTCCATGCAGTGAGATGGTACTATGACAATGGTAGGCATAGGAAAGGGTGTGGCACACAGGATAACTCTTGTGAGTGTGTGTGTGTGTAGATGAGGGAATCTCAGTGTACACAAATCGGCATTCCAGGGACCTCTTCAGACAGGTGGGGTGTGAGCAGCTGCAAGTGTGTGTAATGTTTTTAGAAAAGGGCTGACCTGTAGATGGGATGTGATGTGCTGGATGCTTGTCATAGGTGTAGCACTTGTGCTGTGTATGTTCTGCTTATGTATAACTCTAGTGACAGATAGTCATTGCAATGATAGTAAGTAGTTGGAATTACTGTTGGCAAGAGTCTAGTACTACATTCCTGTTCCTGAAGCATTACCATGTGAACTGCCTGATGTATGAGGCCTGTTTTCCCCTAGTTGAGTGATGGTGTTTTAGTTGTGTGCCATCTGCTGCGATGATCCATGTTTACTACATGTATGTGAGTCATATGTGTGGTCCTCAGCTATTGCCCTTCAAAGCTGAACTGTACAGGATGTCTGTCATTTACATTGTGTGTGTATTTGACCATTGTATGGTGGCCATTACATTTGTGGTGTAGTTTTTTGTGTCATGATTGTTATATCATTATTGCTCAATGAGACGACATTCTTCTTCAGATATTTCAAGCTAAAGGTGGGCAGAAATGAATAGGCCAAACCATGATGTGGTGTTTGTTATCTGTGTTTATTTACAATAGTGCATTAAGTGGTGATGGTGATAATTATGCAAAGAAATTATTTACAATGTGTGTGCGCCTACGCACTCCAGCAGCCGTGTTTGGTTGTTCCCCCTCCTGTTGCAGGCCAGCATCCTCCTCTTCTTTGTCTTCAGGCATGTATGGGTCTGGTTCGAGAAGGGGAATGTTCCTTTTTACACAAATGTTGTGCAATATTGCACATGTGAGTATGATCCTACAGACCATCTCGGGGGAATATAGTAGGCTACCGCCAGTGATGTCAAGGCAGCGGAACCTTGACTTGAGGATCCCAAAGGTCCGCTCGACAATGCTGCGTGTCCTCTTATGGGCGTCGTTGTATGCCCGCTCTGCAGCAGTACTCGGGTTCCCAAATGCTGTCATTAGCCATGGCTGGATGCCATACCCCTGATCAGCTGAAAGAAAAACACAGAATGGATCATGTAGATGTAGCTGGCACTATTGAAAAGACCTTTAATGGCAGTAGTTGTCTTGTGTTGTCTGTGACTCTTTTGTGTACTAATGTGACATCCTATACTTGTAGGCTATACCATCTGCATTGTGTTGTTTACTTGGCAGAGCAAGTGTTTGTCTGCTAACTGTTTGTCAGCAGTATGTTTAGGGATTTTCAGTACAGTGTGCCCTCCCTAGCATTGTGACTTGTGATACAGGTGTCCGTGTGTCTTCACTGAGGGAGAGATGATAGTTCCATGCACATTTAAATTTGAAAGTGTTGTTAACACGTTCATATCAAAGTACCCTGGACATCCCATACCTTGAAACTTAGGCAATGTATTAATGTAAAGGTCATTGTGACACTTACAATTTGCAAGGTGACATTTAGGCAACCACACTCATTAATGTCTTCACATTAGGCTGTACAGTAAATTCCGATGTGTGACAGGTTCAATGGTGAGTTAAGAAACATGGCTAGTGATGTCAGGACCTCAGTGTGTTCCTGTCTAGATGTTGCTGTTGTGGTGTATGTGTTGTGTGTCCTAGAGGGTTGCTGTGCAGTGTGTATATAAGTAGGTTTTTGTACTTACCAACAAGTAGTCCATTGCCATACCGTCCATCCTGGAAGTGTTGGTTGATGGTGCAGTGACGGAAGATGAATGAGTCATGTACACTCCCAGGATATTTAGCCACGATGTTGGTGATCAATCCCTGGTGATCGACTATGGCCTGCACGTTGATTGAATGTGTGTGCTTCCTGCTGCGGTAGAGGTGTTCTGTTGCAGCAGGTGGCACAAGGCGTACGTGTGTGCAGTCGATTGCACCAAGGACGTGGGGGAAGCCACTGATGAGGTAGAACCCCTGTTTTGTTTCCTGCTGCTTCTGCAGTGTGTTAGGGAAGCAGATGTGGAGGGGTGTTAGTTGAATGATGGCATCCAGTACTTTTGGCAGAAATGCGGAGAATGATGGTTGTGATATTCCGCCAACCAGGGCACCAGTTGTTTGAAATGAGCCACTTGCCAGCAGGTGAAGTACGGCAAGCAGCTTTGTTTCTGTTGGTATGGTGCGGGGTGTCACCAAAGTGGGGGCCAACTGCTGTTCAATGTTTCGCAGCAGCTGCTGAATGGCCTGCCAGTTCAATCGGTACCTCTGTATGATGTTGTGTTCCCTGAGGCAATGCAGGGTGGTTCTTGGGTGGAATATCCTTACCTGCCTTCTGCGCTGCCTTTGGGGTCCCTGCTGGTGTTGTGGTAGCTGCTGTTGTTGCTGCTGGGCTCTGCGTCTACGTGCACGCTGGATAAGAATCACCTCCATGTCTCCCTGTTGCTGCTCTGCTGCTCTGCTGTTTGTTCTGTGTGTTCTGATTAAATACAGGTGTGTTTGCCCCATTTTAACGCCTGCCCTGACCCAGGCGTTAAATTTTTACGCACATCGGGCTGTGCATCATTTTTTGGCTCCGCCTCCCGGCCAAGGTCATTTTTGCCCGGAAGCATAAATACGACTCACGGCAGTTTGCGTCGTTTTTTGGACGGGAACGCCTACCCTGCATATCATTAACGCAGGGCGGGTTGCCGCATCCAAGAAATGACGCACACGGTGGAATTTTGTCACCCGCGGGCACGGGCGTCAGAGTTTAAATATGGGGCAACGTTTGCGCTGATTGTGCGTCAAATTTTTTGACGCACAATCGGCGCAAACGGAGTATAAATATGCCCCGTAGTTTTCTCACTCAAGTCTGCCTGTTCCTGAAAGCTGGGAAGGTTGGTGATTTTGGCACTGCAAACTCTTCATCTATGCCAGTTGCAATGAAAAAAACAGGCACTTTCTTCTGCAGCACTTTTTCCCATTTTTCTCCAAAAATCCAAAATGTCGCTTTATTTTGGCTAATCTCCCAGTCCCCTTCAGGGCACTCCACAAACCCTGGATACCTTTAGAATCCCCAGGATGCTGGAAAAAAGGATGCACATTTGGCATGGATACCTTATGTGGAAAAATTTTTATGGAGGCCTAAGCGCAAAATACCCCAAATAGCCAAAAAAAAGGCTTAGCACCTGCTGGAAAAAGGCCTGGCAGCGAAGGGGTTTACCATATGGAGTACAAACATTTGTGATAAACTATGGATTTCATATTTTCATATGATTTATAGTTTAAGAAACTAATTTATTTGCATCCTGATGTTGCACAAAATGCAGGTAATGATTTAAAATCATGTTACATTGTAGATGGGTTTTCACTAGGTATTCAATAGAGGCCAGCCGAAAAGGCTCTGGGCTGGACGGTGTGCAATGAGCCTCCTCAAATGCAATCTGAACAAATGGACCCTCTCCTAACAAACATTTTAAATAACTGTTACTCCATCATTTTATTCCTATTCTGATCCACATCAATTACAGTTCCCATTTTTAAGAAAGGAAAAACTCGAACCATGTTGTTATAGGCTAATCTCACTGAGTGATTCAGCAGTGAAGATTTTGGATAGAGGTATTTTTAACTTTTTAACAGAATTAGTGCCTGGCCTGCTGTGAGGAGTATTATGAACCTTTATAAGTTTGGTTTAATGGAACATTTAGGCACTATGTAGAAAAGCCTAAATCTTAACTTATGGTTAGACAAGTACACCATTGCCTTGTGTTGTCCTCCATACCTAGCTTGTATGTACCTCTCTAGTGCCCTTCACAGGGTAAACCACTCCTAGGTTTGGCACCTCTTACTGGATCTAGATCTAAACATTGCACTAGTAACATTTCTTGCCAATGTGCACAAAGATTTGAGAGCGACGGTGATGTGGTCCTAAAGAGGATCTAATTGAACTGTTCAGACTTGAATGTGATGTCCGACAAAGTTGTATACCGTCCCCTTTTTATTTATTCTGTGTATGAATAATATTAACTCTTTTTTGCTGTAAAGTGATGCTGATACTCCCTCAATCAAGGGATCTTCTGTCCTGGTACTGTTTTACATGGATGGCGCAGTGCTGCTGGCATGTACGCCAAGGGCCCTTAGGAAGCTAGTGGCATTCTTTACAGATTTTATCACCAGTCAAGGCTTTAGCAACAACTTCCCCAGATCACAGGTTGTATTGTAGGACAGGAAGCTCAAATCTACACCCATGCACTATTGGCAATAATATATTGAAAATTGCCCATAGGTTTCCCTTTTTGAGCATTGCATGTGATGAATTTTCTTCCTCGAAACTTAGTATTCCAGCACAACAGCAGAAAAGTATTGTCTGTGAGTGCTTTTCTAAACCTGACATCTAGGTTGCTAGGGAAATCCATTGCTACCATGCTTGAAATTTACAAGCTCTCATGTTTACTATTTGCAATATATGTGGCGGGAATTCGGAGTTATGCCAAGTTCCATTCCTTACAATTGGAGGGAAACCATTTGCAAAGGTTCCCGCTGTATGTGCCACAACGTATTACTACTACCTCTGCCATGAAGATCTTGGATTGAATTACTGTGAAAATTATACCACGCTGTAACCGTTTTTGTTATGGAATTCTGTGCGGTTAAACTAATATGGACTTTCTTATCCAGTTGCGGCTAGCTGGTATTTACAATGGGGAGGCAGGAGGGTGATACCAACATGAAACCAGCGTCTCAGAGGTCACCAGAGTGCTAGAAGCCTATGCTTTCCCTCACCCAGCTGTCTTAAGACAGCTGGGTTAGAGATGTTTAAAGTGTACATGCCAGGCTAGCGGTCGCAAGACGGTCGGCCAAAGGGACATGCGCACTTTATACAAGTGCACAGCTCCCTGCTGCCACTTTGCAGCAATTGCCACACCCCGTCCTGACACTCGGTTCAGGACAGGGCGCTGAAAAAAAAAAAATTCTGTTATGTGGGCATTTTTTTGGCAGGGCGATGCTCCTCCGCCCATGTGGAGAGGACGCCCTGGTCTTATGTGTGACAAAGGTCTGCCTATCCCTTGAATGATGTACGTTAAAACAAACTTTGTGAATCTGGGCCTTTCATCACTGAGAACCCATTGAGAAAGGAGGCATACTCTGGGTAAAAAAGAAAAAAACATGTTACCCATGTCAATTCAAATGACTTAAATGTTCCTAGAACATTGGATTTGGATGTGAGTGTTGCAGATTCTACAAAAATCCTGGAGGTTCTCTAAAATAGTATGATTCAGTACCAAGTTGTGACTTGACCTTGTTGAATGTTCACCCTTGCAAGCCTCAATAATGAAGAGAACAGGGAACAACGCATTAGTTGATAAAGCAATAAGGCCCACTATTGTGACCCGGATAATGGAGTTAAAATAGAATTGCTTATAAATGCTCTATTTTTATTATTGAGTCCTTTGTTTGTGGTAGTTGAAGAATTGTATTTTCTGAGGTAATCTTTATCCCGAAGATTATGTTGGCTTGTTTGGGCTCAATACTTGATTCTACTCCGTTTCCGACAAAATCCAGAAGTTACATTAAGATCTCATTGACTGACATTGTACAGGTAGGGCTTACTGACCTTGAACTAAAAAGATTAACGTGACACTAATGATCATCTTTTCTTTTTTAGGACTTCAGCATTGTTGCTATTGGCTTCGACAGATTTATAAGACACTATAGAACAGTTAAACACCAAACACATGACTGGATTGCTGGAATTTAGGAGCCTTCTGTAAATACCCATATGAAATGTGCCTACTGGCGATTTAAGAGACCTAGCAAATCACAGGCTGAAGTGAAACTATTAGATCTATTATAGTCTCAATTTTGTAATTGTGGTAAACCACAAGGAAAATTGAAATTCCTGCTATTTATGACTGAACACATTTCCTGGTTTAACTTTATATTACTAAAAGTGTGCCCATTAGTCATAATGCATGGGATTGACGTGTTTTGCATTGTTCCTATTTTTCCCTATTTCCTTACTCACGAACTGTTTATTTTTTGGTGAAAAAAGAAATGAGCATAACACAGGCCATAGCTTTGCTGAAAATGAGTTTCTCTGGCCTAGTTTACTATATTTTAGGAGGTCTTCCAACAGTCAGTGAACTTAGAGTTTATAAAAGTTGAAATAAGCATACTTGTGTAGGGTTTGGCTATTGTGCTTGTTTCTGTCACAGAATCAGACAACATTATTTGTTATTTCAGCTATGGTGACAAGTAGACAATGGATGCATTGCGCCACTTTGTAAATATGGTGCAGCATTTTCAGCTATCTAATGCCACATTAGCGTACAAAAAAATGACGCTAAGGTGTCATTAGATGGCGCTAGGCTCTCTTGAATCTGGGCCTAGTTTTCCCAATTTTCCCTAGGTACCAAGATTGAGTCTTCAGGAAACCATAGGCTCGATTTGTTCTCTTACTATACAAATGCAGAGGACTACCCACCAGATTTAGACGATGCAGCACACTGCGCCAAACGCATAATTATTAGTGACGTTGGTGAATGCTTTTTAGCAAGGTGCTGTTTTTTTTTTCTAAAATATGTAGCTCCTCTGTAGTGATACTCACCTGTGAAAAAAGGAATTCACATGCGGCGACTACGAAAACGTTTAGGACGTGTACTAGCAGCATTCCCTTGGACTGTGGCACAGAAGTAATGACGAGTTTAGACTTTTCATTGTCCCAATAGTTACCACTGAATCAGTTGACTCAGAGCCACTCTAAGGAATTCGTTGTCCTCCGTTTTTGTGTACATTTTGTGTTAAGAGTGGGTCCCTCTTAACAGCCTGTCAGGGACAGTTCACTGTAAAACAATATCTAACAGTATAGAACATATACTTTCTTCTCTATAGATAAATATATCCATCCTGTGTCTCCTTAACCCCTTGGAAGAACATTTTCTGAGATGTGGGTGAAGAACATGACATTAGTTTATTAAAATCATATTGCTAAATGTCTTCTTCATCATTGCAGGAAAAAAAAAATGTTAGTTTTGTTCATTTATGTACAGTGTTACCTAATTAACTTTTTTGTTAACACTTCTAAACCAAATTCTTATATTATAAAATCGGTGGCTTTCCTCTTTAAAATTGCGTGCTCGAAGCATGAATAAATATTGTCCTTACATATCATTTTCTGATGTTTACCTGAAATGTTTGCAAGATATGGTTTCACATCTGAAGAGATCGCATTTCATTTAAAATGAAAAACTTGCATCTAATATAATTTGTCCTTCAAAATGCTAATTGTTGCTATGTTAATGCTCTGTGCTCTATTGCGTGGTGTGTTTTCCTTCAACACATAAGAAACAAATGAGCTCAGAAACAGGAAAGAATCGTACACTATTCAAAGTATAAACGGATTTCCTAGAGCCCAAAGTGATAGCGACTGTTGTGTGGCCATAGATATCTTATGTGATACATGGTTTATATGATGCAGTGTTGAACGTCAGTCAAATATTTGTGTTTTAGAATATTATTAAAATCTAAAATCCAAGTTCAAATATGTTCTTTAATAAACTTCATTTTATTTAGTAATGCACACTGGCATTTAATCAGAACGTTTCATCACAGAGTCACGGTGCTCTAACACATTTTGAATTAAATGCTTACATGTTTATTCAGTAACATATTCAACTTTTTTTTTCTCAGAAGTAAAGGTTATTTTAATCTATACATGAATACGTGTAAACTTAAAAAACTGTTTTTATGTGAATTGGCTGTTCTCTAAAAGTTATACATTTATTTTTCTTTATGGAATCATTCAATATCCTTTTTCAAGCAGTGCTTTGGAGTTACAACTGCTGGCTGTAAATGTGCACCAAATTCCATATTATATGTTTGTCATTTCAGAGCACCGCTGGAGCTGTGCAGTGTCAAATCTGCATGACAGATTGAGGTGAAAGCTGGAAAGGGAGCCCGTATGAAGAAACAGTGTTGACTGAATCAGGCACCCTATAGAATTTATCCTGCAGGCTAAATGAAACCAGTTTCATCACATAAAAGGAGGAATAGAACGAGGATAATTGTCTACTAATTTAACTATCTCATTTAGCGATATGAGCTGTTAGAGTTAATTTAGCATTGCAATCGTGCCACCTACTGACGAGAAAGTAGTATAGCCTACCTCAACGTAAAATGAGAGAAAATGCGATTATTTTTAGTTTTGTTCTTTCTTATCATTATTTACTAAATTTAGAATGAAAAGAAAGAAGGTGGTTAATTGTACATTTGGATTCTGTTGATGGAGGCTTGGGGTTAGAACAAGGTGAAGATGTGCTTCTTGAAGAATGTAATACCATGTGTTTTTATGTTACACATTAATTAATTATTAGAGTCCGAATGTTGTATATTATTTAATTAAATAAACCATGCATTACATTTGTAATACTAAAGTGGTCGTTGGTATCATGTCACATTTTATTCCACTAATGTTTTACGCTTTAAAATATAATTTCTGGAAGACAATAGTAAGTGATTTTTGCAGGATGTCTCGAATAATGCTACCAGGAGTCCTACTATAATAATGAATAAATATATAATGATGAATAAATATTGAACTAATCTAGTAGAGAACGTAAATGCTTGTGTAAATGACGACTCTTGTTCAATTTCAATTTTCGAGCTCACTGAAGCCACAAACATGGAAGCTAGAGTGATTCAACGGTACCGAAAAATGCACAAAGTACAGGAAAATGCGCACTGCTTTGGAAAACCTGCTACTTGAATTGAATAGCCCCCTAGACACAGTCTCTCGTTTTCACAAGCGGATCTTTGTTGCACGGAGTGTCACGCCAGGCAGCTATTTTTTATTACGGATCCTAAATCGGACAAAGTTACACAATATAAAGTTACTCACGTATGTATTTCTTACAGCAAAATATAGGCATAGGATAAAATGAGAACGATGTTGTAAGTAACATCAAGCAAAACTTAACATAGACAATATTGGTATTCATCTCTCTAAAATATGGTATCAGAAGATTCTCAGTTCATTTGCATATCTGTTAACAATTCACATTAAAAATAAACCAGTTACATATTTTGCCCCCCTGGGCTCATTTAAACAGCTTGACACACTCTTACCACCTGGAAATTCGCTTTCTCTGAAATTAAAATCTCGCAACAATTGCACGACAGGCTTCAGATTTTGAAGTAACACTTATAATCTCCGTTTAGCTCGTTTCTATTTGTTATTTTTTGCACTCACAGAAACTCCGCCTTCTTGTTGTAAGTAATTTATTACAACAAAATCATATTGACCTGTCCGTTTCCTTTTGTAATTGGTGAGTCGGGACGATGATGTGTGTGTGTGGGGGGGGGGGGGGGGGGAGGGGGTTAGGGCGGGCTGGGGTGAGGATACGATCCGTCGCAATAACTCTCATGAAAGTTTTCAGAAGGTACTTCGTGTTCGTAAATTACGTGGTGGTTTCTTAATCCGCACGTGTTTCTTAGGCGTCACGTGGTTTTGATCTGTTCCTCGATGTCATGCGCCCGTAGAATAGTGACGATGCTATGGAAGCTACAAGAATTCCAAGATTCTTTGGACAATGTGTGAATTGCAATTCTAAAATTCTAAACGCAATTGAACTGTGTTTAAAATTTAGTGTTGGCAAGATGCTTTTCCTCAGTATTTCAGAAACCTTCCCCCTTTTTGCCGCATCATTTGCTTGCAGAGCCAGTATATGTGCAAAACCACATTGTCCCCTTTACGTTCCAAAACATAACTTCTGTCCTTATCTTTAACGCTTAATTGCATCTACTAGGTACATAGTAACTCCCATGTTGCCAAAACAACATTACACATCTCAACTGAGCCTGTGCCATGCAAACCTTTGTTTGTTTTTTAGAATTTGTTGGCTTTCTATAATCAAAAATATGAATGATCATGCAGAGTAAGAACTGAATTGAACTGCAATGCACAGATCATAGCCAGGTTACATACGAAAACGTATTTCTGCTGGATATTCTAAGGAATCCAACATTTAGCCATACTGACTTACTAGTATGATGCAATTTTATGCTCCCTTCACTGTTGTGGTGACATAAGTAGAAGAGAGTTTTTAACATAATATTTTGCTCACCAAATCACATCACCATTCCTGTACAGAAAAATCCCGCAGAAGTTAAAATTGTGTCAGTCATATATGTAAACCTTTAACCAATGTATGGCACGTGGGGATGCATTAGGCTTAATGAGCCCTTATGTAATCCCTTGAGCACGTTCATTAACACCTGGTGATTAACTCTGGTCATGTTAAATAATTACATAATTGCAGTGATGAACCAAATCCGGAGCCACACTCTTATCTTTCAATCTTAAACTGATGACAGTCTGCTTGTGAGGGGAGGGCAGGGGCTCTACTTTGCAGCATTCGGGTTTAGCTCCCTCAAAGAAGACACATGACTAGATGCCGCTAACCTAGCTCTAATTAAAAGGAGTACCTCTCATCACCGATCACCCACAACTGGAAGAATTTAGACAACTACCTGACGCCAAGTTATCACTGATTTTTTAGATGGATTATAAAATTAATAGATCTTGTTCCACAACGCCTGCTTCAGAGAAGTGGTTAGGTAAACATGTGCAAATCAGCGAAGTACAAGGTCTCACCAATCTATGCATGTTGATTTTCACACTACATTAGCTTTGCAAATTGTGAAGCCAGTGGGCCATGCAAGCAAGGAGATGCCGTTCTGGCTGCGACGATGGACTACCCACTTCAACAGTGAGACTTGTGCTTGCCAGGGCCACCCCCAGTGCCCTAATCTATGCCCTTCTTACTCCCCCAAGCAAAGATCCCCCTTGGATTGGTCTTGACTCCAGCTTCCACTGACACCCTGCTGCTCACACCGTGCACTACCCACCTGCTTTTACCTTGCATGGCCCTACCTCCAGCACTCTTCCTAAGATCTACCCCTCCTGGCCCAACACCTACTGGTCATCATGAGAAGTTGCAGACTTCTCACCTACCTTTTCCTGTCATAGGATGTCCCACCTTAGACAGCCTGGAGCAGGAAATAGTCATAAAATGTAGGGCAGGCGTTTTGTTCAATGCTTTGTTTATTTTTGATTTATGATTTCTCTATAGTGTTGCTGTAGTGACACAGTTTTAGAGCACTTTTCAGAGAACATTCAACTACAATCCAGATGCAAGGAAAAGGCTTGCTGAAGAGAAGGTGATCAGAGGTTAGGAAACCACTGTAGTGAACAGAGGGCTTATCAAAGTTGAGTGGCGATAAGGAGAGCTCGAATTGTAGTCAAGAAAAGATAAGTGGCAGAAGACGAAATGTCCTTTAAAGAGGAATTTTACACATGGAAAAAACTCCAGCGATTTCTGCTTGGCATATCAACTGTAACTTGGAAACGTAAGTCTTCAGTCCTTTTCTGGTAGTGAGGGTGTCCACCGTTGTTCTTGTTACTGTTAGACAGTTTCAAAGCCCGCAGAAGAACTAGTAACAATTTATTTGGTGGTTGTGTAGGTCAGAAATTTTGTGAAGTGAATTATTGCTCCTTGATGCTATAGACCACCAGAATTCCTTATTATAGCCTTTAAGCACTTCAGTCTTACTGGGCGTACTGCCTTAAAGGAGAGGCAGACAATTTCACATATTGGTCAAGCTTCCTGTTGAAGCCAATGTATCTCTCTAAGTGTTTGGGAAATATGGTCCAACCTCTTCTTGGATAGCGATCATACATTTGAGTGTATTATCACTTTTATCATGATGGACCCACCATAAGTGGGTTCCTATAAGCACATAGGGGTATTTTTAGACAGAATTGGCTGAGGGCAGTGCTGCAAGTCTTTTTTCTGCATGGCCCCATACCAATTTGAAAGGGCAGTAATGCACCTTATATACAAGATACAGTGCATTCCTGCTGTTTCAGCCGGCACACAATTTGCTGCCTAGTGCCAACGCAGGCACCCTTGCACCATGGTGTCTGTGGTGAAGGCTGGATTGTTTTTGTGCGGGAAGGGACACCTTCATGCACAAAAACAATCCCTGGAGGATTTTCCTCTATCCTTGCTGCTGAATGTAGCACACACAGAAAGTGAAAAAAAAACAAAAAAGAAACGAGGAGAAATAAAAAGAATTATCCTTGTTACGCATCCCCAGGGGAGGTATATGGCTTTGACACATTCCCAGGTTTACACATCCTTGCAAATCTGTGAATACGCCAAAATCCATGGGTGTTGCTTGGGAAAACCCACTGCAACGCCAAAGGAACACCTCCCTGACACAGTATAAGGAAGCACAGTGACTTGCGCTGCATTCCCCTATACCATATCTACAAGGCCATGAAAAGCTATCGAAGTGGCTTTTCGTGGCCTCAGAGATATGGGTCTCCACTCTGAACCACAGATGCATCATAAAAAGTGAAGCACTGGCGGCACAAGGGGCTTGTAAATACACCCTTTTGCCCCTTTAAAAAAAGCTGGACTTTTCTCATTTATCCTGACTATGCAGACATAATTAAAAAACTATCTACCACCACTTAAGCCTTTTCCCTAAAATCAGAAAGGTGCACTCATACCGGCCATTGTGAATTTGTAGAGAATCAAAGATGGTTCCCTTTACATGAGGTCACAAAGATAACATTATTAAACTCCAGAAGGCACAAAACATGGTCTTCAGGCTTTGCTAGAAAGATCTTGTCGTAGATGTCAGTCTAGACTTATACTGGCTCCCAGACACATCTAGAATACAGTGCGGTTGTCCATTCAAGCCTTGTCATTTTTCCGTGCACATCCCGTTCAGGAAGACTGGTGATTAGGCCTAGCTGGCCTCCTGCCGTTGCTGGACGTAAGCTAGTGTTGTAGTATTTCGCAAAGGGGTAGTTAAAATACGCCACAGGAGTTGAGCATCATCTTTATGAGCCAATGAGGTGCCACAAAACAAATTTACCTTAGTAGCCCTATATGGTTCTCATTTATCCCTGGTATACTTCACAACCTGTTTCAGCGCTGCCAGGTAACCAGACCCTTGAAAATCCCACTCAACAAGAAACTTTTTTAAGAAAGTTGCCATTTTTGGTATACAGATTTTAGCATTTAAAACTTGTCAAAATAGCAGTAAGTGATCATTTATTTCGACAAATGTAACCAGGAGCAAGTATACTTGTCATTGCATTTTTCCACCTTTATCGTAGCTTCAAGGCAATTTAACATTCACTGACTACTGAACACCATTTAGTATCTTTTCCATGTGATTACGTATTCTGCAGATGATATACATAAAGAGTAAAGTGGGTCATTGTTTTTTTATTTGTAAAAAAAACATGGACTACACTAGTATGTTGTCTTGAATTTAAATAGCCTTTGTAAGAAATTGGCATTAGCTTGTGTTTTTTTTTCGCTGCATTAATATGTACTTTTCATTCCGGTTTTAAATTCTTGAAAAAGATATAATCAATTGCATCTGGTCTCCTCACATGCTGCACCAGTGGGTCATAGGACGTAACGGTGCTTTTCTAGACATATTGGCCCGTATTTATACATTTTTTAGCGCCGCATTTGCGCCGCTTTTTGACGCAAAACGGCGCAAACCTACAAAATACAATGGCATTGTGCAAGTTTGCGCCGTTTTTGCGTCAAAAAACGACGCAAATGCGTCGCAAAAATAGTATAAATACGGGCCATTATTTTTTGTAAAATATAGCGCTTTGGTTTGTATCTTGGCTTCAAAGAACTGTGTCTCAATTTTGTCTTAGATCATTTGTAAATTAATATAAACGCATACAGGCTATTTATGGTTTCTTCTCTACATTTCAATGTTATAATAGTTGAATATGAACTGCCAAATTTTGCGATTTACTGTTACACAATTAAGCAATTTGGTTATAATAAGTACAAACCAATTCTAATATTTTGTGACTACTGCAGCTGTAGAAAAGATATGTATGTGCGACATGAAAGTTACAGATTTAAATCTTAGCATGGATAAAACCAGGACACATGTATTAAGGGAGAATGCCATATAAAAGGGCACAGTATGTACATCTTGGTGCAATAAATACTGAACTCATGTGTTTCGCCTCATTTCACAGTGGGAACTCGGAATATGAGTTATTTAGCGCACTGTAAGACTTCAGCCCAGGTATAGAAATCCACTAGGTGCAGGAAGTATTCAATCTCACTTTAAATTTGTGTCCCAGTGTACACTCGCTGTTAAACTTTTAAAGTAGTTAAAATCTTTACCATTCAAGTGGGTGAGAATAACATATAATAATAGGCTGCATGTTACAGGTTTTCATCATACAGATTTAAAGAAACTGAACTAATATTTGGTGTGATTGTCCCTGACATAGTATGCAGGAGTGTTCTCCTGCCCTCAGCGCCCAGAGACTGAAGTGAGGAGAATGGATACAAGCTATTTATAGAAATACCACTTTTGCTTTCAAGGCGCTACTTATTAGTTCTTCCTGGGCACTGCCATCTGTCTAATGGTAGGTGTAAAGGGTAGACCTCAGCTTCTATTGTGCAAGAAAAGTAAGTTAATAGGTAAGGCCTGCCTATGCCTGATTACTGCTTTGAAGGGGATGATTATAGACAAAAACAGAAACTTCACACTTCATGGTGCCCATGTTGTGGATGCTTCAGTTTGGAGAAAGCCCCTGTGCTTCCAGATATTTGAAGCATCACTCTACACAAAGGCTGCACCTGAATGGCTACTTGAGAAAGAGAATTAATAAGACCACAAGAACCTTAAATCAATTCTGAAGTTTGAGAATGTTGATCCACAGGCCCTCTTTAGAAAATATATAACAAGTGAGATCCATACTACAGCACTTTGTTCCAGTTCCAAGTCCTTCATGAGTAGGGAATGGAGTGCTGAGAAGATTACTCTCAGGAGTGTTGTGTAACCACTACTAGTGAGTGTCTGACGGCCAGTTTCCCAGAGTTGAAGGAGTATCACCTGACGTCTGCTTTTCCTGCTGGAGGATCTGAAGGTCTGGCTAGTGCCTAGAAGCCTGCCTGCCTTCTGAGAGAGGGCTAGAGTCTGTCAGGCCCCTGAAGAGGTGAGCCTACCCAAGAGGAAAAGCCTAGATGTCCGTAGAGGAAGCCATCCCCAGATAAAGGAGACTCTGCCAGCAGAAACCAATGCCTGGTGGCCTATCTGCCACTGGAGTACCAAGTCGCAATAGTGGTAGCCATACCTCCTTTAGGGTGGGAGAAATGTCAGTGAATTTCCCTACCAATGGCTGCTTTCAAGGCATGGTATGCCTGAGCAGGAAAAAGAATCAATGGCCACACCAGTAGATGCTCTGAAGGCAAAGAGATCACTGCCATGCAGCATGAATCTCTAAACATGGCTGACAGTCTCTCTGAGCTTGATAGAGGCTGGTGGGTTGCCCTCTAATGTCTAAATGACCACATAAGTTGGGAAAGGTTCCCTGTGCTCATGCAAAGTTCCTACAGTACGAATTTATATCCTTACGGCTTGCACAGGCACCAAGATAGGAAGATCAAACAACAAAAAAGAATTAAGGAATTATGGATACAAAGTTATCAAAACATCTACCTTTTATTAGCAATTTCGATGCAAAGAATATTTAATGAATAATAGTCAGGGATGGTTACAAATGTAAGTAAATGTAGGTTGCTGCTAAAGGTGAAACCAACAAGGGGACTCTGAGGGCCCTATTTATGGCTTGGTTTACATCGCTCCTGCACCATGCATTGTGGCGCAAGAGCAACGTAAACCTTAAGTGAGGTTTATGAAGCCATGCATGGCTACCTTGCGTGGCCCTGCTTGGCTTCATAAATCTCAAGTAATGTAACACAACTCAAATCGCTACCTTACACTGCTCTGCACCAGGGAGGCATTTCCATTGGTGTTGTGTGGGTGTCCCCATGCAACAGCCATATATTTTGACACATTCCCAGGTTTACAAGAATTTGTAAACCTGGGAATGTGCCAAAAAGATATGCCTCCTCAGGAGAGGCAAAAAGAGGAGAAATATGTTTATTCTCCTCGATTTTTCTTCTTTTGATGTGTGCTGCAGAATGCAGAACACCTAGAAAGAAGAAAAAGGCTCTCAGGATTGTTTTTGTGCAGGAAGGTGTCCCTTCCCGCACAAAAACAATCCTGCATGCAACGCTGGCACCATTGTACCATGGTGCAAGGGTGTCTGTATTGGTGCTAGGCAGCCAAAATGGTGCCTGTGCAAGGAGAAAGGACAGGAATGTGATGTTTTGGATAAATGCGGCAAATTCCTGCCCTTTTTCTGTGAGGCAGGGCAGCCCAGCAAGTGACTTGCTGTGCTGTCCTGCCTCACAAAGCCCTTAAAAATGACCTTTAAACTCCAAAGGAGCACGGAATCGGACTCACTGTTATTGTGAACCGCAGTTAAAGACTTGTATACCTGGCGTTGCTATCACACTACATATAAAATAATTTTACTGAAACGTGTAAAGTACATTGCAATGCTTCCATGGCCGTTTTTCTTTTTCTAAATAATATTTGAAATGTATTCGTCTTTGAGGTGGATTATGCTATAACTTCAAATGAATCAAAGACATCCATTTAAATAGATGCCTATGAGAACATACACGTTTATAGCTCATTGTTTTGTTACTCATCATAAAGAGATTTTATGTGTGTAGACACTAGTTAAAAATACAGTAGCATCAGTGGTGTAACAATAGCCCCCGCAAACCCCACTGTGTGGTGGGTGGGCACCTTGAGCTCCAGGGTGCCCTCTCCAGCACTGTGCACATGCAACAGGCCACTACCCTGAGAGCTCCTGACTAGTTCCTGAGGGTGGGGGCCATCCTCCATGTGCTTTGCAGGTGGTGGAAAGGGGCGGAGGGGCTCAAGTTTTTTTGCATCACTGAGTAGCATATTTAAGAAATCGTCTTTGCTAGGAGATTTTTGCAGTGTTATGTTTGCTTTGCTGCAAACCCTATAAGAAAGGGCAATGTTCAACTCTAACACCTGTGAATATAATTTTTCTTTTAATTTCTTCTGAGGTGTCTGATATGCATAGTAGAGCAAACTATGGCCCATATTTATACTTTTTTAGCGCTGCAGTTGCGTCGTTTTTTGACCCAAAATCGGCGCAAACTTACAAAATACCATTGTAGTTTGTAAGTTTGCGCCGTTTTTGCGTCAAAAAGCGGCGAAAATGCGGGGCTAAAAAAGAATAAATATGGACCTATGTTTTTTTTCAACTATTTCAGCAAATGCATGAGCACGTGGAAGCCAGTGGTTGCCCATAAGTACAAAACGTGAGCCCTAAAATGCATCCACTCATAGAAAAAAGAATATAAGCCAAGATGAAAAAAATCCTTGTTCCTTTGTTAGTTTTCACGTTTTCCAAGACAGTCCAGCTATGATGCTATCTCCATTGAGATTCCAACAATTGTTTCCAATGATGATCCACACGAGTGAACCGACTTAAATGTGACCTATTTCTAGCCAAGTGCGTGCAAAAATGTCGCACCTTCTTCCTCCTCTGGAAAGCTCTGCCCCGTCTGCTTCTTTTTGTACCACACGTTTAATGGTCTTTAAAAGAAGTTGTTAAGAAAAATACAGCGTCATCATAGAAGTATGAAGGGACGCGTTTACGACAGTGTTTAAGGTGAAACAGCCGCCTTTTCTAAACCCATGATCTGGAAATATGTTAGCACAAATGTCATACCTTCGTTTCCACCTCTTCTACTACAATATATACAGAAGCAAGCTGGAATTCGGTGAGAACGTAGCCCCGGTGAAGCTAAGCGTGGGGTCCGTGTTACTTAGCATTTTATTGAAAGATGTTTGGCTGCATCAGTGATCGCTCGTGGCAGGTTACATTGATGTGTCTGATGTCACTTATCATGTCTTGTCAGGACAATTTCCATCACTCGTCTGCACACAGCGACGAACAAAACCCAGGGTGTGATGATGGCTCGTTCACTCCACGCGTCTTGCTAAGGCGGTGCTTTGTGTACTCGAGGTAAAGGCTTCGAGTTCTTACGTCACAAAATATGTAATTTGTCAACACATTCTGTTCTATATTAAAAAGCTGAGCCTCCTCTTTTGCATATTTTAATGGAAGATTTAGGTTGTTGTTCTGTTCATTTGATTTTGAAGCATGGGTGAGCTACCACAGTATCAAAGTTTTTATGTTAACTTATGAAAATACTGTATATAGACAAGCATACATTTATTCCACAATATATATCGTCCCTTCTCTGGTCTATCTATCTACCATCTATATATGTATATATATATATAAACGTTTGTCTTCGGGCTCCAGATACCCATTGGTGCCGGAATCAGTGCAGCTCCATGCGCTGCTTACAAATCCGAATTTGACTCCTTGTATCAAATATAGAAATCTCAGCACTCCATATGGAAACTTGCAGTGAAGATGTTTATTGGCAAAGGGCTGTCAACGTGTTTCGGCATGTTCTGCGCTTTTGTCACAACATTGATTGTCAGAAAGAAATGCAATATATGTATAAACTCATTAGTGCTTATTTTAGTTAACAGTGAAAACAGACACAAAATCCAATAAAAGGCAGCACCATCTTTAAATGTGGCTTGATAAATTTCACCATTGACCAATTCGACTCAGACAGGTCAATCGCACATATTATATAATGTGTAGAAATGAGTTACATTATACTTCGACTGATGAAGTAATACTATCACTCACCAACAATTTATTTACTGTACCATATTCTAAAGGAAAAATCACCAGTATTCTTGCACGAAAACAATCCTTAACAACGTTTCCTCTATGTGTGCTCAAGAATGCAGCACGCTTGGAAAGAGTAAATAACAAGGAGAAATAATGTTTTTTCTCTTTGTTACATTTAGCTGGGAAAGGTGTAGCATTTTGATGCATTCCCAGTTTTACAAGTCTTTGTAGGTCTAGGATTGTGCCAGAATTCATGGATGGATGCAGGGGAACACCCAAGCTCCACCAATGGAAAGCCTTCCCAATGCTAAGTAACGCAAGGCAGCAATTATGTGCTGTCTCTTGTTAGTTTGCATTTACTAAACCACACAAAGCCATGCAAAGTGGCTTTTGCATGGCTTAGCAAATAACTAAAATGATTTTGTGTTGCGGCTGCCCCACAAAAGTAATGTAACCTTAATGCAAAATCTTAGTAAATCTTCCCTCTAGTTTTCTTTTAGGGCAAAGACTATTCAACTGTGTCCTCATGTTTGCCCTTTTTATATCAAAATGACCTGGATGAAATATATACTCCCTTTTCTTGATAGTACAATATCTATAAGTCTCCTTGCTTTCATAACTCTTCTTGGCTTTCTCCTAACAGGTGGTGGTGGCTATGTTTAAAACAGTGCCAGTGACTTCTGAATAGGCAACCAGAGTTCTTCACTGTCTCACACAGTGTCTATACGAGCATGCACACAGGATCAGAGGTGTACCACAAATAATGGTGTGCCCAGTGGGACAAGGTAGCATGTCTCCTATTAGTATGTATGAGCAGCCACCTAGACTTTTTGAGTGTCCGATAACCCCAAGAGAATAAGGGTATTTGCAATATCTACCCTCCTCTCTGAAGTGTCCTCATGTTTAATTTAGAGGGCAGGAAGGAGCACCAGCAACATAACAGACAATGCAGATTCTACTGATATATGGATTGGGGGCAGAGCACCTCCAGCCTTCATTTCCAGGACACCTTGTCATTCGTGCCCTTGGTGTCACGACCTAATATTGGACACTCCTGGTGGTCCACAGTGACTCATTAGATCTCTTCTCTTCTACTATTAAAAGACTGATGGCGTAGGAAATTGGGTGCAAACTGTATAACACACCAATGCTATCTGCAGTCTCCATGCCCTCTATCCAACTGTTCCAGCATGCTCCATGTGCCACTTCCTTGAAGAATACGTTGTAAGAATGGTGAAACTCCTTCCATCTAATGCAATAGATCTCTACCAGTGCATTCATTAAAGTTATTAAAGTAGGCGGTCGTCCCCTTTCAGTAATTTGGATGTGTGCTGTGATCACCCATACCTGCAGAAACAAAACTTTTCACTGGGGTACTGTGTGTTTCCAGTGCAACTTGTTGGAGCAGATGTAGTAATATTTCAAGCAATAAAGCAACCAAAGTTGTTGTGTTGCATTGTGCTGCACCAATGTACATGAGAGGAAAACAGCAAGACAGCACCAGATCTACTAAGATCAGGGACGTAACGTAGAGCCCTGTGGTGCAGGACGGCCCCCAACCCTCCAGAGGCCTCACAATCCTACAAGGGGGGCCCATTCAGCTAAAAAATAATGAATATCTATGAAATGTAGGAAACTCTGGGGCCCCTCATCACATTCTCCAGGGAGGCTACATCAATTTGTGTTACACCACTGACTAAGATATGATGTTGTAGTTATGTTTCCAATCCTGGTACACAATTAGGCTATCTAGTGTCCCACACACACACCTTTGTTCTACCATTGTTCAAAGGTGTGTGTGTGATGTCTGCCATAGGTTTTGTATTTGAAGGGTAAAATTTGTCTTATACAGTGCAGCACACATGCAAAGGCTGAAGTTTGTAGAATAAAAACGTTTCTACCACTTGGTGCCAAATGCTAGCAGATAGAGCTTTGGGGGCAAATACAATGGTTGGTACAATGGGAACACTCATTTGGCACATAGTAAAGTAGCACTAAACGTTTTTTGTCTTACCTTTAAACAACTTTCCAGTGCAAAAACAGTTTTGTTGCTGGAAAGTGAATAGTTTATTATTAATTTGTGCCAGTTTGAGCCACTTTCCTTGACTTTGGAAAGCCTTGATAAACAGTTGTGCAGATGTATCAAATATAAATATTTTATTTCCTATATCAACACTCCCTAAAGTGTGCTTTGCATGAATGCATATAAATAAGTGGATTTTTCTGCACCTGAGAGTATGTATACAAAATGAACTAATAACCATCGTCATAATCTGAGATATCACATGAGTCCTTAGTAAATACATGTAGGCACCACTACAAACTCTCATATATCATAGTCAACGTATTTTTTTCGCGCTTACGGGTTGCAGCACAATATTGCTGCTTGCAAACATTTCAAACAAATTGTAAATTGAGGGGCATATTTATACTTGTTTTGCGCCGATTTTGCATAATTGTTTTTTACACAAATTTGGTGCAAAACTAACTCCACATTTATACTTTGGAGCTAGACCCATCTAGTGCCAAATTTATGGAGTTAAAGTCATTTTTGGACATGGAAACCTACCTTGCATTAATGAGATGCAAGGTAGGTGTTCCTGAGCAAAAACTGACTCTATGGCCTTACCACCATATTTATCCCCCCGTGCTAAAATCAGGCACGGGGTGTAGGAGGGGTCAAATAATGATGCCATTATTTAACGCCTGGGTCAGGGCAGGTGTTAGGGGACCTGTGGGCCTATTTCTGTGGTGGAACACCTTAAAATAAGCCCAGAGGTGCCCTCCCCAGGTCCCAAGGACACCCCCACCCACACCAGAGGGACAGCGGAGGATGGGGGACCCCATCCCAGGTAAGTATAGGTAAGTACAGGTAAGTATTTTTTTTAAAGTGCCATTGGGGCCCTGAAATGAGCCCCCCTACATGGCCCTGGGTGCAATGGCTAGGCCCAGGGGACTCTGGTCCCCTGTGCTGGCCATTGGGGTGGTGGGCATGACTCCTGTCTCTTTTAAGACAAGAGTCATGTGGTATCGATGGTTTTGCATCAGAAAATGATGCTTGGCTGGTTAAAGTCATTCTTTTTTACTCTAACCTGCCTGATGTCATTTTTTGGTGCAAAAACCCCCTTTTTCCATACCGCCTGTCACCACCCAGCTAACATCATTTTTTTTATGCTAACCTACCCTTTGCAACGGCTTGCACTATTCCATGAATATGGTGCCCGGCTGGTGCTCAGAAATGGTGCTGAACTTTTTGGTGCAAAACTGTATTAGTGCAGTTTTGCACCAAAAAGTATAAATATGCCCTTAAATTTGTTGTTCAACTATGGAGAGTATTATTTTAAAAGAAATGTTCCAGGTTAATGTTGCCCATCAATAAGAAATAGAAATTAGCTGCGAATAAGTAAGCTTTGGAGAAAGCAAACATTGCAAAAATTCCATACTGCACGACGAATCACTGAATGGAATTTTTGGGCTTTAGTTTTGCTTTTAAGTTTGTTACCACAAAGAGTGTCTATTGTTTTAATGACCTATGAAGCCTGTATATTTTAAAATAAACTGTACATGCCCTTCCTATTTGTAGAGGGTTAGCAACCTTCAAACGTAGATGTCTGGGTAGATGCCTTTGTTGAAAGTAAATGCATTTTTTCCCATTCTATAAAATCCCCCAAAAACACTCTTGAAATAAAAAAAACAAGTAAATGCGTGTTTAATAATGCGTTGTCGAGGGGTGTTTTTTTCTCCTTCGATTGAGATCACTGTGTTAGTAATGTTTTTTATGTTCTCCGCAGATTCGAGCTAATTACTCATACAAATCGTCGCTCCTTCGTGATGATGGGCAAGTAAGTGTTTGGCTGATAAAGTTAAAAGTCCGCAGCCCTCCAATGTACCAAGGAGTTTGTTAAGCATGCTTTTGCTTCCAATAACAGTAACAAAATAGCAAAACAGAATCGTGGCTAACGACCTTTGCACTTTATCTATTGTAGATTTTTAGGGAGTTAGATTAATCAAACCAAATATTCCAGAAGACATATAAAATCAAACATACTTCAAAATACTGTTTTGTGCCTTGTATTCGGCTGTTTTGTGCCTTGTATTCAGGAAACAGGTATTGTGACATGAAAATGTATTACTTTTGGGCTCGTTTTTACAAATGAATACATGTGTGTGACAAAAGTAACTTGCCAATCTGCAGTATCGTATGCAACCTTGTCCTATAAAACGTGTGTGCCTAAAACGTTCGATGTAAAATGGGGATATATGATTTGAAGTGTACTCGTTAAATGTATGTATTGCAAATCCAGGCGATTCTCTTGCCATATGAGTGCACATAGCAACAGTAGTGCCAGAATTGTTATTTGGCAACACTTTCGTATAAGGTTTGAGCCAACTACAATCTATACAAACATGCTTAATAATATTTTAAATGTGTTGCCCAAGAGACAGAATTTTTTTTCGCTATGTCAGCTTAAAAAACCTTTTTAACATTTGCTAGTGGTAAAACCTGCAAATGTTTTACTGTTTCGTGTGAAAATCAAGACTTTGCAGACATGGACAATCACACTTGCAAACACCATGATCACAAGCCTGAGGGTACTTTAGGTAGCAGTAACGTTTGTTATGTGCCTACAATGATTGTAAAATATAGAGATATATTAGTTGTGTGCACGTGCTTGCACATATATCTTTCCTCTTCTCAGGCTCCTTGACATGTCAGGTTTTGCAGGTTGAGAAAAAGACACACTAATACTTTATTGGAATACAGATCTTTCAAGAACTTTATCCTGTCTGGGTAAAGATGGAAGATGGTCTCATGGCCATTGTGCATGTGGTCAGACCTTTTAGATAAGTGTGGGAGATTTCTGGGCTCCAGGGGTCTTTTTACTGTGCCAGACCACTTCATTTTTTCTTGAAGGCTTTAATACAATATTCGTTTTTCAGTGTGGAACTCAAATATGAAACTGAATTGCCTGTCCCGCAGCTTTGATGGCTTTATCATCATGTTTCTTTCGAGGAATACAATGGGAAACTAGCAACTTCAGGTATCTGGTCACATTCCGTTGAAAGCACAAGGTATGAAAAAAAGATCTAGGTTTCGGTTATTTGGTTAATTGGGAGACAATAGAATACTACCTTCTGAGTTGGACTTTGGGTAGCTCAGAGTTCCAGAAATCATTAGAAGGGTGCTGTATGGGCTTTAATCTGTTTTTCTGATTTTTTCCCACAGAGATTTAACCATATTTCATAATTCACTGAGGTATTTGACACGAACAGGTTGAAGTTATCTTACTGTGTTCCTCATTATTATCACGTTAGATGGGGATTTACGTGTCAACCAAAAATATTTAAAAATGTAATTGATGTAGTGAGCTTACTTCCGCTTAGGGGAGCATGCGCTGAACTAGCAAAGGTGCCATGGGACCAGTGTAAGGAAGGATGGACCCCCGTATCAACAGTCGTGAACTACAGCCAGGATTTTGGTGTAGAGTGCCTCTCACACCTGTGGTCCTGGTGCCACCACACCTATCGCACTGCTGATAGCAATGCTGTGGGTGGTATGTAGGTAGTACCGGAGTTGTGATCTCTGGGAAGTACAGCAGGATATGGCTTTAGCCTTGAAGGTAAAGTGACCCATTCTGATCAGTTTGGCTACTGTCTTGAATGGAAAGTTCACAACAATCAACGGGTGTGCATTAGGTGCGGCCCATTTTCCACGGGGTCGTGTAAAATCAGCTGACAGACTGTATTGTGTAGAGGGAACTTTACAAGCACGATCAGAAACTGAGATGCACTAGTATAAAAAGAGGAAATAATTTCCTTCTTAATGTCAGCAAGCAAGGAGTTCAGGTTCTCTCATTGGTTTAAAACCAGATTAAAAGTCACTGAAATTTACTTTTGATTTCAGGCGATCTTGGAGTTGCAGAGATCGCCTGTAAAACAATAGGAACGTGAGAAGAGTAAATTAAAGTTGGTTAAAAAGAAAACGAACTATATTAATACAATTCGGAATAGGAGAATACATGCTTTTGATAATAAAAGTGCAATGTTTATCGCTGATTGATCACTGTCTCCGATAATGCATTTAGTTAGCTAAGTGTTTAATATGTGACTCAATTTTGTTTTATTTTCGTATTTGATATAATTACTCAATCCCCAGTTCTGAGTCATAGTTATCTTGCACTGTACATAAAAGCCGTTCACCAAATTCTTAGCATTTGTGAAAAAATATAAAAGCCTCTAAGCAGTCTTCGTGATATTTATAGTAGTCTGTTGCCATCTAGTGGCTACAAAAGGAAAGAGGTCCATCATTGAGCAAGCTTAAACCATTGAGCTTATTGTCACCACGTTTAAAGTTGTGTCCTTCATGATATTGTTATGACTGCAACACGATGGGCCATTATGAGGGTATGTGGTACAAGAAAGAAATGTCGCGATTTTAAAACAACTAAACTATCGCAGGCGATGTTTTCTTTATTTTCTGACCCAGAGACTTACTTGCAAAAATAACAGAGTGGGATGATAGCATAAATAAGCAGCAAACATGTACATTAGCTGTTTTCAGTGCATATAATTACGAATCAATATGCTGCATACTCTTGTCAGGCTAATGTTCGTGTTTTACATAATTTGTACTCATGCTAAAAAAAAATAAGCTTTTTGATACAACTCGATTTTTTCCATTCTACAGTGCACCTGGTTCCAAGATTGACCACCCCACCCTACAAACATACAGTATGTTTGTAGAAGTCAATTTGTAAGACCAAGAGGAGAATCTCACCATCAGAGTACCCGTGGGCCTGCATGGCCCACAAATGTAAAAGCCTTCTTGGGTTTTTGAGAACAATAATATTTGGACCATATTTAAGAAAAATTACTCACAACTGCGCTAGCACAGTTATGATCATTGTTTTTTAACGCAAGCTAACACCATTCCGTAATGCCATCCGTTCACCATATTTAAGAAATGAAGAACAATGGCGCTAAAGAATGGCTAGAGTCTCAAAAAAGACGCTAGCCAGTGATGGATGATGTTAGGGGAAATGGCGCTAGTGTGTAAAAATGACGGTAGGTTGATTAGCGGCAAACCCCAATGCCCACCACTGGAGATCAGTGTCCCCAGGACGATCCCAACATACTCAGTGCCAGCCACTTATGCATGTACACTTGCATGCAACTTACCTGGGATGGGCACCTTCTATTGTAGTGTCCCTGTGGTGTGGTTGGTGGTAATGTTAGGAGTTGGGGTGGGCATCTTTGTGCACATTCCATGTTGGTTCCCCATCAAAATCGGCCTACCAGCACATTAACGCCTTGTCTGACCAGGCGTTAAATAATGACGCTAATCGGGCTTAGCCTCATTATTTAGGTCCACCTCCTAGGTGCACGTCATTTCAGCGTCAGGAGTTAAATATGGCGCTGGGGGAGCTATGTGTAACTTTTAGGAAGGGAACGCCTACCTTGCATCTCATTGTCGTAATGAGACGCAAGGTGGGTTGGCTGTTCCTGAAAATGGTGCTAACTACAATATTTTGATGCTAGACGGGTCTAGCGTGAAAATATAAATATGGCGTTAAGTTAGCGCTGCTTTAGCATAGAAATAAATTACGTTAAGGTGTCGCTAACTTTCTATAAATATGGGCCTTAATATTTTGTGGGGAAGTGAAAATTAAAATATGTCATGTCATTTAGAATTCAGATTTCCCTTTCTTTTTGTGCTATCATGTCTTGTCATTTTATAATTTAGAGGGCCTAACATTGTGAAATGACAGGTTGCCATATTTCATTTAAAGCTGGTAAAATGAGTGCTAAAGGAGTATCTTTAGGACAGGGCACAACTGTCTGCATCTTTATTTATTTTGCATGTAAACATCGGCACTTAGAAATAATTAATTTTGTTGTAACTTCCAACTGCTGCTCGAAATGAAGTTAGATATGCAAAAATAGCTGTATATTAGGTGCTAATTATTCCCAGGTATATATACTTTCTTAATCATATTACCTTAAGGAATTCCCAGCTGAACTTCACACCCTCGACTGGCTTTGCAATGCTTGTTAATGAACGTGTTTGCTCATGTACCATATATTTCTATCATTAACAGGACACAGAACAAAAAAGCGGAATTGCAGTTAAAAATACGATTTTAATGTCATGTCAAAATCATTGTTAAACATTCATTGTCACTTCAAGGAGACCAGTTTTTAAATCACCCATGTGCTTAATTATCCTAATGTCCATACATTTACTTTGCAATTTTGTAATCATTTCTGTACCTGTAGCAGGTGAAATCTCTGGCTCATTTACCACCAACATGAAGAATTCCATCTTAATTTTTAATTCCAGTGGGACTAACACCTCCTATTTCCGTCCATATTGAAATTAATCCATAACTTACAAATAGGCATGGGCAAAATGTCGTACATGGCGGCATATTGTCTTGTAATTTCTACCTTTCTACATCATGCTTGTTACGTGAAATAGCTGAGATTCTGCCATAACTCCAAACGGTGTGATTGAGAAGTCATTTAGGTAACATCCCATTGTGACATCATGGAAACAACTTGAATAAACAGAACACAAGTGGCTGTTGCTCATGTCACATATGATTTTGAGCTTTTTAAATAGCGCAATATGTATCCTTACATTCAAAATGAACATTAGGAAATATATTTCAGAAAGAAATAGCACAGAATGCAAGACTATCATTTAATGTAATTTTATGTAATTGTTGGGTCCTATGCCTTATTGTTTGCTAAGGGAATTAATCAAATATCACCCATGTCTACTTAAAATGGGAGACAAAGAGACTGAGAGTTAATTCAGGTATTGGCAGACTGTGTTGTTTTTGGCTAGTGAAACAAAGGCATGCACTGGTAGACTATAGACTAGGCCTGAGTTAACTAAAAACTACATGAGATTCTGTGGCATTCCATGAGTGGCGGAACTCTGGTGTATAGCACTGCTCATGCTGATTTTTAGCACTGGGAGCTTGTCCTGCACTAAAATCAGTGTGAATAGCACTATGTGGTGCACCAGTAGATGCTACTTCTTTCTGCCACTCCAGTAGATTTTCTACTCGAGAGCCAACTTGCTCAACAAAAGTGGCATCTTTCACAGCATGAGTAGTAGTGACCTGCCATGACTGCCCGCATTGAGAAATCTTGCGCTCAATTTTCTCACTCAGGTTTACCAGCTTAACGTTGGTGAGCTACAATGGAGAAAAAATTCTGCCATGCAGGGTTTGGCAGTTTTTCCTGAAGTCTGTGCTTCAAATTGAGCATGAAGTGGGCATAACTCTGCAAACTTCTCCAGAGGAGCAGAGTTTACCACCACCCCTACTACAGACCACCATATTTAGAGATATCCGCCTACTTCAATTAAATCTCTATATCTTCAGAGGAGCCACCACCAAAGGGGCTCCTCTGAGGGCACTCTAAGGAGGAGATTTGCAAACATTTTGCTCTGGCTTAGCATCACAAAAGTGATGCTAACCAGCATAAAATGTTTTTTTCCTAATTTACTTTCTAGAGAAAAACTTGTTTTGCACTGGAAAGTACCCTAAAATTAATGCAAAGCAGCGCATAGCACTACTTTGCATTACTTAGCACTCAGGTGGTGTTACATGGGTGGTACGTGGGTGCTACAAACAATAGGATATGGGCTTTTGCTCCAAAAGTTAACATCATTTGAAAGCAGGTGATAAAAGGAGAAATGTTTTCAATTCTGTTTTCTTTTCTGACATTGCATGTGTGCTGCACTGTGCAGCAGACATAAAATGTAGGAAAAGTTTTAAAGTGTGTGTAAGCATAGTATTTTGTACTGGAATGGTACTCTTCCAATATAAAACCTATGCTACACTCATGCACACACCCTTGCACTATGGCGCAAAGGTGTGTGCGTGGCACACAGCAGCTGAAATCAGCTCCGGTGCTAGGGAGGGGGGCGGAGAGTGCCATATCTTTGTAGATAGGGTGCTCTCCTGCTCCATCCCTGTCATGCAAAGCAGCACAGCCTTTTTGACTGCTGCAGTGCATTGCCTGACGGTTTTGTAAATCAGGGCCTAAGTTTACTGAGTGGCTGCCATGTTTCATGCAGCTGCTGAGCAAACATTGATGATTTTTCAAAAACAATCTACCAAATATGAAGTCCTGGGCATACTTACAAGTGACTTTCAGCACTGGAATGTCACTTTTTGTGATGCACCATCGGGGAAGGCTGCAGACTCATATCTACAAGTCCACTAAAAAACAATTTGTATGGCTTTTTATGGCCTTGCAGATATGGAGTAAGGCAATGAGGTGCAATTCATTGCATTGCCGTACTCTGCATCAGGGGGTGTACCATAGGCATTGCAGTGGATTTTCCCATGAAACACCCAAGGGTTTTGATTCATTCCCAGATTTACAAGATTTGTAAACCTGAGAATGCATCAAAGCTGTACGCCTCCCAAGGGAAGGCACAACAAGGAGAAATATCTTTATTTCTCCTTGTTTCTTCCTTTTGCTTTCTGTGCTGCATTTTGTAGCACACACAGAAAGAGGAAAAAGCCCTCATGGATTCTTTTTGTGCTGGATGATGTCCCTTCCTGCAAAAAACAATCCTGTGTGCAACGCAGGTACCCTTGTCACCATGGTACAAAAGTGGTTCAATGGTGCTTGTATCAGTGCTAGGCAGCCCATTGTGTGCCACAGAAGGGGGAGAGGACAGGAATTAGCTCTATTTTGTAGATATTTTGTGCATTCCTGCCCTTTCCATGTGACACAGGGCAATACAGTTAGGTGACTTGCTGCGATGCCCTGTGCCACTTCCCTTGTAAATAGGTCCCTTAGTTTTGAAAAACAAAATAATTGACAGCCTGGCAGTTTTTCCACAGGTTGTGAATGTCTTTTTTTAATCAATTCTGTTCAAGACCACAAAGTTTTTCCTGCCAAATCCCAAGAGGCAAAAAATGCTTTAAAGACCATTCAACTTTTACTGGATAGACAGTCTTAGGCACTTACGGGCATATTTATACTCTGTTTGCGCTGGATTTGCGTCATTTTGTTTATGTGAATCTGGCACAAACTTAACTCCATAATTTAAAGACATGTCTTGCGCCAAAATATTGAGGTTAAAGTAATTTTTTGCCTGCGGAAAACGACCTTGCGTCAATGTGTTGCAAGGTAGGCATTCCTAGGCAAATTATCACTCTATGGCCCTAGCGTCTTATTTATCCCCCTGTTCAAAAATCACACAGGCAGGGGATAGGGGGTCGAAAAATGGTGCAAAGCATTTTTTTAACGCCTGGGTCAGGGCATGCATTAGGGGACCTGTGGAACACCATTGAATAAGCCCACAGGTGCCCACCCCAAGCCCCAGGGACACCCCCACCCACACCAAAGGGACAGCAGGGGATGGGGGAACCAATCCCGGGTAAGTATAGGTAAGTACAGGTAAGTATTTATTCATTTATATTTAAAGTGCCACAGGGGGGGGCCTAACTTGGGCCCCCCTACATGGCACTGTGCCCAGTGGCAATGCCCAGGGGACATAAGTCCCCTGGGCATGGCTACTGAGCTGGGGGACATGACTCCTGTCTTTACTAAGACAGGAGTCATGTCCATGGGGGTTGTGCATCAAAAAAATAACGCCAGTCAGGTTAGAGTAATTTTGTTTTGATTCTAACCTGACTAGCGTAATTCCTTCATGCACAACCTCCAGTTTTCCCTACTCCTCCCCTACCCGGTTAGCGTCATGTATTTTGATGCTAACTGGCTTTAGCGCCGGCTTTTGCCATTCCTTAAATATGGGGCCCGTCTGGCATGCTGGAATGGCGCCAGTGGGCGCTATACTTTTTGATTCAAAGCTGCGCTAATGCAGGTTTCTGTTAAAAAGTATAAATATGGGCCTTAGACTGACTGACCAATGTCCATGGATCCATCAGCTTAAGGTTTCCACCAACTGAGTCAGTAGTGGGTTCCACCAGCAGAAATATGACTCTAAGGCCCATATTTATACTTTTTGACGCACAACTGCGCCAACGCAGTTGTGCGTCAAAAATTTTACCGCCGGCTAACGCCATTCCAAAGCACCATGCGGGCGCCTTATTTATTGAATGACGTTAGCCGGCGCTGCGGACTGGTGTGAGTCAAAAAAAATGACTCACACCAGGCAGCGCCGGCGTAGGGGAAAATGGAGGTTGGGCGTCAAAAAATGGGGCAAGTCAGGTCTGAGGGAAAATTCAGGCCTCAACCCGATTTGCGCCATTTGTTTTGACGCTCAACCTCCATTGACATGACTCCTGTCTTAGCAAAGACAGGAGTCATGCCCCCTTGCCCAATGGCCATGCCCAGGGAACTTATGTCCCCTGGGCATGGTCATTGGACATAGTGGCATGTAGGGGGGCCCAAATCAGGCCCCCCTATGCCACAAAAAAAAAACGAAAAAAATACTTACCCCAACTTACCTCAACTTCCCTGGGATGGGTCCCTCCATCCTTGGGTGTCCTCCTGGGGTGGGCAAGGGTGGCAGGGGGTGTCCCTGGGGGCATGGGAGGGCACCTCTGGGCTCCTTCTGAGCCCACAGGTTCCTTAACGCCTGCCCTGACCCAGGCGTTAAAAAACGGTGCCCATCAGGCTGGGCGCCGTTTTTTAAGGCCTGCCCCCTCCTGTGCGTCAAATTGACGTCAGAGTATAAATATGGGGCACAGGCCTTAAAGTCATTTTTTGGAAGGGAACGCCTACCTTGCATATAATTAACGCAAGGCTGGTTCCCCCTTCCAAAAAATGATGCACATGGTGGAACTTTGACGCCCGCGGGGTTGGACGTCAAAGTATAAATATGGGGCAGGGTTTGCACCGATTGTGCGTCAAAAAGTTTGACGCACATTCGGCGCAAACAGAGTATAAATATGCCCCTAAATACAATAGATCAACCAACAGTTTGGCCGACAGGCTTCTGTACCATATTTGTAATGGAGTTCCCGGTGTGCCAAACTCATATAGTCTGTTTAGTTTTGGACAAATATCTTTTACAAAAAACAATCGAATATTATCTACACGACCGCACTGCTTACAACTGATGTTGCTTTGTTACTTTGTAGCCAATATATTTATTTTTCAGGCGGTGGGAAAATGTTGGCCTTATCTGTTTGACTGGGTGCGGTATTTTTTGTGCAATTTTTCATTGTTTCTTGTACATCTGCAAAAGTAGGAACATTAAATAAAGTGATGGCAATTACATTTTTTTGTGACTAGGATGATAGGATGCGTGGCACGATGTTAGGTAACCTGTTTGTACTGGAGGATCAAAGAAGGGCTGTGGTTATAAACCTTACAAGATCGAATGTATGTGTGTGGGCATGTGTGAGTATGATGACTCAGAGCCCTAGCCGAGTATGAGTATGAGTGGGGTAACTGTCTTGCTATCAATACCTAAATTCGCTAACTGGTGGCAAGCTTAGGTTCTGTAGAATGAAGTACCCCCACAATGCACCTTTAGCAGCACATTAATACAGCAGTATGAGAAAACATTTGTAACTCTCAAACCACGCATTTCTGTTGCTTTCAGACCTCGGATTTATATACTTTGCCATACGTCCCTCAAATTAAATTGCTCTTAATGTAAGCCCTGTGTTAAAGTGGATTTGAACTTTAACCCTCCAGTGTCCGTCTTTCAAAACAAAGACAGCTGCTGCAGAGTTGTGGTCAGAGGCTCTGCACAGGTTACACATGAACACGTATGGAGATGTGTGTGCACGTGAACCGGCTGAGCAAGAGAGACTAATGTTTGACTTATAATTTCATTGGGAACCCAAGAAGAAATATCCCATTTCTTCTTCTAGGTAGAAGTGCAAAATTTGCTTAAACAGTTTTGTACTTTGGACATAGGGGCGTATTTAGCTCCAGATTTACTAAAAAGTGGAGCAGCGCGTTGTTGCGCCAAAATTAGAAGCGCTATGCTGCGTCTTTCCAGAAATGAAGGGATACACTATGGCCCGTATTTATACTTATTTTAGCGCCGCATTTGCGCCGCTTTTTGGCGCAAAACGGTGCAAACCTACAAAATACAATGGTATTTTGCAAGTTTGCGCCGTTTTTGCGTCAAAAAACGACGCAAATGCGGCACTAAAAAAGTATAAATACGGGCCTATATTTATTAGAATACGGTACACCCCTGCATTTCTCCCTGGGCTGCCACTAAATTTAGCTGCCAGTGCCAACGCAGGCATTCTTGCACCATACATTGTGCAAGGATGTCTGTGTTGAGGAATTTGATTGTTTATGTGCGGAAAGGTGTCCCTTCCTGTACATAAACAATCACTAATGGCCATTTGGCACTTCTATGTGTGCTCCAGAATGCAGCACACACAGAAGTGCAAAAGCGTCATTTGGAAATGATTGTTTATGTGCAGGGAGGGACACCATCCCACACATAAACAATAATTTCTGGTATTTTGCTTTTTCTATGCGTGCTATAGAATGCAGCACACATAGAAAAAGCAAAAAACAAGGAGGAATAAAAGTATTCCGCCTAGTTTGGCCTTGCTAATGCCACCCCTGGGGTGGTGTTAGATTTTGGTGTAGCCTCAGGTTTACGAAAACACATAAATCTAGAGCAGCATCAAAATGTAATGGGTGTTGCTGTGGCACCCATTGCACGCCCCTTCCACACAAAGTGCTCCATGTGAAGATGCCGTATTTACAAGGTGTCGTTAAGCCCCGAAAAGTGGCTTAATGCCACCTTGTAAATACGGCGGACGGGATATTGATACCGGAGCGTCACGTAATGAGACACTCTGGTGGCGCTAGGGGCTCATAAATATGCCCCTTAGAGTTTGGCGGGTGTCATGAGGTAAGTTAGATTTGGCAAGGTAATTACCACAGCCACCCTGGTTGGACCACCGCCCTCCATTTAAGAGCATGTTCTGCAGAGATTTCTATGCCATTTGAGGAGCTCCTGCTGCGGCGGCTCCTCTTCAAACACTTCTTTTTTGTTTTTCAAAAACAAACCCCAAAATTGGGAGTATGGTTTTGAAATATAAAATACTAATGATCGTGACACTCAGGGAGTTCTCTCCCAGGATGTGGGAGTCAGTTTTACTTTTTTAAAGTTAAAAACCGCCTGTCTTTCTCTTGTGTCTCTGATCAGAAGATGAATGTATCAGAGCATTAACTGTAAAAAGGATGGTTAGCCTGATTTACGTACAGTGACACCCCCAAACATCTATGTAAGGTTTCTGCTGGTAAAACCTTGGGATGTTCGCGCCAGGGGAAATATGGCTGTCCATCAGCTCCAAAATTGAGGACCCAGACTGTCAGTGAGAGGAACATTTTACTGTGGCATGTTTTTGGTGGCGTGCACTATCCACCGAACTCTAAATCACACTGTAGACTACCTAAATTATAACACTGCATTGGCATGAGATAGTATGGTCTTTAAAGTGCCCTTTCCAGACACTTCTACGGTACCAAACTCATATCAAAAGTGAGATTTACTCTATATCACTTATTTTATGTACAAGGGCTGGTGAGGAGGGCAAGTTCAGGCCCCCGTAGCTTCAACTCTACACAGGAGAAGCAAGCAACTGTGACAGACACTACAGCTAGGCAACCGCTAACAAATAATGGTGTAATGGGGGCAGTAGGCACCACAGGCACAGCTCTATACCTTAGCACATAAATAAATAAATAAATCACATATGCAAATTGATCGAATGACGCCGGAGATATTTGAGTTGATATTAGTTGACATTTAAATCTCTGCAGCTGGTGCCCTGGTTGTCATGGGCACCTTGAGGTCCAAAGATCCCAAGTAGGATTATTAAATCTCCCCTGAGCTGTATGTTTGGGGTCCCCGTGGTGACATGGAGCACCACTGAGTAAAGTATTAAACTGTCCCCATAATCGAGAGACAGGGTTGCCAGCAAGTGGCACCTGTCAAGGGAGCCCCAGGGTCTCATTTCAAGTACCCTGCGATGAATCATGCCAGGGGTACAGCAATTATGCTGCCTCCTATCTTCTCAGGTCTCAAGCAGTAGAGTTGTGACTGCCATAACCTGCTTTATAAGAATGCATTCTCTCTTCTTGATCACATACGCAGCATGTACCCTTATCCCTTATAGTGAAAGAACTCCATGGTATTGATAATAAAAAATAAACTAAAATAGAAACTCAGAAAAGTAAAGTAACAAGTTTCACATTTACCTGCAAGAGAAGGAAATAAAATGAATTCTCTAACCCTCATATGTAACCTATGCATGCCTGAAACCCAATTCGGGGACAAGAAATATCTTTCTAGGTCAATTTTGATAATATCCTTAGGTACGGAGCTTGACTTCAGTCAGGGGTGCATAACAAATTTCCTGAAAGCTAATAGTAAAGAAAAATAAAAAAGCTCTCTGTTTGCTCAAGACGCTACCCCAAGAGGTGTTCCTCCTTCATCCCCCTAACCTGTCTTCCATACCTTGAAATCTGCTGTTGGGGCCTCTTTCAGAAAGTACACACCATACCACCTCACTACTTGGTTAGATGCAACTCGTACTTCAAATCCAGCACAACGGTCCTAAGATGCAGATGCTTCTCTAAAGCAAAGTTAGAACACAGCAGGTCTTCCACAAGGATGATTTGTTTAACAGCAGTTAGGTTACAAATGATAGAATGATGCATAAGAGTATATAGTCACTATTTGTGACTATTAGTTTTGCTTTATATAGCCTTTCCTTTGCCCAGATAGTTCAATATGAACAGTAATAGTTATCCTCAAACACTCGTTATGGTGTTTCATATCAAAGTCAAATTAATGAGCCACATTTCAGGTATAGAAAACATTACACCACGACAAGATGTAGCTTCTTGGTGCGTGACATTTGAGGAGAAATGAGCCAGGAACTTTTGTTCTACTAGAAGGTTAGATAGACAAAGAAACAAGATGCCAGTGTCATTGTCTTCTTCAGTTTTGTCAATGCAATACATCAGGAACTGAAGAGAGGCAGTTTAAATAAACAACAGGGCAAGATGGCAGCTGGGATTTCCACTTTTTGTGCGAGCTACCGTTCTTGTGAATCTGAACTCACCAGTAAAGCAACGCTAGTTTTCTTCTGGACACGTGCATGATGTCTAGACGTGTAAATGTAAGGAATAACAGTTTTGAAGAGCTAGTAGCTCTTCCTCTGCAATCTCTTCAGTGTCTGTATAACATGATTGAGGTCTCCCAAGCTTATTGGTATGTGTATTTAGAATGCCACAATGACCGCAGAAGGATGTCCTAGGAGTCATTGTTACTGCATGCCCAAGAATCCCATCCTGATTACCGACAGAGACTCTTGTTTTCTCTTCTAGAATCATCTGAGTGCTGGGTCAGCAGGGTAAGGAAACAACTACAAAGCTCATGAGCATGTCCCAGGAGGGCCAGGGCACTACTAATGTGGTTGAACATCGCTGCCATTAAGCAGCCTCGTGACTCCAGAAGGCACTCAGGGGCATATTTATACTCTGTCTGCGCCGATTGTGCGTCAAAACTTTTGACGCACATTCAGCGCAAACGTTGCCCATATTTAAACTTTGATGCCCGAGGACGACAAAATACTGCCATGTGAGTCATTTTTTGGATGCGGCAACCCGCCCTGTGTTAATCATATGCAAGGTAGGCATTCCCGTCCAAAAAATGGCTTACACGGCCGTGCGTCGTATTTATGCTTTCGGGCAAAAATGACGCAAGGTCGGGAGGCGGAGCCGGAAAATGACGCACAGCCCGATTTGAGTAAAAAATTAACACCTGGGTCAGGGCAGGCATTGAAATGGGGCAAACACACCTGTATTTAATCAGAACACACAGAACAAACAGCAGAGCAGCAGACCAGCAACAGGGAGCCATGGAGGTGATTCTAATCCAGCGTGCACGCAGACGCAGAGCCCAGCAGCAACAACAGCAGCTACAACAACACCAGCAGGGACCCCAAAGGCAGCGCAGAAAGCAGGAGAGGATATTCCGCCCCCGAACCACCCTTCATGGCCTCAGGGAACACGACATCATCCAGAGGTACCGGTTGAACTGGCAGTCCATTTAGCAGCTGCTGCGCAACATTGAACCGCAGTTGGCCCCCACTTTGCTGACACCCCGCACCATCCCAACACAAACCAAGCTGCTTGCCGTACTTCATATGCTGGCAAGTGGCTCTTTCCAAACAACAGGTGCCCTGGTTGGCGGAATATCACAACCATCATTCTCTGCCTTTTTGCCCAAAGTACTGGATGCCATCATTGGACTGACACCCGCCACATCTGCTTCCCTAACACACTGCAGAAGCAGCAGGAAACAAAACAGGGGTTCTACCTCATCAGTGGCTTCCCACACGTCCTTGGTGCAATCGACTGCATACATGTACGCCTTGTACCACCTGCTGCAACTGAACACCTCTGCCGCAACAGGAAGCACACACATTCCATCAACGTGCAGGCCATAGTCGATCACCAGGGATTGATCACCAATATCGTGGCTAAATATCCTGGGAGTGTCCATGACTCATTCATCTTCCGTCACTGCACCATCAATGAACACTTCCAGGATGGACGGTATGGCAATGGACTACTTGTTGGTAAGTACAAAAACCTACTTATATAGACACTGCACAGCAACCCTCTAGGACACACAACACATACACCACAACAGCAACATGTGAACAGGAACATACTGAGGTCATGACATTGCTAGCCATGTTTCTTAGGTCACCATTGAACCTGTCACACATTGGAAATTACTGTACAGCCTAATGTTAAGACGTCAAAGATCACAACGTGTGGAGTGGGTTGCCCAAATGTCAACTTGCAAAATGTAAGTGTCCCAATGACCTTTACATTAATCCATTGCCTAAGTCTAAAGGTATGGGATGTCCAGGGTACATTGATATGAACGTGTTAACAACACTGTCAATTTTAACAGTGTATGGAACTATCATCTCACCCCCAGTGAAGACACACGGACACCTGTATCACAAGTCACAATGCTAGGGAGGGCACACTGTACTGCAAATCCCAAAACATACTGCTGACAAACGGTTAGCAGACAAACACTTGTTCAGCCAAGGAAACAACACAATGCAGATGGTACATCCTACAAGCCTAGGATGCTACATTATTACACAAAAGAGTCACAGACAACAAAAGACAACTACTGCCATGAAAGGTCATTTCAATAGGGCCAGCTACATCAATATGATCCCAATCATTTTCTCTTGCAGCTGATCAGGGGTATGGCATCCAGCCATGGATTATGACACCATTTGTCAACCCAAGTACTGCTGCAGAGCGTGCCTACAACGACGCACATAGGAGGACACTCAGCATTGTCGAGAGGACCTTTGGCATCCTCAAGTCAAGGTTCCGGTGCCTCGACATCACTGGTGGTAGCCTCCTATATTCGCCGGAGATGGTCTGTAGGATCATCCTAACATGTGCAATATTGCACAACATTTGCACCAAAAGGAACATTCCCCTCCTGGAACCAGAGCCACACATGCCTGAAGAGGAGGAAAAGGAGGATGCTGGCCTGCAACATGAGGGGGAACTACAGAACACGGCCGTTGGTATATGCAGGCGGCAACAGATCGTCAACAATTTCTTTTGAATATGATCACCTTCACCACTTTAGTTAACGAATTTAAATAAACACCTATTATAATCACCATATAATGGTCTGGCTATTCCTTTTTGCACACCTCCATCTCTACTTATCAGAATAAGATTGTTGCCTCATGGAGCATTGCTGATATACTGAGTAGGACACTGAACATCCCAGAGCTAATGTGATGCCTAACATACAATGGTCACATACACACACGCTGTTAATGACATATATCATGTACATTTCTCCTTTGAAGGCCAATAGCAGAGGACCACAACTATTTCACACATACATGTTGAAACAAGGTCCAACGCAGCATATGACAGACAACTAAGACACCATCACTCAATAAGGGGAAAACAAGCCTCATACATGAGGCAGTCAATGTGCTTTGGCATCAGTAACAGGAATGCCTGACAAGACCCTTGACAGCAGTAAGTTCAACTGCATCCAATATTTGCAAGGACTATCTGTGACCAGAGTCCCATAGAAGCAGAACATAGACAGCACAAGTGCCACACATATGAGCAGCATTGCACACATGACATTCCATGTACATGTTAGCCCATTTCCTAACTCTTGACACACCCATGCACCTGGTCACAACCCACCTGTCGGAAGAGGTCCCTGGAATACTAAGACGTGTACCCTGATATTCCCTCCTCTACACACACAGACCAACATTAGCAAACCAGTGTGCTACACCCTTTCCTATGGTATGCCATTGTCATGGAACATCTGACTGCATGGACGTCAGGTTAATTTATACACTGGCTTCTTGTTTCCCACTGCCACTGCCATCCCCGAAGGCTAGAAGATCTCCAGAAAAGACCGCACCAACCAGGTAGGAGGAGGTATCGCCATCGTCTTCAAAGACTCCATCAGCGTCACCACCTCCACCGAAGACACCCCTCTCGCCGCTGAACACCTGCATTTTCAGATTCGCACCGATCCGAGGACCACCCTCAGAGGATCCCTCGTCTACCGTCCTCCCGGCCCACGCGCCCCTTTCAGCGACGCCATTGCCGACTTCATCTCCCCGCACGCCCTCGCCTCGCCGGACTACATCCTCCTAGGTGACCTCAACTTCCATCTGGAACAAAACAACGACCCCAACACCACCACCCTGCTCGACAACCTCACCAACCTCGGCCTCAAACTACTGGTGAACACCGCCACCCACATCGCCGGACACACGCTTGACCCCATCTTCTCTGCCAGCAAACACGTCTTCTTCAGCCACGCCTCCGCCCTACACTGGACCGACCACAGCTGCGTCCACTTCACATTCCGACGCGAGACCCGCCACCTCCGCACCCAACCCATCCCTCGTCGACAGTGGAACAAGATCCCCGAAGAGCAACTCTTCTCCGCACTCGCCGCCAACCCACCCACCCTCACCACCGACCCCAACGACGCAGCCCTCAACCTCACAAACTGGATCTACAACTGCGCAGACATCCTTGCTCCCCTCAAACGCACGCATCGACAGACCAACACCAAAAAACCTCTCTGGTTCTCTGACACCCTCAAAGAATCAAAGAAAACTTGTCGCGCCCTTGAGAAAGCCTGGCGCAAGGACCGCACCACTGACAACATGACCGCCCTCAAGAACGCTACCCGCGAACACCACCACCTGATCCGCGCTGCCAAAAGGAACTTTTTCACCGACAGACTGGACAAAAACAGACACAACAGCAGAGAACTCTTCAGCATCGTCAAGGAGTTCTCCAACCCCAGCGCCAACGCCAACGCCGTCACACCCTCACAGGATCTGTGCGAATCCCTCGCCACTTTCTTCCATCGCAAGATTAGCGACCTCCACGACAGCTTCGGACACCAGACCCAACCATACACCACCGAACCGGCATCCACGGCCATCACCCTCAACAACTGGTCCCACATCAACACGGAAGAAACCAAATCCATCATGAACTCTATCCACTCCGGCGCCCCTTCGGACCCCTGCCCGCACTTCATCTTTAACAAAGCCGACGACATCATCGCCCCGCACCTCCAGACCGTCATCAACTCTTCTTTTTCTTCTGCTACCTTCCCCGAATGCTGGAAACACGCCGAAGTCAACGCCCTACTAAAGAAACCTACGGCTGACCCGAGCGACCTAAAAAACTTCCGCCCCATCTCTCTTCTGCCTTTCCCAGCCAAAGTAATAGAGAAGACCGTCAACAAACAGCTGACCACCTTCCTGGAAGACAACAACCTGCTCGACCCCTCTCAAACCGGATTCCGAACCAACCACAGCACTGAAACCGCCCTCATCTCAGTCACTGACGACATCAGAACCCTGATGGACAACGGTGAAACAGTCGCCCTCATTCTGCTCGACCTCTCGGCTGCCTTTGACAGCGTCTGTCACCGCACCCTAATCACCCGCCTCCGCTCCACCGGGATCCAAGGCCAGGCCCTGGACTGGATCGCCTCCTTCCTCTCAAACCGTTCCCAAAGAGTTTACCTCCCTCCGTTTCGCTCAGAACCCACCGAGATCATCTGCGGCGTACCCCAAGGCTCATCACTCAGCCCGACACTCTTCAATGTCTACATGACCCCCCTCGCCAACATCGTACGCAAGCACGACATCATCATCACCTCCTACGCCGACGACACCCAACTTATACTCTCCCTCACCAAGGACCCCGCCAGCGCCAAGACCAACCTACAAGAGGGTATGAAGGACGTCGCAGATTGCATGAGGCTCAGCCGCCTAAAGCTGAACTCTGAAAAAACGGAAGTCCTCATCCTCGGCAACACCCCGTCCGCCTGGGACGACTCCTGGTGGCCCACGGCCCTCGGCACCGCACCGACCCCCACAGACCACGCCCGTAACCTCGGCTTCATCTTGGACCCTCTTCTCACCATGACCAAGCAAGTCAACGCCGTGTCCTCCGCCTGCTTCCTCACCCTCCGCATGCTCCGCAAGATCTTCTTCTGGATCCCCGCTGACACCAGAAAAACCGTGACCCACGCCCTCGTCACGAGCCGCCTGGACTACGGCAACACCCTCTACGCCGGGACCACAGCCAAACTCCAAAATCACCTGCAACGCATTCAAAACGCCTCGGCCTGCTCATCCTCGACATACCCCGCAGCAGCCACATCTCCGCACACCTGAGACACCTGCATTGGCTCCCTGTCAGCAAAAGGATCACCTTCCGACTTCTCACCCACGCACACAAAGCCCTCTACGACAAGGGACCGGAATACCTCAACAGACGCCTCAGCTTCTACGTCCCCACCTGACTCCTCCGCTCCTCTGGCCTCGCACTCGCAGCTGTCCCTCGCATCCGCCGCTCCGCGGCGGGTGGGAGATCTTTCTCCTTCCTGGCGGCCAAGACCTGGAACTCCCTCCCCACCAGCCTCAGGACCACCCAGGACCACTCCGCTTTTCGGAGACTTCTAAAGACCTGGCTGTTCGAACAGCGATAACCCCCCCTTTTTCCCCTAGCGCCTTGAGACCCGCACGGGTGAGTAGCGCGCTTTATAAATGTTAATGATTTGATTTGATTTGATTAGTTTCAAAGCCCTGTTAGCACCTGTAGATTGCTTCCCGTGTGAAAATGTCTGTGTGGCCCTTAGAATGCAAGTCTCACCTACAGGACTGGAGAGAAACAGATGCAGCCCACACCTGTGATCACCTCCAGGCACACCACCCATTTCAAAAAGCACTGCCCCTGCTGATGCTTGGAACAGCATAGGAGTTGCCATTATGTCAAAAACACCGTTAAGCATTGATACTAATTAAGCTGTGTAACACAGCCACTGGGTTCATTTGTCACCTTCAAAAACACAGGACGTACACAGTTTGACATGTCAGCTCTCTAATTTGTCCTCCAAACAGTCTTAGTCAGACCACTGATTATGTAACTTGTCAAGTAGCTGGATCCTGAATCACCTTGCATTCTGTCAGCCTGACTGGTAACTGTCTGTGCGTCACACTAAAGTATCCCTGTGTCTACATATGTACCACACTTGCGCTAGCAAACCTCTCATTCATCAGGGGGTATTGGGCATGGGCTTCTTCAATGCATACACAAATACATTGTATAGCATCATCTGCCTTTTAACTGTACCATTTGAGTTACATCCTCTTGGAAAAGCAAAATTCATGGCCCATCCCTTGTCAGGGTTGCATTTATGCATGAATGACAAAGTGTGACAGTGTGACAGGCAGGGATTGGGTAAGGGGCTTGCAGCACAACCAGCAACCTCTGATAATGTCCATGAAAAATACACAAATGTCAGGACCATGACAGTTCACACACAGAATCACAGTGCTCACAACATAGTGATGGGCTGTGTGTGGTGAAAGCTGCGAGAATAATCAGCACAGAGGTTATGATGTTCCCAGATGCATTGGGAATTGCAGAGGCTAATCTGTGTACAAATGTTGTAATGACACCTGCTGGAACATGACACCTGAGACATTATCTCACTCAGCACACCAAGGTTGCCCTGTTGACTGTCTCATTACACGTCTTTAGTGACAGGGTGGGACCATCCACATGTTGGTTCACATGTCCACATCCACTTTACTCACATTGATCAACCAAGGATACTCAGTAGATACAGGAATAGCTGCCACTGACTCATGATGAGTCCTGGACCGAACTGTGACAAATTACACCCCAAACAATATACAGGATCATCATTGGACCACACACATGAACAAGACACCTATGTGCAATTGATCACTGGAAATATGTGGACACGTGCTGTCTTGTATGCTGGTCCACCACAGCCACTTGATAGTTGGAGCTCACTTCTATGGCCTCAACTGTCGTGTCATCATACATTTGAGATTCACCCTTGTCTGTCTGTGCAAACAACATGGTACCCACTTCCTCAATGCATGTGTATGACTCACTGTGGGATTCACCAACTGGTGCCTAGGAAGCTCTTACCAATACTCTAGGACATGGGATGTAGAGAATGTGGACCATTGACATGAACAAGCGTCTGCCATCCATCTGGTGCATGCTTTGTCACATGATGTGTCTACGTGACCCTAAATCTTGGAAGTCCACTTTACGGGTGTTGTTACATGTATGACTAACACATGCTCTCTCTCATTTCCACAATGACTTGCATCTAAGGATTGCACACATGGACGTCACATTCATACAAGCATATGTACAAATATGTTTCATGTGATACACACACACTTGGTCAACAAATACATTAGTTGCCAAAGCACACACTTTGAGCCAAAGGTATTTAGGTATTGTACATATGTGCGTCACATTGCTATCCTCTCCTTATGGCAAACATGCACAATTTCTACAACACATATTTGTAGGCCACACTTATGACCAACTACTGTGTTTTGTCTACATTTGTCCATTTATCTTGTGTTTTTGTTGTTTGTGGGAGTCTGTTGTGGGTAGTGGTAGTTTGGGGATAGTTGGGCTCTTTTAGTGGTTAAGTTTACTTTTCACCTGTATTTGTACCTCTACTTCCCCCTTTTCCCCTTTCTATTTATTTTACCCCTATTCCCTTTCACTTCTCAAGTATGTCTGGTAGGCCACGTCTTGGCAGGATGGGGAAAGAGGAGTTGGGGGGGTTCATCTGTCTTGTGTGCCATTTCTTGCCACTCACGATCAAGGCAGGGTGATACAGGGGTATCCAACAGAGGCTCGCAGAATCCGGTTGGGAAAGGTGCTGCATCACGTACAGCGTGTGTATGCTAGCCAGAGGAGTGACCACCAGCTGAAGCACCGGTGGGCTGACCTCATCACCAGGGAGCAGGATCTCTAGGACCACCTGGGAAATCATGATTGGTGGCACTGTTGGTGAGTACGAATCATGTTAATGTGCACGATTAAATGCTCTGTAGTGACATAAGGGGATTAGTACAATGTCTGCCAGCTAACTTGCTGACTGTGTGTAATGCTGGGGAAACATAAAGGGATAATTGATGCACTATGGCAAGGATCACAATTGCTAGGTGTCAGGTAGCACGTGCTCAGCAAACTTACAGGATACTTTTCCATGAAGGAAATTGGTGCGGCCTTTTTGTCACTACATGATGCAGAAAATGAGTGCTGCATTCAAGTCAATTGATAATAGCAAAGTGGCTCAGACATATGTCTCATGTGAGTCTGGTGAGTGTGGAAGGAAAGCGTTCACGGAAGTACTATGAATGTGTGGGATTATTGTGTTCCTTGATCTTTTTGGATACACGTCAGATCTGGACCTGAAAACATTGTGAAAAGGTGTAAGGTGCCCTCAGCTAACATCTTAGAATGTTTGTTGGAGTTAGTTGTGCCACATTCCAAATATGGATGGCATGCACATGGCTTCACATCTCCATGGTTGGTGCAAATCACCATAGCTGGGCCACATCAATTGAATCAAATGTAACAACAGGGGGGGGTACAAAAGTCCCTGCCCCTCCCTCTGTACTTTGTACCTATGTGTCATTAATGTGTCAAAGCCACAAGGCATGTTTGACTGCTAATGCAGTCCTCAAGTAACCAGGCTTTGAATGTCTCTCTTGGATGCACATGATGAGACTATTACACTCCATACTTTTTTCTGGTCACCAATTACGGGGCATGTTTGCAACCACATGATAGTTACGGCCAATGTATGTGTGCAGATATGTGTGTAACTGTCACAGGAGACCCATGCTATGTACAAGTTGGCCGTGATATATCAGATGCAGTACCATCATGTCTGAATGTCTGAATGGCTGCCATTTCCTTATTCAGCCTACACATTGTATATTTTTATGAAATTGTTGCGCTGTGCACAGATTTTGAACACATTTCTTCCTTCCATACCTTACAGGTGGACCGGAACCCTACACTGTGGGAGAGGTGGCAACCATTGAGGACCCCGACCACTCCAGTAAGTGTTGATATGTCTGTTATGTGTCGTGTTTGCTGGTTATGGACTCGTGTGAGTTGAACGCATAGCAAGGTGTGATGCGTTGGGCAAGCTTTTCTCTTGTTCCATGAGTGGGAATTCAGTTTCTCACATGTTTTGAGTTGGCCAAGGCGTATCCAATTGTATTATGTAGGGATTGTAGGCCATTCCTGTAGGCCCCACTGTGAGTACAGGGGTTAAGTCATGTGGATGACAATTGTATCACCAAGAGTCGCACTGGAAGTCAGCTCCAATTTAGTCAGCCTGTCAGACCCACATTATCCAAGATTGGTACAGCAAATTGCTTTCCAATAGACATCTGCTTCCCTATTTACCTGCGTAATTATGAAACAGTAGGTAGAACCTCCTAGCAGCATGTACTTCCACATGTAGTGCTACAAGTATGTGGAACCTGAGTGCTATGGCCTAGGTGTGCATGCAATTCATGATCATGGGTGTTCTAGCAACTATGTGTCTGATGTAAGTCAGGCCTCACTAGAAGTATATGTTGTGTACCAAGTTCTGCATTTCCTGACATGTGTGGCCCTATGATTGCTCTAGGGTTTGCTGACTCCTAATTGTTGATAGACCTTACCTGTGGTGTGTCTGTGGAGACAAACATGTGTGAAGTTTTCTATACACTCCTCGGTGTACATGTTGTTGGCAAATTATAGTTGTTTATCCACCCCCCCACCCTCAAACACAGGCATGGGTTTGTAAATGGGGTACCTAGTACTGATGCTACCAGTATGTTACACATACATGTGAATAAGTGACGGTTTGGTTGCAAACTAGTATACACACTCGGGTTTGGCACTTGGTACTATACTGGCAAGTCCAGTTACAACTTGCAGACCATGGGACTTTAGTTTTGCTTTCCGTACACTGACATTTGTAGCCCAGGTCTTGGCGGAGGATATGCAGCATGATTCTTAGCTGATAACTGGCAGAACTCAGATTGCAAGTCAAAGCCAGTTGTTACCCATCTTGTAGGTTATGGATGTGCTATGTGTGATGTGACCTTTGTAGTCTGGCCTGCAATGTACTTCCTCAGGGACATTCAATGATCTGTATTGTGATATGAGCTGTTACAAGTACAGTAGATGTATTTTCTTATCAACTTCTTGTGCCATTTCACACAATGCAGTTACTAATGTAGAATATCTGCATTTGTCTTCACATCTGCTAACATGACTCCAGACTAGGTCCGTGAATTCCAGCGCCGGGCCATGAGATACCAGCACATCCTGCTGGTGGAGTCGGAGTTCCGTAGGATGGCCCGGCGATATCGCCATTAACGGGCCTCCGGGGCATGGAGAGGCTTCCCACAGGGTGGGCCTACTTTGCCCACCACAGCCACCACCAGCACAACCACCAATCCGAGCCAGGTGGCCCCACCCACAGCTGGGAGTGTTGGTCCGACATCTGCTGGACTTCCAGGCCCCAGCATTGCCACCGGTGCAGGACAGCCCACTAGGCCTGGCACCACACCCACATAGACCTCCTCCACCGGTACCCAGACTGCCACAGCTCCATCTGTTGACCCTGCAGCCTTCAACCAAATGGAACATAAGATGGACCGAGTGCTTGCGCAAGTTGAGCCACCTGAGCCGGGATGTGCGCCACATTAACCGGCGTGTTAAGTCTATTAAGAGGACCCTCCGGAGGGCCAACCTCTAGACATTTTTAGATGGACATGATTCCCTCCCCTCCCTCCTCTTTCCTTGTTCTTATAGTTAGTGGGCATAGGAGGCTTAGTGTTAGGTTAGTATAGGCTGTTAGTTTTGTTAGTGTTAGTGGGTGGAGGGTCCACAATCTTTATATATTTACTTATTAAGTGTGTGGGTGGGTGGGTGTTGGGCTATGTTGGGGTTCTTGTGTGTTTGACAAAAAAAAAAAAAAAAACAACGAAAAAATATATATTTGTATAGGATAGTATAGTATGTGTTTAGGTTAGTATGTGTTGTCCTCCATGTGTCCCATCTCATAAGGGGGTAGATGTTTAGAACGTTTCGTCACATGTGATAAGTAAGTGTAGCTTAGGTTAGTTAGGGACAGTTGTGGGTAATGAGTAGTCAGGGTAGATTAGGGCAGGTAAGATTTTTCCCTCAGTTTCCTCATGTGTGATTAGCATTTAATAAATATTTGGTTAACCCTTAATAGTATAAGTTGAATGGTACTTGATCGTGGGTTTGGATTCAGTGTACATCAATTTTGTACCATAACATCTATGTCCTATGCTACAAACAAATCCCAACTGAGCTGTACGATTGGCAGCTAGCCCAGAGCTACCTTGCAAAGTGTCGACCCTTCGTTGCAACCACCAATCACAGTTTATATGGATGACAATGTGTTTCCGGTGATAAGTGTGTTTTGAAAGTCACAAACAGTGCTTCCAGACTTGGTATTGGGGAAACAGTTTTAGGTCTGACTGCAGTGTGATGATCATGGACACCCTTATAAGATGAGTTCTCATTGGCAATCTTGTATTCTTGTCTTCATGACTCTCATACATCATTTGTGACACAGTTCAGCATGATTACCTATTTGTATGTAAACTCAGACACCTTCATTTATGCAGTTTTTGTAGTGTTTGCTTAGATTAGTGTGCCATGTTATTTGTGTTATTTTTGCATGTTGACAACATTTTGCGGCTACTATTTGATGACTTAGATATCCCCTGAGGAAGCATTATTCTGTCCAACACAGCATGATGGTGTATGGTTTCTCACTTCATCAGATATGTCCCTCAGGATGGGCAGAGTATGATGCAATCATGGGCACTGTGCAGATTTCTCTGACTACATATTATCAGGACAGTTGTATTGACAAGCTACATAATTTGACAGTAGGCACATTTCAGTTATCTACTGCACAGTTGATATGTCACATTACCCAGAGACAGATTTGTTGTGTAAGTGCTATTTATTGAAAAGTGCTGCAGTGCTATCTGTACATTGTCCATGATTGTGAGTCCATTATAGTGACATCTTACATTGTGATCCAACACAAGGGTTTACCAAAATGCTTTTGACATACTGGGGTTGATGTTTCAGACAGTGCAGAGGGACAGCATTTGCCAATGAGTTGGAGAGAGACAATCACTGGACTGGGTGACAAGATATACAGTGGTTTGCAGAACAGTGCTTGAGTGAAGTTGTTGCAAGACTGGCAAGTTACAAAGCGCAGGACCTTGGTAAATGTGGGCCATGTGGCAGGGACTAGTGCTTCTGGGTCATTTTCCTTGTGAATGTGATCTGTTCCATGTCTTCTTCTTCTGATGTGTGTGTTGCCTCCTCTGTCCTTGTTGTTGTTGGTTGTGAAGGGGCAACACATACCTCAGTGTAAGAAGACGTGGAGTCAGACATCCTGGTCGCTGCTCCCTGTGAAGGTCTTAAGGGCAGTACTGCAGCAAGGAGGATCTGCTGGTTCTTGAGAATAGGAGCCACATCACGATGGTAGGCAGCCAGGTCGGCCCTGAGGGGGTCATTATTGCGTTTGTGCATGCAGTGGAAGGTTTGGGGTGTGAGGTGTTGTGGCAACTCCCTCACTGCAGTGGTGAATTCCTTGACAGTTTCTTGTAGTCCTTGCAGGATGGATGTTAGGGCTTGCACAGCTGCTGCCTGATCTGCAGATGACATCATGCACGAACGCACCCCCTCAAGGCTGGCTGCCATAGTTTGTATCCCCACCCGCACCTCCTTGGCCAGCTCCCGCTGTACTCCAACTACAGTTCTCTCAAAGCTGGTGCCAGTGTCGTCTGAGTCCTCAGCTGTATTGGAGCTGGCAGGTCTTACAATTGGGGTGGTGGGTGGATCCTCTGTGATGGCTGCTTGGTCTGTGCTCCTCCTTGTGACTGAAGGTGGGGTCTGGAGGGTTTCAAGGACCTTTTGGATAGTCTCCTGGGGAATGTTTATCGGCTCGTCATCCATGTCATCAGGGAAATCTGGGAGAGGCATATCTGCAGGAGATCCATCTTCCTCTGCAATGAAACAGGGTACAATTAGTGTGTCTGTGTTGTGGCAATTGTGATGTGACGTGCCTGCCTTTTGATGAATTCACTTTGTGATCTTGTTTTGTGTTAATTTCTCCAGTCCTTCAGATGGGCATTCTTCCAGGCCTCTGGCCCACCTGCGTGTCACATGTATGTTATTGAGTTATCAGACTTGTCAACCTCATCGCCTCTAGGTATTGGTTTATGCCAAACAGAGAATTGCCATCTTCTTTTCCTACTCAACCCTCCGTCTACATCCATTCTCATGGTGAGACCTTTCACTGGCTGTGGGTGTACTGATGGCCCTGGCAGCACACTTAACAATCTGGACCTGCCCCAATCTCTGATCTTTCACATCCACTTAAATGTAATTGACATGTGGCATATCCTATGCATGGCAATGTTATGATCTGATATGCATGTTGACATTGGTAATGTGTCCTGCTGATGTTGGGGAATGTGTGTTACATTGGAGTGCCCTGATAATCGTATCAGTGTCCTATTTGACTATGCAGGTGTATTTCAGTGACCAGTTACATGTGTCCCCCCCTCAATGCTGTTGTCTGAGCAGTATGACATTTGGGATGTTGCATTGTTACCCAGGCACAGGATGGACCCAGACATATGCAGCATGGGTGTGTCCTTAGTGCTGTGTAGCTCCTATTGTTGTTTACATTGGCTGATGTTTGCGACAACTATGGGCATTGCCATTTGACAGTACTGGGGCCTTTGTCTTGTTTCTGGGGATTCTTGAAGTTGTCATCCTCACCCCCTAATTTAGGTGTGTATGATCCATGGGGAGGTTACTGCCATTGGCTACTTGAGCTGCACACAGAGCAGAGGTGGTAGTGGCAACTGTTGTCGCAGTTACATTCCAGTTGTCGGTATGGTTAGAGGTTGTTAAGAGGGCCCTAGTTAATGTAGGGGTATGGTGGCTGACGTGTGCCGGGATGTCAGTTTGACGTTGTGGCCTTCCCTCCTGGCGTGGCTTTCCCTTTGCTCCATCGTTGGCATGACAGCATGCCCCCATGGGACTGTTGTTGGTGTTGTGTAATGGTGTGCCCCAGGTCTTCTCAGAATGGGCCATGCCCCCCTGCTGTGCCCTTTTACCCATGCCACTCCATGTATAAGATAACCTCCATGCATTTTGTGGTCAGTATCCCCCCCCGCTCACAGTTGACATTATTGCATTATAATTCCCCATGCGACTTACCCTGCATGTGCGTTGTCTCCTGGTAGTCTGTGTTGTCCAGTCCTTGAATCCCTGTGACGATCTCCTCAGGGATGACGGCTGCGACCATCTCCTCCATGTGGTCCAGGGCCTCCTGGTGTGCTGGACTCCCCCCTCCAGCCTGCAGTGCTGCCTTCCTGTTCCTGGCCATCTTTTCCTTGGTCCTGCGCTTGCAGTCATGCCAGCGTTTCTTGCACTCGATGACAGTTCTGCGTACTTCAGCCACACTGTTAATCTTGTCGACAATGTGTTGCCATATAGCCTCTCTCCTACTGATTGGCAACTTTGAAGTGACAAACAGTTGGTGCTGGTGTTCCGTCACCTCTTTAACCAGAATTTCCTGCTCCTCTGCACTAAAGCGACACTTTATTTTCTTCTTAAAAGTGTCCTGGTTCTTGTGTGGGTCCTCCTGGCTGATTCCTGGTCTGCTGTCATCTTCCTGGGGTCTTTAGTGGCATCTGGGATCCATTTTGGCTCTCCTCTGGGGAAATGGCAGTGTTCGCTGTTTTTTTTTTTACGCTATTGCGTAAAAAAATGGCGCAGATCCAGTTTGAGGGGTCGTAAATCGACCCACAGTCATTTCCGCTGCGTTAACGTCGTTTTGCTTTGCGACTTGACGCTGCGGTGTTCGTCAAAAATAATGACTCCCACTTGTGGTTTGCGCAGCCGTGCGTCAAAGTATAAATATGACGCCCGCACGGCGCACCAAAATGGCGTTAGCCGGCGGTAATATTTTTGCCGCAAAACTTCGCTGGTGCAGTTTTGCGGCAAAAAGTATAAATATGGGCCTCAGTGAGGAAGAAACAATGTCACCCTAACTCTCCTGGGTTAGTGATTTAATGACCTCAGGAGAAGTTTAACATCTTTGTAAATGTTCCCAGGAACAGATCTTTAGTACTCTGGTTGCATTAATGACTCCAGTTTTATGAATATTTTGTGCTGGGTTGGCATCACAAAAGTTCTAGACACCTGCACAAAATGTATTTTGTTATTTACTTTCAACACGGAGCTTGTTTTGCGGTAGAAAGTTGCCCCAAAGTAACAAAAAAAATGGAACACCTTTCATTCCCAAGAACAAGGATAATTAAGTTCATATAAGAAAGTGTTCTGGCAGGAATTACTTAGAAAAATATTTCTGACAATGCTTAACCACAATGCATAGAAAGAGAAAGACAGGTATCAACACGAATGATGATGATTGATTTATATTTCATCAATCAAATGCAAGGTCATAAGCTGATCATCCAATGTCACCAAAAGAAGGTGCTCCAAGTGACGATGCAGTGCTGGCCACACATTGTCGGGTTTGATGAACAACACGTTTACAGATTGGTCTGGTTAGACTGGCACCAGTCCTCTGTCCTGTTAGTTTTGCCTGTCTTTCTCTTTTGATATTTTGAGACTGACCCATTGTCTGCAATATTGTTCTAAATAATTCCTGATAGAACACTTCCCTATATGTACCAAAGTAATACAAAGCAGAATAAAGTTCTCCTTTGTTTTACTCTGCACTAAGAAGGTGATCCAAGGGTGATACATGGACATTCCCATGCAACCACCTATGGCGTTTGCAGCAAAACCCTACCTACTATCAATAGTAGACAGGGTTTTGCCATAAAAAATATTTCTCCTAACCTCTATCCAAGTTTAAGCATTGCATTTTGTACAGGAATGGCATCCTTCCGGTACAAAAACTATGCTAGAAATGAAGCAGACATCTTTGCACTATGATATAAAAATGTCTGAGTGGTATTAGGAAGTCTAATTATTAACCAGTGTGCTAGGGAAAGAGAAGGATATTGCCATATCCTAATAGATATGGCATTTTCATTCTCTCTCCCTCTCACACAATCTATGCTGCAACTTTGATTGCTGTCCTGCATTGCATGCCATCTTTGTAAATGTACCCCATTCTGTTTTAGGTCCTGATATTGCAAGGCAATATGGTAAAACAAACGAAATATGGTGTCTCTTTGAAATGTTTGCTCAGAAAAAATGTTCATTATTGAGAAGCTGTCAAAGACAATAGACCATTTTGTCAATAATAAAAATGAATCAGCATAATTATGATGATATGCCGAAATGATTATACCCACTAAAATGTTTATTTTCTCTTTTAATAAAGACAGAAGGCCTCGGATTTTTTAATTGCATGCCTTAAATTATTTGATATAGGCATATATACGGGGGTGACCATGCGTTTAGTGGCTAGAGTCTGCTGATCCTGTTAAATGTGTAGTTTAAGAGATTATTTATTTGATGTTCCAATTAGTTTTCCACATCCCATTTTATATATATTTAACATCTTTGTACGAGAGATTTAAACTTACATGTATTAACATGTTTTTCATCTTTAAAAAAAACCTGTGATTGAAAATCGATTTGTTGAGTGTTATTTGTTGCTAAAATTAGTTGTAGAGCGGAGCACTATGAGAATATGTTAAATTTTCAGTTTAGCTGAATGTCCCCTGTACCGTACTGACTGCTGGCAACCAACCCAAACCCTGTCAAATCAATACACTTAGTAAGGAGCAAGACACACACGAAGCTGATGCAATATGACTTTAATAAAACACGAGTATGAGCACCTAAACTAGCAATGACAGTTAAACAACAGACTACTTGCATGAACAATACTAGTACAAATATAAATATATATATATATATAGATATATAGATAAACACTTGATGCTGCGTGGTCTTCTGCTCCTAATCGCCGGTGGTGCTAGTATTGGACGCGCACCACCGCGTCAAATATTGACACTCTCCTTCTATATTGATAGGGCACTCCACAGTTGCTAAGAATAATTTATTGACATGCGAAGGAACGCGTTTTCGGCGTTTATGCCTTTGTCAACCTTGCAGTCGCCATTTTGAATTTGCCTTATACACCACATGATCGATTTTGCAATGTAATTTTTTTTAAATCTCACACACACAGTTTTTAAATATACTAACCAACATACACAATTAATTCTTCTGTATTTCATTAAATACATACTGATGTCTCATTATAAATTTCCAAATATGTTTGATTTCACTCGTGATTCTCTCCAAACAAAATACATAACAATGACGATAGTCATAAAATAAAATAAATAAATATAAATTAAACTGAAATAAACATATCATTAACATTACGACACCATATGATTGGATCACATTAAGGCCCCCATTACAACCTTGGCAGTCGGTGTTAAAGCGCTGGTAATGCCGCCAACAGGCCAGCGGTAAAAAAAAATGGGATCACGACCACAGCCACTTTAACACTCCGACCGCCACTGTAGTAGCAACCAGCACCGCGGCGGTCACTGCCAACAGACAGGCGGAAGACAATGTACCGCCCACCCCATTACAACCCGCCAATCCGCCAGCGGGGCGGTACCAACGCCATCAAAAGTACAGCGGAAACAGAACACAGAAGAAAAACCACTCACCTCTCGGCACTCAACGAAGAACCAGGACACCATGGAGCCCGAGTTATAGACCCTCCCCATACTGGTCTACCTCCACATACACCAAGAATATCAAAGGCAGCGGTGACGACCACGGTGAGTACTGCACCTAGCACACAGGGGAGGGGGGAGAAAATAGAGAGTGTAACAAACATGCAACACCCCCACCCCCACCCTCACCCACAACACCATACATACAAACACATGCAGCAACATTACATTTACACCCCATAACCCCCTGGAAGAACGCAAGGACAAAAGGAATTGAGTTAAACAGTGAACTTTTAGAAATAGGCAGATATATGTAACAAATTCAAAAACAGTATTTACAAAAATATACAATATCTACATAAGGCCGTACATTGTCCTTTGCAAATATACGAGGGCCACTGGGCCAAAAATCATGGGCCAAGCCCACACTTGACTCCTGCCTCAATACGGACAAAACACTGCAGGGGCATCAGGTCGAAAACACACAGGCACCTCAGGGGGATGGATAAGGGGGGCACCGCAGCCTGAAAATGGAATAACGCCACTGCTTCTGGAGGGGGCTCCATGCCCACTGCTTGGTCCTGTGGAATGCAAAACCACAGTCTCTCAAGTGGGTGGTTTGCCCACTGTTTGGTCCTGGGGAGTGCAAAGCCACAGTCTCTCAAGTGGGTGGTTTGCCCACTGCTGGGTCCGGGGGAGTGCAAAGCCACAGTCTCTCAAGTGGGGGGTTTGCCCACTGCTTGCTCCTGGGGAGTGCAAAGCCACAGTCTCTCAAGTGGGTGGTTTGCCCACTGCTTGCTCCTGGGGAGTGCAAAACCATAGTCTCTCAAGTGGATGCATATCTTCACTGGTTCTGGAGGGGGCTTTGTGCCCAGTCTGCTTCATCCTGCTGAGGATTGGGTGAGTGGATGCATTTCTCCACTGGTTCTGGAGGGTGCTTTGTGCCCAGTGATGCAGCACTTGAGGTGTGGCTTTTCACATTCCCTCACCTGGATGTCTGAGGCACATGATTTGCAGGGAACAGGTAGCAGGAAAGTCCATGGAGGCACGGCCAGACTCCATTCTGTGGCGACTAAGGTTGCAAACTGGTGGTTGTGCTGGTGCTGGTGGGGGTGCTGCCAGTGGTGGGGGGAGGCCCCAGCCCGTCTCCTGCAGCCTCGACGGACGCACACTGGGGCTGCTGCTGGTAGTGGTCCTACTGTCAGCAGTGCAGGTGGCAGTGCTTGCGGCAGAGGTGCTGGTGGTGCTGGCCGTGGTGCAGGTGCAGGTGCTGCCAGTGGTGGAGGGAGGCAACAGCCCTTCTCCTGCAGCCTCGGACGGCTGACCACTAGGGATGCCGCTGCTGACAGTAGTGATGGCAGCGGGGGTGCAGGTGGCGGTGAAGGTGGCGGTGCTTGCAGCAGGGATGCTGGAGATGCTGGCCGCGGTGCAGGTGGCGGGGCTGTCGGTTCTGATGGTTGCCACCAGGCCTCCACCTGCAGGGTCCGACGCCTGAGGTGACTTGCCTTCGCTTTTCTGCCCCTTCCTTACCTTGGCAGATGCTGTTGGGACCTTGGCTCTGGCAGCTGCAGTTTTGGAGGAGGCCTTGCTGGGTGGGTCATGCTCCTTGCCCTTGCTGCATGCTGTCCCCTACTTCACCTTCGCAGGTGGCTGAATGGTTTGGTCCTTTGCAGGGGTCGGTGGCACACTGGCTGGCCTGACGGGTGCCCCTTTGAGCCTCTGGGAGTACCACAGCGGACACCGACTTGGTGGCTGAGGTGCTGGCCTGGGTTCTGGACTCCCTTGCCCGAGGGGAAGGACGGGGAGGGGTCGGGAACAGGTCATTGTTTGTCAGGAAAAGTTTTTTGGACACTCCGGCGGGAAGATGGAGACGGTTTGGGAGTGGAGGAAGAGGGAGTCATTGTAAGAGGTGTCTGTCTGCTGAGTTTGGGAGAAGGTGCATGGGCTGGATGCTTTTGTGCGGTGGAAGGCAGTTGGGTGGGTGGGTGCTTGCATTTGTGTACTTTGAGAGGATGGGTCACAGGCACACTGGGAGAGGACACAGGGGAGGTGTGCATGGTTGTGGGGGTGGTGACTGCTCGAGAGGGGTGTGTTGTGATGGGCGTGCTGGCGATGGAGGTAGTGGATGAGGATGTAGTGCATGCAGGTGTGAATGGAGACGCTACTGGGAGGGAGGTGGACAAAGAGGAGGAGGGAACACAGTGGAGGCAGTGGATGTTGGTGTGTCTGCATGGGTATGGTGTTTGTGTGAGTGCATGTGAGATGAAGTGTGGTGCTTATGTTTGCCTGAGCCACTTTTGTGTGGTGATTTGAGTGAATGCTCGTCTGAAGGTGTGCTTGGGATAGGCTGGGGTTGAGGGGATTGGGTCTGGGTACAGGAAGTTGGAGGGCGGAGGCTAGACACAGGGACAAGGGCTGCCATCAGTGCGAAGGCCAGAGCCTGAATTGCTCTCTATTGGGCCGCCACGCTAGAGTGATTGCCCTCCAGGTATGCATTTTTTTGTTGCAAATGCCCTGCTACACCCTGGATGGCATTCAGTATGGTTGACTGTCCAACAGAGAGGGATCTCAGGAGGTCAATAGCCTCCTCACTGAGGGCAGCAGGGCTGACTGGGGCAGGGCCTGAGGTGCCTGGGGCGAAGGAGATGCCCACCCTCCTGGGTGAGCGGGCACAGGAAACACGCTGAGGGGCTGCTGGGGGGGCGGTGCTGGTAGGGGGGGTGACGGCTGTAACTGTTGTTGGGGTGGGCACACAGGTGTCCGCCACCACCAGGGAGCTTACATCGGAGGAGGAGTCACTGTCTGTGGTCTCCCCTCCTGTCCCATCCATGGTGCTCCCCTCGCCCTCCATCCCACTGGTGCCCTCACTCTCGTAGGATTCGGCCTCATGGGCCATGTGGGATGCAGCTCCCTCCGTCGCCGGTGCCTCTGCTCCTCCTCCAGATGATGCTAATGCACATAAGGACAAGGTAACAAAACAAAAAGGAGGGGAAGAGACAGAGGATACACTTGGTCAAGCCAGCAACACCACTACCGTTGGCGTACACAACACACAAGGAGCAGCCCTATGCACTAGGCCCATGCCCAACCATTTACTAAGACAGTGACCAGCCCATGGGGTTCAATGCCTAATGCCATTAGCTGCAAACCTGAAACCCACAGGACCCTGCCCAGTAGTAGATGCGCGCCAACACTATTGGGGTAGGAGTGCTCCAGAGCCTGCCCAACAAGGGACCTACCCTGCCATGTTCGCCCTGGCCTAGGGGCACCCACAGCCCACATCCCCCACCCAGGTACCTCCTAACGCATGCAAAGTCAGGTTTCAGATTCTGTACTCCCCCCTCGTGGCTGCTGTGATGCCTTCAAGCACCCATTCTACTCTGGATAGGCCACCGCCAGGATGCAGAACATCAAGGGGTTCATAGTGCGAGGGGCACCCCTTCCTCGATGGGAGGCCAGGCCCCAGATGGACATCCGCTGTCTTCTTTGCCCAGTGGTGCAGGTCCTCCCACCTCTTGCGGCAGTGAGTGCTCTGCCTCTCAAAGACCCCCAGGGTCCGCACCTCCTTTGCGATGGCATGCCAAATACCCTTTTTCTGGTGGGCGCTGACCTGCAGGGAAAAGACAGCAGAAAAGGGAATTAGTCACCCATCTGGACTGTCAGACTCATTGCCCACCAGATCCCAGCCATCCCCTGATGCACATACATTGACCACCTTACATGTTGCACTCAGGCCAGGACCCCTCTACCCCGCTACATGTGGCTTACACACACACCACTCTATACGTTCATGTCCCACTCATCATGCTCACAGTGTACTCACCTGTTTGTCTGGAGGACTGTAGAGTAACGTGTACTAGGGTAGGACCCCATCCACAGGTTTCTCCATCCCCTCCGCAGTGGAGGCAGGGGCCCATTTCCCAGACACATGAGCCATGGTCGGTTCCAGACACAGGTCACAGCAGCACCTGCAGTGTAGGTCCTCTCCTGTTGAAGGTCAGGTAGCAAGTGAGTGATTAGATAGAAAATGGCAGTGATGTCTGCGGCGGTGCGTACCGTCACCGCTGGCATACATCGCCATTGGCTCCTGGAACCCATAGGGCCCAATGATAACCAATGCGATTTTGCGCGGCGGTCATCGAACGCCTACCGTGACGGCGCACAACGCCAGTGCAATGACCTCATTTCCACTTGACCCTCCTCACCGGTCAGGCAGCCGCCATTTCAGGGGGGCACAGTGCATGGCACCTAACTGCATCACAGCAGAAATTGGCACATCAACTGCCTTTCGAGTTCACATACTGTTTCTGTAAAGTAAACAAATCATCATTAGTGCAATATAAGTGTGAATATGACCCTCTGCTCACCTTTTTCTTCCATAGGCTTCAACCGTTGAGGAAGAATATGAGTGGGCGGCATCCACCCGTGTACAGACCCCTGGTGGATCTAGAAACAATGGAGGACAGCCACATTATCATTACCTACAGACTTGATCGTGCCACAATCCAAGAACTGTGTGCCCAATTCGAGCCAGACCTGATGTCAGCTATCCACGACCCCACAGGTATCCCCCCCTCTAGTGCAGGTCCTGTCAGTGCTCCATTTCCTGGCAAGTGGTTCCTTCCAAACAACAGTGACCATGGCATCAGGGATGTCTCAGCCAATGTTCTCTAACGTGTTGACCAGAGTGTTGTCTGCCTTGCTGAAATACAGGCCCAGTTTCATCGTGTTCCCCCAGGTGGAAGATTTGGCCACAGCTGATTTTTAAGCCCTGGGACATATCCCCAACATCATTGGTGCCATTGATGGTGCACATGTGGCATTTGCCCCCCCGAGAACTGAACAAGTTTACAGGAATAGAAAAAGCTATCACTCTATGAATGTACAAATGGTGTGTTTGGCGGACCAACACATCTCCCATGTGAATGCCAAATATCCTGGCTCTGAGCATGACGCCTATATCTTGAGGAATAGCAGCATCCCATATGTGATGGGCCAACTCCAGAGGCAACGGGTGTGGCTAATAGGTGAGCCCAAGGTCCCCACACACTATGAGTAGGTGTGTGGGTATGGGGTTGTCCCTAAGGGTTAGTGTGTGTCTAACAGTTGTCCCTCGATATTTGCAGGTGACTCTGGTTACCCCAACCTCTCATGGCTACTGACCCGAGTGAGGAATGCGAGGACAAGGGCTGAGGTACGTTACAATGAGGCACATGGGCGTACAAGGAGGATTATAGAAAGGACCTTCGGCCTCCTGAAGCCAAGTTCCGGTGCCTCCATCTGACAGGTGGATCCCTGTACTACTCATCCAAGAAGGTGTGCCAGATCATCGTTGCATGTTGTATGTTTCACAACCTGGCCTCGAGGCGCCAGGAGCCTTTCATGCAGGAGGATGTGCCTGGAGATGGTCTTGTGGCAGCAGTGGAGCATGTGGACAGTGAGGAAGAGGAGGTAGATTAAGAACATGCTGGCAACAGAACCAATATTATTCGGCAGTTCTTCCAGTGACACACAGGTAAGACACTGTAACTTCACTTAACATTTTGGTTATCTGTTGGACATTGTACAAGGCAACCTGTTTCCCTGTGTCTATGGCCACTGACTGTATCCTTTGGCATCTCTATTTTCAGATCTCTGTGCCACACTCTGGCTCCTGTTGTGTGTACTGCTGCCCACCAAAGGCCATCCTAAAGTATATTTCACTGTACTTTTGAGTTGCTATGCTTTGATGATGTTGTACTAATACATATTTAAATTACTTGACAGACTCCAGATTGGTATTTGTTCCAAGGGTATTTATTTAGGTGCTCATAAGTAGAGGGGGATGTGCAAGGGGCTGGGCTGATGGTGGAAGGAAGTTCAGGGTAGAGTCCAGTCTCTTGGTATCACAGGTGCATTGTCCAATGGGGCATAGGAAGGGGAGTTCAAGGTGGACAGGGTGATAGTGTGGGACTGAAGGGTGACAATCAGGAGAGTCTTATTTCCTGGTGGGGGTCTTGGCAATGTTCTCTGTCTTCTGCCTGTATCGCAAGGACCGTTTGCAGGGTGGATCTCCTTCTGCAGGGGGTGGGGTGCTGGTGGCTTGTTGGTCCTGTGGCGGGGCCTCCTGTCCACTAGCGCTGGCAGAGGTGGAAGGCTGTTCCTCGGTTTGGCTAGTGTCAGGCACCTGTTGTTGTGCCACTGCCTCCCTCATGGTCTTGCCCATGTCTGCCAGCACCCCTGCAATGGTGACCAGGATGGTGTATATTTTTGTTAGGTCATCCCTGATCCCCAGTTGCTGTCCCTCCTGCATCCGCTGGGTCTCCTGCAGCTTGTCCAGTATCTGGCCCATCGTCTCCAAGGAATGGTGGAATGCTCCCAGGATGTTGGAGAGTGCCTTGTGGAGAGTGGGTTCCCTGGGCCTGTCCTCCCCCTGTCGCACAGCAGTCCTCCCAGCTTCCCTGTTGTCCTGTGCCTCTGTCCCCTGAACCGTGTGCCCACTGTCACTGACCCCAGGTCCCTGATCATCCTGGGTTTGTGGGGTTACCTGGGGTCCCTGTAGTGGTGGACACTCTGCTGATTGATGTGTCCTGGGGACAGTGGCATGGGCCCACGGGGTAGGTGCTGTGCTGGTGTTTCCTGAGGGGTGAGGCTCTGTGGTGGGTTGGGACTCTGGCAGGGGAACTGCCTGTCTAGAGGTCCCGGATGGGCCAGGTTAGTCATCGAGATCCAGGCGTGCAGAGCTGCTGTTGTCACTGTGGGCCTCTTCTGTGGGGGGACTGGATGTAGCTGGCACCTCCTCTCCGGTGACGTTGAGTAGGGGTCCTGTCTGGATGCAAATGCAGTGTTAGTGTATCTGTGTGTGCCATATTGTGCATGGGTGTGTTTCCCTGTATAATTGTGATTTCCCTGTCAGCTTGGCCATGTGTGAGTGGTGATTTACTGAGCATGCTGTGGTGATTGGTGTCCATGCAGGTCTGTGATGGGGGTCCATGCATGGGTGTTGCATGAAGGGCTTGGTATTGGGATGGGTGGGTTGTGATGGTGGGGTATATGTGAGGTGATGGAGTGATGGGAGTGAGGTAGTGTGGGGGATATAATAGTAAAGATTTGACTTACCAGAGTCCAGTCCTCCTGCTACTCCTGAGAGGCCCTCAGGATGCATTATCGCCAATACTTGCTCCTCCCATGTTGTTAGTTGTGGGGAGGAGGTGGGGGTCCACCGCCAGTCCTCTGTACTGCTACCTGGTGTCTTACTACCACGGAACGCACCTTCCCCCATAGGTCATTCCACCTCTTCCTGATGTCATCCCTGGTTCTTGGGTGCTGTCCCACAGCATTGACCCTGTCCACTATTCTCCGCCATAGCTCCATCTTCCTAGCAATGGACGTCTGCTGCACCTGTGATCTGAATATCTGTGGCTCTACCCAGATTATTTCCTCCACCATTACCCTTAGCTCCTCCTCTGAAAACCTGGGGTGTCTTTGGGGTGCCATGGAAGTGGTGCGAGTGATATGTGTGAGGATGTGTGGGGTTATGTGTGGGGTGATCTTTTGGGGTGTATGCTGTGATGTGCGTGGATAGTGTATGGGTGATGGTGTTCTGTGCCTCTGATTGAGTGGGTGCTCCTGGCATGTCTCTCTCTGTGTGCTATTGTTATTTTTCACTGTAAGGAGTTGAGGGGAATGTGGGTGTGTGTTTTATAGTGGTGTGGGTGTGTGGGTGTGGTGTGTGTATGTGTGTCAGGTGTGTGTGGTTTGAATTGTCCAATGTGGTGTAGTTTTGTACGTGTGTGTGTGTATTTTGAGCGCAGCGGGGTGTACCGCCAAAGGATTTACCATGTTTGAAAGACCGCTGCAGTGATTTGTGGGTCGTGATTCTGTGGGAGTATTCCACCAATGATGATACTTTTTACAAGTGTTTTGATATGAAATATGTAAATAATAGAAAAACAGATTTTGATAAAAAATTGTTGTTATGGAAAGAGCAAGGATTAATTAATAGTGAGGAATATATTGAAGGTGGACCACTCTAAACTCCCTGTTTTCTATTTGATCCCCAAGATACACAAAGATGATTTGAAACCACCAGGAAGACCCATTGTAGCTATACAAGGGAGTTTATTTGAATTTGTATCTCAATATATTGAAGTATTTTTACAGCCATTAGTAACAAGACTACCTTCATACTTAAAGACACCATAGAGTTTTTACAACAGGTGTTTAATGTAAGTTGGGAAACGGTATGCTCCTTATGACTTTAGATGTTACAGCCCTGTATATTAGCATCCCACATTTAGAGAGGATGAGAGCAAAGTTCTACAAGCATAGTAGAATGCTGATTATGATGATTGAATGGTGCCTTAAACATAATATCTTTTTCTTCAATAAGGAAATTTTTGAACAAAGTTGCGGGAAGCTATGGGGATTTGTTTCGCCCCGAGTTATGCAAACCTATATATGGGGTGGTAGGAGGAACAGGTGCTCAATAATCCTCCATTGGATATATGGAATGAACATATTGTTATGTGGTTGAGATACATTGACGACATTTTTGTTATATGGAAAGGTGATGTGAAAAGTGCAAGAAAATGTATTCAAGAGATCAATGTAAATGATTTAAATTTGAAATTCATAGGCAATATACACACACAAGAAATTGAATTTCTAGATGTCAAGATCACAATAGATGCAGGCAGATTGGAAACCACAGTAAATAGAAAATCCACGGCAGGAAACAGCATATTACATGTGAAAGAGCGTGGCTTATATAATCTATACTAACATGAGATGTTTATGAAATAATGTGCAATAATGCTGCATAGAAATTGTATTACTAGGTTTTGCTAAAACGTGCATCTGAAATGTAACCACGGGGAGTGGCCGTCAATGTATACCTGGACTAATAAAAATGACTAATGTTCATGAATTATTGTAGTTGAATAGTTTTATTCTAATTATTAATGATTATGTTATTGAAGTTTTGCTAATAAACCTTGTATGCCTTAAGTTAGCATGAGCCGAAGCTTAGCTGCCTGGCTCTCATATTAAATGTATTTTTCCTAAACGTGCAGTGTGCTGACTCGCAAAAGGACATGACCTCTTGTTTTCTTCAAACTAGAAGCTGAATGTAACCATAGTAGATCCGTTCTCATGTAATTCATATTGCTTGCAGAAAAATAGGAGCTAAAATGCAACAGTGTAGATTAATGTAATGTACAAGGTCGCTCAAACCGGTACAGACAATGGAGCTACTGACCAAAAGATGTGCAAAGAATTACAGAAGGATGAAATCATACCAGACGTGCTACCTCTGAAGACATCAATCAAATGGACCAATAAGCTGTCTGTGAACTAATGTGGGTGAAAGATTTAATGACATAATCTGTTTTTTATTGGCAAAAGATAGTGGGGTGCAACATTCATCCAATCAAGTTTTAGGGGAATGTACAACGAAAAAGGGATAAAAACCTATGACACAGGGAGCCATTTAAATTGGTTATGGAAATGCTGTCAATTTGATCCAGAAACTTTGTCACTCTGTTTGGTGACTTATTGGTTTTACTTAAACCATCATCTTCTTCCTTAGATTGCCCAATTTTACACTTTACCTCCTTATGAGGGAAGTGCCCCTTTTCCTCCTGAGAGTTCAATATCTGACTGATGGTGAATCAACTGATGTCCTGAAGACGAAGACCGAACCTGAGTGCTGACCCAAACCTTGGAGGGTAACTATGACAATGAAATTGTGATTTGTCTGTTTGCTTTTCCTTTATAGGTACCAACTGCTTACTTTTGACAGAGTCCATAGCTAGATGTTTTCCAAATTGGTGTTCTAAATTGTTTTGCATGAAGCCCAACATGCCAATGCTAATCAGAGGTTAGTTTAGAGTGATTCATCATAACTGACTCAAATAGACAAACGACTGAATCAATGCTGTGTTGACGATACTCTGAAAAAGATAGTTTATGTTCAGGTCGTGCTATGTTCTGATGTTTATGATTCTTGCTTTGATGAAATCTTATCAGAGTTGCCATATCGTGACTATGCTATTATGTTTCTTGGTATTGAGATTAATAAATCTGCTTTTAGAATTGTAATCAATAGGGAATAAATTTAATACAATTCTACTAAACTGGAGTGGTTATTCATGACTGCAAGGTCATGGTAGTGTCTTGAGTTGATTAATGTCTTTGACCAAAGTGAAATGCATTGTTGTGATAAATATTGATGATATTATTGATGTATTGATTGACATATTGATTAGCTATCTCATCCTAAGGTGTCTCTCAACTGGGTCAAAAGATTAATTGGCCTAAAATGAGTCCTGATGTGTAATAAATTATCATAGAGGGACGCGTTAACAGTTCTGGTAGCAGAGGAATGGTTTGGCCCTTTGGGGCTCTAGGACGGAGAATTACTGTTTAGATTGTTTTTCAGAGATAATGCAAATTGGAGAGATGATGTGTTTCTAAATTCACCATGACTTTCCCGGGATCTCGGAGCCTGCTAAGTGAGTTGGGAATGTTCTTGGCGTTTTAGTATGTGTGGTGTAGAATTTGCGCTTGCTCAGCTTATGCATTTTGCAGGTGATTTGTGAAGTTTGTGTATGTTTAGGCCAGGTAATGTTGTTTTAGTAGGAGTGGGCGTACTCCACAGTATGAGAGTAGGGAAGTCGGCGTACTTCATGTGAGTGTGGCGCATTGTGCTAAAAAAAATATCCACGTGGTTTGTTGGTAATGTACGGACCCGTCGTGGTCTAAGACTCCGGAGTATATTGACAAGTGTAGGAGACACTTGGGTTTATGCTGTAATTTGTGCGGTTTAATAGGTCAATCGGGCGTGGTTGACAAGTCGAGTTTGAGTCACTTGTGCGAGTAAAACCTTCGATGGAGATTTGGCAAGTTCTAAAGTGCACTAGGACAAACCATTGACAAGTCGAGGGTAGGATTTGCGGGTCAAATTCTGCTTGCGTATGAGGGAGCTGAGAAGGAGAAAGTAGCGGCCGAGGCTTCAAGTGAAATCTCTGTAAAGTTCTGAAGCAAATGTGTTACCCTTCCTGTAGTAAACCAGCAAATTTGAATTGTTGTTGTTGTTAAATGTGCTCGCAATATATTGCATTCGTTTGGTGTGAATCCAGTGTGGGGATGACAAGCCGCAAGACTTTGTCAGCTGCAGTGTGTGTGTGAGTGTGACGTCAGTGGTGCCACGCTGGGATAGGTCAGTTGTCGAGAGGGGTCGCGCACGGATTGGCTGCTGTCCGTGAGAGGCAATAGGTTGAGAAAGGTGGGTGAAGAGTGTCCTGGGAATTAAAGTCACTTCCTGATTAAATACAAACAAAAGAAAAGACGTAAAGATGAATTTTATCAAAGCTTTTAGGAGCGCTCTGAAAGGAGACACATACATTATTGCGAGTAAGGGGGAGCCTACACCGCCTGAGGGTACTCCAGCTTATATAGTAATGGAGGAAAAGGGAGTCACGCCTTGCTTATGGATGAAACAGTGGCGCAAACTAACAGAAAAGGAGGGATGTTTAGCGTTTCCGGAACACAGAACGTTCAATACGAGAATTTTAGAGAATTTGAGGTGGATGTTAAGTGTACAAAAGCCACCTCCGAGGCCAGCCCAGTATGAGGCATTAGCAGTCTGGAACTTAATGGCCATACGAAAAAGACAGAAGAAATTTGAAAGGAGAATGAAAAGGGCAGAGAAGACTTTAGCTCAGGCTAGATGGGACAATGAGAGCAAAATGTGGAGAAGGGGGATAGTTGACGGACTCAAATTGTTTCCAGCGATAACACAGGGAGACGAAACACAGGGAAAGAAAGCCACCTGTAAGACAGACAAGGACTCTAATAAGCCTAAAGAGACTAAGAGGTCTTGGATAGAAGAAGATGACTCAGACGATGAAGAGTTTCTAAATCAGTTATTGCATGATTGCCTGCCACCTTATGCAGTAGATGACTATGCCCCAAGCACTAGTGCGGGTCCTGGGAATCAGACGCAGGATAAGGGAGTTACAGATACAGTGCAGACTAGTGACACGGTTTTGACACAAAGTGGTGTCAGTGTACCCACTGTGCCAGACATGCAGATACAGTTGCAATCTCCACCGAAGATACAGAGAATCTATCCAGATGTCCCAGTACTAGAGACGACTACGAGTCTGATAGTGCGGCCTGATCCGATATATACAAAATCGAGGTTAGTGCAGATTGAGCCAACACCGCAATTGCTGCCCCAGCCGCAGCAACAGCTGATTCCGAATTATAGTCCAGCAGCGGGATCTCCGTTAGTACCCGCACCATCTACAGTGAGTCAAGCTTTGGGAGTTACTGCTCCGTGAGGTTTGGGACCAGGTCAGACACCAGCTGCCATATCATTACCAATTACTGTTGGTCCACCTGTACCACTATATGCACAGGGTAAACCTGCCACATGTGATCAAGGGGTGGGGACCCAGGAGATAATGAGGGAAGGGTTCACAGGAACCCCCCGATCAATATCACCAAGATCGCAAACAGCTGAACACCTCAGATCTCTGTCAGACCATAGTCCAATTGGGGCTCCTTTGGAGGCAATGAGACAAGTAGGGTCTAGTGTGTTAGCCCCACAGACAATGAGTGCGGATGCATCACAAGCACCATTGATGCAGTCAGGAAATATCTCGTTGCAAGGCTTTTCCGTGCAGCAACTAAATGAGTGGTTGGGAAATAACAAAACTTCACAACCTGTTACAGTGACCGCAGAGAGATCAGAGAGACATGATTACTTAAACTTTGTAAGACTGGGTGTGGAAGCTGCTGAACTAGTGGAAGGAACAATAGGGGTAAACAGATTAGAATAATACACAGAAGCAGAATTAATGTATCTGTGCCCTAAAATCACCAAGGAAGTAGGCAAGGTACATCAGAGGTTGGCGAACCTGGAAGATAAATACAACATTGATATTGAGAATACTAAACATTTGAAGAGAAGCTACAGATTGGATTTCGACTCTAAAGATTTTGATCACATGAGGTCGGCCGGAATAAAAGCGCATCTTAAAGAGATACTGCAAAGTGCGCAGATTTGGGGGGCCTTAGAAAAGTGGGAAGGCAGATGGGCAAAGAAAAGAGATGAGGAGAAAAGTGACAGTCCGGGATCAAGTCAGACTAAAGCCTCACCAGACACCGGGACAGTAAAGATACTACCATGAGAGAAACGGCTGGAGGGGTCCTAGTCCATGTACCGTGGTCTAGGGGAGACATTCTGTCCTTCACAAATGATTACCCCAGGTTGAGGGAGAAACCAATAGAATGGTACCAGCAGACAGATAGGTTTGTGAAGCTTGCAAAATGTCTCTGGGAAGACTTGAATACCTTGTTTGAGATCATTGTCCCACCTGATTTATGGCTCGAGTGCAAGAGGGGTGTGGACTGGCTGACACAGGAACCGGCAAGGGGTAAGGTGACTGGAGCACCATCTGAGGAGGTGATGAAGTACTATCATAAAGTGATTGAGTTTTTGAAGCAGAAGGTGTTGCCGAAAGTGACTGATTGGCAGAAAATCACAGGAGGTTAAAGAGTCATTTCATGGTTACTATGAGAGATTGTTGAAAGCGTTCAAACATTGCAGTGGCACTGATACTATTGAGCCGAAATATATGATCCATCTCGTGTTCAGATTTGTTGAAGGGCTGAGAACAGAGGTTAGCCAGATGATTAAGAATCATTTGATCTGATGGCAAGCGAAGCCGATTGATGAGGTGTTGCAATTATGCAAAATACTGTAGTGATGAGATTGAGCTGAAGCAGAGAAAGCTGAAGGAGAAAGTGATGGTGATGCAGATTATGGCAGCGCAGACAGGTATGCAGGGAAATGGGATTCAGCAGATGATACAACAGCAACTGCAAGGGAATGGCGTGTTTCAGGAACAACCGAGAGGCCGAGGCGAGGTTTTGTGAATCACGGTCCAGATTTGAATACTGTTGTGGTTCAAAATGACGTACAGGGGATGAAAAAGATGTCACCATGTCACGCATGCGGGGGCGTGGGGCATTGGAAGTGGGAATGCCCAAATATGGTGCAGGATGGTGTCGTTCAACAAAGCACTGATATTGGTACATTTCAAAATGTGAGGGGTCCAAAAATGAGAGGTCAAAATCAGAACCTCCAAAATAACATGGTTCAGGTGCAGGGGTTGCAGCCCATGCAGCAAATACAAATGCCCCGTGTTCAACCGGCACAAATGCAGCAGGTACAACAGCAGGTTCCCATGGTACCTAGACAGCAAATGCAATTACCATTAGCTCCAATGGGACAGCAACAGGTGATGCTTCCTCAGCCGGTCACAGGCCAAATGATGAGTCAAAATAACACTGTGCAGCAATTCCCATTGCGTGGTGAGGATGGAATAAATGATGAATGGTCGGATGATAGTTCAGACAGTGAGGAGTGCAGGCTTGCAGCGTCCCTAGAAGTGTACCGCCGACTTTACGCTGCCCTTGAGAATACTCCATGGCGACGGAGCACGCTCCGCCGCCATGGGAATTCTGACACCCCCTACCGCCATCCTGTTCCTGGCGGGTCTCCCGCCAGGAACAGGATGGCGGTAGGGGGTGCCGCGGGCCCCTGGGGGCCCCTGCAGTGCCCATGCCAATGGCATGGGCACTGCAGGGGCCCCCGTAAGAGGGCCCCAAAAGGAATTTCAGTGTCTGCCTAGCAGACACTGAAATTCGCGACGGGTGCTACTGCACCCGTCGCACTCCAGCAACTCCGCCGGCTCCATTCGGAGCCGGCTTCATCGTTGCTGGGTCTTTCCCACTGTGCTGGCGGGCGGCCTTTTGGTGGTCGCCCGCCAGCACAGCGGGAAAGCCAGAATGGCCGCTGCGGTCTTGTGACCGCGGTGCGGTCATTTGGCGGTAACCGCATGGCGGGCGGCGACCGCCGCCCGCCGCGGTTAGAATCACCGCCAAAATGTTCGATTACCTGTTCTAATGATGGAATTGAAGTGCAAACAAACAGTGATGATGAAGGGGATGATGGACAGTTTTCAGAATTAGAGTCATAGACTACAAATGAAGATTACCATTTGTTAACCTTATTCCCAATGCTTACAGTGACTGGCTTACCAGCTGAGTTACAGGGAACGGTGACAGAAAAAGTGTGGGACTTAACAGGAAAGGAAGTGGGACTGATAAAAGGAGTAGAACCGGTTAAAGTACAGGTTAAGCCGAACGCAGGGTTTCCCCAGGTGCCGCAATACGACATGGCACAAGATGTCCTTATTCAGGTGTCACAAATAATTGCGGACTTTGTAAAGCAAGGAGTTCTGAAGGAGGTATTGAGCAGCCCATGTAATTCACCAACAATGGGTCTGAAAAAGCCTTGTGGGAAGGTTCGAATTGTGCAGGACTTGAGGAAAGTAAACGAGATTGTGGTAAAATGTTGCCCTATAATGCCGAACCCAGCAGTGATTATGTTTCAGGTTCCGTGTGATGCAGAATGGTTCATGGTTGTGGACTTGTCACAAGCGTTCTTTTCGGTGCCTCTTCATGAGGACAGCCAATTTCTCTTCAGTTTCATATTCTTGGACAAGGTGTACAGTTGGTGCAGAATTCCGCAAGGGTTTTCTGAGTCACCATCCATCTTCAATCAGATATTGAAGAAGGACTTGGAGTCCTTAGAACTGCCTTTCAGTTCGACTCTGGTACAGTACATTGATGACTTGTTGATTGCGTCCAGAACAAAAGATAACTGCAGGTATGACACAATAGCCTTACTGAACCATTTGGGAAAGAACGGACATAAAGTGTCCCCAAAGAAATTGCAGTACTGTCAGAAAGAGGTGAAATACTTAGGGCACTTGATTGAGAAAGGGTCCAGGAGAATATCAAAAGAAAGGGTGACAGCCATACTGCAGATGAACCCCCCCGACAACAAAGAGAGATGTCTGTATTTTTTTGGGAATGGAGGGCTACTGTCGTCAGTCGATTCCCAACTTTTCGATTATCTCTAAACCATTGATAAAACTGACAGGCAAGGAAACTAAGGATGACCCGTATACCATAATTCTGTACGAGGAAGAGCTTGAGTCATTCATGGAATTGAGAGTGCATGTGTAGGGCACCAGCCTTGTCATGAACATGATGTTTGTTCTTTGTCTGTCTTAACACAGGTCCATGGAGGTGCAAACCGCCCTTTAGCATATTTTTCAGCTACTTTGGACCCAGTCGCAGCAGGCTTACCGGGTTGTTTGTGCGCATTTGCAGCAGTTGGTCAAAGCCTCACGCAGTTGAAGGCATAGTGATAGGACATCCCCTAACAGTAATGTTTCCGCATTCAGTTGAAATCCTGTTAACCCGAACTAAAACTCAGCATATGACAAATGCCCAACTTACCCGATATGAGACAATTTTTATAGGATCACCTAATGTTTCCTTGAAGAGATGTACTGTGTTGAACCCGGCAACTCTACTTCCTGTTGAAAATACTGAGATTAACAATGCCGAGGAAGTGGAGCATGACTGTCTTGAGGTAACAGAACTATGTACCAAACCCAGACCTGACATTAAAGATACACAGTTAGAATAAAATGACTGCATTATGTTTGTTGATGGGTCCTGTTTAACCCCTTCGCTGCCAGGCCTTTTCCCCCTCCTGTGCCAGGCCTTTTTTTGCCTATTTGGGGCAGTTCGCGCTTAGGCCCTCATAACTTTTTGTCCACATAAGCTAACCAAGCCAAATTTGCGTCCTTTTTTTCCAACATCCTAGGGATTCTAGAGGTACCCAGACTTTGTGGGTTCCCTTGAAGGAGGCCAAGAAATTGGCCAAAATACAGTGAAAATTTTGTTTTTTTTAAAAAAAATGGAAAAAGTGGCTGCAGAAGAAGGCTTGTGGATTTACCCCTGAAAATGGCATCAACAAAGGGTTTGTAGTGCTACACTCAGCAGCTTCCTAGCTTTCAGGAACAGGCAGACTTGAATCAGAAAACCCAATTTTTCAACACAATTTTGGCATTTTACTGAGGAATACCCCATTTTTGCAATTTTTTGTGCTTTCAGCCTCCTTCCAGTCAGTGACAGGAATGGGCATGAAACCAATGCTGGATCCCAGAAACCTAACCATTTCTGAAAAGTAGACAAAATTCTGAATTCAGCAAGGGGTCATTTGTGTAGATCCTACAAGGGTTTCCTACAGAAAATAACAGCTGAAAAAGGAAAATATTGAAATTGAGGTGAAAAAAACATCAATTTTTCTCCACGTTTTACTCTGTAACTTTTCCCCGGCAATGTCAGATTATGGAAAGCAATATACCGTTACGTCTGCTGGACTCCTCTGGTTGCGGGGATATATAGGGCTTGTAGGTTCATCAAGAACCCGAGGAACCCAGAGCCAATAAATGAGCTGCACCCTGCAGTGCGTTTTCATTCTATACCGGGTATACAGCAATTCATTTGCTGAAATATAAAGAGTAAAAAATTGCTATCAAGAAAACCTTTCCATTTCCAAAAAGGGCACAAGATAAGGTGCTGAGGAGCAGTGGTTATTTGCACATCTCTGAATTCCGGGGTGACCATACAAGCATGTGAATTATAGGGAATTTCTCAAATAGATATCTTTTTTACACACTCTCCTATATTTGGAAGGAAAAAATGTAGAGAAAGACAAGGGGCAATAGCACTTGTTTTGCTAATCTATGTTCCCCCAAGTCTCCCGATAAAAATGATACCTCACTTGTGTGGGTAGGCCTAGCGCCGGCGACAGGAAACACCCCAAAGCGCAACGTGGACACATCCAAAATTTTGGGAGAAAACAGAGGTGTTTTTTGCGAAGTGCCTACCTGTAGATTTTGGCCTCTAGCTCCGCCGGCACCTAGGGAAACCTACCAAACCTGTGCATTTCTGAAAACTAGAGACCTAGGGGAATCCAAGGAGGGGTGACTTGCGGGGCTCGTACCAGGTTCTGTCACCCAGAATCCTTTGCAAACCTCAAAATTTGGCTAAAAAAACACATGTTCCTCACATTTCTGTGGCAGAAAGTTCTGGAATCTGAGAGGAGCTACAAATTTCCTTCCACCCAGCGTTCCCCCAAGTCTCCCGATAAAAATGATACCTCATGTGCGTGGGTAGGCCTAGCGCCGGCGACAGGAAACACCCCAAAGCGCAACGTGGACACATCCTAAATTTTGGGAGAAAACAGAGGTATTTTTTGCGAAGTGCCTACCTGTAGATTTTGGCCTGTAGCTCAGCCGGCACCTAGGGAAACCTACCAAACCTGTGCATTTCTGAAAACTAGAGACCTAGGGGAATCCAAGGAGGGGTGACTTGCGGGACTCGGACCAGGTTCTGTTACCCAGAATCCTTTGCAAACCTCAAAATTTGGCTAAAAAAACACATGTTCCTCACATTTCTGTGGCAGAAAGTTCTGGAATCTGAGAGGAGCTACAAATTTCCTTCCACCCAGCGTTCCCCCAAGTCTTCCGATAAAAATGATACCTCACTTGCGTGGGTAGGCCTAGCGCCGGCGACAGGAAACACCCCAAAGCGCAACGTGGACACATCCTAAATTTTGGAAAAAAACAGAGGTGTTTTTTGCGAAGTGCCTACCTGTAGATTTTGGCCTGTAGCTCAGCCGGCACCTAGGGAAACATACCAAACCTGTGCATTTCTGAAAACTAGAGACCTAGGGGAATCCAAGGAGGGGTGACTTGCGGGACTCGGACCAGGTTCTGTTACCCAGAATCCTTTGCAAACCTCAAAATTTGGCTAAAAAAACACATGTTCCTCACATTTCTGTGGCAGAAAGTTCTGGAATCTGAGAGGAGCTACGAATTTCCTTCCACCCAGCGTTCCCCCAAGTCTTCCGATAAAAATGATACCTCACTTGCGTGGGTAGGCCTAGCGCCGGCGACAGGAAACACCCCAAAGCGCAACGTGGACACATCCTAAATTTTGGAAAAAAACAGAGGTGTTTTTTTTGCGAAGTGCCTACCTGTAGATTTTGGACTCTAGCTCAGCCGGCACCTAGGGAAACCTACCAAACCTGTGCATTTCTGAAAACTAGAGACCTAGGGGAATCCAAGGAGGGGTGACTTGTGGGGCTCGGACCAGGTTCTGTTACCCAGAATCCTTTGCAAACCTCAAAATTTGGCTAAAAAAACACATGTTCCACATATTTCTGTGGCAGAAAGTTCTGGAATCTGAGAGGAGCTACAAATTTCCTTCCACCCAACGTTCCCCCAAGTCTCCCGATAAAAATGATACCTCACTTGCGTGGGTAGGCCTAGTGCCGGCGACAGGAAACACCCCAAAGCGCAACGTGGACACATCCTAAATTTTGGAAAAAAACAGAGGTGTTTTTTGCGAAGTGCCTACCTGTAGATTTTGGCCTCTAGCTCAGCCGGCACCTAGGGAAACCCACCAAACCTGTGCATTTCTTAAAACTAGAGACCTAGGGGAATCCAAGGAGGGGTGACTTGCGGGGCTCGGACCAGGTTCTGTTACCCAGAATCCTTTGCAAACCTCAAAATTTGGCTAAAAAAACACATGTCTCTCACATTTTTGTGGCAGAAAGTTCTGGAATCTGAGAGGAGCTACAAATTTCCTTCCACCCAGCGTTCCCCCAAGTCTCCCGATAAAAATGATACCTCACTTGCGTGGATAGGCCTAGCGCCGGCGACAGGAAACACCCCAAAGCGCAACGTGGACACATCCTAAATTTTGGAAAAAAACAGAGGTGTTTTTTGCGAAGTGCCTACCTGTAGATTTTGGCCTCTAGCTCAGCCGGCACCTAGGGAAACCTACCAAACCTGTGCATTTCTGAAAACTAGAGACCTAGGGGAATCCAAGGAGGGGTGACTTGCGGGGCTGGGACCAGGTTCTGTTACCCAGAATCCTTTGCAAACCTCAAAATTTGGCTAAAAAAACACATGTTCCTCACATTTCTGTGGCAGAAAGTTCTGGAATCTGAGAGGAGCTACAAATTTCCTTCCACCCAGCGTTCCCCCAAGTCTCCCGATAACAATGATACCTCACTTGCGTGGGTAGGCCTAGCGCCGGCGACAGGAAACACCCCAAAGCGCAAGGTGGACACATCCTAAATTTTGAAAAAAAAAGGAGGTGTTTTTTGCGAAGTGCCTACCTGTAGATTTTGGCCTCTAGCTCAGCCGGCACCTAGGGAAACCTACCAAACCTGTGCATTTCTGAAAACTAGAGACCTAGGGGAATCCAAGGAGGGGTGACTTGCGGGGCTCGGACCAGGTTCTGTTACCCAGAATCCTTTGCAAACCTCAAAATTTGGCTAAAAAAACACATGTTCCTCACATTTCTGTGGCAGAAAGTTCTGGAATCTGAGAGGAGCTACAAATTTCCTTCCACCCAGCGTTCCCCCAAGTCTCCCGATAAAAATGATACCTCACTTGCGTGGGTAGGCCTAGCGCAGGCGACAGGAAACACCCCAAAGCGCAACGTGGACACATCCTAAATTTTGGAAAAAAACAGAGGTGTTTTTTGCGAACTGCCTACCTGTAGATTTTGGCCTGTAGCTCAGCCGGAACCTAGGGAAACCTACCAAACCTGTGCATTTCTGAAAACTAGAGACCTAGGGGAATCCAAGGAGGGGTGACTTGTGGGGCTCGGACCAGGTTCTGTTACCCAGAATCCTTTGCAAACCTCAAAATTTGGCTAAAAAAACACATGTTCCACATATTTCTGTGGCAGAAAGTTCTGGAATCTGAGAGGAGCTACAAATTTCCTTCCACCCAACGTTCCCCCAAGTCTCCCGATAAAAATGATACCTCACTTGCGTGGGTAGGCCTAGTGCCGGCGACAGGAAACACCCCAAAGCGCAACGTGGACACATCCTAAATTTTGGAAAAAAACAGAGGTGTTTTTTGCGAAGTGCCTACCTGTAGATTTTGGCCTCTAGCTCAGCCGGCACCTAGGGAAACCCACCAAACCTGTGCATTTCTTAAAACTAGAGACCTAGGGGAATCCAAGGAGGGGTGACTTGCGGGGCTCGGACCAGGTTCTGTTACCCAGAATCCTTTGCAAACCTCAAAATTTGGCTAAAAAAACACATGTCCCTCACATTTTTGTGGCAGAAAGTTCTGGAATCTGAGAGGAGCTACAAATTTCCTTCCACCCAGCGTTCCCCCAAGTCTCCCGATAAAAATGATACCTCACTTGCGTGGATAGGCCTAGCGCCGGCGACAGGAAACACCCCAAAGCGCAACGTGGACACATCCTAAATTTTGGAAAAAAACAGAGGTGTTTTTTGCGAAGTGCCTACCTGTAGATTTTGGCCTCTAGCTCAGCCGGCACCTAGGGAAACCTACCAAACCTGTGCATTTCTGAAAACTAGAGACCTAGGGGAATCCAAGGAGGGGTGACTTGCGGGGCTGGGCCAGGTTCTGTTACCCAGAATCCTTTGCAAACCTCAAAATTTGGCTAAAAAAACACATGTTCCTCACATTTCTGTGGCAGAAAGTTCTGGAATCTGAGAGGAGCTACAAATTTCCTTCCACCCAGCGTTCCCCCAAGTCTCCCGATAACAATGATACCTCACTTGTGTGGGTAGGCCTAGCGCCGGCGACAGGAAACACCCCAAAGCGCAAGGTGGACACATCCTAAATTTTGGAAAAAAACGGAGGTGTTTTTTGCGAAGTGCCTACCTGTAGATTTTGGCCTCTAGCTCAGCCGGCACCTAGGGAAACCTACCAAACCTGTGCATTTCTGAAAACTAGAGACCTAGGGGAATCCAAGGAGGGGTGACTTGCGGGGCTCGGACCAGGTTCTGTTACCCAGAATCCTTTGCAAACCTCAAAATTTGGCTAAAAAAACACATGTTCCTCACATTTCTGTGGCAGAAAGTTCTGGAATCTGAGAGGAGCTACAAATTTCCTTCCACCCAGCGTTCCCCCAAGTCTCCCGATAAAAATGATACCTCACTTGCGTGGGTAGGCCTAGCGCAGGCGACAGGAAACACCCCAAAGCGCAACGTGGACACATCCTAAATTTTTGAAAAAAACAGAGGTGTTTTTTGCGAAGTGCCTACCTGTAGATTTTGGCCTGTAGCTCAGCCGGCACCTAGGGAAACCTACCAAACCTGTGCATTTCTGAAAACTAGAGACCTAGGGGAATCCAAGGAGCGGTGACTTGCGGGGCTCGGACCAGGTTCTGTTACCCAGAATCCTTTGCAAACCTCAAAATTTGGCTAAAAAAACACATGTTCCTCACATTTCTGTGGCAGGAAGTTCTAGAATCTGAGAGGATCTACAAATCTCCTTCCACCCAGCGTTCCCCCAAGTCTCCCGATAAAAATGATACCTCACTTGCGTAGGTAGGCCTAGCGCCGGCGACAGGAAACACCCCAAAGCACAACGTGGACACATCCTAAATTTTGGAAAAAAACGGAGGTGTTTTTTGCGCAGTGCCTACCTGTAGATTTTGGCCTCTAGCTCAGCCGGCACCTAGGGAAACCTATCAAACCTGTGCATTTCTGAAAACTAGAGACCTAGGGGAATCCAAGGAGGGGTGACTTGCGGGGCTCGGACTAGGTTCTGTTACCCAGAATCCTTTGCAAACCTCAAAATTTGGCTAAAATAACACATGTTCCTCACATTTCTGTGGCAGAAAGTTCTGGAATCTGAGAGGAGCTACAAATCTCCTTCCACCCAGCGTTCCCCCAAGTCTCCCGATAAAAATGATACCTCACTTGCGTGGGTAGGCCTAGCGCCGGCGACAGGAAACACCCCAAAGCGCAACTTGGACACATCCTAAATTTTGGAAAAAAACGGAGGTGTTTTTTGCGAAGTGCCTACCTGTAGATTTTGGCCTCTAGCTCAGCCGGCACCTAGGGAAACCTACCAAACCTGTGCATTTCTGAAAACTAGAGACCTAGGGGAATCCAAGGAGGGGTGACTTGCAGAGCTCGGACCAGGTTCTGTTACCCAGGATCCTTTGCAAACCTCAAAATTTGGCTAAAAAAACACATGTCCCTCACATTTCTGTGGCAGAAAGTTCTGGAATCTGAGAGGAGCTACAAATTTCCTTCCACCCAGCGTTCCCCCAAGTCTCCCGATAAAAATGATACCTCACTTGCGTGGGTAGGCCTAGCGCCGGCGACAGGAAACACCCCAAAGCGCAACGTGGACACATCCTAAATTTTGGAAAAAAACAGAGGTGTTTTTTGCGAAGTGCCTACCTGTAGATTTTGGCCTGTAGCTCAGCCGGCACCTAGGGAAACCTACCAAACCTGTGCATTTCTGAAAACTAGAGACCTAGGGGAATCCAAGGAGGGGTGACTTGCGGGGCTCGGACCAGGTTCTGTTACCCAGAATCCTTTGCAAACATCAAAATTTGTCTAAAAAAACACATGTTCCTCTCATTTCTGTGGCAGAAAGTTCTGGAATCTGAGAGGAGCTACAAATCTCCTTCCACCCAGAGTTCCCCCAAGTCTCCCGATAAAAATGATACCTCACTTGCGTGGGTAGGCCTAGCGCCGGCGACAGGAAACACCCCAAAGCGCAACGTGGACACATCCTAAATTTTGGAAAAAAACGGAGGTGTTTTTTGCGAAGTGCCTACCTGTAGATTTTGGCCTCTAGCTCAGCCGGCACCTAGGGAAACCTACCAAACCTTTGCATTTCTGAAAACTAGAGACCTAGGGGAATCCAAGGAGGGGTGACTTGCGGGGCTCGGACCAGGTTCTGTTACCCAGAATCCTTTGCAAACCTCAAAATTTGGCTAAAAAAACACATGTCCCTCACATTTTTGTGGCAGAAAGTTCTGGAATCTGAGAGGAGCTACAAATCTCCTTCCACTCAGCGTTCCCCCAAGTCTCCCGATAAAAATGATACCTCACTTGCGTGGGTTGGCCTAGCGCCGGCGACAGGAAACACCCCAAAGCGCAACGTGGACACCTCCTAAATTTTGGGAAAAAACAGAGGTGTTTTTTGCGAAGTGCATACCTGTAGATTTTGGCCTGTAGCTCAGCCGGCACCTAGGGAAACCTACCAAACCTGTGCATTTCTGAAAACTAGAGACCTAGGGGAATCCAAGGAGGGGTGACTTTCGGGGCTCGGACCAAGTTCTGTTACCCAGAATCCTTTGCAAACCTCAAAATTTGGCTAACAAAACACATGTTCCTCACATTTCTGTGGCAGAAAGTTCTGGAATCTGAGAAGAGCTACAAATCTCCTTCCACGCACCGTTCCCCTAAGTCTCCCGATAAAAATGATACCTCACTTGCGTGGGTAGGCCTAGCGCCGGCGACAGGAAACACCCCAAAGCGCAACGTGGACACATCCCATTTTTTGAAAGAAAACAGTGCCTACCTGTGGATTTTGGCCTATAGCTCACCCGGCACCTAGGGAAACCTACCAAACCTGTGCATTTCTGAAAACTAGAGACCTAGGGGAATCCAAGATGGGGTGACTTGCGGGGCTCGGACCAGGTTCTGTTACCCAGAATCCTTTTCAAACCTCAAAATGTGGCTAAAAAAACACATGTTCCTCACATTTCTGTGGCAGAAAGTTCTGGAATCTGAGAGGAGCCACAAATTTCCTTCCACCCAGCGTTCCCCCAAGTCTCCCGATAAAAATGATACCTCACTTGTGTGGGTGGGCCAGGTGCCTGCAACGGAATAAGGCCCAAAACCTGAAGGGATAGAAGGGATAGTTGGGGGAGCCACGCAAGCCACACCTCCCTGGACTCCTTGGGGTGCCTATTTTTAAAAAGTTTCTGGGTTTTGTAGGTTTCCCTTCATGACAGCCGCACCCTGGACCAAAAACATAGGTGGGCCCTCCCCCCCCAAACACAGGCATTTTTGGAATATATCACTTTGATGTGTGCACATACTTCTGTGATGTGCCAAACACTAAAATTGTGAAAAGAAACAAACTTAGGTTATGTGAAGAAGACCCCTCACCCACCAACCAAGTTGGTGGCATGGTTCATCATCGGGGTCCCACCCGAGGCACCTAGCGTGTCACAGGTGTGCTGCGACGCCTGATTACAGCGGAGCAGGTTTTGTCTTTTTTTACAGCACATACTGGTTGGATTTGGCACGAGGGTGAGTGATGGTTCAGTGGATCAAATTTTATAAACAAGAGATTTCACAAAACTGAAATGCACTGCTAATAACTGAAAGGCAAAAAAGTGAACCAATGACTCACAGCTCGTGAGCTGTAAAGCCGCGACAAGGCACCAACCGCTTTACAGGCCATTCACACACCTTTCATACATGACACGCACAAGACCATTCACACCGCCAGCCACGGGCCCAGCACATTACAACACTCACATCGAAAGACCGCGCCACTCAAGGGCCCATCACTTACATACGCCCACATGCCTGATACAAGAATCACACCAGCTGATGGGAGTGTGGACTGCCGTTCGGCTGGCACCGCCAGCCAAGCACCACCCCACGCACACCGCCAGCCAAGCGCCACCCCACGCACACCGCCAGCCAAGCGCCACCCCACGCACACCACCAGCCAAGCGCCACCCCACGCACACCGCCAGCCAAGCGCCACCCCACGCACACCGCAATCACTTTTTTTTATTTATAAACAAAGAAACTACTAATTATAAAATAAGCACAAAACCACAAACACAAAAGCTCTAACTAAATACACAACAGATGCCAACCGTGAAACATATGAAAATATAAAACAGACAGCTTACGCTCAAGGTATTTCCCAGAATTTTTTTGGGGTATGGTAACTTCTGTAACAGCTGGGAACACACAGCCCAGGCTTTGAAGGGCATTCGGGGCAGTACATCCGGCTCTCCCTCCGGATTAATCTCCGGGCACATACTCTACATTTCTTTGTGGGCATGTCTTTTTTGGGAGTGGGAGGAATGTGATCTGGAAAGTGCCGATCTTTCAATCTAGCCACATCCTCCACCACTTCTACTCTAGGAACTCTTGCCGGTTCCACCACAATAAGGCTTTCTATCACCGACTCCTGAAATTTAACAAATGTCATCCTTGACTCGGGTGAACAATCCTTGTATACAATAAAGGCATTAAAAGTTGCCAAATGAAATAAATGTAGGGCCAACTTTTTATACCACACATATGACTTACGAAGAGCAGTGTAAGGTTCTAACCTCTGATCTACTCTATCAACACCACCCATGTGCCTATTGTAGTCCAAAATGCACGCAGGTTTGCGCACTTCCGCAACCTGACCCCAAACAGCCACAGGGGAAGTACTCTCATCATGGATGGTCGATAGCATGTACACATCCCTCCTGTCTGAAAATTTTCAGAGCTAGCAGCTCATTATTCCGCAAGGCACTGCACTGTCCCCTCTCAAGTTTTTTACCTTGGATAGCCTTTCCGGTTAGAACGGATTGTGCCACAAGCAACAGTGTCCACCCTAAACAACTCCTTGAACAACTGCACTCCAGTGTAGAAATTATCTACGTACAAATGGTGACCTTTGTTAAACAGCCGTCTAGCAACTTCCCACACAATTTTTTCGCTAACTCCAAAAGTGGCCGGACAACCAGGAGGGTCAATACTGGAATCCCTACCAGTGTAGACCCGGATATTATACACATATCCTGTACTGCTTTCTGACAGCAGATACAATTTAATCCCATACCGTGCCCTCTTACTAGGAATGTACTGCTTAAAAACTAAACGCCCCTTGAAAAGGACCAAAGACTCATCCACACTTATCTCTTTGCCTGGGACATAGACCTCTGAAAACCGATCCACAAAATGATCAAGGACAGGCCTAATCTTAAAAAGGCGGTCACAATCAGGGTGATCTCGTGGCAAGGCTAAAGCATTGTCTACAAAATGCAGCATACGAAGAAGAAGCAAATACTGATTACGTGTCATAGTTGCAGGAAATATAGCAGTTGCCATCAAGGGACTAGTAGACCAATAAGAAGCCAGTGACGGCTTCCTGATCAACCCCATCAAAAAAGACAAACCTAAAAACCTTTTCATCTCTTCCAGATATGTGGGAACCCAATGAGTAGCTCTAGACTGAGGCATAAGTCTGGCAGCGTTGTCCCGCAAATATTGCTCTGCATACACATTTGTCTGCTCCACAATCTCTTCCAAAAATACATCGTCCATAAACAAGTGAAAGAAATGGACAGGCAGAAAGTTTTCCGTATTAACTCTACACCCTGGGAGACCAGTAAATGCAGGTAACTGTGGCTGCTCCATGTTTGGGGCAATCCAGGTGTCAGGTCTTCCAATGGGAAACCCTGCAGCCCCAGGCTGCTGCACTCTTGGCACATCAATGTCCTCCTCTAACACAGGCCCTTCATCTGCACTGAGAGTAGCTTCCTCATCAGAAGAATACTCTCGGACAGAAAACTCACTTCCAGAATCTCCTGCTTCCTCCTCTGCCTCAGATGCAGAGTCAGTGTCGTAATCATGGTCTGAAGATGACTCAAAGAGCATGCGAACAACCTGCTGAGCGGTCACTTTGCGGCTAGCCATGATCCTAACAACAAATGGATTGCCAACAACAACTAGCACTAAAATAAGTAATAAACAAAGTGTAGCTTTATCACAAAGAGTTATGTACTACAAAAAACTATACCACACAGTTGCCTGAAATAGCTACTCACCAAGCAACTACTCTGCACAGACAGCAATCACCAATGATATCCCACTAAAAAGAAAAAAGAAAAAAGCAATTTAGACATATGACAACACAAACACCACTGTGCTCAAATCTAAGGACAATGTCAAACACACAATACTGCATTTAGTACACCACCTACAAACATGTCAACAATACTCCTTTGGAGTAAATTGCGTTCACTTACCTAAAACATGCAACTATGCAAACCACAGGACAACTACTGCCAAAACCGCAAAGATCCACAGCAAAGGAAGCAAAAGCATTGAACTAGAAGAAAAAGAAGAAATAAATTGTTATAATCACAAATACAAATACTTTGCCAGTTGACAAACACCCCACCACCAAGAACTTAGAAGTTGTCCCTGGTACCTAAGTGGATCCTGCCCCCCTCGGGGTAGATGGGCGTAAAAGAATTGGCCAATCTGACCCCAAGGGGGGCAGAAATGGGCAACACCTCTGTGCCCCCTTTCAGGGGGCGACCCTTCCCCAAGGGGGCACCCCCAGCACAACACAAAATAAAAAAATCCCTGCCGTATTGGTGGTCTCTGCCCTCCTTGGGGGCAGATGGCCCTACAAAATTACGGGCAGAGATGGGCAATACAAATTTTCCCCACCTTAGGTGGGGCGACCGTTGCCTAAGGGGTGCCCCCAAACAAACACCAAACACAATCCCTGGCACCTAGTGTGCTTCCACCCCCCCCCCCGGGGCCAGATCGTCCAAAAAATGGCTGGTCTGCCATCGGGGGGGGGCCGAAACAGAAAAAAAAAAGCTTCCCAGTGGAGCGACCCTTGCCACAGGAGTTGCCCCCAAAATAAACAATAAAAACAAAATCCCTGGTGTCTAGTGGTTTTCGCCCCCCCCGGGGGCAGATCAGCCCAAAAATCGGCTGATCTGCCCCCGGGGGCGGCAAAATACAAATAAAAATTGCCCCCGGGGGAGGGTCGCCCCCAAAAACACACATAAACAAAGATGTCCCTGGTGTCTAGTGGTTTTCGCCCCCCCCATGGGGGCAGATTCGCCGAAAAATCAGCGGATCTGCCCCCAGGGGGGGCGAAATACAAATAAAAATTGTCCCCGGGGGGGCAACCCTTGCCCAAGGGGTCGCCCCCAAAAACACACATAAACAAAGATATCCCTGGTTTCTAGTGGTTTTCGGCCCCCCCCTGGGGGCAGATCCGCTGAAAAAACGGCGGATCTGCCCCCAGGGGGGGGCGAAATACAAATAAAAATTGTCCCGGGGGGGCCACCCTTGCCCAAGGGGTCGCCCCAAAAACACACAAACAAAGATATCCCTGGTGTCTAGTGGTTTTCGCCCCCCCCTGGGGGCAGATCTGCCGAAAAAACGGCGGATCTGCCCCCAGGGGGGGCGAAATACAAATAAAAATTTCCCCCGGGGGGGCGACCCTTGCCCAAGGGGTCGCCCCCAAAAACAAACATAAAAAAAATATCCCTGGTGTCTAGTGGTTTTCGCCCCCCCTGGGGGCAGATCCGCCGAAAAAACGGCGGATCTGCCCCCAGGGGGGGGCGAAATACAAATAAAAATTTCCCCCGGGGGGGCGACCCTTGCCCAAGGGGTCGCCCCCAAAAACAAACATAAAAAAAATATCCCTGGTGTCTAGTGGTTTTCGCCCCCCCTGGGGGCAGATCTGCCGATAAATCGGCGGATCTGCCCCCCGGGGGGGGCGAAATACAAATAAAAATTGCCCCCGGGGGGGCGACCCTTGCCCAAGGGGTCGCCCCCAAATTTAGGCAAAAAGAAAATCCCTGGTGGCTAGTGGAGATTCCTGCTCCACGATCGCGGGCCCTGCCAGCGATCGTGGAGCAGGAATCTTGAGAAAACAGACACAGGGGGAAAGGAAAAACCCTTTCCTTTCCCACTGTGTCTGTTTTCTCAACCCCCCCGCCCCCCAAAAATGGAGAGGACTCACCTTTGAGCTCCTGCTCCGAAGACGCGCTGGAAGCAAATGGCTTCCAGCGCACCGGCAACACTAGATGACGTCAGCGCGCTGTGCGCGCGCTGACATCATCGGATTGCCGTGGGGGGGGCGGGGGTGGAAGGGGAAGGTCTTCCCCGTCCATCCCCGCCTGTGGGGGAAGGGGGGTGCACGGGGGGGGGCGCTAGCACGCCCCCAAGTTCCCCTGTGCCTAGGACGAGATGATCTTGTCCAGGCACAGGGGAACTGTAGCCTTGGACGAGATCATCTTGTCCAAGGCACAGAAGCGGTTAAGAGACTCAGTCGGAATACTGAGAGCCGGTTATGCTGTGTGTACAATCACCGGTATTATAAAAGTTTCCTGGCTCGAGACAGTGTATTCCGCACAAGTGGCTGAATTAATTGCCCTTACTAAGGCATGCCACGCAGTTAAAAATCTTCAAGTCACTATCTATACTGACAGCAGGTACAGATTCAGAATTGTACATGATTTTGGCCAATTGTGGTCACGGAGGGGTTTTATGACCTCTTCTGGTTCACCAGTGAAAAATGGCGAACAAATTAAGGATTTGTTACGTGCAATTCAGTTACCTCCTGAAATTGCCGTGGTGAAATGCAATGCTCGCGTTAAGTCGCAAGACTTTGTGTCAATGGGAAACGGCTATGCTGATCAATTTGCAAGGTTTTGCACATTGAACTGTATATCGTTCAAGGAACAGTGGGAATTGTTACCACAAACTGAAAATGAAACATGTTTGAACTTTGCATTAAGAGTAGTTGATACTTTAGATGAGCAAAAAATCACTGCAGGGCCGTGCTAGCAGAGAAGAAAAACGCTCTTGGCAGAGAATGCAATGTGTACAAAGAGCTGATGACTTGTGGGTTTCAGAGGAGGGGAAGTTGGTTTTGCCTGCCAAACAGCCTTTTGTCACAGTTTGCCAGGCTTTATCATGGGCAGGCACATCTTGGGAAAGATGCAATGATCAGATTGTTCAAAATTGATTGGTTCAATCCGAAATTCATACAAGCCGCAGAGGTTACCTGTCACAGGTGCATCATCTGTCAACAGATGAATGCAGGAAAAGGGACTGTGGTGACTTTGAGCCACAAAGGGAGAGGTCCGTTTAGCAAGATGCAAATGGATTTCATTGAGATGCCAATGTGTGGAGGCTTGAGGTATTTGTTGGTGATTGTATGTGTTTTCAGTCATTGGATTGAAGCATACCCTACACATAGGAATGACAGTCTCACAGTTGCAAAGCTATTGCTTAGAGAGCTAATACCAAGGTTCGGATTTCAGGTCTCTTTAGAATCAGATAGAGGCAGACACTTCGACAATGAGGTGACTAAGCTCTTATGTGCTGCATTAGACATTGAACAGAAGCTGCATTGTAGCTACCGCCCCGAAGCATCAGGATTAGTGGAACAGATGAATGGCACCTTGAAGTCGAGAATGGCAAAAATGTGTGCAGCTACCAATAGCCAGATGCATTGCCTTTAGTGCTGATGTCAATGAGAAACACACCTGATAAGAGGACAGGATTATCCCCCCATGAGATACTCATGGGCAGAGCTATGAGGTTACCCGCAGTACCCGCAAATGCTCTTGTGAATATCACGGATGATATGGTGTTGGACTACTGCAAGGGTTTGGCTGACGTGGTCTGCTCTTTTTCCCACCAGGTGGAGGCCAACACATTGCCACCGATCAGTGATCCAGGTCACACCCTGCAAGCCGGTGACTGGGTGGTTGTCAAGAAGCACGTAAGGAAGTCGTGTTTGGAGCCGCGCTGGAAGGGGCCATATCACGTAATACTGACAACAACCATTGCTGTGAAATGTGCAAGTGTTCCAAATTGGATACATGCCAGTCACACAAAGAAGGTGACATGTCCGACTGATGAGGAACTTGAAGTTTCCGACTCAGCAATTCCAGAGAAGGAAGTCTCAGGGCCGGAGAACAGTCAAAGTGGAACTGAGACTGCAGGAGAGCCCACTGAGGACGGCCTAGTCCCTCAAACAGTAAACGAGTTTGAGAGAGGTGACAATGAGCCTATCTCAGTAGAGGCAGCAGGAGAACTAAGTCAAGGAGAGGTTCTCCCAGAAGTAGACCGATACGGGTTAGAGCTTGAACCTGTTACAGACCCAGAAGAAGAAGAAGGGGAAAGAGCAGAGGGAGGTCAGAGCACACCAACATCTCCAGAGCCAGTTGCAGGTCCGTCAAGAGAAAACACCATAGCACAAGAGGAGGGTGCTGTTCAGCGTCCTGAAAGACCGAGCAGGAAGAAGACGCATAAAGGTGATAAGTGGCCAAAGAAACAAGCTGCAAGAGAAAATGTCATACCAGGTGAAACAATAGCGGAAGAAATCGATACAACTAGACAAGAGGATCTAATTGAAGGAGAATTGCAAAGTGAACGCAGGCTAAAAAGAAAAAGAGTCGCAAATAGAAGGTACGCAGGTCCTGAATGGGCATATGCAACGACATCTGAATGGCAACAAGAATTTTTAGCATTTTGCTTTGATCAAGAAGTACCAGGCCAATACTACGGTACTTGAATTCAAACAGAGAAAGAGACTATGTTAAAATTGAAATTGAAATTGAAAGCTGAAAAGCTGAGAAAAGAGACTAATAAATTACAGGAAGTGACACTGATAACCTGAATTGACTTTGAAACCCGATTATGACAAGCTGCTAAACCTGATTTGACAAAAGGGTCCTGGGGTGAGTGAAATGCTGTAAATACACGCAGAGAGAAAGAGAGACTTTACATCAAGAAAAAAAAAAAGGAGTTTTAAATTGTCCTCAAGTTGATTGTTTGTTTGAGTTATTCTGCTATCTGATTCTTTACAGATCATGGCTTACACTAGAGGTAGTAATAAAAAGGGTAAAGTGTGTGGTTGGTTAAGTGCTATCTTAGGTATTGTGTGTGCAATAATAATTGTGGGTGTGATTGTGGGAATGCCATGGTTGGATAAGAAAGTAACTAACAATGATTCAAAACCTGAGACTGCTACACTAACACCGTGGGAAAAATTTGAGCAAGATGCACAACACTTGCGTGAGGGAACTAATTCAAAAGGGGAACTTTCTACTAATGCTTTCTATTGCTTATTGAATGTGTATGTAGATACAATGGATGCGAGAAACTGTTATGTGTGCACAAAGATTCCTTCATCAGTACAAGAGGGGGTCACCTATCATAGTCTGCCTTTAACATATGGGATAAGCTGTAGTCTGCTACTAACAAGATTCTATGATCAGGAACATGTGCAATATTTGTATTCTAATTTGGATGTAGTGTTTTCTTTTGTGCCTGTGATTGAATTTCTGAACAAATTAGCATAGTATAAAATTAGTTAGAGGTTTCTTTGAACCAACATTAACATTTGGGACAACTTATGCACACAGCAACAATCTGACTTGCTTACTTACGCCCGTAGAGAAAAGCTTTTTAGATCACACTGATGATAGACGCAAGGCACTGAAAGAAAGACTAGAAAAGGGGTTAGAGAAACGCACATATGCAAATGATTATGCTTATCCTGCAATAAAGACGCAAGGCAAATTAGCTATAGATGCATTACATGTAGGCAGGCTTTGTATATATAGGCCAAAATCTGATCATGACACTTTATTTGTGGGAACGAGTGAATGCAGGCATGTGTTTTTGTTTCAGAGTAGATGGACATTCATGTTAAATGGACAGGATCCAGTGATCCCTGGGATCTATCATATCTGTGGACTTAATGCTTATTACCGTCTTCCTAAGGGATGGTATGGGACATGTTATTTGGGAATAGTTTTCCCAAAGATTTACCAGACTAATAACTCAAAGCAAATACCTAAAATGTCTGAATTACAACATGCAAGACAAAAGAGAGAGACAGTGGCTGCTGTCGTGGGTGACATATTTGGAGCCATAATTCCTTCAGTAGGGGTTATTTTAAACTCCATATAGATTTTAAAGTTGTCTACTATTGCAGATAACATGCTGACACATTTTACAGGGGCCATGCTCCTGATGGATACTGAACTTGCTGCGGAAAGAGCTATGACTCTTCAAAATCGGCTTGCTTTAGACAATCTTTTAGCAAAGAGCGGCAGAGTCTGTAAGATGCTTCACGAGCGTCATTGCTGCTCATTTATTCCAGATAATAGCAAAAAGATTAGAGGTATGCTTACTAACCTAACAAGAGCTAGTGCAGATTTGAAGGAACTGAAGGAACCTGGAGTTTGGGAGAAAGTTGGAAGGGAATTGCCAGAGTAGGGAGCTGGTTTAGCAATATTTGGAACAGGGTTCTTGCAAAAACACCACAGGGTCCATTAATTGTTTTGATCTGTTTATTGGGTCTATGGGGAGCATGCAAAATTAATGACAGAATTCAAAGAAATTGGACAAAGCGAAACAAAAAAAACGGGAGAAAATGTTTAATGAAATTTGGGAAAGTTCACACAAAGGTCAAGATGTTGAAATGCACATTATGCGCAAGGTGAAAAATGAAAAGTGAAAGGTTGAAAGGGAAAGGTTTGTTTGATGACGATCATCATCAGAGGAGGGACTGAGCGAGCGTGGCTTATATAATCTATACTAACATAAGATGTTTATGAAATAGTGTGCAATAATGCTGCATAGAAATTGTATTACTAGGTTTTGCTAAAACGTGCATCTGAAATGTAACCACAGAGAGTGGCCGCCAATGTATACCTGGACTAATAAAAATGACTATTGCTTGTAGAAAAATATTAGCTAAAATGCAACAGTGTAGATTAATGTAATGTACAAGGTCACTCAAACCGGTACAGACAATGGAGCTACTGACCAAAAGATGTGCAAAGAATTACAGAAGGATGAAATCATACCGGATGTGCTACCTCTGAAGACATCAATCATATGGACCAATAAACTGTCTGTGAACTAATGTGGGTGAAAGATTTAATGACATAATCTGTTTTTTATTGGCCAAAGATAGTGGGGTGCAACATTCATCCAATCAAGTTTTAGGGGAATGTACAACGAAAAAGGGATAAGAACCTATGACACAGGGAGCCATTTAGATTGGTTAGGGAAATGTTGTTGATTTGATCCAGAAACGTTGTCACTCTGTTTGGTGACTTATTGATTTTACTTAAACCATCATGGGCCAGATGTAGCAAAGTTTTGCGAGTCGCAAATGGCCCGAATCGCTATTTGCGACTGTGCAAAATCAGAAATGGGATGCAAAAATCCCATTTCCGACTCGCAAAAAGCGATACGAGCCGTTAGCGACTCGCAAAATTTGCAACCCCATTTTGTGACCCGCAAATAGGAAGTCTCAATTTGCGAGTCGCAAACCATATGCAATTGCAACTCGCAAATTGCGACTAGTCGCAAAAAGCCCAGTTTACATGTCCCATTTACCACTAACTCAGAGCAGGTGGTAACCATTACCAAAATATAAAAGGAGACCCAGAAGGCATCTGGGTGACTCAAGATGGCGGAGATATACCTGATAGCAGTGAGGAGGAGAGCCCACGCAGCCCAGCAGAGGAGGAGGAGGAGCCAGAGACAGGAGAAGATTTACAGAAAAAGGCAGACTCTTTTTCAGCAAACTGAGGAAGAGACATATGACAAATACCGCCTTAGCAGCGCAGCCATACAAGAATTAATTGAATTACTAAAACCACAGTTGGAACGCCAGACTCAGCGCGGCTGCGCCATCCCTACGCATGTGCAAGTGCTATGCTCACTGCACCTCTTGGCCTCAGGGAGCTATCAGGGGGTCATTGCTGTGGCAGGTGGGGTATCTCAAAGTGCACTGTCAAGGTTCCTCAGGGCATTCCTAGATGCCATACTCACACACATGTCTCACTTCATATACCTACCCAGGAATGAGGCAGAAATTAACAGCACCAAGCTGGACTTTTACCGGATTGCCAACTTTCCCCATGTCATAGGGTGTGTAGATGGGACACATATTCAAATATGCCCCCCTGCAAACCTGGAACATCTGTTCCGCAACAGAAAGTGTACCCACTCACTCAATATTCAGGTTGTTTGTGACGCCCATTATGTCATCACCGACATTGTTGCAAAATTTCCAGGCAGTACCTATGACTCCTACATTTTTAGGCACAGTGGGATACATCAACGCCTGGAACGTCGGGAGTTTGGAGACGGATACCTCTTAGGTAGAGCTGCATACACCTCGTAGACATACACACAGGTCACCGTGCACACCAACCAGGACTTTCTAACAGTGTAATGTTTGTGCCCAACAGGTGACAGTGCATATGCACTACGGCCATGGATAATGACTCCATTTGTTAAGTGGAAAAAAAAAACGATTTAATATGTGCAGAAATTGAACTATTTACAATGACTAACTGTTCATGAACATCAAAAAGCAAACCATGCATGGGGCACATTGCCATCATGTGCCCCAACATCAGGGACAGGGTTCAGTCTATGTCCTACGGCGGCCTCTGCCAGCCTGGCTGGTCCCAGGTTGTTCTGCAGTGCTCTGCCTGGTACTCCCACTCCGGAGCACCCTAGTGTCACTGGCAGAGACACTGCTCACTGTAGAGCCCTCTTCGCTGTCCTGGGGGGTGTCCCCTGTGCCCCTGGGCAGATGCCGTGCCTCCATTAAATCGATGACATGTGTGATCCGGCCCAGGCCTCTAGCCACATCCCCTGCAAAGTGGCCCATTTCAACTTGGAGGCCAACTGTCCTTCTCGACAGGCCAGTGGTGTTAACTGCCAGTCTGCCAATTGATGTGGCCATCCTGTCCAGCCTCTGGAGCAGCTGACGGTCCCTGCGCCGCCCACCCTCGCTCTGTGACAGTAGTCCTGCCACCAGTTCCCTCATGGACAGGGCTAGGTCCCCAGTGTTTGTGCCAATCACGTCCAATTGGTAATGGAGCTGCTGCATGCTGGCCTCATTGCTCCTCACAAATCAGTGCAGCAACCCACTAATTCTCCCTAACATATTGTTCTACAGGCGCTGACCACGGAGCAGCTGTGCCTCGGTGTTGGTGGTAGATGGACGGCCGGACTCAGCCTGCAGCCCTGCTCTCCTGAACCTGCGTCGCCTGCGCAGCGGTGGATGCCCTGTGTGCTCTACTGTGGCACTCCTGGCTGTTGCTGGCGCAGCCTCCTGAACCACTGTTGCAGCAGGTGTTGACATCACGGGGATGGTGTTGGTGGTGCAGGTGGGAGTGGTGGCAGCTCCTGTGCTGTCCTCATGGGGCTGGCTGCTGTGGCTTGTGGTGGTGTCTTGTGGGAGACCTGTGGGACATGGGGAACAGACTGTCAGTGTCTACTATCTGTTGCACACTTCCTAATAAACATTTGCCTATTTACTGCCTACTTGACTACATTGCCCATAATGCATCATTCTGGTGTTTGCTACCCTGAAATGGAGCTATCTTGGTTGTGCATGCCCCTGTGTACATGGTGGGTGGGGGTATGGCATTGATAGGGGTACAGGCATATCACATGGTACTCACCGGTTGATGTAGTGGGCTCAGAGGTGTCCAGATCTCCAAATCCTGTCACTGCCTCCTGCTCCAGGGTCTCCTCCACCCTTTCCTCCAGGGGTGTGGGTGGTGGTACGGATGATGGTCCCCCTCCTGTGCCTCTCATTTCCCGGAGCCTTTCTGCCACCCTCTCCTTGGTCCGGGAGCGGAGGTCATACCACCTCTTTTTGATCTCATCCACACTCCTGTGGTTCACCCCCAGGGAGTTCACTTTTTCTTGAATCTCCAGCCAGAGTTGTTTTTTGGTTGAGTCTGGCACATTAAGGGCTGCCTTTCCAAAGAGATCATCATAGTGCTGACAGCATTCTTCTGTCAGCACCTCCAGCTCCTTCTCTTTCTTGGTGTTTCTGCCATTGTAGCTGCTGTTCCTCCTGTTGGCTGTTCAGCAGTTTTAAATGGATGTGGTCCTCCCTCCTCCCAGGTGTATTAGTAAACTTCCTGGCTGTGATGTCATCATCATGTGCCAGGAAGTGTTTCCAGAGTGTTCTGGAGTGGTTTCTGGAGTGTTCTGCAGCACCTGCAATCAATTTACATGGTACTCGCAATTTGCGACACCCACTCGCAAATTGCGAGTCCGTTTTTTGCACGGTCGCAAACAGCGACCTCGCAGACAGCGGACTCGCTATCTGCGTTGCGACTCTGGGTGCGAGTCGCAAATTGTACACAGACATTGTACCTGCATTCCTATTAGCGACATGCAATTTGCGAGTCGCACATGCTCGCAAATTGCGAGTCACAAATTTTTTTGTACCTACATCTGGCCCCATCTTCCTTAGATTGCCCAATTTTACACTTTACCTCCTTATGAGGGAAGTGCCCCTTTTCCTCCCGAGAGCTGAATATCTGACTGATGGTGAATCAACTGATGTCTTGAAGATGAAGACCGAACCTGAGTGCTGACCCAAACCTTGGAGGGTAACTATGACAATGAAATTGTGATTTGTCTGTTTGCTTTTCCTTTCTAGGTACCAACTGCTTACTTTTGACAGAGTCCATAGCTAGATGTTTTCCAAATTGGTCTTCTAAATTGTTTTGCATGAAGCCCAACATGCCAATGCTAATCAGAGGTTAGTTTAGAGGGATTCATCATAACTGACGCAAATAGACAAACGACTGAATCAATGCTCTGCTAAAGATAGTTTATGTTCACGTTGTGCTATGTTCTGATGTTTATGATTCTTGCTTTGATGAAATCTTATCAGATTTGCCATATCGTGACTATGCTATTATGTTTCTTGGTTTTGAGATTAATAAATCTGCTTTTAGAATTGTAATCAAAAGGGAATAAACTTCATAACATTCTACTAAACTGGTGTGGTTATTCATGACTGCAAGGTCATGGTAGTGTCTTGAGTTGATTAATGTATTTGACCAAAGTGAAATGCATTGTTGTGATAAATATTGATGATATTATTGACGTATTGATTGACATATTGATTAGCTATCTCGTCCTAAGGTGTCTCTCAACTGGGTCAAAAGATTCATTGGCCTAAAACGAGTCCTGCTGTGTAATAAATTATCATAGAAGGACGCGTTAACACATGCAATGAGCTTTCATCCCCATCCATTGAAGGAGAGCATTCCGTTAGGGGAGTTCTTGAGAGCTAAGAGAATTTGTAGCACTGAAGAAAACTTTGAGTCAGTACATTGTGAAATATTTGAAAGATTAAAAATGAGAGGCTATTCTAATACATCATTGTAAGAAGCAAAAAGGAAAGTTAAATTACGATCTAGACATTCACTCTTATTTAATGTATAAGATAAGGTGAAGAAAAATAATAAAATAGGAGCAGGTATCCTGAATTCATAACAACATATACTATGGGCACACATGCAAATTAGAAGAATATTACGAAAACATTGGCATGTATTGAAATGTGATATTGTGATAGGGAGAGTAATACGTAATAAACATCAACTAATCAATAGGAAGAGTAAATCTATGAGGGATATACTTGTCAAACGTGACATTAGGAAGTATGAAAAAGATGATATGTGGTTGAAACAACAGGATGGGTTTTATAAGTGTTTCAAATGTAAAGCATTTAAAAATGGTGAGAGTATCAAATGTCTTATGGTAGGACCAAAAACAGTACATTAAATCAAGGGACGTTATACATGTAAGAGTGACTTTGTAATATATATCTTGAGGTGTAGTTGCCCCAAAATATATGTAGGGAGCACCACATTACAGGTTCATAAACAAATTTTACAACACTTGAGAGCTATACAGAATAAGGATGATACGTACCCTGTAGCACTGCATATTCAAGAGAGACACAATGGAAAATTAGAAGAAATAAAGTACAGTGTCATTGATGGAATTGTCAAGGATGTTAGAGGTGGCAATAGGGAGCTGAAATTAAGAACATTAGAATCAAGATACATAATCAAGTTGGATACTAAGGAACCTAATGGATTCAACAGTAGTGAAGAATTGTTCATACATCTACAATAATATGTAATGGCTGCTATTGCTAACAATAGACTAGCTGGTTAAATGGGAGTTAAAAAATCAATAGGTTACTTTAAATTGTTTATAAACAAATGATGCTATGATGAAGGAATAGGTATTAGGTACCCATTATGACATCTGTGTTATTGTGATTTAGTTAATTGTGAATGGATAGCATATATGTTAATATTGATATTGGCATTAGATGATAAATATCGTACATAAAATTAATATAGTAATGCACTTAACGTTACTAGGATGAAGCTGATATGCTTGAGATTATTTATATCGCAAAGCGATTTTGGTTGGATAGATTGATAAAGGAAATCAAAGTTTGAATTAGTTAATTTAATGTGATCCAATAATATTGTGTTGTAATGTTAATGATATGCTTATTTCATTGTAATTTATTATTATTTATTTTATTTTATTACTATCGACATCGTTATGTATTTTGTTTGGAGAGATTCATGAGTGAAATGAAACATATTTGGAAATTTATGATGAGCCATCAGTATGTATTTAACGAAATGCAGTAGAATTAATTGTGCAAGGTTGACAAACGCCTAAATGCCGAAACGCGTTCCTTCGCGTGTCAATAAATTATTCTTAGCAACTGTGGAGTGCCGTATCTCTTATTGAAATATAGAAGGAGTGTGTCAATATACATATGTCTATATGTATATATATATATACATATGTATGTGTATGTATTCAATAATTGTTATACATTAGCCGTATGGTTATAGTAGCTCATAAGCTGGCAAAAATCACTCATGAGGCAGTAAACCAAAGGTGCAAAAGTAATTCTGTCACTCAAACTAACACAGGAGAATTTAGCCTGTCATTCTAGAATTGTATTCCTGAACCCAATAGTATAATAAGCACAGAATACCATCTAAGTGCACCGTGAAATCACAATGCAATTAATCAAAAAAAGCATGAATCAAGAAAAAGCAGTATAGTCAGGCCCTTCACCTGCTTGGGGGCTTAACTTTGCACAATACCGGGAAGCCTGCACCAATCAACCTCTCTCTCTTAGCAGTGACAGAGTGACAGAGGAAAGCAGGTTGCGGGGAGGCCTACAGAAACACCGTTGCATGCCCCTCTGACACAGAAAACTACATCGGAGGGACCCATATTTACAAGAGGCGTAATACCACAAAAAAGTGTTACACCTCCTTGTAAATATAGAGCAGTGCTTAGCACCACCGGATACTCATGAAAAGTGGCACTCCAGTGACGCTAGGGCCTCTTAAATATGCCCCTAAGTCTCATATGAAACAATGTTTAATACTTACTCCACAGTTGAATCAGAATCATCGAAACTTCCAATAGTGTATCAGGAAACTTTACTTATTCTTTGGTACTGTTTAGATAGGTGAAAGCAGAAATTTACACAGATGATATTTTGTAGATATTTCAAGCCAACACATGTTGCCCCAATCACGGGACTTTCTCAGGACTGACAAAATAATAAGTAAAAAAGGAAAGAAAATCTCTTATTACTAATGCAAATGGAAATTTGTCCACTTATACACGAAGTGGAAACCAGAAGTGTCAATGAGAAAAAAAAGAAGAAAAAACATGTTGCATTGGCCCAACACCAGAGATAGAATGCACCATAAGTGAATCAAGATGTGAAGACAAGACGCATATTGTATCCGCATACACAAAAACAAATTTTCTGTGGTGTTCCTAAATAGCATTAGTAAAGGAAAAAGACAATAGAAAGTGTGTGGGAGGCCAAATTTTGCATGATGTGTGGAAATGAAAACCCCCAATGAACTTGCGTACCCAGGTTGCAGGGTCCTTTAGAAATGGGTTACCTAATTCACAGAGTTTCTAGCACCAAATATACTCTGAGTATATTCAAAACACTCATATTCATGAAGCTCTAAAGGTTTGACCCTAAACAAAAATGACCTACATGAAACATAAGGCAAATTTAATAAACAAATGTGACTGCAATGAAAGACAATTTTGACCACATAGGTCCAATTAACTAATACAACAGTTACACATATCAACCTTATCCAAGTATATTTCCAGACTGTGTATTTGCTGTGATTATTAAGGCAGAAGAGATGTCCCACATCTTTAGTTCATTACACATGCTGGCATTAATTGCAACCAGCCACCTGTCCTAAAACATTCATCACAAAGACAAAAATGTGCAACCTGTCAAACAGTTTCAGAAAATGATACATCTCATTATCGTGATTCATGCTATATTCTATTGACCTTAGTCTGATGATCCAACACGCTTCACTTTTCATTAATTCTGCCACCTAATTGCCCCCACCTTGGGTTTGCCTTTGTTTGACTAATTCTCCAAAATTTAACAACTAAGTTTTGAGAAGTTTTATGTGACTCCTGTATGTGTTTCACTAGTGGGGATGTCATATTGTTGTTTCTCAAGGAATGCATATGTTCTTGTATATGTTCTTTAAGGGGACAGATTGTGCTGCCCATGTGTATTGCCTTGCATGTACATATCAATAAATAAACAACATATTTTATATTTCAATTTATAAATGTGTCAATGCTAAATGTTTTGCTGACACTGAAGTTCAGATCACATGTTTTGGCACTGCCAGACTACCCATGTTACAAGTGCTACACTTGAAAAAAAAACCTGGGTGCAGAAGGCAGACATGACCTGTTGCCTTTGTTCAAAGGTGGTAAAAACTGCTGCAATAATCCTTGATTATTATACCTCTTTTATGAATCATTCTAGGTTTGGGAGGAATGATACATTTGAGTCTCTTGTCAGCACACAGTATATGCCAATGCTTCAACAGGATCTTATATATTGTGTTACTATCACAACTATGCGGTGTGCAAAACAGTATAATGGTACACCCCAAATGTGTTATGGATTTATGTTATTTTCTCAATAAGGCATCTCTGGGAACTTTTGAGATATTCCTCCTGACTCTAGATCCAACTCTTTTTGAATATCTCCTATGTAGGATCCTGCCTATTATTCCATCCAGCTCCTTCTCACAAACTTCTGATTTGCTACAATTTCTTTTTATCCATGACATTTCTCCATAGGATATTGCTGTCAATTGGGGATAAGGATGGGCACTGGCGCATGTAACAAGGTACTATATACTGCAGATTCACAGTACGTTTTGGTATGTGTTTTCCCTTCCTTCATGTACATTTCAATATCCAAAAAGCAAACAGATTGTTTATCAGACTCAAATGTCATCTGTATATTGTAATTGTCCTTTTTGAGATATGTACAGAACTCCAAGAGCAGAGGTTATGGTCCTATCCACATTAGAAGTACATTATCAAAATATCTTCCCCAGAAGAAAATATGTTTTGTCAAGTTTTGAGTGCTGTCCTGTCATATGTGTATGAGTTCAAATAAACCTATGTAAAGATTAGCATACACATGTAAAAAAAATGTGAAGCCATAGCTACAACCTGGGCCTGTAGAAACCACTGGCTCTCATGTATCAAAACATTGTTGTCCGGTACAAATGATATCATGTCTATCAGCAGATACGTGTTCTCCATATGCAATACTGATCGGATTGAAAGGAAATGTTGCATCACTTTTAATCCCCTATTCTTAGGTATGCATGTGTGTAATGAGTTGACATCTAATGTAACCCATGTAATTTCAGCTGGCCATTGTACAGCCTCCAGTTTGTTGATTACATCTTTAGTATCCTGTAAAAAGGATAGAAGATTTTTACCAAATGGTATAAAAAATTATGTATATATTTAGATCGTTTTTCTGTGGGTGATTCAAAGCCTGATATAGTAGGTGGGGGTAATTTATTTTTATGGAGTTTTGGTAGGGTGTATGTGCATGATGCTGTTATATTAGAATTTAATATGTACCTGAATTCTAGTTCTGTAAGATGACATAGTCCCTGCCACTTGTGTAGTAGGGCACCCCGAAGTGTGATTGGCCTTTAGTTTAACATATGACATTGCACCAGTTAGCTGTCTGTTAATATCATCTATATAGTCCTGTCTATTCATGATGACTATGATACCACCTTTGTTGGCTTTCTTTATGATGAGGCATTTGTCAGAACCAAGGCCTTGCAAAGCAGTGTTTTCTTGTGTGGATATATTGTGTGGGGCAAATAAAGTTTTCTGTCTGCATCTCTTTTCAAGCTCATAGATATCTTACATTACCAATTTACCAAATGTTTCAATCGCACTGTCTGCCAGTAACATTGCCATAAATGTAGACTTAAGATCAAGTCCACTGTCTAGAGTCACATCTTGTATCACATTTAAATAATTGTTGATTGCCAAGGTAGTCATCCTCCTTATTAATGAGAGAGAACATGATCTGAATGTCTTGTATGTCTTTGATGGTATGTTCATAAACAGGTACATTTGTAAAAGGAATGAATCATGAATCCCATTTTTCTAGAAAGGATTTCTTGAGTTTTTGTTGTTGCAGACATTTGAATAGGTCTACATGTATCTGTGTCAGATCACAGTGGTTCAATGGGATAAATACCTAAGCCTCTGCTCTAAACTTTTATTTCATCTTGTGTAAGCACATAAACTTACAAGTTAACATTTGATATAGCAAAAAATTACAGTGGGGGGGCGTGGCCAAGGCGTCAAGATGGCGGTCGCACTTTTATAGTGCTCTGGACCCCTCCGTCATCCGCCTCCTGTAAGGAACTCCATCCGTTCCCATCGGCACCGTCACTGTTCTCCCGAGACTCTGTAGCCCCACCAGAGAACAAGTGGCGAACTTCCCGACCCTCCTGACCGAAAACAAACAGATCTTCGCTGCGACCACCAGCTGCCAAGATGGCGTCCAGAGAATGAAGATGAGGTGCGGATGGCCGAGGGCCGGGACACAGCGGTAAACGGGGGTGCCCGCGTGCCTGACTGCGGCTCTTCGGTGTGGTGGCAGCGTGCCTCACAGTCAGGGGCGCATGGTGACTGAGATTGGCCCCAGAGGGCCCAAAGAACTGTGGCCTCATAGCCTCCCCCTCCCCTGTTTCCCCCCCCTGGGACGGGGGCTGGAGGAGAGGAGATTCCTCCGGCCCAAAGCCCTGAGGAGGGCCAAACAAGGAGTGCCGAGGCCCGGTACCTGGGCCACATATAAGTGCCTCCCTGCGGAGACAGCGGGACATCGCTGGGACTGACGGGTGCCCCCTGGGCCGTGAAGACCGGGGCGCTGCAGTGGCCGGGTGTGCCCACGCGCCTGGCTGTGGCTATTTGGTGCGGTGACAGCACGCCTCACAGCCAGGAGCGTGCTACAGATAAGATCGGCCCCCCGGGTGCCCAAGAACCTACGGCCTCGTCGCTTTCTCCCCCCGGGGGAGAGGAGAGGGAACTCCTTCAGCCTGAGGCCCTGAAACGGGCCGAACATCAGTCCGGGGACACCGAGGCTCTGGACTCGGGTCACAAATAAGTGCCTCCTCATGAGGCACAGGGTCGGCGGGACGGCGCTGAGGCGGGCAGACACTCTCTGAGCCGCTGAGAGGTGGGGAGTTGAGCTGCCGCTGGAGACTGAATGTGATAACGGCCAGAGATCCGGAGTGAGGAGTGAATTGCCGAGAGCTGAGGTGTGGTGATGGCTGGGGCGCTTCGGCACAAGCAGAGCGGTGCACCTCACGGTTGGGGACGCGCTGCGATAAAGATTGCCCGGGAGAAGCCGGAATCTACAACCTCACCCCCCCCCCTTTTTTTATTCTTCTTCTTCCCCTTCTTCCCCCCCTGAGGCCTCGGGGACGGAGGGCGGAGGGGGGAGAGGAAAGTCTCCAAGCTGTGGCCCGGACGTGGACCACGCAACAATGATCTGGAACTGTTAGAACCCTAGTCCCGGGCTCTAAACAGGCACCTCATCACAGGGCGCGGGAGCACCCAGGACGCCGCAGTGATCGACGCGCTTATTGGCCTGCTGAGACAGAGGAAAAGTCGGGCCGCCGCTGGAGACCGAACCACTGAGCAACATTAAAGGGCGGCCGCCCGGGCCCGAGACACGGGGCCGGTGCCATTAAAGGAGAGGAGACACCCTTGTGATCTTCTACCTCCTCCCCTTTGGCCTTGGAGAACGTCACGCTGCTGATTGCGAGGGACTGGCCCTCTTCCTTTTCCCCCCTCTCTTGTGGTGCTGGAACAGTGGACAGACACCATGGGCAAAGATAAGTCAGCAAAACAAGCGACGGCTGAAACTCGCATGGACCAGTTCACCACGGGTGCAACTGGGTCCCGGACAGAAGACCCTGCCCCAAATGGAGGAGGCGAGCCACGGATGACATCTGGCGATCTAGCGGCGATCCTTCAGGTGATCCAGGCTTCCCAAGCGGCTGTCGAATCCAAGATAGGAGAGGTCAGGGTGGACGTGGCCTTAGTCCGGCAAGATCTTCGCAACCCCACGGCCCGAATTACAGAAGCCGAATCCAGAATCTCCACGGTGGAAGATGAGGTGACTACTCTTAAAGCCCAAGTCTCGGCGCTGACCACTCGCACATCGGAGCTGCACCGGAGAGCTGAAGACGCTGAATACAGGTCTAGGCGTAACAACCTTTGCATGGTGGGTCTCCCTGAAACCACCGTGGAATCATCCTTGGCCACATACCTGGAAGACTGGTTCCAGTACTGGATGCCGGCGTACCGCCTCACGCCATGGTTCGTGATCAAGCGAGCCCACAGGTCGCTGCGGGACAGACCCCCGCCCGGTTCCCCACCCAGGCCAGTAATAATTTGCCTCTTCAATTTTAAAGACAGAGATGCAGTGCTGCAGTGCTGCAGGAAGCACGCTCCAAACGAGACCTTCTCTGCAATGGGGCGAAGGTCCTCCTCTTCCCTGACTACACGTATGAAGTAAAACAGCAGTGTTGTTCATTCACAGAGGTGAAACAAAAACTGAGAACAATGGACATTCAGTACCTCCTCCTGTTTCCAGCAAGACTCAGAGTCATCTACAGCAATAAAACCCACTTCTTTGAACAGCCGGCCGAAGCGTGGACTTGGCTAACAGAAGAGATCCCGCTGGGCTCATACAGGCAGGGCTCAAGATCACTGCCCAAGGCACTGCCAAATCACCAAGGGAGACAGCAATCAGACCGGCGCCAGCGTACGCGCTCTCGGCGAAGAAGGGGGCGATGTGGATCCCACTCAGAATCCCCTTCGGAGACCCGCCAGTGGAACTGCGAGACCCACAACCACTAATGAACTCTGAACCCACTCCAGAAGCCCAAGGCCCACAGAGTGCGACCCGGGCTCACCCGGGGCCACTGGAAGACACAGACTTGTCCTGCAGCCCGGTTTTGTGATCCTGCAAATGAGTAACTTTTCTAGACAAGAAACAAACTATCAGGAGAACAAATGCTATGCCAACTCTAACTACTTACTGTTTATTGTGCATTTACACTTGATCCAACACTATGGAGGGGTCCACCACCACTACCACTGCCCTACCAGTTGACGGTTCACCTCACCAGTTCTAGGAGTGAGGGGTCACACATGGGCGACAGATGCTTCTGGGAGGAAGTATGGGGAGGGGTGGGAGTTGGGGGGCATGGGAGTTCAGGCCTAGTTTCAGAGGCCAATGTTATGATTTTTATACTAAAACAATGTTTATGCTTGTTCGTTACTTCACAGAGCAGGGAATGCAGAGACACAGTCGACACACTGGGGACACGCACTCCAAGGCGGCAGGGGCAAAAGACAGGCGTTTCAAAGTTTCTAGGCCTAATAATGAGGAGTTGTGATATCCACTATAAAAATCTTTTTCAAGGTCACCCACCCACATGAATCAAACACAAGTTATCTCATGGAACGTCAATGGTCTCCTTGATAAGATTAAACGTACCGCAGTGTTCGCCTTTATACATAGATATCGACCAGAAATACTCCTGCTGCAAGAGACGCATCTCCTAGGAGAAAACTGCCCCTTTTTAGCCCGCCGGGGATTTGATAGGGTATATCACGCGGGGCTTACGAGCAGATCACGGTGGTAGCCATATTACTACATCGTACATTCCCCATGACACACATCCAGATATAGAGAGACAGACAGGGATGTTAAGTGGCCATCACCTGCAAAGTTGAGGGGGCCGCAATCAAAATAGTCAGTGTATATGCTCCTCCCTCCGTGATCAGTGGAACTCTCCAGGCCCTCAACAAGTTACTTTCAGACTTACCCCCAGGAATCACCATGTTGGGAGGCAACTTCAACGCAACACCAGACACGACCTTAGATGTAGCCAGTCCACTCTCCACGTATAGGCACACATCAGCAGTGGGAATCACTGGATGGCTCTCCATGACGGGACTCTGTGATGTCTGGCGGGTCTGGCACCCGAGACGGCGACAATTTACTCACACTTCGGCAGCCCATGGTTCACAATCCAGAATAGACCTGGTGCTACTCCCAAGCACAGACTGTACCGCCTTTCACACATTGAAATACTAGCCAGAGGAGTCTCTGACCACGCCCCGCTCCAGTTCACCATGGGCCCCACTCAGTCTTGGTCCCGTCCTATGTGGCGGATAAATGCGTGGTACCTCCAAGATAAAAACTACACGGAACAGCTGCAACAGGCACAAAGAGAATACTTTCAATTAAACAAAGGGTCAGTGACCTCAACAGGCGTGCTGTGGGTGGCGGGCAAGGCGGTGTTACGAGGCACGGCAAAAAATTTGATACGAAACCATGAACGCACCAAAACCCAGCAAATTGCACAGCTAGACCTCCGAGCAATGTGCCTGGAAAAAGAGAGTGCAATAAATCCAAGCGAGGTGGTGACACGTCAACTCCTCCTAATCCGGGAAGAAATCCGAGATCAATCCCTAGAGGCTGCGAAACACATATGGAGGGCCAGCACGGGGAAAAACTACGGGTGGGGGACAAAACCGGGAAAATGCTATACTGGCTGGTTTCCCGCCATCATGCCTCAAGGATTGTCCCCGAAATTTTTGACAGAGAAGAGAACCTCGTTACAGGCCACCCCGAAATTGCGAACGCTTTTGCCAGTTACTTTCGTACACTATACCAGGCATCTACACAAATAGACCTCCATCAGGCCCGCCGACTACTAGATGAAGTTTCCCTCACACCACTACCCGCGGCGGATATACAGATCCTAGAAGAACCCATCAGCATAGAGGAAATTGGGGTGGCTGTCTCTGCACTAGGTACAGGCAAGATGCCGGGGCCCGATGGGTTCCCCTCGGAGTATTATAAAACATTTAGGGAAGGCTTAGACACCGCCACGATCGTAGTGCTTCCCAAAACCCAACCCCCTCATTACACTGCACGGATTATAGGTCGATATCATTGATTAATATCGAAATTACAATTTTTGCCTCCATCCTTGATGCTCGTCTCAAGAGGGTCCTACCGCAACTAATTCATCCAGACCAATGTGGGTTTATGGCAACCCGCAGTACACAACACTGTATCCGTCGATTACATGTGGCTCTGGCGGAAAGACGCCGATTACCCCGAGATCTCGCCCTCTTCCTTATTGACTTTGAAAAAGCCTTTGACTCAGTTGATTGGGGGGTTCCTTTTCTTGGTGCTCCGACGTGTGGGTCTTTGTCCGAGATTCCGCCGTCTGGTCCAGGCGTTATACACCAACCCTATGGCCTGCGTACAGGTCAAGGGGGTTTTATCCTCCACTTTTGAGGTTCGCAGAGGCACGCTGCAGGGATGCCCCTTATCCCCCCTTCTATACACCCTAGCCATTGAGCCTCTGGCTCAGATGATCAGGACAGACCCATTGTATCGTGGCTGGAAATGGAGCCCCTCCCGAGAAAACAGAATAGCGCTATACGCCGATGACGTCCTATTGTACATGGAGGAACCCAGTATAACGGGACCGAGAAGTTTCTGCCTCCTACGGCAATATGAACAGGCGTCAGGGCTCAAGATGAACTCCACCAAATCAGTCCTGATCCCGCTGGGAAGTTCACATGACTGCTTTGATTGGCAAGATACAATACCCCTATGCAGGCTCAGTTTTAAATACCTGGGCATCTGGATATCTCTCCTACCTGAAATGACGCGGGCCAAAAATCTATCCCCGTTGCTAAAACGCGTCAAAACAGACTTTCAGAGATGGCAAACCTTACCACTAAATGTGATGAGCCCTATATAAGATGATGATCTTGCCAAGGCTCCTATACACATTTCAGAACTTTCCCCTCCCAATCCCACACTCCTGGTTCAGAAATCTCGAAAGTGTCACGGGAAGGTTCCTTTGGAGGGGTGCCAGGCACCGAGTAGCAACACAACACTGCCGAAGGGGGGTATACGACAGGGGCTTGGGCGCCTCAGACCCCTACCTATATTATTTAGCCACCCAAGTGATTGTGATCGACGACTGGTTCGCTGGGCGTTGGGACACCCGGCTTATCGGACAGAACTGGGGACCTTGGGTTTCCCCCGTATTCTCGACATGCTGTACGGATCACCACTTCCCTGTGATATGGAAGAAATAACTAGGGTGGTTTTTCTGGCGTGGTGCGCCGCATTGCGGTACACCCAAAGGAACGCCGTTGTCACCCTTCAGACCCCGTTGTGGAGGGGGAGATGGTTGAGCGCCCCTGCAGCACTGGAAGGATTCCCAGAATGGGACCTACTGGGCATTTCCCTGGTAGGAGACGTGTGGAAGGGGGAAACTATGAAATCATTTCAAGACCTACAGGTAGACTTTCAGCTAAACCAGACACAATTCTTCAGATACCTCCAGTTAAGACACGCCCTGAGGGTGCATCTACCCACGGTGAGACCCATGCCAGAATTTAATCCACTCGAAGCCAAACTGCTCATCAGGAACCTAGACGGGAAGGGTATCTCTCAAATCTACAAAATGCTAGTTAATAACGCCCCCGGTAACCTAAGCTCAGTCAGGACAAGGTGGGACATGGGGCAATGGAAGAGACGGAATGGAGGGAGGCCTTGATGGCACCCAGGGTGCTGGCGGTATCAGCTAGGCTTCGTGTAGTACAATTCTATTTTTTGTACGGAGCTTATCTGACGCCATCCAGACTACACAGGGTGGAACTCCTCCCCCCTCTGCCAAATGTCCACAATACTCGAGTGAACCAGCTAACTTTTTCCACATGGTATGGTCCTGCCAGGTGATACAGAAATACTGGGATAAAATGATCCAAGAACTGGAAAGGGCCCTGGGACAAGAGGTACAAAAATCTGCAAAATTAGTCCTTCTAGGAGTTATGGAAGAGATGGGGGGAACACGCGCAAAACGAGCCCTGGCTGCCACAGCCCTGCTTGTTGCCAAGAGAGATATTGCTGCGGCCTGGATCTCCCCCGAAGGCCCATCAATCTGGAAATGGAAAAAGGGGGTTGATTGGTGTGCTAATCAAGAAAAATTGGTATATGAATCCACGGGCTGCCCACAGAAATATGAGAAAATATGGGGACGATGGTTAAAATTGCTGATATAGACCGGAAGATGAACGCAGAAAAGAATGTTATAATGGGACCTGAACTGCTGTCTGCTCTATGGTCCGCAGTGCTGTTGATTGTTAATATTAATACTGAAAATAAGCTGATGATGGAATCCCATATGATGCATGTGTCCTCTGCTTTGTACCTTTTCTACCCTTACCCTTTCCCCTTAAAAACAATAAAAACTGTTTATCAAAAAAAACATTTGATATAGCATGATTAGAATCACTTTTGGTAGCTGCACTCCAGTGAAGTGTTAGTTGTTGCCCTTCTGTGGTTCTCAGAGCCAGATGTACTAAAATTAGGAATATCGATTTCCTAATCTCTCTAAATCCCAATTAGAAAATCGGTATTTCTAATGAATGAAACTTGTGAGTTTCTTTAGAGTTCCCTAGTGGGTCACAGATACACCTACTTCATGCATATTAATGAGATAAGTGACAATTTGTGACCCATTAGTAATCACAGCCATCTACGGGATAGTAGCCTGCTGAAGTCAGCCAACCATTATGTTTGTGAATACTTTTTGAAAAAGCAATCTTTAAAAAAAAAAAGACAAAAAAAGGCGGCCCATTTTCCTTAAAGAAAAACAGGATATGTTTAAGAAGAAAAAGTGAAACTATGTAGTTAAATTTTTTTAAGAGTAGCCAGTGGTCAGTGGGCAAATTTTTGTTCTTTTTTAACATTCACAAAGAAGAAGGGGGTCCCCAAGGTCACCTTCCCCTTTATGAATGGGTTACCACCAGTTTTAAACTGGTGGTAAAATAGTAATGTTTTGAGACTGGAATTTGGTTGCAAAACAGTAATATATAACATACGTATTCGGTATTTAGAAAGTACTCTCTAAAACATGCCTCTTTCAAATACCGAATTGGAAATGCAAAATGCTAATCATATTTTGTACATTAGAGAAAGCATTTTTCCCTCCACACACAGCCAGATTTTGCAATCTGGGACATTTGCAGCAAGAAAAATACTTTGTAATCTGGCCCTTAGTTTCTACTCTACAGCACCTCCCTGAGTCAGCATAGGGTTGCTCTAACCCAATGCCCAGAGAGACATGTCCAGAAAGGGTTGCCAGTTTGAGAGTCCACCGTCCAGGTTGCCCAAGACACCAGAAGAGAAAGACCACATTAGGCACATTTAGATCCTAGTAACGTCTACATTTCCTGGGATTCCCAACCTGGATTTATCACAACTTGACAGAAATTAATCTTTTACCAAGGAGGACCAAAACTGAATTCTATGAAGCATGCCGTTGAACTCTGGGACCTGCTCACATCAACCTCCCGAGACATCGCCTTCCTCACCGAAACCTGGATGAACTCCTCCTCGGAACCCGACAATACCATAGCCATCCCTGAGGGCTACAAAATCATTCAAAGAGACCGCACCAACAAACCAGGAGGAGGAATCGCCATTGTCCACAGGATCTCAATCAGGATCTTAACCAACACCCATAACACCCTAGAGGCCGCTGAACACCTGCACTTACAGATTTACGTCAACAGCAACACCACCCTGAGAGGAAACCTCGTCTACAGACCCATGGGCCCCCACCCACAATTTGGCGACACCATCGCTGACACAATCAGTACCCATGCCCTCGCCTCCACGGACTACATGCTCCTCGGCGACCTGAATTTTCACCTGGAGAACATCGTTGTCAGCAACTCCTCAGCCCTACTGGACAACCTCACCAACCTCGGCCTCAAGCAACTCGTTACAACGCCCACCCACTCAGCCGGCCACACACTCAACGCCATCTTTTCCACCAACAGCCACATCACCTTCACCCACACCACCGAACTCCACTGGACCGACCACCGCAGTGTCCATTTCTCCTTCCAGAAACCCACCACCAACAGCATCGAACCCCTCACCGCAAGTGGAACAAGATCTCCAAGGACCAACTGATCTCCACCCTCACCCATGCCCCTCCACCTAACACCAGCGACCCCAACACCGCCACCCTCAACCTCAAGCAATGGCTCGACGACTGCACCAGCACCCTTGCTCCACTTAGGAAAACCAACAACACCCGCACCAGCAAGAAAGCTCCCTGGTTCAACGCAGACCTCCAGGCCTCCAAGCGGGACTGCAGGAAAGCTGAGAAGACCTTGCACCAAGAACCAACTGAAAGCAATCATGCCGCCCTCAAATCTGACATCCACAAACATCACCAGCTCATCCGGACCACCAAAAGATCTTTCTTCAAAGAACGAATTGCCAACAACGCACACAACAGCAAGGAGCTCTTCAGTATCATCAAGGAGCTCACCAACCCCAAGTCCTGCTCTGCTGACCCCACACTCTCGCAAGACCTCTGCGACTCCCTCTCCACCTTTTTTTACAGCAAGATAACAGACATCCATGGCAGCTTCGCACTGCCATCCCCCACCACCACCACTGCCAACGCTGACCACAACGCACCCATCCACACCAACATCCTGAGTGCCTGGACCCACACCAATGACGAGGAAACCACCAAGGCCATGAGCACCATCCACTCTGGTTCACCCGCCGACCCGTACCCTCACAACGTCTTCAATAAAGCCAGCCAAATTATAGCTCCCCAGCACCGGACCATCATCAACAGCTCCTTCGAGGCCGCCATCTTCCCGGAGAGCTGGAAGTCAACGCCTGTCAGAAATAAGGCTGTCCGCGGTCCAGGTCCCGCCCGAAACTCCGCTTCACGTATTTGCGGCACTTCATGTGCACCACTTGTCATCCCCTCTTTTTCTAGAAGTGGTTATCAGCATCATCTGCCCTGCGGTAAATGTCATGTAGCTGCAGGGTCAGGACATTGGTGGACAAGATGCACTTATCAGTTCTATTCTATGAATGGACTACAATTCCCAGGTTTCTAGAGGCAGCGGCCATCTTGGGGTGTGGCAGGCCTATAAAGCCCAGCCACACCAAAGCACATTGCTCACTATGTTGAAGACTTTGATGCAGTCAGACCTCGTGGGGGTTCCTCTGAAGAAGAGAAGATTTCCTGCATGGCAGATTGACAGCAAATCGGTGTATCCTTGTTTCCATGGTGAATTCCGATACGAGTAGGTCTTACTCATAGTGGTAAGGTCTTGATGAGCCCAATCTTGAAGGGAGTTGTCTCTTCCAAAAGCAAAGCGCACCTTAGCACAACGAGCAAACGTTTTCAGTCCAAAGAGTAAAGCGCTCCTGGCACGATGATAAAAGCAATTCAGGACAAACGAGTAAAGCGGCCTTGGCGCGACGATCAAAGGCTCTTTAGGCCACACGAGTAAAGCGCAATTGGCATGACAATCAAAAGCGTTTCAGGCCACATGAGTAAAGCGACCTTGGCACGACGGTCAAACCGCTTCATGCCACATGAGTAAAGCCCCCCCTTAGCACAACGAGCAAAGCGCTGCAGGTCACAAGAGTAAAGCGCCCTTGGCACGAAAATCAAAGCGTTTCAGGCCACATGAGTAAAGCGGTCTTGGCACGAGGATCAAAACGCTTCAGGCCACATGAGTAAAGCACCCCTTAGCACAACGAGCGTAGCGCTTCAGACAAAGCAAATAAAAATTCGCTGTCTGGCATAATGAACAAAGCGCTTCATATATGATGATCAAAGCACTTCATAAACAACAAACAAGGTGCTTCTGCCCAACGGACAAAGCGATTCAAGTTCAATGAGTAAAACTTTCAGGCCTTAGTAGTAAATGTGAAAACGTTTTGGAGACAAGCAAATTATAGCTTCATTGTTTTTTGGGAAGCATATTATGTGAGACACATTTTTAAGTCTTTGAGAATTTCTAGGCTGAGATCAAACGTTTATGTTATGAATGCATAATTGTTACATGATTGATATTCAGAGTATGACCATAGTCCAAAGCTCTTGCCATCTCTAGGTTCAGAGGTTGCAGTTTGTTCTTGTTCTATATTTCAAAGAAGGGGCTATGCCCAATTCACAAAGGGTCTCAATCTGATACCACGGAGACGCCTTTATTCAAGAGTCTATTGGTAAGTTTATACTGTTATGAATGAGTATGGGCCACATGTATCAAACGTTTTTGCATTCGCAAGTGGTGCGATTCGCAGAAATCGGCCGTTTGCGAATGCAAAAACGTGATTTGTGATGTATGAAAGGCATTCGCAGGCCAAAAACAAGGAATAGCAAAAAATGAGTTTTTTTGTGAAGCAACATGGTTTTGTGTGTCGCAATGTGCGTATCGCATTTTGTGACATGAAATACCGAATCTCTATTTGCATATCGCAAATTGTGAGTCCGAATAGCGTCTCGCAAATACAGATTCGGTATTTCTCGTCGCATATTGCAATACGCACATTTTGACACGCAAAACCATGTCACAATTCGATGCATCAAAAATTTGCAAATTGCGAATTTTCGCAGAATGGCCTTTTGCACATGCAAATTACCACGGATTGAAACCAGGTGGTAACCAGGTGCAACCTATGTAAAGAGGCCCAGAAGGCCTCAGCCTCTTTTCCACAATAGCTGCACTCTACGTCATGGCGAGGAAAATTAGGATCTTGGCAGGTTTGAGGAGAGGGAGGAGGAGACAGGAGTGCATTTTCAGAGTGCGCATTACCCTTTTTGACCAGACTGAGGAGGAAATATTTGAGAAGTACAGGTTGAGCTCAGCCATGATACTTGAACTGATAGCTGAGCTACAACCCATACTGCAGCGCACAACTCACAGGACCAATAGCATATCCATCCATGTGCAGGTATTATGCTCCATGCACATACTTGCCTCAGGGAGCTATCAAGGGGTCATAGCAGCAGCTGGAGGGGTATCACAGAGTGCCCTCTCTAGATTTTTCAATGCATTTATAAATGCCATGCTGAGTAGGATACACCAGTACATCAGATTACCCCACACCCCACAGGAAATACAGCAGACAAAAATAGATTTTTTCCAGATATCACAGTTACCCCACGTCCTAGGTGCCATAGATGGGACACATGTTGCAATCTGTCCACCATCGGCCGCAGAGTATGTGTACCGCAACCATAAATACCAACATTCAATTAACATACAGGTGATATGCAATGCCTCCTACATCATAACTGATCTCGTGGCCAGGTACCCAGGGAGCACACATGATTCGTACATCTTTCACCACAGTGGGATTCACACAAGACTGCCAGCTGGGGAATTTGGTGAAGGATATCTACTAGGTAATTTCCCTCTTTACAATGGTGCATTGATGGCAGTGTGATGTCAGATGGCACAGCTACTCATTATAGCCTATGTTCCTTCCAGGAGACAGTGCCTACGCAGTGCGCACCTACATGATGATGCCCTACCTAAAACCTGCAAAACCAGCAGAGCGGAGATACAATTCAGCACACAAGGCAACCCTCAATGTTGTGGAGTGCACCTTTGGCCTGCTGAAGAGTCGCTTCCGATTTTGCACAGTATAGCTACCACCAGGGGCATACCTGTGGAAATATCGGAGCCAGACTCAGATGAGGATGATGATCCCTACAGCCAGCAGACAGGACCAGTGCAGCAGAGGGCAGGCTAAGGCGTGCTGACATCATGCACAACCATTTCAGATGTAAGTTATGACAACACAACCTCACTGACTTGTATTCCGGTAGTTAGCACCTTTATTACCTTGACTTCAGGTAACATACGTGTCACAAGGACAAAGCAATACACTTGAGTCTGACATGAGCCATTAACAGTGTCGCACTATTGTCATCATAGTTTACTGTATTGCTACATGTGAAGGTAGTCCCCTGTGGCCCTTAATGTCACTTCTTACGACCATGCATTCCACTTGAGTGCGCAGTGGCCTCGCCGGCACCTCTTGTATCAGACTCAAAGGCAGTACTGTGCCTGGCACTGCGATGTCTAGGATCCAACATGGGCACTGCAAGACTGCTGAGGTTAGATGACTCCTCAGTATCCCCAACTCCCAGTTCGCTGGGTGTAGCACTACGTGCTGTCAGCATAGCATCCAGAACGTTGGTAATTTGCACCAATCCCTGGGCAACATCCCGACTGCTATGTGCTGCCTCCACCTGTGCGGCCATAGCACTCCATGATATCAGGGAGGTAGATATAGCTAGACGATTTACAGATCTGCAAAGCCATTGAACATTCCCATGAATTGTCTTTCGCGCCTGCGGTGGCTAACTCGCTCATGCCTGATCTCAGTACAGAGTTCCTTAATGGCAGTTGTCAGTTCCTTGGTGTTCTCCGCAGCTGTTTGCTGTCCCTCATGCAGCTTGCAGATGTTAGCATTCAGACACTCCAACTGCTTGTGCAGCCCCCTGATATTGGCATTGTGTGACTGCATCTGCCTGTGCATTGCCCTCATGTTTTTGTTTTGCAGGTGCTGCACTTTGAGCATGGATGCTTCAAGGCCACCAAAGAATGATGGGCCCTCACCTCCATCTGTGTGCTGTGTGCCTGCATCGTGAGGCCTCCTGCGGGAAGTTGAGTGACGCTGAGGCAGGGACTGCTGCCTTCCTGTAGATCTAGCTTCTGGGGGTGGGGTGTGGCCTTTATCAGGCATTTCGACGGAGTCCAGGTTTGAATCGTGAAGAGGTAACACCCTTGCCCTGCGTCTGATTGGTGCTATACACAATGACTCGCTGGTGTTGGAGTCGGACAGAGGCTGTGTTTCTGCATCCCCCACATTGGCACATTCTGCTGCTGCTGGGCCTGAGCCATCTACAACGACAATGTGCAGCATGTCATTTATGTATGTATCACCAAATGTGGCACAATGGTAATAAATGTACACTTACATCGTATCAGTATGAACTGTGTGTTTTGTTCTTCTGGGTGTCGCTCTACTTAATTGCATTCTATGTGCTATTTACAGCTCTGGGTTGTGGACTACAACTCCCATAAGGCACAATGCTTTGCACTACTTGCTATTTCCGAAGGGGCATTTGTACATGCACATATGGGGTTACATATCATTTTTGAACTTACCCTTACTGGTGCTGGGTGTGCCGGAAGTGTCAATGTCAGTGACCCCACTGACAGCTTCTGGAAGCAGTGTGGACTCCACCAGGTCTTCCATGGGGGTGGAGGGTGTCTGGGTGGATGGTCCGCCTCCTGTGCTCCTTGCCTCCTTTAGCCTGCTGGCCACCTTCTGCTTGGCACGGAAACGCAGGTTGTACCACCTCTTGCGTATCTCTTCCACTGAGGGCTGCATAACCCCCACTGCGCAGATATTGGTCTGGATGTCAGCCCAAAGTTTTTGCTTCCCACTCTCTGGTACCTGGAGTGAGCTCTTCCCAAATAGCCGGTCATGGCTCCTGACAACCTCCTCAGTGAGCACCTCAAATTCTTGCTCACTGAATTTCAGCTTCCTCTTCCTCTCTCCCTTCTCCTTCCCATTACCAGCATTGGCCATGTTGATGACAGGTCCTGGCTCACAAACTTGCTCCCTGGGGCTGGTCTGTGACTCTCTGACTGCTCCTGTGGGTGCAGTACCTGGAAACAGCATGGGCTGACTCACTTCCTGCTTGTGATGTCATCAGGCTGTGCCAGGTGACCGTTTTTGCAATTTGCGATTTTCAAATACCGAATCGCAAATATTTTAGCGATTCGGTATTTGGACCTCGCAAATTGCATTAGCGATTTTTAAGAAATCGCTATTTCCGACTTGCAAATTTGTTACATAGCATTTTGCGACTCAGAAATAGCGATTTCTTAAAAATCGCTACTTCCGAATTGCAAATGGCTTTTTTCATACATCTGGCCCTATATGCATATTTGTTCTAACCGTTTCTTTTCAGATCTCTCTCCCTGCAGTTCCCTATCCTAATTCCCTTCCCCTGGCCTGACTGCATCATAACTCTGTGCTCCGCTAGCTTTCTGAGTTGGTGACGCTCGGAGGTGGGCCTTTTGTTCAGCAGCGTGCAGATCCAGAGGAAAGGGCACTGTGACAACGCCCTACTCAAAAAGCCCAAAGCCGACCCCGAAGACCTCAAAAACTACCGGCCCATCTCCCTACTCCCCTTCCCTGCAAAGGTCATCGAGAAGATAGTCAACAGCCAACTATCTCGCTTCCTGGAGGACAACAACCTACTCGACATCTCCCAGTTTGGCTTCCGTAAGAACCACAGCACTGAGACCGCTCTCATCACTGCCACCGACGACATCAGGAGCAGGCTCGACAAAGGTGAAACTGTTGGCCTCATCCTCCTTGACCTTTCTGCAGCCTTCAACACCGTCTGTCACCACACACTTCGCACACGCCTCCACGCCGCTGGAATCCGCCACAGAGCTCCGGATTGGCTTACATCCTTCCTCTCTGGCAGAACCCAAAGAGTCCGCCTCCCCCTGTCAAAAGCCAACAAGACCATCTGCGGAGTCCCCAGGGATCCTCACTCAGCCCCACCCTACTGGGTGAGTAGCACGTATAACAAATTACTGATTGATTGATTGATTGATTGAACAGAGATGACAGGAAAATAAATTGCACTTGGTGCAGTAAATTTGAGTTTCTGAATTGGTTTTATGTCAAGCGATGCCTGTGGTTGAAAACATAGGGCCTGATTATGAACTTTGTGGATAGGATACTCTGTCACAAATGTAACGAATATCCCGTCCGCCGTATTACAAGTTCCATTATATCCTACAGAACTTTTAAAAAATCCAGCAGGATATCCTTCACGTTTGTGACGGAGTATCCCATCCACCAAGGTCGTAATTAAGAACATACTGACTGGTGGAAAAAGATTCCTACCATGGCAATATTTATAACTGAGAGTAAATGATGTCATAGGCCAGCTCAGGCCTTGGATATCCCTGGTACTGGTGAACCTCAATAACTAGAGAAGGCACTTAAGCAACATTGCTTTTGAATTAACTGCAGTTGTTGAGACAGCACAAAATGATGATAAAGAGTTTGAATTAAGCCTGCAAAAGCTGACTTCTCATTAAGGGGCATATTTACAAGAAAGTGGTGCATCAGTCCTGATGTTCCACTTTTCTTGCGTCACCCTGGGTCCCCTAACAATACCACGTGTGTGCCATATTTACAATACGGCGCACCATAGCACATGTTAGGACAATACCGTCAAAAATGTTGATGCTATTGTGGCACTTTGCAGGATTAGCACCAAAAATGATGGCGCTAATCTTGCAGAGTTAAGGGAGGCACATAGAAAATAATGGCAGTGTCACTTTAATCTAATCTAACTGTCTGCCTCAGGCAGGCGTTAAAAATGACACTAAAAATGGCACAGTGAAAGCTTGTAAATTTCACTGTGCCATTTTTGCAGGCCTCCCTGTGTGAGAACAAAGGCATAATGTGGTGCAAGGGGTTACAAAGTGGCACAATGCATGCTTTGTGCAACTTTGTAAATATGTTGTGGGTAAATGGCCTCCTTAACTGAACATTAGCGGAAAAAAAACGATACTAGTGTGGCACAAGGAGCCGAAAGGGATTTGTAAATATGCCTCTAAGTTCAGAGGAAAGACACCCTTAATGCTCCACTGCATTAAGCCTGTCTGCCTTATAAGAGTCATATCACAAACCTACACAGAGAGCATGGGGAATATAGCAAAGGAGTAGGAAGTAGGTATACCACTAAAGAGTTGCTATATGCTGTTAAATCTGTACGGCAAAGGAGATACTGGTCCTCAGGCTATGAACGGAGGACCATAGGCCAGAGAGAACGAACAGCAATGAAGAGATGGAGATGCTAATGTGGAGTTCTATTGGTAAGCCACCACCTACTTCGAATGCAGGCCCAACAACATGATTACACATACAAAAAAACATAAAACATGCTTAAAGGCAGTTGGGCCAGTGACAACCCAAGAGCTGAGGAACAGGGGAGGTTGGTCATTGGGGAAGAGTGCTGTTAGAAAGTGCGTCTCTCAACATAATCAAACATGATTTTTTTTTGACTGGTGATGCTGGCTGACACTCTGCTAACCAGGCCCCAGTGACAAGGCAAAACATGACAGCAGGTCCATTACACTGCTGTGCACTGCTATGGAAGTTTAAATTGCAAAACTGTCCTGTCAAAATAACCTCTTTTAACAGGCTTAAATCCACCTTTTAAAAGTTAATGTCACCCCTTAGTAAACCTTAATGCCCAATAAGGCAGGGTGCATGAATGAATAAATGAATGATCTCAGTCTTAAATAGCACAACTGTCACTCTCGAAAGATCATCCTTTCAGTTAAGGTAGTAATGACCACATTCCCTACAAAGCTGCATTTAGATATTTTATAGTAGCACATGTAAAAGTTAATGTAAAACATGTTTTTACAGTGACTAGGCCCAAAAAGCTATTTGCACTGTAGAGGGATTAACTGTTCCATTGGAAAGCATTGTGATTTAATATTAAAACATTTTAAATGTTACCTCCACTAAAAAAACTGCTTAAAAGTTCATTCTTTGACTTTTTAAAATATTTGTTACAAATCAAACTCATTGGTAAAGTCAGATATCTGTACTAAATAATGTAAAAAAGGTATGTTTAAAAGATAACGTTTGCCTGCCTAAAGCTTCTAGAAGTACATTTGTTTGAGCTTCCAACTGTCAACCAAGATGAAACGAGCTCCTAGGTTTCTCAAAGTTGGGAGGGCTGCACCTTCAGGCTGCAGACAACATCTTTTTACTCTCATTTCTGCCACTTCAGGGAAGACATTCTGAGGTTGTACACTTGCTTGGTAGCCAAGGACTTCTAGGGCTGACTTGTGGTCCCTTTCAACAGTGCCACGCTTTGTCAAGGTCTTCAGTAATATTTAATATTACAAAGCCATACAAGGCCTTGTGTGACTCTGTAAAGAAATGTAATGCATGGCAGCTCTTGGCGCTGTAATGTGTCACAATTCAACTTGGGATTCATTCTATGGGTGGAGCATGGATGTTCCCATACATTCACCCATGGTTTTTGTCTCATTCCCAAATTTATAAAGATTTGTAAACCTGGAAATACATCAAAATACTAAGGCCCTTATTTATACTTTTTTAGCGCTGCATTAAACCACCTTCTGATGCAAAAGCAGCGCAAACTTACAAAATACAATTGTATTTTGTAACTTTGTGCCGCTTTTGCACCAAATATGTCGCAAATGCAGCGCTAAAAAACTATAAATATGGGCCTAAGCCTCCCCAAGTGAGGCGTAACTAGGAGAAATATTGTTACTTCTCTTCATTTTTTCTTCTTTCCAAGTGCTGCATTTTGCACCACACATAGAAAGAGGAAAATGCCTCTAAGAATTTTTTTTGTGTAGGAAGGCCTCTCTCCCTACACAAAAGAATCCTGTCTTACCACAGGCACCCTTGCACTGTTGCGCAAGTGTACCTGCTTTGGCACTAGGCTCTACACAGTGCGCCAGCACACGGAAAGAGCAGAAATGCTCCATATCTTTGTAAATATGGAGCATTTCTTCTCCCTCCCTTACACACAATGCAGTGAAGCAACTTTGCTTGCTGCCCTGCATTGCATGAAAGTGTTAATATAGGATCAGTCAATGCACACAACAACGAGACACCTTTATACATGAATGATACATTTTCACACACAAAGTCACATCAGCCCTGTTGGGTTCCCCCGTCATGAACTCCCTGTGAACCCCAGCAAGTAGGTACGTGGTCAGGTAGTCTCTGCAACCCAGGCCTGAGAATTAATGACTGACAGGTCACAGGTGGAGTTACACTTCGCCGACAGCCAAACACACAAGCTTAGATCAGATGCCATAGATAGAAAGCAACAGTGGCCCACAGAGACTGTACCCAATGAAGCACAAAGGCCAAAGGGGCGCATGCATTCTCAAAACACCACAAAGTTAGATGCCATATGCAGTTAGCCAAACAGGACAAATCACACACAGCATATGCAGGGAACATGGACTCCACATGCTCGCTTGCCCACATAGTGTACATACCAGGTTGATGGCCATCTGCATTCCCTATCTGGAAATTGTATCTACAACTGTTAGCATATTTCAGGTGTTTATTGCTCCTGGAGAAATGCATAAAACATGGGTCATTTCAGTGTGCTTTGAGAGATAGTCCTCAGACACCAGTGCTGCAACTACTCTCTCAGCCATAATGTTTAATTAAATAAATCATTTCCTGTTTTGACATAAGCCACTTGTCTTTTGTTTTCAAGGTAAATGTAATTCAAGCAACATTTTGGCGAGCCAGCAAAGAGCAAATTGGTTCTTCGAACTCAACTGCAACAAAAGGAAGGAGACCACTGCATCGATGGATTGACATTTGCGCAAACAAGAAATGTGAGCAGACGCCGCAATTAATTGAAAGATTTGCTGAATCTGTGGGGAAGAGGTCTGTCCTGAAGCTGCCATCACAAGGGTAAAATACAACATCAGAGCTTTACGCCCTCAATATGAACATGGCGGTGTTAACCGCCATGGTCATGCTGGTGGTCATTTAACTGACAGCCAGCCCCCCTGGGGCCCCGCCGGCCGCATAAAGAACACTCTGCTGGGCCGGTGGGCGGAAACATTGTTTCCACCCGCTGGCCCAGCAGAATGCATGGCCGGGACATTGCCGGTGGCTCCACATGGAGCCGCCGTCAATGCCTCTGTGCGGCGGGTGCAGCTGTATCCGTTACGCAGATCAATGCCCCTAAATCGGGCAGTGACCTGCGCAATGGGGCACTGCACAGAGGCCCCTGCACTGCCCATGCCAAGCGCATGGGCAGTGCAGGGGCCCTAGCACCCCTTCGGCGAGCCTTTTCCTGGTGGGGGAACTGCCAGGGAAAGGCTGGTGGCAGAAGGGATCATTATCCAAGGGGTAGCAGCGCTGTCCTGTCGGATAATGATTCCCTCTACCGTCAGGCTGCCTGTCTGAGGAAGCCTGGCAGTGGAGGAGGGCCATATAAGGCAGCCCTCACTGTATTCTTTATATGGTGGTTCAGACCACCATGCCGGTGGTGGTCTTTTCACACGCCACCGGCATGGTGGTCTGAACCGCCGGGGATCATAATGACCACCTTAGTCTCAGCATTTGGCATGTAGCAAACTATGAAAAATCCTAATGCACGGAAGACACTTACTTGATTGTCAGCATCAGGAAGGGTGATTGATCCCTTGGTTTAATTCCTTGGTTTTTGGGGTGCTGGCCACTTGGACCACTGGTTGTGACTCAGATGGTGCGCATAAGGTTCTGAGTGTGACATAGGGCCAGCTTTCTGTTTTAAGAGGTACCTTTGCTTGGACCGTTGGGTGTGACGCAGTAGGTATGCATAGACTCTAGGTGCGATATAGGGCCCACACATCATTCTTATTAGTTTATCCTGGTTTTTGCAGTGTCACCGGACTCTTAACGCTGGTGGTATTTGAAAGAAGAGAGAGGTGTGCTTCGCTTGGAGAAAACAGAGGAGAATGTAAGGAGTCCTTTCTTTTTCATATAAATTGTTGCAATCTTTTCCTACGAGCTGATATCGACAATAGTATCATGCTGTCCCAGCTTCACATAGCACAGAGCTTCCCTTGGCCACAGGATAACATGCGCTAGGAATGGGCAGGGCTAAGGTATTGCGGGCGGGACATACCCCTGATTTTTTGGGGCCTAGTAAGCATCTCCCCTGGCAGTTGAAATGGTGTTGTTTTGATATTATGATGCTGGTAGACCAGTGTGACTATGTTTGTTTTAATAATTGAATGTCGTGTTATTGTCAATAATAAATGTGTACATAAAGAAATTATTGGTTTGCACAGTTTGTGGTTTGATTCCAAAGTAAGGCTTGTCATTTTGTTGCCAAATTGCTGCTGTTGTTAACTAACAATTACACTTTTTCCTATGATTGTGTCTCTTTATGCTTGTTTGTTAAATGTTTATCTCTGAGACATCTGTGAATAGCATTGAGCTCCTTAGATTTAGGAATCCCCATGTGTTTATCCACTCCCACAGGATTAGGTTTGGTAAACCCCTTGTGCGTATAATGCCCACTGCTGGAGAGATCCAGTAATACTCTTGTACATATTTTCCTGTCACCCGAGTAAAATTTAGGAACCCATAAAAACAGAAAAGTTACCAACTTAAGAGAGAAAACCCTATAACAATAAAGCTAGAATGTGTGTAACTTAAAAATCCCCTAAAAACGTGAACCTAAAGGAGTAGCGTTCTCCTGGAAAGACTACCCAAGTATCACCATGATATCACAGGCAGAGTAAATTCCACACTCAGGCCAAAAAGCTTAGCAAACTCTGCTATGAGTTACACGCACGTACCAAGACTCAAAAGTTCTCCTGGACAAAGGAGGGAACTTTCAACACTAATATAATCACACACACAAGGACAATGTACAAACAAAGTATTCTAGGCTAAAGAAGGACAAAAAGGAAACATTGCTAGGACTCTGCGCCATTTTTGCAGAGGTCCAGGACGATAACCTTCACCCATCACCAGTAAGCAAGGCGTCCACACCACCCCTACCATACGTAGGCACGGAGGTACTCTTCCCGATGCCAGCTACGTGTTGTGATACACTAACGCACCAGTCGTTGGAACTCAAGGGGCTCTTACCGAACAGCAGGCTGTAAGGTCTAGGCATGGCAGAACATCAGACCAACAGGCCCGACAGTCCCAGCACCACTCCCAATCCAGCTCTAGTACGCCCTGAAGCTCAACCCCCGTCCATGGCAGACCAAGACTCACTGGCACGGGGAGCAAACACCTCCGCTGGTTCTGGGGAATAAATGTAAGTGAAGGGATGAATTATAGCCATCTTGGATAGTGAGATAGTTAGCAAGTGTGAGGAAAGATGATCAGCCCTCCAAGATCTAGCAGCTAGGAGGCAGCCACAGGGTATGCTCAGGTAGCTGAGGAGATCATGGACAGCGAGCATGTGAGCAGTTCCCGATTTAGAAGGACAGCACATAGCTCAAAGCAAAGGAGGTAATCTAGATGGAAGTCAGGAGAAAAGCATGAATTGAGGAGAGAGAGAGTGCTGTCACCCTGGAAGCCCAGCATGAGAGCAGGGTAGTGAACCTTCTACCTGAGGGGAGCGGGAGTAGTGTATGGAGCCCCGGCCATAGACGAATCTGAGATAGAGTTAAAAGGGAAGCTTCTGATGGGAGTCCGTATTTCACTGGAATGCCTACAAAGGCAAGGGGCTTGTCAGGAGATTAGCGACCAAGGTAGCCTGGTAGGGATCCATCTTAGACAGTGGAAGACACAAATGGCACCACAGCGTGCACATGAGGAAAGCATTAACAATGACATCTACTACTCCACCTGAACGTGCATGACAGGTAAACCAACCCCAAGGGGAATAGTAACTCAGGAGGAAGGTGAAATATTCACCTGACCTTTCTACCACCTGCTAGTTCACTGGACCGAGAGAAGTGATCAGTATGGTAGGCCCTGGCTGGAAGAGGGATCCTTTTATCCAGAGGATATATTGATTACCAAAGACTGCATCCAGCATGGTGGGAGAGATCCCAAGTGGAACTTCCCTTACAAGCAGGAATGTATAATGAGATGGGAACCCTATTAAGAGAGGAAAACCAGTAGAGATGTTCAGAGAGAGAATAAGTCCCTTACCACAAAAGGGCATGCCAGGGACCATCTATGTGCCTTAGGCCCAGATGGAAAGGAGAGGCTAAAAGCCAAGCTACTGCCATTGTTGGATGGGGCTGGGAAATGGATATCATGCTTTGAGACAAACAGTACAATTATCATTCTAGCGACAGGTGATGTTGCCAAGCAGCATTATCAGTGAGCAGATAAACATGGTATTCACCTGCGCACGCATCACAACGGTCACATTGACCAACTCAGAGCAAGACACAGCCACATTTAGTTCATCCAGGCACCAGATATAGATGACCGTGAGGGAAATATTCCCTAACTGCCCAGGCGTAGGTGGATAGATGGCAGAGACAATGAAACCTGGGGAGACCACAATAGATTTCCTAGGCAGGAAGAGGGTATGGTGGGGACAGGAGACAGGACAGCCGTAGACAGATATGGGGCCTCAAGTAATTTTTTGCCAACATCCTCTTGAAGGGTCTGCCCACTGAAATACAAAGCAGGATGGACAGCGTAGTGGGACTAGAAAGTAAACCCTGGTGAGAAATACAAGCACATGTACTGAACTTTCAAAAGAAGAACAAGAGAAGGAAAAGTAGAGGCAGGAACAGGTCCAGAAGGACAATGCCAAGTTGATCCAACATTAGCTAAGAAAGACCATTGTTGAGGGGGCAACATTGGTCGCAAGTGTGCAAATGGCACCAGTTATGAAGGGAACTCCAGGACAGAACCCCTGAGGGTCACAAAATGGCTACAACCCTGGAAACCAAGGTGGTTGTAAGAAAACAAACCCCAGGCAGCAGAAAAACCCCATACAATGCTATTACTGCCTTAGAATGGGCCACATGGCAAACAGATGCTGGTTAAAGGCAAACCATGGGAAGAACTCAATGAGCTGAGGTGAGGCCCACGTAACGCACATCCACAGGATCAGGCTCAGGAAAACGTAGCAGCACCTTATACTCAGCCGCATGGAAATGAGTCCTTTATGACACCTCTGCAGCATGGGTAAGGTAATTGGAGCAGTACATGGCATCAGCAGCCAGAGAACGAGGCCCAACATGGACTGTGGCTGCAGCCATGAAAGGGAAGGGTAGCCATTTGGGGAAGTAATCCTTTCATGCAGACACAGAACCTAAATGTGTAGTAAGCCTTTGCAGCCTAGCTTCAAAGTAAACATTTTGAGCACACCTTAAAATTCACTGCAGTAGGATTCAAAATAAAAGGCAAATGAGAATAACATTAGCAATTTCAATGTTTTACTTGGGACATTCAGTCCACCATCCCAGGCTGGCGTGTGGCTGTCGATCGGGAATTCTCACCGAAGTTCATCACTTAGGATGACCACCAGACCATAGGTGCCAATCCGTTGCTGGTCCTCCAGGGTGAGGCTAGCTGGCCACACCCCAGGAGGAGAGCAACCTGACTGAAACAGGCTGGGCGACTCCCCAACCTCCACTTAAAAGGCAGGCATCCTCAGTCCTAGAACTCATAAGCAAAGTAGGACGGGTTTCTATTACCAAGTCAAAAGGTCCCCATTTTCAAGCCCCTATCTGGGACCTAAAATAATCCCAACAGCAATAGTGCCTCTAACAGCCCACAGCCAAATGGGGGCCACCATTGTTTGTTCCAAAACTAAGCTGTCCTCCAATGTCAGGAGCCAGGCCTTCTTTGTCCTCAGGGTGGTATGACAACATAACGCTCACAACACATGCATGAGTTCCAATGAGGCACCACACTATGTCGAGTCAGTAGGGGGTTCACCAGGACATCCAGCCACCTCCATCCATCACTATAATGTGGGCAGAAAACTCCAATTAGTTCCTGGCTTTGCTCCAGGCTCCTCACACAATAATGTTTCTTGTCTCCTCCTTACCCTCAGGGCTTTCCAATAGCAGACAGGAACAGTAGGCCCAAAAGATATGGCCATATGGAGAAGGGGTGCCAGGAGGGGAGTCCAAAACATCCACTAAGCCCCAAGCAGAGCAAAACACAGGAGTAAGCTAACCCTCACTACAGGTTTAGCAAAAGGACGACATGGGAGGCCTCATACTGCTCACAGGGAGCAATGATTCCAATATTGCACTCCTCAAAATCAGAGGCACGGGGTCCCCGGAGCCACTCTCTGTCCCCCACCAGTACATAACAATAAAGTTCAGAGGTCTAGAGAAATGCCCAAGAACAAAATGAAGAAGCCCAAAGTTAGCCCAAAGGAAGCCTCGAGAAAACGGGTGTAGTTATTACATCTGGTGCCACTTGGAAGGAACATGGGGCACACCACATGCTTAGACTATAGGGGTCCACATGTGACTTCAGGGCACGTTGTATTCGCTGACCAATGTTCAGTGCGAGATGCCTCCTCTTCTGCATCCCCCAGAACATGTAGGTTAGAAACGACACCTAGAGCTGCTGACACTGCCCTGTACACACACCAGGGTGCCGAGGGGTTGGCAAAATTAACATAGCACCAATTAAAAGGTTGAAAACCACCTGTTACATGAGAATAAGCCCGTAAAACACACCATCAAAACATATACTTAGTTGAGTACTGAGAGGGGGGATTCCCGACGATGTGTAAAAAGGAAATGTTTATAAATAACATATTTCGCTTAGAACAGGTACCTAGATCAAGGCCACCCCTCCACTGCCACGCAAAATACATGAAATTCCTATGGATTTATTGTTGACATATAGATATGCAATTTTTTTTTAATAACGACAAAACATAGCTCTTGTCCAACAGGTCTGCAGTCGATCTGTCATGTGCACCACCTCTTCAGTGGACAGTCACCTTCTCAGCAGCCACACCAGAGTACTCAGCAAGATCAAAAGCCACAACACAGTCCAAGGACCTTTTTCACACCCATACCACCTACGGGACCCCATACCACACCTTGCCCCAAGAACACTTTCCAAACTGTTTTTCAACGTTTACTCCAGTTACTAAGAAAACCACAAGACATCTCAGCTGGAAACACCTCAAGAACTACAGTGATGCTTGAGTTATGGGTATTGTTGTGTTTATACATTCTCTGGTTGTTAGGTATGCTACTGCATCCATGTGTTTGGAATGAAACGTCTGATCTAAGGGAGTCTATTTATGAGTTGTCACTCTTACGCAGGGATCTTACACTGCACCCAACACTAGCATCCCATATGCACTACACAGCGCTCTTTTACACAACATATGATATCAGCAGATGACCTCTGTGGGCTCTAAGACATCACCTGGGTCATGTTGTGCCTGTTCGTTGTTACCACATACAGTAGGAGCTGATAGAATGTACTTATTCCAAGAGGTAGCTCCTGAGAAAGCAAAATGCCTTCTCTCTCTGTACCTTTGTAGAATTAGGGCTAAAGTGCAACCTAATACAGTGCAGTCCCATAGGGTAGTAGAAAATCTCATATATTATGAGACCACTCCTACAGTACTGTGCCTTCTGACCGAGCCTAGAAATAGCCTGACTGAGCTAAATAGGATGCGCAGGAAGGGAGTTATAGGGGGAGACACTGTTTGACCCTAGGATGTTCATGAAAAGAGATTCTTGGAGGTAGCTAAACCATCTAACCAGTGCACAAACATGTCCACCCCCAATTCCATCTTTAGTCCCAGGGTGGCCCTTAGCATGTCTGAGGCTGTCTTCATTAACTACAAATGGACCCAGACATGGAGTTTCAATGCAGGTCCATACACCTCGATGACTTGAAGGGAAGTGGGTCTCATAAGGGATTGTTAAATAACAGTGTAGAAACCCCATGTCAGGAGATCTGGGACACTGAGGTAGACAGGTACACAAGGATAGGAGTGAAGGGGCAACCTCTAATTGTATGGAAACTCACTTTGTATTCCTTATGTTACAGAGGTGAAGGAACAATTCCACTGGGCATGTGCCAAAATTGTGGCACAATACTGTACATTCCGGACTTCCAATGGGGGTCCTCCATGCTGAACTGTACCAGTATCCACTGAGGAAGGAAGCAACATTGTTGCATCAGGTTGGAAGGAGAAGAGCTGCTGATTATTGTGTTTGGGCTCACTACAAGGACATTCCTGAGGAGTTTAAACTGTTCACTGATGCTCAAGTATCAGCAGGATTGTCTATGCCCTTTTTCACCTTGCAGCCAAAAAAAATGTCCCCTGGTTGCAGATAACATGGTGGGAGATGCTCAAAATGATGAACAGTTCTGAGCTTGGCCTTAATGCCATCAAAGAATAACTAAAAGCCATATGCCTCATGGTGATGCAACATTGGTATGTTTTGGACTTCATAGTCACAATGGAGGGTGGGTGTGTGCCAAGATCGGCTCATCCTGCTGCACCTTTCTATCAGGCAATGATATGAGCAATGGAACTTTGATACTTGCCATTCAAGCTTTGCACCAACTGCAGCGAGACATGCCTGGGAAGGGAGGTGCTCCTGAGCAGGAGTGGTTCACAAATTGATCTCCTAGCTCCCCTGATGGCTGATCAGTTTGTGCACGTCATTGTTACCTGTTTTCATCATGTTGCTACTTTTGAGTGGTTTCCTGCAGTTGGAGGTTTCCTACTGTAAAAATGCAGCCCTCAAATTGTGTAGGGTACAAGTAGTGAGGGAGGTGAAAGAACAAAGTGCCAACACTGTGACTTTCAAGACTTATGTTTTTGATGGCGTAATTGAAAATTCAACTACAGGTGGGAATGTTAATATCGGATCAATCAATGCACATGACAGAAAGACATAGTTATACATCAACCATACATTTTCATATACAAACAAAATCACATCACCCTTGTTGCATTCCCCTGTCTTAAAATCTCTGTCATCCCAGAATGTGGTCAGGCAGGCTCCGTGGCCCAGGCCCGAAAATTAATGAATGACAGATCATAGGTGGGGTAACACTTAGCTGACAGCCAAACACATAAGATTATTTCAGATCCCACAATAGTCAGCAACACTTCAATGGTCCATGGAGATTGGCCCCAGTAAAACACAAATGGACAGAGGGATGCAACCACTCCACAACAACATAAAGTTAGATGCCACATGTAGTTAGGTACACTTAGCCACTCAGGACACAGCATACACCGCACAATCAGCGACCATGAGCCCCTCAGGCCGGACATCTGCACACATGCTCGCTGGCCTATATAGAGTCCATACCAGGTCAAGGCCAACCTGAATTCCCTATCTGGAAATGGCATCTATAAATGTTCACATAATTCACTAGGAAAATAATGTTTTTTAAGGTGAAATCTCATTCTCGCAACAAAAGTTTAGAAAATGTGTGCCTCTCTGTCAGGCTCTGCCTGGGCCAGGTCTCCTGTCTCAGGGGCAGCACAGGATTACCTCAAGAACAGATCTGGTCTCCCCAGTGCTAGTCTTGGGGTCTAGAACACCTAGGTACCCTCGACATTGGGGGTTCCAGGAGATTCTTATGGGCTGCACCATTTATTTTGCCACCCGACAAACCCTTCCACAGGCCTGCCATTGCAGCCTGCGTGAAATAGTGCACACACTACTTCACAGCCATTTTCACTGCACTTAAGTAACTTATAAGTCACCTATATGTCTAACCTTCATTTACTGAAGGTTAGGTGCAAAGTTACTAAGTGTGACGGCACCCTTGAACTAGCAAAGGTGTCCCCACATAGTTCAGGGCCAGTTCCCAGGACATTGTGAGTACGGGGACGCCATTACACACGTACTCTACATATAGGTCAATACCTATATTTAGCTTCACAATGGTAATATGGCCATGTAAGGTGTCTAAGATCATGGAATTCCCTCCCCATTCCAAATTTGGTATTGGAGAGCCAATTCCATGCATCCTGTGGGCTCCACCATGGACCCCCACTACTGCCAAACCAGCACTCTGAGGCTTTCTGAGGCTTTCAATGCAGCTACAGCTGCTGCCACCTCACAGACAGGGTTCTGCCCTTCTGGGGTCTGAGCAGCTCAGTCCCAGGAAGGCAGAACAAAACATTTCCTTTGGGAGGAGGGTGTTACACCCTCTCCCTTTGGAAATATGTGTTACAGGCTGGGTAGGGGTACCCTTCCCCAGCCTCTGGAAATGCTTTGAAGGGCACAGATGGTGCCCTCCTTGCATAAGCCAGTCTACATCGGTTTAGGGACCCCACGTCCCTGCTCTGGCATGAAACTGGACAAAAGAAAGGGGATTGACCACTCCCCTGTCCATCACCACCCCAGGGCTGGTGCCCAGAGCTCCTCCAGTGTGTCCCAGACGTTAGCCATATTGTTTCCAAGGTGTGGGGACACTCTGGAGGCCTCTGAGTGGTCATTGCCAGCAGGTGACGTCTGAGACCCCTCCTGATAGGTCCAAACCTGATAAAGTAGCCAATCCCGGCAGACTGCTCCAGGAAACGCTGTAACAGCAACAAAGTATCCAGAAGGGATACTTTTCCTCTGCAACTTCAGCACCAGCCAGCAACTGCAACAGTTTCCATGGTGTGCACACTCTGGTGACTCCCTGTCTTCACCCTGCACCAGAAGTACCAAAGAAATCTTCCGTGGAGTGACAGAGTCATTTTCATGCTAAAGCAGGCACCTTCTAAGTCGACGACCAGTTCTCTTGGACTCCTCTCCTGGTGACAAGCATGCTCCTTGGAACACAGAGGGTGGACCCCATTGACACAGACTGTCCTTAGGTCCTGCTGTCCCAAATTGGAGGAGGTAAGACCTTGCCTTCCTGGAGAACAACAGTACCGCTGTGCACTGCGTCTCCTTCTCCTCCTGAGGCCTCTGTGCACTATTTGCTAAATTCCTTTATGCACAGCCTGGCCCAGGTCCCCAGCACTCTATCCTGTGACGATCAACTCGCTGAGTTGTTCTCCAGCCCTGTGTAGTGCTGCACCAACCACATTTTGCACCTCCTTTGTCCCCATGTCCTGGGACTCCCGTGGGTGCTATCTAGCGTTCTGAGCGCTCCCTAAGGTGCTGAGAGCTCCCTCTTCCTCTTCACACAGAGTTGAGGCCCCCAGGTACCTCCTGGGTCCAGATAGCGCCACTTTGACATAAAAACACAACTTTGCCAGAGCCAATGCTTGGTGGGGGAATCCAGCACCAAAACTCACCTGCATCCAACTTCTCTTCATGGGACATCCAGAACATCATGCAGGAACCCGCTGACATCTTCCTTGGGTGCATTTCTGCAGTCTTTGTCTAACCAGGGGCTCTTCTTTTGCACCCTCTTCTGGGTTGGCAGGGGCTCCTGTCCTTCCTGGAACTTCTTTCGACTTCTGGACTTGGGCTCCTTCCTTTGCAGCTCTTTAGGTCCAGGAATCCACCATTTGTTGTTTGCGGTCTTCCTTGGTTCTCGCAATAACTTTAATCATAACTTGTAGTGTGTCCTAAGGAAACTTGCAATATTTTACTCCTGCTTTTCTGGGCTTTCCAGCGATTCTCTGCACACTACACTTGTCTAGGGGGGAATTTGTAGTTTGCATTCCACTTTCTTAGTACATGGTTTGTGTTGCCCCTAGACCTATTTTCTCCCATTGCATTCTATAGCATTTCCTATTGTTTGCCCTATCTTATGTCTAATTACTTACCATATTTTGGTGTCTAGTGTATATGTTGTATATAATACTTACCTCTGGAAGGAGTATTGACTCTAAGATTTTTTTGGCCTTGTATCACCCAAATAAACTACCTTTTGTTTTTGGTAACACTGAGTATTGTCTTTACTTGTGTATAAGTACTGTGTATCTATAAGTGGTATTGCTGGAGCTTTGCATGTCTCCTAGTTCAGCCTAAACTGTTCTGCTATAGCTACCTCTATCAGCCTAAGCTCCTAGAACACTACTACATTTCACTTATAAGGGATAACTGGACCTGGTGTAAGGTGTGAGTACCCAAGGTACCTACTACAAACCAGGCCAGCCTCCTACAGTCCTTCAGCATTTCTGCACCCTAAATGTAAAGACAGTACCCTCAAATATCTGAGGTGAATGAACCCTACTTCCACACACTGGTTCCCTACACACCTGCAAAACAATGCAATCTATGGTCAGGTGGAGAGATACAACTACCCTTCTCTGAGCAACTGCCTTCTCCACAATAAGGAAACCATGACCACAGTGTAGCCAGACTTCCCTTGTGGACATTCCTTAACATACAGACCTTTCCTCACAGATAATGTTCTTGGGACTCTGGCCTTTCCACTTCCAAGGACTGTCAGGCACAAGTATTCTACAGAGCAGTGACATGGACTCCATCCACTATGACCCTCTCAAAGTGATTACTACAATCCTCAGGGATCACCACCTTACCTAATGGGTCCACTTTCCAACTAAAGAACAGCAGTGTATGAGCTATGCTTTCTTCTGGGTAACTGTCATTCACCAGTGCTACACTGGCCATTGCTAAAGAGTGCCCACTTGTGAGTACCTTCTTCCATGCAAACGGAATCACCTTTTTGTGCCCTGACTGTAGAACTCAAAACACTTTCCTTTCTCAAAGGAAATCTTTCCCAGGGTCTCCACCTTCCTGCATCCCAGAAGTGATTTGAGACCTTTTAGGCTTGTAAGGAATTTGGAGCAATAAGGAGTTCTTCCTTGGAGCCTTGTTGTTCTTCTCCTTTCTCTGCTGTGGGTCTAGTCACTCTTTTTGGGGTCACTCTCTGGGACTTTTAAGATGCCCAAGTGCATACCCACTCATCAGCTGCCTTACCAAATTGTTTAGGATCAGTCAACTTGGAATCCACTAAGTGCTGGTACAACACTGAAGAACAATTACTTAAAAAGTACTCATCGATAACCGAATTGCATAGCCTATGGTAAGTGTTCACCTTGCCTTCCCTTGCTTTCAATGAGATGTCTACAAATCAACCCAAGATTGTTGTGTTTACTTGTTTGTGTATCTCTGAAGTTCCTTCAGCATTCTTCTAAAGTGATGCCAAACTTCTGCACTAGTGCATTCTTTATGTGGGTTTATGAATGTTCCACAGTGATGCTGCTGCCCTACAATTGTTCAATTTTCTCTCATTGGAAGCAAACCTTTTATAAGTGACATCCACTACCACAAAGCTAGGCTTCACAGCTTTAGGCAACTGGGGGTTGTTTGTACATCCTGCAGACACCTCATCTACACTGCCACTATCGTTATTGAACTGGACAAATTACAATCTGGCATTCTTTCTCTGAAAGGCACGCTTCAGTTTGTGCAGTGGTAGTGTCTTCTCCTCCAGGTTGGTAGCACACAGTTTGGCTTGAAGCTCCTTCTCTGACTGTGTATCATTGTTTTCCATCTGGTGATTGCCATTTCAGAAAGCTTAGGCAGTGGCCGTTCACAGTCTCAACCATAGAAGGTATACACAAGAAGCTTCCTTCAGTCTAGTTGTTGTCTGTCTTCTCTTCTTGGGCTCCCTAGATCTCCTCATTCTCCTCTGTGGTGGTCTGTAGCTGACAGACCTCTTTTTAGGCCCTGAGTGTCTTGTGGAAAAACTCCTTCTTGGATTTTCAGTTCTACTTCAGTCTCATCTGCTCAGGCACAGTTATCAGCTCTTCAATGGTGCGTTACTCCATTGAGCACAGATCCATCTCCATGTATCCAAAAAGTTAAGATGCAAAAAACTAATTAAAAAATGAAGAGTGAAAATAAATAAAAGAATGACTCAATCAAATGTCTTATACCAATTAAAATTCAAAAATCACTTTTTGCAATCGAGTTTGTGAGGATATTTTTTATTTTGACTTTCAAAACAGTAGCACAGCAAAATAAAACATGTGTATCCCTTCATTGAACACTAATGCAAAGCAATTGATTTATTAATTGGGATGGACGTGGCTAGGCCTCATCAACATTTTAATTGTGGCTGCATACCTTTTATATTATCAGGAATTTTGAGCTATGTCTGTTACACTAAATTCTCAAAACTACACCATTATGTCACCTCAAGTAATTGTACACCATTCACGCTAAACGTTTGCCACAAATGCACCACTCCTGGTAAAACTTTGAACCATATTTATGGATTGGTTTATGTCGCTTTTGCACCACGCAACTTGGTACAAGAGCGACACAAACCTTAAGTGAGATTCAAGAAGCCACGCAAGGCCACTTTGCTTTGCCATGCATGGCTTCATAAACGTGAGCAATGAAACACAGCACAAATCACAGCCTTACATTGCTCTGCGCCTTGAAGGCATTTCCATGGGTGTTGTGTGGGTATTCCCACGCAACATTCATGGATTTGGATGCATTCCCAGATTTACAAGAATGTTTAACCCACGGAAAGCACAAAAAAGTTACACCTCCTAAGGAGAGGTGTAAAGAGGAGAAATATGTTTGTTCCTCCTTGATTTTCCTCTTTCTATGTATGCTGTAATCTGAAGCACACACAGAAAGAGGAAAAATGCCTCTCAGGATTGTTTTTGTGCAGGAACATGCCCCTTCCTGCCCAAAAGCAACCCTGCATGCAACACAGACATCCTTGCACCATCATTGGTGCTAGGCTGGCAAAAGGGTGCCAGCACAGGAGGGAAGGACAGAAATGTGCTGTATTGAATAAAGGTGGTGCATTCCTGCCCTTTCTCTGTGACGCAGGGCAGTGTAGCACGTCACTTACTGTGCTGTCCTGAGCCACAAAGCCCATAAATATGGGCCTTGCTGGGAATGCATGGAAACAATAAGACGTGAGCAGATTTTCCCATGGTCCTTTTGTTTAAATGTGTCCTTGTATCAAAAATTGACATGAGAATGGATTTTGCTCTAAAATACAGCATTATATTGAAAGGACTAAGAGGGTCATTCTGACCCTGGCGGGCGGCTCTCGCCCCCGCCTGGCGGGAACCGCCAAATGGCCGCTCTGCGGTCAGAAGACCGCGGATGGCATTCTGGCTTTCCTGCTGGGCCGGCGGGCGACCGCCAAAAGAGTGCCCGCCGGCCCAGCGGGAAAGGCCCTGCAACAAGGAAGCCGGCTCCGAATGGAGCCGGCGGAGTTGCAGGGGTGCGATGGGTGCAGTTGCACCCGTCGCGATTTTCACTGTCTGCTTAGCAGACAGTGAAAATCTTTATGGGGCCCTGTTAGGGGGCCCCTGCACTGCCCATGCCAGTGGCATGGGCAGTGCAGGGGCCCCCAGGGGCCCCACGACACCCGTTCCCGCCATCCTGTTCCTGGCAGTAAAAACCGCCAGAAACAGGATGGCGGGAAGGGGGTCGGAATCTCCAATGGAGATTCAGCCCATGCAGGGGAAATCCGGTGTGAAACCGCCGGATCCCCTTTTCTGACCGCAGCTTTACCGCCGCGGTCAGAATGGGCTGGGAAGCACCGCCAGCCTGTTGGCGGTGCTTCCGTGGTCCCCGGTGGGTCGGAATGACCCCCTAAGTCATGTAATTACATTTAACTTTATGTAATTGTGCCAAAATTTCACATAATTTCCCAAAAATAAAATTATGCAAATTTTACGCACCCGTTACATGCAAGTCCATCACAAGCAATAAGGCCAATTACTTGTCAAGGTGAAACAGAGTTTCAATATTTTTAAACCTGTGCTCAACTACCTAGTAGCTATGGTACAGTGCAGAAAGACTGAACTAGCAAAGGAAAGTGTGTTCAGCAGTATCAAAACAACTAAAAAGTCAAAGCACCACACAATAAAAATCCAACAACCAATTTCTAAAAATAGAGAAAAAATGAATCATCAAAATGTCACCAAAATGACAAAAATCATATAAAGGAAATGAAAGATATTAATTTTTAAAAATGTAAGGCAGAAAAACACCAAGAAAAAGTAAGGAGATGATCAGTATCACTGATCTCAACTGACCGAGAGCTAGACATAATTTCAGGACAAATGCAATGGTGCATGTGTTGCACACACCAAGCGAGTCCTCCCAGTCAAACATTTTACCTTCTAACTTATTTCACTGTAATGGAAGTTGAAATTCCCCAGCAGGGCAATGTTGCAGGCTGTACCTATTGAAGTTCTTTCTAGGCAAGGAGCTGTTAAATGAGGCCCCACTAAAGAGGTTGGCTTCAAGTTTTTTTTAATTAAAGGAAAGATCATATCACCATCCCTAACTTTAATATCTCTATAACTTTTTTTTTTTTTTTTGTGAGTGTCTGTGGTTTTTTAAGACATTCACCCCATTTGTGCATCTCTTTAGGCTAAGCACAGTCAGGGTTGGCGCAGGCCGTGGGTGGTCAACCCACAGCACCCTGCCATATGTGGCCAGCTTGCTGGTGCTACTCGTGCCCCTCTCCAAACTGCACCCTGTTCTCTTTGTATGTGCCCTTGCCAACTCCTGTCTGCTCTCAATGGTCTGCTTGCTGACTTTGCCCATGCTGCCCTGCCTTAAATAGTCAGCTTCTTGCCCCCATTTCACCAGCCCTCCATTCACAATGTGTGTGACTGTGCCTCGTCCCGTCTGCCCTACATGGTCAGCTATCTGCACGTCATTTTAAAATCTGTTTTCAGCTTGCTGCCATGCCCCCTCCCATATGCCCTACATTCTTGCTGTGCACCTGCCCCTTCCTTTATGCTGTCCATAGACAATTGTTCTGCTCCAGCCCATTCTGGCCTGTCCTCTGTGATCAGTTTGCAGCTCCTGCCCTTCACCCCTCCCGCTTCCCTCAATTCCCTGAGTGTGTACTCCTGTCCCCTTCTTCTTTTCCTCTGTGATCCATTGTGCTTCTCTTGTCTATACTGGCCTGCTCTTCAAGTTTTGCTGGTTAGCCCTTCCTCTTTCCCTTTGGTCTCTATCTGTGGTCCCTTGCTCCTTCCCACATGTTGTCCATGGCCATCTTGCTGCTGCTGCTGGCCTCCCCTCTGTGGTCAGCTTGTTACCCTTTCCTCCTCCCTCTGCTCTCTGTATGAGTGTCCCTGCCCTCTTCCTCCCTCCCTTCATGGTCTGTTGTGCTTCCCATGTCAGCTTGGACTAAATGGTCAGGTTATTGCCACTGCTCCTACTACCTTCCTTTTGCTCTTCATGATCATCTTGCTGCCTCTCACTATGCTAGTCTGCTCTCTGTGGTCAGCTTGTTGTCCCTACCACTGCTCACCCCCACTGCCCTCTAGTCTCCTTGAGCATGCACCCACAATGTAATATTACAAAAATCCCCATTTCACAGATGAAGAGTTAAAAGTCAACAAAGTGAATGCTGTAGGCCCCACCCTGCACAAAAATGACAATGTCAGGTAGGGGTGGAATAGCTTCAGGGGCAAGGTCAGTTCCCTGGTCTCCAGGCACTATCTGCAGGTCAAGAAGACTGGTGATGGCCATCCCAGTGCCTCATTTCAACTTTTTTCTGGGAGGAGAAAGTCTTGCCCATCCAGCATCCTGAGGGCTTGACAGGAATACCTGGGGAACTTGAGTCTGGTAAGTCAAAACAAGAAAGGTGGCACCAAAATGTAATGTCATGCATGCTCACTGCCCACCTTGTGCCACCTTCACTGTTACTCCACTGACCAGCCCAGTGTCCTCTGCCCCAAAGACCCCTGTTTGTCAACTCTTAATTGAAGTGTACGCACCTGGGGGAAGAACATCACTAGACTAGGTGTAGTACAGGACTGACAGGACTAAAACTCCCAACAGACACTGCTCTTACAAAATCATGCAGCAATACAGTGATCTCTTGTCCTAAAACCTCTGTGTCTCAACTCTTGGATGATGTGTACTCACCTGGAAGGATAACATTTATACAGTGGGTGTAGTACAGAAGCTGACAGGACTGCTTAGGCCAGGAGGCTCTGTCACTGTCACTCCACTCAGCCAACCCAGTGTCCCCTGCCCCAAGGACTCCTGTTTGTCAACTTTCAATTGAAGTGTACTCACCTGGGAGGATAATATTTGTCTAGTGTGTGTAGTACAGGGACTGACAGGACTACAACTCACAGCAGGCACTGTTTCTATAAGTCCAAAAACAAGATTTGTGGTCACTTGCACAAAAACATTTGTGAGTGAACTCCTGTTTGTAAACTCCCAATTGAAGTGTACTCACTTGGGAGGATAATATTTCTATAATGTGTTAGTACAGGGACTGACAGGACTACAACTCACAGCAGGCACTGTTCCTATAACTCCAAAAACAAGACTAGTGGCCACTTGCACAAAAACATCTGTTAGTGAACTCTCAATTTAAGCATGCTCACTAGGGGGAAAAACATTGGTCAAATGTGTGTACTAGAGTGAGTAACATGACTGCAACTCACTGCAGGCATTGTATCTGAACCTCCAAGCACCAGAACAGTGTTGTCTCCTCCAAAAACACTTTTTATCAATTATAAAATGAAGTTAACTCACCTGGGGGGAATAACATTTGTCAAGTAATGGATAGTAGTGAGAGTGACAGGACTGCAACTCCCAGGAGGCACTGTTCCTCCAAATCCAAACACCTGACCAGTGTTCTCTCCTGAAAATACCCCTATGTCTTAACTCCCTATTGAAGTGAACTCACCCGAGAGGAAACCACTTATAAAGTGTGTGTAGTACATGGAGTGACCTGACTGCTAATGTCAGGAAGCCCTGTTTCTGGAACACAAAACACCAACACAGTGTCCTCTTGTCCAAGGACCCTTGTGTCTTAACCCTCAATTGAAATGTACTGACCTGTGAGGATATCATTTGCACAGTGTGTGTAGTACAGGGAGTTACATGATCGTAACTCACAGTTGGGTATCCTATTGTCACTCCAACTACCAGTTTAGAGTCCTATTCTCTAAAGGCTCTTGTTTGGGAAATCACAAAAGAAGTGTACTCACCTGGGGGAGGACAGTTCTCAAGTATATGAAGTAAAGGGCGTGACATGACTGCTTAGGCTAGGAGGCTATCTCACCAATTCAAAACATAAGCCCAGTGCACACTTGTCCAAATACCTTTGTTTGTTTACTCCCAAAGGATAATATTCAGCTTGTGTTGGGAACACAATTCCACTAGTAGCATTGTATCTGTCACATCAGCAGGTGGAGCTGCCATTTGCCAGACAGAGCCCACAGACAAGCCCTCCACCATCCCCCAGGATGAAGCCCTCAGTGAACACGACATTCCTGAATGTCTGGATTTGGAGGACGTTTCCGGCCCATCTGGGTAACCTGGACAGAACCCCTACAGTGAGTTTCAAGGTACCCACATCAAGACCTCCCAGCTGGGTTGCCTCAGCATCACAGGCAACCATTCTCCCCCCAAATGGTGTCTGTAGGACAGTGCCTACAATCTTGTACCCCACCCACTCCAGGATCCTGAGTTGCAGCCCAACACCTCAGACAATGATGGTCCTGGATCTAGTGGGAGGGGGTATACTGTGGTAAGGGCACAGGCCAGTGGGGGTAGGGTGTATGGGTGGAATGTTGTTGGCCACCAGGGTGAGGACAACAGGGATGCTCCAGGCCAGGGCACTATCAGTCAAGTCTTGGGGATCTATCAAGAGTCCCAAGGTATGATGGGCCAGCTACTCACCAAACTCCGTGAGATCAAGCAGCTGCAGAGGAACATCCAGGATCAGTAGGAGGCCACCAATACAAACCTGGCCATCCTAACAGGGGTGTTGAGGAACATTAGCAGTATCCTGATCAGGGATTGTCAGCAACACTCCACCCCTTCCTTTGGCACACGAGGCCCGTCATCATTGGTGATACCCATTGGAAGGGAGGTCCTGTCAGGGGAAGTACGCACCATAGACCGCCCTGCCTCTGTAGCTGCAGCTCAACCTTCATGCAAGCGGGACATCCAGGAAAGCAATCAAGGTTGCAGCTGGCCAAAAAGCAACCACTGCCAGCAAGTGACCTCTTCCTGATGGAACTATTTTGTGTGCATCTGTTGACTGTTTTTCAACCACCTTCCATTTCCTATGGGAGGAGTACACTGGACTTTGGACTTACAATGCTATGGTATCTACCATAATGATTTCATCAACCATGACTGAACCCTGCACTTTCCTTTTCCATCTTGCCCCTATGTCAACTTATGCACAAATGTTCAATAAATCCACCTATCTCAAAGTATGTGTCTGCTTGTTACTGTTTCAATTGTTGCTATGTAGAGATGTAATAGCATGTGAAGCAAATGGTGAAGACACAAGATACTAATGCAAGAAGGGATATGTTACAGGTACAGTGTCCTGCTAAGGATTACTACTAATACACCAATACATTGCTACAAGTGTCTAGTCACACCAAACATTTGATTGCACCATACAGCACATAGGTTGTCCTTATGTTTGGACTCTCTGAGTCAAGAAAAGCAGACTCATATTGGGTCAGGGTAGATATATGGAGGTATAGTTCCCAGGACCACAGACTAGAAGAGGCTTGTCAGGCATTGTCCTGTAGAATAGGCAAACAGAAAAGTGATTGGTGTCACCAGCTTGAGCCTTATCACATACCACACCACAGTAATCTAACATCACATACACCAAGGTACAGACAAAGAGCAGTACACCAGTCCCTGGTCACAGGTCCATCATAATACAATGACCATGCATCTGGTGGTATGATACAAACATATGTCAGTGTTGTGGCACAGGCAAAGTGGCCTGCAATATTGAAATAAAACTGACGGCTACATACAGATCATGCAAGAATAGAGTTTAGCCTATGTAAAGAGTGGATGCCTGGCTTGCACTTGCAGGCAGCATATGTCATGGCCATATGTTCACATACATGTAGCAATGGGTCTACCACAGCACAATAGATAAGTACTATGTGCACTTCAGCCCTTCCACCCACATACTGTCCAAGCTGGTTTGGCACAGGTCTCATACACCCCAAATCTGTGACCCACATTACCTGGAACAATCCATGTCCACTTCCTGTGTCGGAACAGCATCAGATACCTACCAATGACACAGCTCTGAAATGCCCATATGAAGATTTCAGGGTGAAGAAACCTGTACAAAGACGAAAAAGGAGCACAGTGTTGGAAACATACCTATTACAAAAATCACATAACAAGCATCTTGAAACTAAGTTACAATCCAATGAGACTGACACAAACAAAGCAACACCATCAAGGTGGGAATTTGTCAGAGGCTAATGCCCAGATTTAAGAGAGCCCAGAGCCACCTTGCGCCACATTAGCATCATTTTTGTTACACTAATGTGGCCCAATGAGCTGTGCCAGATTTACAAAGTGTTGCAATGCATGCATTGCACCACTTTGTAACTCTTTGCGCCACATTATGCCTACGCCAGGCATAATGTAGGCAAGGGGGGCGTTCCCCCGTTAGAGGGGCTGAATAAATGGCACAAAGAAATCCAAAATATTTTTTTGTGCCATTTTTTGTGGCATTTTTGACGCCTACTCAGAGCAAGCATTAAAAGGGGGCACACCATTGGTTACAATTGGCCCCTATGTACTGTTCAGGGTTAGTGCCAAACTTTTGGTGCTAACCTTGAACAGTACATCAATACCGTTAAAAATGTTGATGCTATTGCCCTCTACCATGCGCTATAGTGCACTGTATTTTAAATATGGCACACACAGTAGGGGGGCAGTAAGGGGCGCAAAAAAAGTGGTGCTGCACCCAGTGCAGTGACACTTTTCTTAAATCTACCCCTAACTCTTTAAGCAACCATAGGCTCAATATTGTTTAACATTAGCTCCCTAGTGTAGTAGCAAGACACTGAACTCCAATAATTCTGAAAATTACAGTCCTGCATACAGTCACAGTCATAACATCACATGCCATACTTACATTTAAAAAATAAGTTACTGATGAGATCCTGCAGCAAGTTTACTTCTTCCTCTTCAGTATTGTCATCCTCACTTGGCATTTCAGGAGGCTCACCCGGTGGCACTGCAGGCTCCCCTTCATCTGGATGTATGGGATACTCCTTCTCAGGGCAATGTTGTGGTCATGAAGCAGGCCACAATGATCTTATACACTTTCCCGGGTAAGTAGAGGAGAGCTCCACCTTGTAGGAGTCTGGTCTGGCTTATAGTGGGTACCTGATGGTACTTACACCTTGTGCCAGGTCCAGTTATCCCTTGTTAGTAGATTAATAGTGTTCTAGCAGCTTAGGCTGATAGAGGTAGCTATAGCAGAGCAGCTTAGGCTGAACTAGGAGACATGCAAAGCTCCTACTATCCCACTCATAACATATAGCACTATGGTGGTCATTCTGACCCTGGCGGTCTTTGACCGCCAGGGCGGAGGACCGCGGGAGCACCGCCGACAGGCCGGCGGTGCTCCAATGGGGATTCCGACCGCGGCGGTAAAGCCGCGGTCGGACCGGCACCACTGGCGGGGTCCCGCCAGTGTACCGCCGCCCCATTGAATCCTCCGCGGCGGCGCAGCTTGCTGCACCGCCGCGGGGATTCCGACCCCCCCTACCGCCATCCAGATCCCGGCGGTCGGACCGCCGGGATCCGGATGGCGGTAGGGGGGGTCGCAGGGCCCCTAGGGGCCCCTGCAGTGCCCATGCCACTGGCATGGGCATTGCAGGGGCCCCCGTAAGAGGGCCCCTACATGTATTTCACTGTCTGCTGCGCAGACAGTGAAATACGCGACGGGTGCAACTGCACCCGTCGCACAGCTTCCACTCCGCCGGCTCGATTCCGAGCCGGCTTCATCGTGGAAGCCTCTTTCCCGCTGGGCTGGCTGGCGGTCTGAAGGCGACCGCCCGCCAGCCCAGCGGGAAAGTCAGAATTACCGCCGCGGTCTTTCGACCGCGGAACGGTAACCTGACGGCGGGACTTTGGCGGGCGGCCTCCGCCGCCCGCCAAGGTCAGAATGAGGGCCTATATCATAAGAATCACAATACTCAGAGATACTAAAAATAAAGGTACTTTATTTTAGTAACAATGTGCCAAAAATATCTCAGAGGATATACTCCCTTAGGAGGTAAGTAAAATACACAAAATATACATACAAACCAAAATCAGGTAAGTAAACAGTTAGAAAAGTAGTGCAAACACTGTAGAATACAATAGGAAGTAATAGGCCTGGGGGCAACACAAACCATATATTAAGAAAGTGGAATGGAACCACTTAGGGACCCCAGGCCTAGTGTAGTGTGTAGAGGGTCACTGGGAGTGTAAGAAAACACTAAGGGTGTCCAAGATACCCCAACCCAAGACCCTGAAAAGTAGGAGTAAAGTTACCCTACTTCCCCAGAAACACACTAAAGTCGCGATAGGAGATTCTGCAAAGACCACAACTGACTGCAAAGCACTGAAGACGGATTCCTGGACCTGAGGACATGTAAATGAAGGGGACCAAGTCCAAGAGTCACGAAAGTGTCTGGGGGGGGGGCAGGAGCCCACTAAACCCCAGATGAAGATGCAAAATGGCTGCCTCGGGGTGGAAGAAGCTGAAGAATCTGCAACAACAGAAGATGCCAGGAACTTCTCCTTTGCACAAAAGATGCCACACGGCGTGCTGGAGGAAGTAGAGTTGTTTTCACACAGAAAGACTGCAAGCAAGCCTTGCTAGCTGCAAAGGTTGCTATTGAAGAAAATGGGTGCTGCCCGGGCCCAAGAAGGACCAGAAGGTTGACCCTTGGAGGTGGAGACAGAGGGGGCATTCGGCAACACAGAGAGCCCACACTGAAGCAGACAGCTCTTGAACATGGTTTCAAGAAAACTGAGCATGGAGGTTGTCTCAACACTACAAAGGAGGGTCCCACGAAGCTGGTGGTCAACTCAGCGAGTTGAGCAATGCAGGAAGGAGTGCTGGGGACCTGGGCTTTGCTGTGCTCGAAAAATTCCTTGCGAAAGTGCACAGAAGCCCTAGCAGCTGCAGTTCACCCACTACACAGGATTACTATCTGGTGTGGGGAGGCAAGGACTTACCTCTACCAAATTTGGACAGATGGACCACTGGACTGCGGGGTCACTTGGATCCAGCTCCTGTGTTCCAGGGGCCACGCTCGTCGCAATAAGAGGGGACCCAGAGGACAGGTGAAGCAGAAGTTTGGTGCCTGCATTGGCAGGGGGAAGATTCTGTCGACCCACAGGAGATTTCTTCTTGGCATCCAGTGCAGGGTGAAGGCAGACAGCCCCCAGAGCATGCACCACCAGGAAAAAGTTGAGAAAGCCAGCAGGATTAGGTGCTACAATGTCGCTGGTGGTCTTCTTTCTACTTTGTTGCAGTTTTGCAGGTGTCCTGGAGCAGTCAGCGGTCGATCCTTGGCAGAAGTCGAAGAGGGAGATGCAGAGGAACTCTGGTGAGCTCTTGCATTCATTATCTGACGAGAAACCCACAGGAGAGACCCTAAATAGCCCTCGGAGGAGGATTGGCCACCTAGTCAGGTAAGCACCTATCAGTAGGGGTCTCTGACGTCACCTTCTAGCACTGGCCACTCAGAGGCCTCCATTGTGCCCTCACACCTCTGCATTCAAGATGGCAGAGGTCTGGGACAAACTGGAGGAGCTCTGGGCACCACCCCTGGGGTGGTGATGGACAGGGGAGTGGTCACTCCCCTTTCTTTTGTCCAGTTTCGCACCAGAGCAGGGGCTGGGGGATCCCTGAACCGGTGTAGACTGGCTTATGCAAGGAGGGCACCATTTGTGCCCTTCAAAGCATTTCCAGAGGCTGGGGGAGGCTACTCCTCCCCAGCCATTAACACCTATTTCCAAAAGGAGAGGGCGTAACACCCTCTCTCAGAGGAAATCATTTGTTCTGCCATGCTGGGACTGGGCTGCCCAGACCCCTGAAGGGCAGAAGCCTGTCTGTGGGTTGGCAGCAGCGGTAGCTGCAGTGAAAACCCCAGACATCTAGTTTGGCAGTACCCGGGGTCCATGCTGGAGCCCTGGTGATGCATGGGATTGGCACCCCAATATCAGATTTGGCATGGGGGGACAATTCCATGATCTTAGACATGTTACATGGCCATATTCGGAGTTACCATTGTGAAGCTACATATAGGAATTGACCTATATATAGTGCACGTGTGTAATGGTGTCCCCGCACTCACAATGTCCGGGGAAATTGCCCTGAACTATGTGGGGGCACATTGGTGAGTGCCAGTGTGCCCTCACACTTAGTAACTTTGCACCTAACCTTCACTAAGTGAGGGTTAGACATATAGGTGACTTATAAGTTACTCAAGTGCAGTATAAAATGGCTGTGAAATAACGTGGAAGTTATTTCACTCAGGCTGCAGTGGCTGTCTTGTGTAAGAATTGTCTGAGCTCCCTATGGGTGGCAAAAGAAATGCTGCAGCCCATAGGGATCTCCTGGAAACTCAATACCCTGGGTACCTAGGTACCATATACTAGGTAATTATAAGGGTGTTCCAGTGTGCCAATCAGAATTGGTAAAAATGGTCACTAGCCTGCAGTGACAATTTTAAAGACAGAGAGAACATAAGCACTGAGGTTCTGGTTAGCAGAGCCTCAGTAACACAGTTAGGCACCACACAGGGAACACATTCAGGCCACAAACTATGAGCACTGGGGTCCTGGCTAGCAGGATCCCAATGAGACAGGCAAAATCAAACTAATACACAAGTAAAAATGGGTGTAACATGCCAGGCAAGATGGTACTTTCCTACACAACCCCCCCCCCCAAACGAGGGACAATAAGGCTAACCTTGCCCAGATGAGTCTTCATTGTCTAAGTGGAAATATCTGGAGAGTCCATCTGCATTGAAGTGGGTACTCCCAGGTCTATGGTCCACTGTATAGTCCATTCCCTGTAGGGAGATGGACCACCTCAACAATTTAGGGTTTTCACCTTTGGTTTGGTTAAGCCATAATAGAGGTTTGTGGTCTGTCTGAACAATAAAATGAGTATCAAACAGGTATGGTCTCAACTTTTTCAGTGCCCAGACCACAGCAAAGGCCTCCCTCTCTATGGCAGACCAACACTTTTCTCTAGGGGTCAACCTTCTGCTGATAAAAGCAACGACTGTACGACGAAACAACAACTGCAAAAAAAACTACTGCCTTAACAACGAGGTCGGAACACCGACCTCGTTGCTACTACTAATGATTTTACCACGAATGCCTTAACAACAATATTTCGTTGTAAAGGCATTCCTGATAAAATCATTAGCAATAGGCACCATTCACCCTACATCCCTCACCCCACCCCCCCAACCCCACCCCAAAACCTAAAACCCCCTGACCCCCCCACCCACTCCCCAAAACCAAAAACGCCCCACCCCCTCATACCAACCCCAAAACCTAAAAACCCCTGACCCCCCACCCACTCCCCAAAACCAAAAACGCCCCACCCCCCCAACCCCACCCTAAAACCTAAAACCCCCTGACCCCTCACCCACTCCCCAAAACCAAAAACGTCCCACCCCCCAACCCCACCCCAAAACCTAAAACCCCCTGACCCCCCACCCACTCCCCAAAACCAAAAACGCCCCACCCCCCAACCCCACCCCAAAACCTAAAACCCCCTGACCCCCCCACACCCTCCCCAAAACCTAAACCTACACTTACCTTCGCCAAGTCCCTTCTTTGTACCTTAACCACGCATGTTTGTTGTTCAGAACATACGTAGTTAAGGCACAAAAAACCGAAGTCGTGGTTAAAAAAAGCGTTGTTGCGCTTTCGTTAACCACGACCTTCGGAAAAAAAAAGTTTTAAAAAAGGATGTTTCCCAAAAGCAACAGGTTGATCCTGGCCCTCAGTGTTAAGCTGTGATAGCACTGCCCCTACCCCTAATTCAGAAGCATCAGTCTGGACTATGATCTTCTTGGAGTAACAAAGGCTTTTTAGGACAGGTGCAGAGCACATGGCCTGTTTGAGCTCATCAAAAGCCTTTTGACAGTTAGCTGTCCACAAAACCTTTTTAGGCATCTTCTTACTAGTGAGGTCATTGAGAGGAGCTGCAATGGAACCATAGTTCTTAATGAACTTCCTATAGTACCCTGTGAGACCTAAGAAGGCTCTCATCTGGGTTTGAGTTGTAGGGGGAGCCCATTCCATAATGGTCTGGATCTTCCTCTGTAGTGGTACAATCTGTTCTCCACCTAGCAGGTGGCCCAGATAAACCACTTTCCTCTGCCCTATCTGGCACTTTGAAGCCTTGATAGTGAGGCCTGCCTTTTGCAGGGCCCCCAAAACTTTCCATAGGTGGACCAGGTGCTCATCCCAGGTGGAGCTAAAGACAACTATATCATCTAGAAATGCTGCACTAAAAGCTTCCTAACCTTGCAGGACTGTGTTCACCAACCTCTGAAAAGTGGAAGGTGCATTCTTCAAACCAAAGGGCATCACAGTGAACTGATAGTGCCCTCCAATGGTGGAAAATGCAGTTTTATGTTTAGCATCTTCTGATAATTTAATCTGCCAATACCCTGAAGTTAAATCAAAAGTGTTTAGATACTTGGCAGAAGCCAGTGTGTCAATTAGCTCATCTGACCTGGGTATAGGGTGAGCATCAGTTTTGGTTACTTGATTGAGTCCTCTGTAGTCAACACAAAACCTAATTTCTCTTTTACCATCCTTACTGTGAGGTTTTGGGACAAGCACCACTGGGCTAGCCCAGGGGCTTTCTGAAGGCTCAATCACTCTTAAGTCCAGCATTTTCTGTACCTCTTGTTTTATGCAATCCCTGACATGGTCAGACTGCGTATAAATCTTACTTTGACAGGCAAACTGTCTTCAGTGTTGATTGTGTACCCACACCAGGTAGTGGTACCTGGTATCAGTGAGAAGAGGTCAGACGATTAGCTTAGGAGATTTATACAGTTGTCCTTCTGCTCAGCAGTAAGACAATCTGCAAGCACCACTTCCTCCACTAAGCAATCAGCTTCAATGGTGGAGAAGAGGTCAGGGAGCGGGTTACTCTCTTCTTCCTGCCCCTCATCAGTTGCCATGAGCAGGGTTAAGTCAGCCCTGTCATAGTAGGGTTTCAGGCGATTGACATAGAGCACCCTAAGGGGACTCCTGTCAGTGCCCAGGTGTACCAAATACGTAACCTCACCCCTCTTTTCAACAATGAGATGGGGTCGACTCCATTTGTCCTGGAGTGCTCTTGGGGCCACACCTTCTGTCCTGAGTGGTACTGGGTCAGGACAGCCTTCTGGTCATGCCATTGCTTTTGGAGCTCTTGGCTGTCCTGAAGGTTTTTACTGGCCTTTCTCATGCACTCAGCCATTCTGGATCTTAGGCCGAGTACATAGTCCACAATGTCTTGCTTGGGAGCTTTTAAAGGTTGTTCCCAACACTCCTTCACAAGTGCAAGTGAACCTCTTACAGGGTGCCCAAAGAGGAGTTCAAACGGGCTAAAGCCTACTCCTTTTTGAGGTACATCCCTGTAAGCAAAAAGGAGGCATGAGAACAGGACATCCCAACTCCTTCTGAGTTTTTCAGGGAGTCCCATAATCATACCTTTGAGAGTTGCATTAAACCTATCAACCAGACCATTTGTCTGTGGATGATAAGGAGTAGTGAATTTCCAAGTTACACCACAATCTTTCCACATAGCTTTGATGTATGCAGACATGAAGTTACTACCTCTGTCTGACTCCACTTCCTTAGGGAAGCCCACCCTGGAAAAGATTCCCTAGAGGGCCTTTGTCAATGCAGGAGCTGTAGTGGTCCTTAACAGAATTGCTTCAGGATAACTAGTGGCATGGTCCACTACCACCAGGATAAACCTATTGCTTGAATCTGTTAAAGGGTCAAGGGGGCAACTATATCAACCCTTACCCTTTCAAAGGGCACCCCAACCACAGGAAGTGGAATTAAGAGGACCTTAGGCGTGCCACTAGTCTTGCCACTGGCTTGGCAGGTCACACAGGAGCGACAAAACTCCTTAGTGTCCTCTGACATGTGAGGCCAGTGAAACAATGGAACAAGTCTGTCCCATGTTTTACTCTGGCCCAAATGCCCAGCCAAAGGAATGTCATGTGCCAAGGTCAGAAGAAACTCATACTTCAAAGGGATACCCAATCTCCTGGCAGCTCCAGGTTTAGGGTCAGTTGACTCAGCAAAAGGAGATTGTCTTCCCAGTAGACCTTATGGCTATCAGTGACATCCCCGTTCTGCTGTTTAACAGCTTGCTGTCTTAAACCCTCTAGTGTGGGACAGGTCTGCTGTGTCACACTCAGCTCTTCCCTAGCAGGCCCCCCTGCACCCAAAAGCTCAGCAGTGTCTGCTGCCAGCTCATATGGTGTAGGTTCTGCACAGGGAGAGGATTCCTCTTCCTCAAAAGGGGAATCTTCTGGTGAGGGAGGGATAGTGGGCAAGGATTTACCCTGTCTACCCCTAGCTTTTGGGAGCACTTGGTCCATTGTTCCAGGATCCAAGCTTCCCTGTCCTCTTTGCTTTTTGGCCTGAGCCCTTGTCAAAGCAAAGATATGCCCAGGAAAGCCCAGCATTGCTGCATGAGCCTCCAACTCCATTTCAGCCCAAGGTGTTGTTTCCAAATCATTGCTGAGTAAGCAATCTACAGGTAAATCAGTGGCTACCACAACTTTCTTTGGACCATTAACCCCCCACCCAAGTTGAGATTCACAACAGCCATTGGGTGGCTAAGAGTGTTGTTATGAGCATCAGTCACTTGGTACTGCTGACCAAGTAGGTGTTGATCAGGGTGAACCAGTTTCTCAATCACCATAGTGACACTGGCTCCTCAACCTCAACAACATTTATTAGGGGAAGTTGCTTGTACTTATAGATAGTAAGGGGACAAGCAACCAAGGTGGCAAAGTCAATACCACCATCAGAGACTAAAACAGCCTCTGTGGTCTCCCTAACAAGACCAACCCCTACTACACTACCAATGGTGAGCCCAGCTACACCCTTTGATTGACTATTTGTAGCAGACTTCCCACCACCACTGCTATTACTAGGGGTACTAGAGGATGCAGTTAGGGTTGTGGTAGTGGGAGCCCTGGTGTTTTTCTTTGGACAAGTGGAATCACTTGCCCAATGGCCTTTACTTTTACATAAATAACACCATGGCTTCTTTTGATTATTGGAAGAGGATTTGGACCCACCACCCCCAGAGGATTTTTGTGAGCCTGATGAAGACTCAGAATGTTTTTTATCTTTGTCCCCACCCGTGTCAGAAGACTTACCATCCTTCTTATTGCCATCTTTGTCACCACCTGTATGAACTTTTCTGTTCACTCTTGTTCTGACCCATTTGTCTGCCTTCTTACCCAATTCTTGGGGAGACATCAGATCTGAGTCTACCAAGTACTGATTCAACAAGTCAGACACACAATTATTCAAAATATGCTCTCACGGGATTAGATTATCAGTCACCTTACTGCCATGTAACCATCCCTCCAAGGCCTTCACTGAACAGTCTACAAAGTCTGTCCAGTCTTGAGAGGACTCTTTTCTGGTATCTCTGAACTTTATCCTGTATTGGTCAGTGGTTAAGCCAAATCAATCTAAGAGTGCATCCTTCAAAACTTTGTAGTTTTTTGGCATTACTTTCTCTGACAGTAAGACGCCTATCCCTAACCTTACCAGTGAAAGATAGCCACAAGATAGCAGCCCACTGCATTTGAGGGACCAGCTGCACCATACAGGCCTTCTCAAGTGCAGCAAATCACTTATTAATGCCATCGCCCTCCTTGTAAGGGGGGACTATCTTATGCAGGTTTCTAGAATCTTGTTCTCTTACAGGATTACTATCAAAAACACAGCTGCTGCCACCATGGGGAACTAACCCTAACCTCTGCCTTTCCCTCTCTACATCTAGAGATTCCCTGTCTAAGGCCAACTGCTGCTGTCTCAGCTTCAGTCTGGCCTCTTCCAACCTCAGCTTTCTGAGTTCCCTTTCCATGGTGTTATCCTCTGGGTTCAAGGCTTGGGAATTCTGAGACACAGAGGAAATGTGGGAATTGGCAGAATGGGACCTGTCTCTAACTGGCTGGACTCTAGTAACCTAGCCTTTTGGCGTCAAAGGTGCCCTACTAGTGTATGACCCCCTCCCAATACCAGTGTCACTAGGTGGCCTGTTTGCTGGCAAGTCTTTGGATGAACCCTCCCTAGCATCCTCAGGGCCCTCCCCAGATTCTTGCTGGCTACCCCCCTCCTCACCTCCTGATCCTGGGATGGGCCAGACTGGTTCTGGTCACTTTCTAGGAGAAGGATAAGGAGAGGATCTTTAGCAGGGTTCTTACCAATGCTTAAACCTCTTTCTATGCAGAGACCCCTCTATCTTTTTAAGTTTAAACTACCATAGTTTGCCTGGACAACTGTGGGAGTACGTTCTACTGCAGACATGTTTAGAAAGGGTTTAGGACAGAGAGAAAAACGTTTTTAGAAACATTTAAAGAAAAGAGAACAACGTTTTAAACTTTTCAAAATGTTTGAAAACTTTTCAGAAACTTTTTAGAAAGTTCATAGAAAGAAAGTTAAACTGTTTAGGTTAACTGTGTATATTTTTAAGCATTTGGTATATGTTTTTCTTATGAAAAGGACCAATGACAAAGTGGTAAAGCAGTTACAAGTACTTATCCCACCGCTGCACCACCAATGTAGGAGGTTGGCCTGGCTTATAGTGGGTACCTAATGGTACTTACACCTTGTGCAGGGTCCAGTTATCCCTTATTAGTAGATTAGTAGTGTTCTAGCAGCTTGGGCTGATAGAGGTAGCTATAGCAGTGCAGCTTAGGTTGAACTAGGAGACATGCAAAGCTCCTACTATACCACTTATATCATATAGCACTATATCATAAGAATCACAATACTCAGAGTTACTAAAAATAAAGATACTTTATTTTAGTGACAATGTGTCAAAAATATCTCAGAGGATAAGGGGCCAGATGTAGCAAACGATTGCGACTCGCAAACGGGCCGATTCGCAATTTGCGACAGTGCAAAATCGGAAATGGGATGCAAAAAGCCCATTTCCGACTCGCAAAAAGCGTCCGGTGCGACCCCATTTTGCGACCCGCAAATTGCAAGTCGCAATTTGCGAGTCGCAAACCTTATGCAATTGCAACTCGCAAATTGCGACTAGTCGCAAAAAGCCCAGTTTGCATGTCCCATTTACCACTAACTCAGAGCAGGTGGTAACCATTACCAAAGTATAAAAGGGGACCCAGAAGCCATCTGGGTTACTCAAGATGGCGGAGATATACCTGATAGCAGTGAGGAGGAGAGTCTACGCAGCCCAGCAGAGGAGGAGGAGGGGCCACAGACAGGAGAAGATATATAGAACCAGGCAGACTCTTTTTCAGCAAACTGAAGAGGAGATCTATGACAAATACCGCCTTAGCAGCGCAGCCATTCTAGAATTAATAGATTTACTGAAACCACAGCTAGAACACAAGACTCTGCGTGGCTGCGCCATCCCTACGCATGTGCAAGTACTATGCGCACTGCACCTCTTGGCCTCAGGGAGCAATCCGGGGGTCATTGCCGTGGCAGGTGGGGTATCCCAAAGTGCAGTGTCAAGGTTCCTCAGGGCATTCCTAGATGCCTTAGTCATGCACATGTCTCACTTCATATACTTACCAAGGAATGAGGCAGAAATGAACAGCACCAAGCTGGACTTTTACCGCATTGCCCACTTTCCTCATGTCATAGGGTGTGTAGGGACACACATTCAAATATGCCCCCCTGCTAATCTGGAACACATTTTCCGCAACAGGAAGTGTACCCACTCACTCAACATACAGGTTGTTTGTGATGCCTATTATGTCATCACGGACATCGTAGCTAAGTTGCCTGGCAGTACCCATGACTCATACATTTCTAGGCATAGTGGGATACATCAACGCCTGGAACGTGGGGAATTTGGAGACGGTTACCTCCTAGGTAGAGCCACAGACACTTGCAGACATACACACAGGTCACTGTGCACGACAATCTGGACTTCCTAACCGTGTACTTTTGTGCCCAACAGGTGACAGTGCATATGCTCTCAGGCCTTGGATCATGACTCCGTTTTTAACACCCAGAACTGAATCAGAGAGGCAATACAACAGTGCGCATAAGAGGACCAGGAACCTGATCGAGCGCACCTTCGGACTGCTGAAGGCAAGATTCAGATGCCTCCACCGCAGTGGAGGCGCCCTCCAATACACCCCCATTACCGCTTTCAAAATTGTGGTCGCATGCGCCATCCTCCACAACATAGCCACCCGACGTGGGCTACCTCTCACCCCTGCAGACCCAGATCCTGATGATGAAGAGCAAGAACAACCACATCGCCATCATGGGGATAGGAGTCTAGCTAATCAAGGCAGACTGAGACGGGACCACATTGCAACGCAATATTTTGGACGGTACGTGTCAACTCCCACCATACTCACCTATTAACCATTTGTTAAGTGGAACAAAAATAACTGTTTTATTAATGTCATGAAGAAACTATATACAAGTTGAAATTGTCCATGGGCAGGAAAATGCCAACCAGTCATGTGGCACATTAACGCCATGTGCCACATTAATCTGTCCTGGCTGTTATCTATGATCTCCTGCCCCTCCTGCCAGCCTGGCTGGTCCCTGCCGCGTCCATGGTGCTGTGCCTACCACTCCTCAGCACCCTACTGTGAGTGGCAGAGACACTGCTCACTGTTGAGCCCTCCTCCCAGGTGTATTTGTTAACTTCCTGGCTGTGATGTCATCATCATGTGCCAGGAAGTGTTTCCAGGGTGTTCTGGTATGCTTTCTGGAGTGTTCTGCTGCATCTGCAAGCAATTTTGAAGGTATTCGCAATTTGCGACACCCACTCGCTAATTGCGAGTTCGTTTTTTGCACACTCGCAAACAGCGACCTCGCAAACTGCGGACTCGCACACAGCGTTGCGAGTCCGGCTGCGAGTCGCAAAATCGGATCGCTTTTTTTTCTGGCATTCCAATTTGCGACTCGCATTTTGCGAGTCGCATCAACTCGCAAAATGCGAGTCGCAATTTTTATTTTTGCTACATCTGGCCCATAGTCCCTTAGGAGGTAAGTAAAATACACATAAAATACAAACAAACCAAAATCAGGTAAGTAAACAGTTAGAAAAGTAGTGCAAACACTGTAGAATACAATAGGATACAATAGGCCTAGGGGCAACAAAAAACATATACTAAGAAAGTGGAATGCGAACCACTTAGGGACCCCAGGCCTAGTGTAGTGTGTAGAGGGTCACTGGGACTGTAAGAAAGCACTAAGTGTGTCCAAGATACCCCACCTCAAGACCCTGAAAAGTAAGAGTAAAGTGACCCTACTTCCCCAGAAACACACTAAACTCATGATAGGAGATTCTGCAAAGACCACAACAGACTGCAAAGCACTGAAGACAGATTCCTGGACCTGAGGACCTGTGAAGGAAGGGGACCGATTCCAAGGGTCATGAAAGTGTCCGGGGGGCAGGAGCCCACTAAACCCCAGGTGAAGGTGCAAAATGGCTGCTTCTAGGTGGAAGAAGCTGAAGATGCTGGAACAACAGAAGGTATCAGGAACTTCTCCTTTGCAAAGAAGTTGTCCTATGGCATGCTGGAGGATGCAGAGTTTTTTTTTGGAGAAAGACCATAAATAAGCCTTGCTAGCTGCAAAGGTCACAGTTGATGAAAAAGGATGCTGCCTGGGCCCAGGAAGGACCAGGAGGTCGCCACTTGGAAGAGGAGACAGAGGGGTCCCTCAGCAACACAGAGAGCCCATGCAGAAGAAGGCAGCACCTGAAGAAGTACTTGAACATGAGTTCAAGAAAACTGAGCACAGTGGTTATCTCAACACTATGAAGGAGGGTCCCACGAAGCCGGTGGTCAACTCAGCAAGTTGAGCAATGCAGGACAGATTGCTGGGGACATGGGCTAAGCTGTGCTCAAAGGATTCCTTACAAAAGTGTACAGAAGCCCTAGCAGCTGCAGTTAACACATTACACAGGATTACTGTCTGGAGACTGAAGGCAAGGACTTACCTCTTCCAAATTTGGACAGATGGACCACTGGATTGTCAGGTTACTTGGGTCCAGATCCTGTGGTCCAGGGACCACGCTCGTCACGATGAGAGGGGACCCAGAGGACCGGTGAAGCTGAAGTTTGGTGCCTGCGTTAGCAAGGGGAAGATTACGTCAACCCATGGGAGATTTCTTCTTGGCTTCCAGTGCAGGGTGAAGGCAGACAGCCCCCATAGCATGCACCACCAGGAAACAGTTGAGAAAGCCAGCAGGATTAGGCGCTACAATGTCGCTGGTAGCCTTCTTGCTACTTTGTTGCAGTTTTGCAGGCGTCTTGGAGCAGTCAGCGGTTGATCCTTTGCAGAAGTCAAAGAGGGAGATGCAGAGGAACTCTGGTGAGCTCTTGCATTCATTAACTGAAGAGATGTCCACAGGAGAGACCCTAAATAGCCCTCAGAGGAGGACTGGCCACCTAATCAGGTAAACACCTATCAGGAGGGGTCTCTGACGTCACCTGCTGGCACTGGCCACTCAGAGGCCTCCATTGTGCCCTCACACCTCTGCATTCAAGATGGCAGAGGTCTGGGACACATTGGAGGAGCTCTGCGCACCACCCCTGGGGTGGTGATGGACAGGGGAGTGGTCAAGTTTTACACCAGAGCAAGGGCTGGGGGATCCCTGAACCGGTGTAGACTGGCTAATGCAAGGAGGGCACCATCTGTGCCCTTCAAAGCATTTCCAAAGGCTGGGGGGGGCTTCTCCTCCCCAGCCCTTAACACCTATTTCCAAAGGGAGAGGGTGTAACAACCTCTCCCAGAGGAAATCCTTTGTTCTGCCTTCCTGGGACTGGGATCCCCAGGCTCCAGGAGGGCAGAAGCCTGTCAGTGGGTTGGCAGCAGCGGTAGCTGCAGTGAAAACCCCAGAGAGCTAGTTTGGCAGTACCCAGGGTCCATGCTGGAGCCCCGGGGATGCATGGGATTGGCACCCCAATACCAGATTTAGCATGGGGGACAATTCCATGATCCTAGACATGTTACATGGCCATATTCAGAGTCAGGTATTGACCCATATGTAGTGCACGCGTGTAATGGTGTCCATGCACTCTCAAAGTCCGGGGAAATTGCCCTGAACTATGTGGGGGCACCTTGACTAGTGCCAGGGTGCCCTCACACTTAGTAATTTTGCACCTAACCATCACTAAGTGAGGGTTAGACATATAGGTGACTTATAAGTTACTTAATTGCAGTGTAAAATGGCTGTGAAATAACGTGTAAGTTATTTCACTCAGGCTGCAGTGGCTGTCCTGTGTAAGAATTGCCTGAGCTCCCTATGGATGGCATAAGAAATGCTGCAGCCCATAGGGATCTCCTGGAACCTGGACAGAGAGAGCATAAGCACTGAGGTTCTGGTTAGCAGAGCCTCAGTGATACAGTTAGGCACCACACAGGGAACACATTCAGGCCACAAACTATAAACACTGGGGTCCTAGCTAGCAGGATCCCAGTGAGACAGGCAAAAACAAACTGACACACAAGTAAAAATGGGGGTAACATGCCAAGCAAGATGGTACTTTCCTACACACCTGTCCAGTCCAGAAACCTAAATGTGGCCTTCAGGAGCCTAAAAGCCCGCTCCACTACCCGTCTTGTTCTTACATGGCGTAGTTGGATTCCTCAGCGGGGTCAACAACCAAGGACGGTTTGGATCTCCTGAGTCTCCTGTTAAGGAATGGGATATATGTGCACCTATGACTCCCTCTTATCATCAAAACCTCACCAGACATTGTACTCACAAGAACAGTAAAGATGTTACTTACCAACCAGCCAGAACCTCTTTGGGTACAGTTGTGACATCAGCTGGTTGATTGTGCTGTTTTGCATAAGGAAGGCATCATGGGCTGAACCCAGAAAACAGGCACAGACTTGTAAGATGTTGAGGTCCGCCAAACATACAATTTGGACATTGATGGAATCAAAGTTCTTTCGGTTGTGGTATACTTGTTCATTGGCATGCGGTGCAACCAAGCCAACATATGTGCCATCAATAGCCACCACCACATGTGTGATGCGTATAAAACCATAGAAGTCAGCCTTCACAAGGGCTAATGCTCATGCTGAGGAAACTGGATGTATCTGTCCAGGTGTTTCAACATTGCTGAGAGGACATCCCTCAACACCAGACTGAAAATAGGTTGGGACATGCCACCAGTTTGGGCCATTGTATGTTGGAAGGACCCTGTGGCAAAGAAGTGCAACACTGACATAACTTGTACAATGGGTGGTATGCTGTTTGGATGACTAATAGCTGGCATTAAATCTGCTCCAGCTGATGGCATAGTTCCTCTATTGTTTGCCGATTCAGACGATACAGGAGTATAACATGTTTTTCTTTCATGGCCTGTAGGTCTGGCAGGTGACGTTAGAACTGTGGTTGTCACATTCTCCATCCCCCTTGGTACGTAAGTATGACAGGAAATGAGCTTTATATCAAAAAAGAAAGAGGGGCTGGGAGATTAACTGGTCCAGTGTACATTCTCCCTATTCATAATGTATCAATCAAAAAAGTACACTGTTCCAAAGAGACAAGACGACACAAAAAAACATAGGGTGTCTCAGGTATGAATACATTCAGAAGCAAAGGCCCTCATGTATCATCATTGGGCTTGCTCCACATCAGATTGGCACTGCAGTGTCTGACGGGACCCTTGTGGCGGCCTCTTTGCCAGAACTTCGAAAAAGACAAAGAACAGAAAAAAGGCTGGAGAGAAAGAAAAATGTTAAAATTGGTTCGGTCACTCCCTTAAAAGACCAAATATATTAGTATAAGGAAGTACTGGTCAAGATTAAAACACATATAGAGTTACGGAGATAATGGTCCTTTACTCTAAAGAACAAATGGGCAAAAAGCAACTACTTTTTCCACTCTAGAAAGTCAACATGTTTCACGCCTTACAACGTCCAAACGCATCACTTGGCGCTTCATCAGGACTAGACTAAATCTTCCCCAGAAATTATTATAAGTGAAACCATACACTGTGTTCAAAACATATGAAAGGACATAGCAGTGAGACTATACTCACAACACTTCACATTGATTAAAGGAACTGAGACATACCTGTAGAAAAACGAAAAAACAGAGAAACAAAATAACATATATCCCAATTCTATTCGAGGGAAATACACAATTAGTGTTTATCAGTTAAAAAGGACTAAGTGATCATGGCCAGACTGACAAATGTTACATGAGGAAGGTTATGTCAAAAAAGTGAAAAAATGCTTACCTTCCTGGACTTTGGACAAGTCTCCATGGGAAGCGCAAACTTACAATCACTTGTTGTTTCTACAATAACATATTAAAAACAGGACTTGCATAGTATAATCATCAGAACAAAAATTATTATCAAACAGTATGTTTCTGAAATGTCAAGGGGGATTTGGACGACAGTAGTGTCATATGTCAAGATACCCATGTTATCACATGTGGTAAACAGACAGTAAGGGGAACCCAAGAGAAGCATAATCTAATGCTAATCTGAAGACATGTCAAATTACCTACTAGGAACATGCTCAGTCATCAGAAATCAATAAGAAATCAAATGAGAGGCGAGCGGGCCGTGAGGGCTACAGAAGTAAAAAGAATCAGAATACCCACGTGAGAATTACGTTCGTAACACCTCAAACTGTAAAAAAGGAAGAAAGGAGAGCCTGGTTCCACGTTCACTATGGGCTAAGAGGAAACACGGTCAACCACTCAAACAAACAATACACTTAGTATAATTGAAGTGTGATGCTCTAATTACATAAATATCATCCAAGGCCCGAAACGGTCTTATCCAGGTGCCACCTTCCTAAAGAACTAAACGGAACGCACGTACCTGGTAAAGCTATAACACAGACCTGCGTTCCTTATAGGTTCTGGGGGAGCGCGGTAAAGAAATCATAATAACAACACGCTTGGTATAACCGTAGAGAAAAGAACAACTTACATTGATATCCTCAGTGACGGAATTCGTTCTAGTCCGTTGCCGCCTTCCCGAAGAACTACACGGGATGCGCGGTCACCGGGAGATGAAAGACATCGGAAGGACAGGCGCCCAATCAGAAAAGGGCCAGATGGCGTCAGATAGTATTGAGGATTTCCTCCTCAGCTATGCAACCGGTAGAAATTGCAGTAAACATGCAACCTCCACTCACTGCTCATTTGCTAGCGAATTACCTTGTAACACAGGAGGGTCCTGTAACATTTGTAGTTGAGGCTCATACAGCATCTAGAGCAGAAGTATTCTGTTCTTGGATCAATTTTCCAGCAGTCGATGGGAACACTAATGCATTTGATCATTATACAACTGCTAATATATGTACACAATACAGAGCTTATGCATACTTGAGATACCTGTATCTTTTCAAGACCTTAATAAGTGGCTTTATGGCACCCACCACACACAATAATACATGTTTGGTTAGGTCCTCTGAGCAATGATGGCCGTACCTAACCTTTATTGGCCACGTATACACCTCATCCTGATGCAGGCATCTTGGCAGTAGCTGAGGTTCGTCGCTTATATGTTGAACTCACAGCAACATATAGACTGTTAGTACAGTTTCTAATGCAAACATTAAACGATAACCCAGTACTAGCTGCCCCAGCATAATCATATGCAGTCACACCAGACATTAACCCGGCAACTGTACATTTGATTACGGGTAAGGTACCCCCCAAATGAAGAAGAAATTCTGTTTTGGTTAACTCAATAATAAACTCGCTGGAAGCAATTTGTCCTCATACAGGACCTCAATACATACAGGACCTATGTGCTTACCATTTGGGATGGCTCCCACAGTAGATAACTGCAACACTTGAGGCACAGCATTTGCCACACTCTATACTACTGCGCATGGTACACCAACACTTGCCAATCTTCTGGAAGTGTTAAAAGAAATTCAGGATGAATACAGGGCTGCCCCAGCCATGGATTTGGGGATGCAATTAATGGCCAATTTTGATACTGAATCTTCTATAATATTAAGCAATCTTAAAAGGAAAGCAGTAGCACTAGCAGTGCGCATGTGGCTGCTGGATGTTCCTGTACAGGATCAAGAACGTGATCTGCCAAAGATTATCACCAAGACCTACTCTAGTATTGGTCAGGATAGTCTAGAAGCCAGAACTACTAAACCACACTTACAGGGTAAAACCAAAAAGGATTCTACGAACAAAGCATCCAAAGGTTCTGAAAAATGCTGGGATAAACAAAAACAAACACCTAAAAAAGAAGGGAGAGAATCTCTGCATTCGGAGACCCCTCAAAACTGCTATAATCTTAAGATTAGATATAATATAAAAACTCCTGATAGATATCAATCTACTGATACACACTAATCTCATTCCTGTCAGGACTCACCAGATAAACAAAGTGAGAGAGGTGGGAGGTCAGAACAGTGAACTGAGTATGTGAAACTGAGAAAGGAGACACAACGCTCATCAGACGTTTCTCTAAAGATAGAAGAGAAACTCCCCCAACAAAAACCTCAATTCAAAAAGAAAAAGATAGCAGTGATTTCTATATGAAATTCCGCTGAGGATGAGCACTTTACTGAAGTACAGGAAGTGGGCATGAAAGGGGTATTTCTTAGGGGCCGTGAATGCAAGACTTCTGTGAGCCATTCAATGGTTTGTACGCAGCTGTCCTTGCACAGGGCGTGTAACACTTCAGCTCCGAATTTGGCTTGCTATCTGAAGGGAGTTCCAGTCCTCTTGATTAGACCTGTGTTTCAGGTGCTTGCTAAGCTATGTGCTTCTTAACAGTGAGAACTGTTGTGGAATACGTGCCTAGTACACGGATACCACAACCAAGAACCATCACCACAACTCCCACAATGTCCAGCCACATGACAACCTAAAATGTCCACATCACAGTGCAACACCTGCATGGTTAACTATTCAACCCGCTACACCCACTGCATGCTATGACTGAGGACCACTACATGGCAATGGCAGCAATGCAATCTTTATTTCCCAAACTGGAATGGACCATGGCAGCGACCCACAAAGCATATCAACAGTGCTGCATCTTTCACTGCCATAACGTGGATACAAGTCAAGCCACAGTATGTATTACACAATGTCAATACCAATCACACCTTGTAGGAAAGTACCATCTTTCTTGGCTAGTTACCCCCAATGTATGCCTGTTTATAAGTATGTTGTACCTGTCTCACTGGGATCCTGCTAGCCAAGGCTCCAGTGCTCATAGTTTGTGGCCTATATGTGTTGTCAGTATGCTTGACTGTGTCACTAAAGTTCTGCTAACCAGAACTCCAGTGCTTATGCTCTCTCTACTTACCAAATTTGTCTCTACAGTTTAGTGACACCATATTCCAATACTGATTGGCACCCTTATAAGTCCCTACTATATTGTACCTAGGTACCCAGGGCATTGGGATTCCAGGAGATACTTCTGGGCTGCAGCATTTCTTTTGCCACCCATAAAGAGCTCATGCAAACCTTTCTTTAGGACTGCCACTGCAGCCTGAGTGAAATAGTGCACACACTATTTCACAGCCATGTTTCACTGCACTAAGGGCCAGATGTAGGTAGGTTGAAAATTGCGACTTGCAATTTGCGAGTCCGTGCAACTCGCAAATTGCAAGTCGCAATTTGCTATGCAGAAAGGTGTCTCAGACACCTTCTGCAACTCGCAATTGGGTCGCAAAGACCCACCTCATTAATATTAATGAGGTGGATCGCTGTTTGCGACCCCATTGCGAGTATGGGCACTCACTGGGATGGTGGCCTGCTGGAGACAGCAGACCACCATGTCCGTGACTGCTTTTTAATAAAGCAGTTTTTTTTTTCCATCTGCAGCCCGTTTTCCTTAAAGGAAAATGAGCTGTACTTGGAAAAAAATACCGAAACCTTTAGTTTCGTATTTTTTCAGAGCAGGCAGTGGTCCATTGGACCACTGCCTGCTCTGAAAAAATATTTTTGTTTCCATTCACAAACGGGAAGAGGTCTCATGGGGACCCCTTCCCGTTTGCGACTGGGTTACCATCCACTTCAAGTGGATGGTAACTGCGATTTCATTTGCGACCGCTTTCGCGGTCGCAAATGAAATTGCATAGCGTTGCGAGTCGCAAATAGGAAGGGAACACCCCTTCCTATTTGCGAGTCGGAAATGCATTTTGTGAGTCGGATCCTACTCGCAAAATGCATTTCTGCATCGCGGAGAAGTGCAACCAAGCCAACATATGTGCCATCAATAGCCACCACCACATGTGTGATGCGTATAAAACCATAGAAGTCAGCCTTCACAAGGGCTAATGCTCATGCTGAGGAAACTGGATGTATCTGTCCAGGTGTTTCAACATTGCTGAGAGGACATCCCTCAACACCAGACTGAAAATAGGTTGGGACATGCCACCAGTTTGGGCCATTGTATGTTGGAAGGACCCTGTGGCAAAGAAGTGCAACACTGACATAACTTGTACAATGGGTGGTATGCTGTTTGGATGACTAATAGCTGGCATTAAATCTGCTCCAGCTGATGGCATAGTTCCTCTATTGTTTGCCGATTCAGACGATACAGGAGTATAACATGTTTTTCTTTCATGGCCTGTAGGTCTGGCAGGTGACGTTAGAACTGTGGTTGTCACATTCTCCATCCCCCTTGGTACGTAAGTATGACAGGAAATGAGCTTTATATCAAAAAAGAAAGAGGGGCTGGGAGATTAACTGGTCCAGTGTACATTCTCCCTATTCATAATGTATCAATCAAAAAAGTACACTGTTCCAAAGAGACAAGACGACACAAAAAAACATAGGGTGTCTCAGGTATGAATACATTCAGAAGCAAAGGCCCTCATGTATCATCATTGGGCTTGCTCCACATCAGATTGGCACTGCAGTGTCTGACGGGACCCTTGTGGCGGCCTCTTTGCCAGAACTTCGAAAAAGACAAAGAACAGAAAAAAGGCTGGAGAGAAAGAAAAATGTTAAAATTGGTTCGGTCACTCCCTTAAAAGACCAAATATATTAGTATAAGGAAGTACTGGTCAAGATTAAAACACATATAGAGTTACGGAGATAATGGTCCTTTACTCTAAAGAACAAATGGGCAAAAAGCAACTACTTTTTCCACTCTAGAAAGTCAACATGTTTCACGCCTTACAACGTCCAAACGCATCACTTGGCGCTTCATCAGGACTAGACTAAATCTTCCCCAGAAATTATTATAAGTGAAACCATACACTGTGTTCAAAACATATGAAAGGACATAGCAGTGAGACTATACTCACAACACTTCACATTGATTAAAGGAACTGAGACATACCTGTAGAAAAACGAAAAAACAGAGAAACAAAATAACATATATCCCAATTCTATTCGAGGGAAATACACAATTAGTGTTTATCAGTTAAAAAGGACTAAGTGATCATGGCCAGACTGACAAATGTTACATGAGGAAGGTTATGTCAAAAAAGTGAAAAAATGCTTACCTTCCTGGACTTTGGACAAGTCTCCATGGGAAGCGCAAACTTACAATCACTTGTTGTTTCTACAATAACATATTAAAAACAGGACTTGCATAGTATAATCATCAGAACAAAAATTATTATCAAACAGTATGTTTCTGAAATGTCAAGGGGGATTTGGACGACAGTAGTGTCATATGTCAAGATACCCATGTTATCACATGTGGTAAACAGACAGTAAGGGGAACCCAAGAGAAGCATAATCTAATGCTAATCTGAAGACATGTCAAATTACCTACTAGGAACATGCTCAGTCATCAGAAATCAATAAGAAATCAAATGAGAGGCGAGCGGGCCGTGAGGGCTACAGAAGTAAAAAGAATCAGAATACCCACGTGAGAATTACGTTCGTAACACCTCAAACTGTAAAAAAGGAAGAAAGGAGAGCCTGGTTCCACGTTCACTATGGGCTAAGAGGAAACACGGTCAACCACTCAAACAAACAATACACTTAGTATAATTGAAGTGTGATGCTCTAATTACATAAATATCATCCAAGGCCCGAAACGGTCTTATCCAGGTGCCACCTTCCTAAAGAACTAAACGGAACGCACGTACCTGGTAAAGCTATAACACAGACCTGCGTTCCTTATAGGTTCTGGGGGAGCGCGGTAAAGAAATCATAATAACAACACGCTTGGTATAACCGTAGAGAAAAGAACAACTTACATTGATATCCTCCGTGACGGAATTCGTTCTAGTCCGTTGCCGCCTTCCCGAAGAACTACACGGGATGCGCGGTCACCGGGAGATGAAAGACATCGGAAGGACAGGCGCCCAATCAGAAAAGGGCCAGATGGCGTCAGATAGTATTGAGGATTTCCTCCTCAGCTATGCAACCGGTAGAAATTGCAGTAAACATGCAACCTCCACTCACTGCTCATTTGCTAGCGAATTACCTTGTAACACAGGAGGGTCCTGTAACATTTGTAGTTGAGGCTCATACAGCATCTAGAGCAGAAGTATTCTGTTCTTGGATCAATTTTCCAGCAGTCGATGGGAACACTAATGCATTTGATCATTATACAACTGCTAATATATGTACACAATACAGAGCTTATGCATACTTGAGATACCTGTATCTTTTCAAGACCTTAATAAGTGGCTTTATGGCACCCACCACACACAATAATACATGTTTGGTTAGGTCCTCTGAGCAATGATGGCCGTACCTAACCTTTATTGGCCACGTATACACCTCATCCTGATGCAGGCATCTTGGCAGTAGCTGAGGTTCGTCGCTTATATGTTGAACTCACAGCAACATATAGACTGTTAGTACAGTTTCTAATGCAAACATTAAACGATAACCCAGTACTAGCTGCCCCAGCATAATCATATGCAGTCACACCAGACATTAACCCGGCAACTGTACATTTGATTACGGGTAAGGTACCCCCCAAATGAAGAAGAAATTCTGTTTTGGTTAACTCAATAATAAACTCGCTGGAAGCAATTTGTCCTCATACAGGACCTCAATACATACAGGACCTATGTGCTTACCATTTGGGATGGCTCCCACAGTAGATAACTGCAACACTTGAGGCACAGCATTTGCCACACTCTATACTACTGCGCATGGTACACCAACACTTGCCAATCTTCTGGAAGTGTTAAAAGAAATTCAGGATGAATACAGGGCTGCCCCAGCCATGGATTTGGGGATGCAATTAATGGCCAATTTTGATACTGAATCTTCTATAATATTAAGCAATCTTAAAAGGAAAGCAGTAGCACTAGCAGTGCGCATGTGGCTGCTGGATGTTCCTGTACAGGATCAAGAACGTGATCTGCCAAAGATTATCACCAAGACCTACTCTAGTATTGGTCAGGATAGTCTAGAAGCCAGAACTACTAAACCACACTTACAGGGTAAAACCAAAAAGGATTCTACGAACAAAGCATCCAAAGGTTCTGAAAAATGCTGGGATAAACAAAAACAAACACCTAAAAAAGAAGGGAGAGAATCTCTGCATTCGGAGACCCCTCAAAACTGCTATAATCTTAAGATTAGATATAATATAAAAACTCCTGATAGATATCAATCTACTGATACACACTAATCTCATTCCTGTCAGGACTCACCAGATAAACAAAGTGAGAGAGGTGGGAGGTCAGAACAGTGAACTGAGTATGTGAAACTGAGAAAGGAGACACAACGCTCATCAGACGTTTCTCTAAAGATAGAAGAGAAACTCCCCCAACAAAAACCTCAATTCAAAAAGAAAAAGATAGCAGTGATTTCTATATGAAATTCCGCTGAGGATGAGCACTTTACTGAAGTACAGGAAGTGGGCATGAAAGGGGTATTTCTTAGGGGCCGTGAATGCAAGACTTCTGTGAGCCATTCAATGGTTTGTACGCAGCTGTCCTTGCACAGGGCGTGTAACACTTCAGCTCCGAATTTGGCTTGCTATCTGAAGGGAGTTCCAGTCCTCTTGATTAGACCTGTGTTTCAGGTGCTTGCTAAGCTATGTGCTTCTTAACAGTGAGAACTGTTGTGGAATACGTGCCTAGTACACGGATACACAACCAAGAACCATCACCACAACTCCCACAATGTCCAGCCACATGACAACCTAAAATGTCCACATCACAGTGCAACACCTGCATGGTTAACTATTCAACCCGCTACACCCACTGCATGCTATGACTGAGGACCACTACATGGCAATGGCAGCAATGCAATCTTTATTTCCCAAACTGGAATGGACCATGGCAGCGACCCACAAAGCATATCAACAGTGCTGCATCTTTCACTGCCATAACGTGGATACAAGTCAAGCCACAGTATGTATTACACAATGTCAATACCAATCACACCTTGTAGGAAAGTACCATCTTTCTTGGCTAGTTACCCCCAATGTATGCCTGTTTATAAGTATGTTGTACCTGTCTCACTGGGATCCTGCTAGCCAAGGCTCCAGTGCTCATAGTTTGTGGCCTATATGTGTTGTCAGTATGCTTGACTGTGTCACTAAAGTTCTGCTAACCAGAACTCCAGTGCTTATGCTCTCTCTACTTACCAAATTTGTCTCTACAGTTTAGTGACACCATATTCCAATACTGATTGGCACCCTTATAAGTCCCTACTATATTGTACCTAGGTACCCAGGGCATTGGGATTCCAGGAGATACTTCTGGGCTGCAGCATTTCTTTTGCCACCCATAAAGAGCTCATGCAAACCTTTCTTTAGGACTGCCACTGCAGCCTGAGTGAAATAGTGCACACACTATTTCACAGCCATGTTTCACTGCACTAAGGGCCAGATGTAGGTAGGTTGAAAATTGCGACTTGCAATTTGCGAGTCCGTGCAACTCGCAAATTGCAAGTCGCAATTTGCTATGCAGAAAGGTGTCTCAGACACCTTCTGCAACTCGCAATTGGGTCGCAAAGACCCACCTCATTAATATTAATGAGGTGGATCGCTGTTTGCGACCCCATTGCGAGTATGGGCACTCACTGGGATGGTGGCCTGCTGGAGACAGCAGACCACCATGTCCGTGACTGCTTTTTAATAAAGCAGTTTTTTTTTTCCATCTGCAGCCCGTTTTCCTTAAAGGAAAATGAGCTGTACTTGGAAAAAAATACCGAAACCTTTAGTTTCGTATTTTTTCAGAGCAGGCAGTGGTCCATTGGACCACTGCCTGCTCTGAAAAAATATTTTTGTTTCCATTCACAAACGGGAAGAGGTCTCATGGGGACCCCTTCCCGTTTGCGACTGGGTTACCATCCACTTCAAGTGGATGGTAACTGCGATTTCATTTGCGACCGCTTTCGCGGTCGCAAATGAAATTGCATAGCGTTGCGAGTCGCAAATAGGAAGGGAACACCCCTTCCTATTTGCGAGTCGGAAATGCATTTTGTGAGTCGGATCCTACTCGCAAAATGCATTTCTGCATCGCGGAGAGGCTTTTGCGCCTAGCAAACGGCGTTTTTCGCCATTTGCGAGGCGCAAATCCTTTCCTACATCTGGCCCTAAGTTACTTCTAAGTCACCAATATGTAAACACTTCATTTACTGATGGCTAGGTGGAACGTTACTGTGTGTGAGGGCACCCATGCATTAACAAAGGTGCCCCCACATTGTCCAGGGCCAATTTCCTGGACATTGTGAGTGCGGGGACACCATTATAAGTGTGCACTACATATATGTCAACACATATATGTAGCTTCACAATGGTAACTAGGAATATGGTCATGTGAGGTGTTTAAGATCATGCAATTGACCCCCCAATCCAAATCTGGTATTGGGGGCTAATACCATGCACCCTGGAGGCTCCAACATGGACCCCCAGTACTGCAAAACCAGCTCTCTGAGGTTTCCACTGCAGCCCCAGCTGCTGCCACCTCACAGACAGGTTTCTTCTCTCCTGGGGATTGAGTAGCTCAATCCCAGGAAGGCAGAACAATGCATCTCCTTTAGGACAGGGGTGTTACACAGTCTCCCTTTGGAAATAGGTGTTACAGGCATTGGAGGGGTATCCTCCTAGAGCCTCTGGAAATTCTTGAAGGGCACAACCAATGCCCTTCTAGCATAATCCAGTCAACACCGGTTCGGGGACCCCCAGTCCCTGCTCTGGAGCGAAACTGGAGAAAGGAAAGGGGAGTGACCACTCCCCTGTCCATCACCACCACAGGGGTGGTGTTCAGAGCTCCTCCAGTGTGTCCCTGGCATTAGCCATATTGTTTTCCAAGGTTTGGGGACACTCTGGAGATCTTTGAGTGGCCAGTGCCAGCAGGTGACATCAAAGACCCCTCCTGATAAGTGCATACCTGGGTAGGTAGCCAATCCCACTCTCAGGGCTATTTAGGGTCTCTCATCTAGATGTTTCCTCAGATTCAGTTTGCAAGATTCCATGATGACTCCTCTGCATCTTCTGCTTCAGCTTCTGACCGTCAGATCAACCACAGACTGCTCCAGGAACCGCTGTAACTGCAACACAGTATCCAGGAAGACTCCTGTGACCTGCAACTTCAGCTCCAGCCAGGAATTGCAACAGTTTCCAAGGTGTGAGCACCCTGAGGACTGCCTGTCTTCACCCTGCACCAGATGAACCGAGGAATTCTCCCGTGGAATGAGGAGTCACTTTCCTGATTCAGAAGGCACCTCTCTGTGACGACAACCAGTACTCTGGAACTCCTCTCCTGTCGATGAGCATGATCCCTGGAACACAGGTTATGGACCAAAGTGACCCAGACTGTCCAAAGGTCCAGCTGTCAAAATTTGGTGGAGGTAAGAGCTTGCCTCCCCGTGCTGTGACAGTACCCCTTTGCACTGTGCCTTCTGCAGCTTCTTGGGCTTCTATTCACTTCTTCAAAAAGTTCTTTGTGCACAGCGTAGCCCAGTTTCCCAGCACTCCACCCTGTGACGCACAGCTCCCTGAGTTGTTCTCTAGCAGTGTGGGATCCTCCAGTGTAGTGCTGCGATGAACACACTTTGAATCTCCTTTATCCACGTGGGTGTTGCCTGGACTTCTAAAGGCCGAGTTGAGACCCCCAGGTCCCTCCTGGGTCCAGGCAGCTCCTCTTTGAAGCAAACCGTGTACTTGCTTGAACCAAGGCTTGTGGGTGGAATCAAGTGACGCAAACAGACTGCATCCAACAACTCGACATGGAGCATCTCTTGCATCTCAGGGCCAAATTGTGTAGCATGCAGCAGGCAGCAATGATCTGGCAGACCTTTTGTGGAGTGTAGAGCAGGTCACCTCCACATACGTGGAGGCACGTGAATCTGGAGTTCAGTCGCCCAAAAGTCCTTTCAATCACACGTCTCATCCTGCCAAGGACCTCATTGAAATGGTGTTCCCCATCCATTTTAGGATATCTCCTTTGTGTCAAAAGCCAGGGAAGCTTAGGATAGCCAAAGTCACCTGTGTGCACAGAGGTAGGACCTGTCACTATACGGGTAGAGACACAGGGCAGAATGGGATGACATGTGAAATCACAGCTGTACACATAATATTGCATACATAACAATTAGCCAGGCCCTCTCTCTCTGTAGTTGTGCCATCATGTGTGGTCATTGCTGTTCCTCAGAATGTGGGAGTCATGCACAGAACCAGGAAACTTGGCTGTAACTTGGGAGATATACTGGTCCGCGAGAAACACCACCTGGAAATTGATGGAATAAAACTTTTTCCTGTTTCTGTACACTTGTTCATTGGCCTGAGGAGGAAACAAAGCAATGTGGTTGCCATCTATGGCCCCTATCACATGAGGAATGTGTCCTATATCATAAAAGTCAGCCTGTCACAAAAGGAGGTTTATTTGAAGGTTTGGGGTGTTTTGTCTTTCACTTACCACCACTTTTAGATAGTGATGTCTGAAAGTAAAAACTGGTCATTTGTCCACCCACTCTAACTAGGGTTGGTGGAAAAAGGCCAAACTTCTTACTATATCAAGCTGTCAGAGGAGTATATATCAGCAGTGGAGACAGAGTAGTCTTCATCTCTGTCATAGTCAAATGAGCTCTGCTGTAAAAGAGGAGGGCAGAATTTAAATTTGGCAGAAAAAGTATCTCGTTTCTGTTGTGACAGTGTACCCTCTGTGCCAAAGTCTTAGTCAGGCTCTAAGCCCTTAAGTAAAATCTAAAAGTATTTGGCGAGGACAAACTTTGCTGGTGTAATCAACACTTGCTCCAGCGTGGTCAACCTGAAATTCTGCTTAGGTCCCAGTCACCCGCAGAGAGTGACTATTTATAAGTTAATTACTCTTTCTTGGTGCTTTTTGCCTTAAATATTTTTTAAATCATATATTCAGTTTCCCTTATTGTTTTTCTTTTGTTTTGTTTCTTTTTTTTTTTCTAGATTAGAGTGGGATTTTATTGTGTAACGCTTCTGACTTTTTAACTGGTTGGGTTTGTTAACGCCTTACAACTCAAGTTAGGTGGATCTCCTCAGTACCATACCTACCAGGGATTGAACACTGGTTTAAAATGTTGAAACCTTTATCTGGCCCTAACAGGTTAGTGACTTTATAATGGTTTATAACTGTTTTTCAATCGTGGGAACCAGAACTTGTGTTTAGCAATACCACTCAGTTTTAAGGGGTGAAATTAAAAGAAAAAACGTCTGATAAACTAGCTGCAGAAAATGACACAACACAATAAGAAACATTTGTTTCACCTACTTCAGTCTGAGGATTTATATTTTCATCATTTTCTTAAAAAATATTAGTTTGTCAGAAAAGTATTCAGGCCCATATTTATACTTTTTGACGCAAAACTGCGCTAACGCAGTTTTGCGTCAAAAAAATTAGCGCCGGCTAACGCCATTCTGAAGCGCTATGCGGGCGCCGTATTTATTGAATGACGTTAGCCGGCGTTAGCCGCCGGCGCCGTCTGGTGTGCGTTAAAAAAAACGACGTACACCAGGCAGCGCCGGCGTAGGGGAAAATGGAGCTTGGGCTTCAAGAAATGGGGCATTTCAGGTTGAGGCAATTTTTGCGCCTCAACCCGATTTGCGCCATTTTTTTTTCACTCCCAACCCCCATAGAAATGACTCCTGTCTTAGCAAAGACAGGAGTCATGCCCCCTAGCCCAATGGCCATGCCCAGGGGACTTCTGTCCCCTGGGCATGGTCATTGGGCATAGTGGCATGTAGGGGGGCACAAATCAGGCCCCCCTATGCCACAAAAAAAAATAAAAAAAATACTTACCTGAACTTACCTTAATGTCCCTGGGATGGGTCCCTCCAGCCTTGGGTGTCCCCCTGGGGTGGGCAAGGGTGACAGGGGGGGTCCCTGGGGGCATGGGAGGGCACCTCTGGGCTCCTTCAGAGCCCACAGGTCCCTTAACGCCTGCCTTTTTCAGGCGCTAAAAAACGGCGCAAAAGCGGCCGTACGTCATTTTTTTTGACCCGCCCACTCCCGGGCGTGATTTTTGCCCGGGAGTATGAATCCGACGCACATGCCTCGGAGTCGATTTTTTAGACGGGAACGCCTACCTTGCATCTCATTAACGCAAAGTAGGTGTCCACGCTAAAAAATGACGCTAACTCCATGGACTTTGGCACTAGACGCGTCTAACGCCAAAGTATAAACATGGAGTTAGTTTTGCGTCAAAATTGCGTCAAAAAAAACGACGCAATTCCGGCGCAAACGGAGTATAAATATGCCCCTCAATGTTTTCAGATGCTCTACGTTGAACTCAGAGGTAATCTGGCCAATAACAAATTAACTTGACGGTGGATACAACTGGAGCACTGCACTTTGTAACAGAGACTGTGTGGCTACAGTAAAAGGCATATAGTATTCCTCCCACATTGGACAAGTGAATTGAGAAATTGGCATCTAATTAAAGAGATGTGGAAATATGTCGCTACACGCCAATGAACTTTATACTCATCACCATCCTGTTCTCCCACAGATGGGTGTGCTTGTGAGAGTGGTGGCACACTCCCGAAGCATGAATGAGCATATTGACAAGGATGAATTATTGAAGATGGAAGGCGATTGTTTACAATCTTCAAGAGAGATGCACCTATTGTGTCAGGAAAAAGTAAAGAACGATGTTGTGGAGCTGACATTTCAATACAAATAGCTATTTGTACCCAATTCAAACAATGCACTATTATTTAGTGTTGAAACCAAATGTTAATATAGACTGCCATATTCATTCATTTTTATATAAAGAATAATATTTATAAGTTTGATACAAACATTGCAATGGTATAGCAATATTTTCATCTTCAGAAAGAAGTTAGAAAAGGAATGCCGACATTCTATTGTAAACGTGAGTGTTATGTTTGCTCGTATATTGCATGCATTTAATTCATTTGAGAGGAACACACTGTGTGCTGCGGCCGTAACTCCACAATGCGAAAAATGATAGACACTTCATGTTGATCATGTAGTAAGTGTGGATTGGACGGCGTATGTGGTTTCTAGGAATGATATGCAAGACTTCCTCTTTCAATAAATTGTTACTCTCTCCAGGAAACAATAAGGATCAAGGTTCTGATTTACAAGGATACCTAATAAGAAATTGCAAGCTGCATTAAATAACGATTTGCAATTTGCTGTTCTTATTAGAAATCTCATAAAATGGATACAGTAGAATTGGGTGCAATTTTGCCACCAACTTCTACTGAATGTATTTGTATTTCCTAAACGAACATATGTATTAATACATAAGTAATTGATTTTTGGAAAGGACACCCTTTAGATGACACTTCCATATACTGCCTCCCTATTTTGACTGAAACCCACGTTGATTCTGGTAATGTGTTACTGAATAGCAATTCGGATATGAAATATTTAAATAAGCCATTTTGTAATCACAAATTTAGCTTTTGCAACAGGAAAATCTTTGTGAATCAGGCCCCAAATTGTTTGTGGAAAACAGCATTCTGGCTCTCTTGACTTGAATTTCCCTGAAGGATCCTCCAAGTGTTTTGCACAGGCCCTCATTATAACTTTGGCGGTCTTTTTCAAAGACCGTTGAAGCCGCTGCAGCCAGCAGACCGTCAGTGCTGCCGATCTGCTGACCGCCATATTTGGAGTCATTGGAGGACATAAGTCTGACTCCAAAGAGGTAGGTGCAGCTCCAACACCACCACAGAAGCAAGACTCCGCCCGCCGAATTACGAGCCATAATATGGCTTGGCGGAGTCTTCCTGGCATGGTGGTGCTGGCGGTGCAAAACCGCCTGGATCCATCCTGTCCTGGGCAACCAGATCACCGGAAAAGGTAAGGTGATTGTCCAAAAGGGGGGAGTGTTGGGTGCATATGTGTGATGTATGCATGTATGTGTGTGGATGGGGGTGTCTGTGTGCAAGTGTGCAGGTGAGGGGGGTGCGTATGTGTGGGTGCGGGTATGTGCATGGATGTGCACGGTTGTGGGGGTGTTTGTGGGTGCATGTATTCGATGGGGGGTGTCTGTGTGTGCATGTCTGCATGTGTGAATGCGTGAGTGTGAGTAACCGGAAGAGGAGTAGTATGAGTGACAGTATGCAGAAGGGGAAGGAGGTTGTGAATGCGTGCGTGTATGCGATTGAATGTGAATGTTTGTGTACTTGTGTGCGTGTCAATGGGGGTGTTCGTTTGCATGGGTGTACCTGAGAGTGTCAGTGTGCAAATGCAGTTTTGAATGTGAGTGTTTGAGTGTGTGTCTCTGAGTGAATGGGGGAGTATGTAGCGGGTGAATGGGTGAGTGGGGCGCATGTTTGTAAGAGTGTGGGCATGTGTGGGTGCATGTGTGCATGTGTGTGGACATGGGGGGTGCGGGTGCCGGCGACAGGAAAGGGGAATCCTGTTGCTGGGTGTGTTTCTGCCAGAGTTTTCATGGAAGGGTGACCGACACGGAAAGCCTGGCAGCCTGCACGCTCGTAATTCAGCCAGCAGGGTGAGGCCGCTGAGTTGCAGGTGCTTACTGCCAGCTACGTCGGTACAACTGCACCGACGGGCCAGGCAGTGTTGTGGAGGTTTGGGTTCAGACAAACCCCACAACCGGTGATGTAGTGGTCTTTACCGCCAGGTCCGCAGTGGTAAGACTTCCACGGCGAGGCTGGTGGTCTAATGTCCACCAGCCTCGTAATGAGGGCCACAGTGTCTAATCCTCTCAATGAAAGCCAGTGGAGATTGCAACATAATATAGGTGGTGAAGAACCGGTTTTACTAATGTGTCAACCAACGTAGTGCAGCAGCCTACAATGCTGTGCTGAAATGCATGACAGAGAGAGAGCAAGAGAGTGCCATATCTGCAGAGGTAAGGGACTCTCGTCCCCTCTCTCTAGCACTGGTGCAGAATTTTACTGCCAAGCGCCACACACACGTCTTTTCACCATACTGCATGGGTGTGTTTGTGAGACTATTAAAGGTTTTGAAGTGGAAGAGTTCTCTTCTAGTACAAAATACTATATCTAGAAAACCTTTAAAAGGTGTCTTATTTATATGTGTGTTGTATAGTGCAGCATTCATGAAACGCTGGAAAAGAAAGAAGAAATGAAATTATTTCTACTTTTAATGCCTGCTTTCAAGGCGTGTTACGTTTTGATGCAAAACCCTGTCTACTATTTTTAGTCGATGGGGTTTTGCATCAAAAGCCATGAATGGTTGTACAAGAACTCCCATATATCACCCATGGAACACCCCCTTGATGCTAAGTGCTGCAAAGAAGTGCTTCTACCTGGTTTGCAGTGCTTTCAAACTACTTTCCAGTACAAAACAAGTTTTGCACTGGGAAGTAAATTACTAAAAAAGATTTTGTAATGATTTGTACCACTTCTGTGATGCAAACCCAGAGCAAAATGTTAGCACAACTGGCCCAAAGTCTAAAGCCAATCATGGTGGACTTTTTGGTGCAGTGCAGAACCACTTTATGTGCCTTTTCTGTGAGTTAGTGCCATATTTTCAGATAGTGCAGCTCAGTAACAGCAGGTAATATTTGCCTCTTTCCATTTCTGGGTTGTGCTGTCTGGCAATAAGGTGCTCACTCAGAGGAATAGCTTGTAAAACAGTTTCACTTTATGGCCTGCAGGTTCCTGAACAGGCACTCAACTCTGTGCTGGACCAGAAAAGCCCATCATTATACAGCCCTATAAACAAACACTCAGCTCTGTGTTGCACTAGTAAAGCTCAACATGATATGGCAATATTTACTATCAAACTTTGACACTCAATATTTAATATTAAACATGAAAATTGTAAATGAAATCAAAAGAAGAAAACAAACCGGCACACATTAAAGACATTCCAAAAGGAATGGGATTAGAGAAGGATAGGTTAATGTGAAGTGAGAGAAAAATAAAGGTTACATTTTAAAAGAGCAGTTTTCAATTATGTTCTTTCTTTCTGGCATCTGGTACAACATATTCTGATTTCATTCACTACACCAACTCTCCCAGCCCATATCTCTGCAGTATATATCATTTCCAAATTTAAATAATTTATTTTCCTTTCCTTAAGATTATATATTTTTTCAGTAGTGCTGTTATTAACATCCGTTTATGTATAATTGTAATAATAAATATGATAATACAAATGATGATGATAATAACGTAATTTTCATATTGCCCTCATGGCGTTCTACACTAATTCCTTTTCTTACTGTTTTAAATAAGCGGTGGTACAATAACCCAATTATTGGGTCCCTGTTAATTCCGTGGGACTGATGAGAACAGTTACCAATTCTGAAATCTGTAGAACAGGTAGATATATTGAGCTTTACCAGGAATTTCAGCTGGTAAGAGGAGGTGAAATCTTCTGGTAAACCTCCAGAGAAAAATAAAGAATTAAGGGGGTCATTCCGACCCTGGCGGTTGACTACCGCCAGGGCCGGGGACCGCGGATGCACCGCCAACAGGCTGGCGGTGCATCCATGGGCGGTACAGCCGCGGTCAGAAACGGGAAACCGGCGGTGTCCCGCCGGTTTCCCGCTGCCCTAGGGAATCCTCCATGGCGGCGCTGCAGGCAGCGCCGCCATGGGGATTCCGACCCCCTTACCGCCAGCCTGGTTCTGGTGGTTTTGACCGCCAGAACCTGGCTGGCGGTAACGGGTGTCGTGGGGCCCCCTAACAGGGCCCCACCACGATTTTCAGTGTCTGCCAAGCAGACACTGAAAATCGCGACGGGTGCAACTGCACCCGTCGCACCCCTTCCACTCCGCCGGCTCCATTCGGAGCCGGCATCCTCATGGAAGGGGGTTTCCCGCTGGGCTGGCGGGCGGCCTTCTGGCGGTCGCCCGCCAGCCCAGCGGGAAACTCAGAATTACCGCGGCGGTCTTTTGACCGTGCAGCAGTATTCTGACGGCGGGACTTTGGCGGGCGGCCTCCGCCGCCCGCCAAAGTCAGAATGACCCCCTAATTCTGGAAATATACCAGCAATTACTGATTCCTCATTCCTAAAGAGGCTCCCAGTATCCAGCTTGCTATCCCCGGGTAGCTCAGCCCACCAGGTGTTAGTGGTACCCATGACATTGGTAACTCCAGGAGGAGGAGCTGCCAGGAGAAATACATGGTAACTCATAATGAGATCTGGTGGTATTCTCTGTAAAAAAATGAATCATTAGTTAGGGTGGATGGAAGTTCACCTCAAGTAAAAAAATCACTATCCAGTTGCGTCTAGTCAAAAGTTTTAAAAATTGAAAATATAGCTCAACCTCTGGAAGCTATGGTTCAGAGAAGACAGGATTAACTTAAAATAACTTTGAAAAGTATTTAGAAGTAACAAAACGGGTAAAAAGTAAAAGATATAACACAATAAAAATCTTATTGCAATTGATAAAACATGGAGAAACATTAAACAAGCAAAACAAGACTAAAAAAACAAAATCTTCAAAGCAGAATTGGAAAAACATTTTTTTCAAGAATTAAGTGGGAAAAGCGCAACAAAATGCGATACGCTGATTGTAATCAATAGTTGAGGTAGACCAGCACCTCAGCATGATTTGATACGGACCCATATGGAGCCAGGGTCAAAACGACCAAAAATCGAAAAGTTTGAAAATGTTTGTGAATCCCATTTTAGAAAGGGACTTATCACTTTTTTAAAGAAAAAATGTAACTTTTCAGGTATGGTTCTTTATAGAATGGTACTTTTTAGTTTTTGGGAAGAAAAATCCTCCCTGTATGGGTGGCCACTGAAACTGTAGCCACTGCTATGGAACCAAAGATAAACTACCAGAAATATATTGGTCCGGCTGGCGCCCTAGAGATTTGGAGATTTCCCGTTGACCTTGGGAGTCGTCTTCCTCGTCTTGGGCACAAGCAGAAGCAGATACTGCCATTCTGGTCACTTTTCAGACCTCAAACTGCAGGAGCACTTCTTCTTTTGTTCCTCAACAGGTCCAGAGTGCATTCTGAGGATGGTGCCTATAGGTGGCACATTGAAGTCAGTCTTCAGCTAGTGGGGTGCCACCTTCCTCTTTCCTAACCAATGGGGTTAAAGATCCTAAGGGAAACCCTATCCACTTTTTTCAGCAGTTCCTGTTTGCACTAATGCACACAAAGCTTTTTTCCCAAAATCCATGATGGGTAAATCCTTGCCCCTTTGTGCAGAGCCTGTGTGTCGATCCAGAGGTGTGACCATGGTAATGAGCAGTAGCCTCCAGTTGTCATCATAAAGGGTTCTTGAGGAAGCTTTCCTTCCACTGGATTTGCTATTAGCCTGACCTTTGGGACAAAGGCTGGGTCTTTGTGGCTACCACCTGTCATTTACTTGTGACAGGGATGGCCCTTTTGAAAATTATGCAGTTCCTGGTTCCACCAATATGGTCTTTCTTGTCTTGGGCACAAGCAGAAGCATATCCTGCCATTCTGGTCACTTCTCAGACCTCAAACTGCAGGAGCACTTCTTCTTTTGTTCCTCAACAGGTCCAGAGAGCATTCTGAGGATGGTGCCTATAGGTGGCACATTTAAGTCAGTCTTCAGCTAGTGGGGTGACACCTTCCTCTTTCCTAACCAATGGGGTTAAAGATCCTACGGGAAACCGTGTCCACTTTTTTCAGCAGTTCCTGTTTGCACTAATGCACACAAAGCTTTTTTCCCAAAATCCATGATGGGTAAATCCTTGTCCCTTTGTGCAGAGCCTGTGTGTCGATCCAGAGGTGTGACTATGGTAATGAGCAGTAGCCTCCAGTTGTCATCAAAAAGGGTTCTTGAGGTAGCTTTCATTCCCCTGGATTGCTGTCAGCCTGACCTTTGGAACAAAGGCTGGGTCCTTGTTGCTACCACCTGTCATTTACTTTTTACAGGGATAGCCCTTTTGAAAATTATGCAGTTCCTGGTTCCACCAATATGGTCTTCCTTTCTGGGGAAGAAAACACCTCCACACTGCCAGGCCATTGTCCCTGCTCAGGAGCAGTTTTCACATCTTATTGATGTTAGTCACTTGATTGACATCTGCTATGGAGCTAATAAATATAAAAAAGAGTGGCCAAATTATATATCTAGCTATTCCAAAATTGAGAAACAGGGTGAATATTTTAATCTGTACTGTAGTTTTCACATGGATCAACCAGAGCCTTCCATTGTGAAAATAGATTTTGGGCCCTTGTCACTGTATGTACATGGCAACATTACATTTCTACATGTAATACTTTCATATACTGTGCATCCTACCTTGTGGGCTACAAGGCGAACATAAGTGTAGCAATAATTAAAAGGAAGGTTTTTCCCTTCTCAGAAGGGTTATTCTCTCAGGTCGGACTGCAGGTATCAACTGCACCAGTCAGCCTACAATGGTAGGCCTGCAGCCATGTTTTCCTTCTAAATCTAGTGGATGGCACAATAAGTATTGCAGTCCATGGGTGACATTAAACATTGGATGCCATAAGTATATCTTCTGCACCATATTCTCTTTCCTTAGACGAAAGTTAAATAAGGCAATTGGTGATAAGCTAATTTCTACTTGTTTTAAGGGGTCACTGTACCTACAATGGACACTGTAATGCAGTGGTCCAGTTTCCAGAGTCTAAATACCAGTATTAAAAGTCAGTAAACAAAATGGGAGTAACTGCACAAAAAGGGAAATTTCCTCACAATCTCTATGAGTATGTCATTAATATATTATACATTCTTGCCTTTTAACCTTACCTTTTTTAACTTGCATTTTGCACCCAAGCTTTCAACACAATACGAAATTCTCTTTTGTGAAGGAATTGTCTAATGTTTTGCTTTTCTTTGTCAAACATCTAGGGGCATATTTATACTTCGTTTGTGCCATTTTACCATCAATAATTTTGACGCTGAAATGGTGCTAAGCTAACTCCATATTTGTATTTTGACCATAGACCCGTCTAGCATCAAAATATTGGAGGTAGCATCATGTTGTTGATGCAGCAAACTACCTTGCGCTAATTAGCTGCAAGACAGGCATTCCCATCCCCAATATGATGCTAACCCCCTACCACTTTATTTATATTTTGGCGCAGAAACAACACACACAGAGTAGGTGGACCCAAATAATGGCGCCGAGCCTGCTTAGCACCATTATTTAACAGCTGGGTCAGACCAGACTTTTCGGTACCAGTGAACCATTTCCATGGCCAAATATGATGGAATGGGCCCACAGATACCCACCGCAAGCACCAGCAACACTCCCATCCACACCAGAGGGACACCATAAGATGGGGACCCCATCCTGGGTAAGTATGGGTAAGTATATTAATTTTTTTATTATTTTATTTTTTTCATTTACATTTTTTTGTTTTTTTATGTGCCATTGGGGGCCCCTTACATGGGGCCCCCTGCCTGGCACTGGGTCTTATGGCCATGCCCAGGCGACACTGGTTTCCTCTGCTGGCCATTGGAGTGGTGGGCATTACTCCTGCCTTTACTAAGACAGGAGTAATTTTTGAGTGCTAGTGTGCTAGAGATTGACGCTAGGCGGGTTAGCGGCATATTTATTGCAGCTAACCAGCCTAGCGTCATTTCTGACCCACTAGCGCCTTTTACCCTACCGCCACTCCCCTGGCTAGCATCTTTTTTTTAGATGCTAGCCTATCCTTAGCACCGGCGTGCTCCATTCCAAAGATATGGCGCACAGTTGCTGCTATGGAATGGCGCTAAGGATTTTGACACAAAACTGCGTTACCGCAGGTTTGCAGCAGAAACCATAAATATGCCCCTTAATGTGAAACATATAATTAGCTAGCAGCTGCAGCAAGAATTCTCTTGTAGTCCTTTGTTTTTGAGTTTCTTCTCCAGTGTCATATCTCTTACTTGTTAGGCCATTAGGTCCTCAGGGTCATTCCCCTCATCCCTAAGTTCTCAGCAATTTATGATATGAGTCTTCACAACTTTTTCCACTTTATACTTTACCTGATAATTTTGCAAAATGGCTGTGAAAAATGTTTTTACCATTGTTTTCTAATTTTCTAATGTCTTATCAAATTGCAAGTAGTGGAGGAAAGATATGCAAAACCAGGGGTGAGCCCTGAAAGCAATGTGTTTTTGAAAACTAGACAACATTTTGAATTCTGTAACTGAACATTTAGTTATATTCCCCGAAGGTTTTTCACAGAAACCAATCATTAAATAAAAAGGTAGTGAAGATTAATAGGAAAAGAAAGAAATAAATTATAAGTAATATACCTGTCTGTCGATCAGAGTCCACCATTCTCTGATCTGCAGCTTTTATTGAATTTTCCTACACATGGTGTGGGGCATGGTACCAACCAGGCTTTACACGAAAAAAAGTCTACTGGACAGCAAATGGGTATGAAGAAAAGCTTTTAACTGCATCCAAGAATCTGTGCTCAGAGATGTGAGTTACTGGTACCGCACCAAGTTTTGTATTACCCGCAAAGCTATGGTATTTTCAGGACATTTTTTTAAAAATATGCTTTTGTGCATACTAGTTTACAATTGGAAGCCATTGGAGACCATTAATATAGAGAAGTGCAACACATAACTGCAGACACCCTACTTTTATTAATTTCCATACTTCTACAAATACAAAATGTATCCTACATGTGAGGATGGGTTTATCAGATAGGTTAGGAAACACTCAAAATGAGAACATTTAAAGAGAAAATAATATTTGCATAAGATAGAGTTTTATGGTAGTGATTCCCTGCCCTAGTTGGTGTGGGGTCTTGTTATACCCAAATAATTCTAATAAACCCATACATGTTTGAAAACTAGAAACATAGAACCATCCCCAGAGGTGTGGCTTACCTGGATCTCACTATATATTCTTATCTGTAATGCCATACCAATATCAAATTGTGAGTTAAATCTCATACTTTCTTCATGTTTCTCTTAGGCAAGGTTAAAGAATCTAAGGGGAATGACAAACGTGCTCCCACCCAGCGTTCCTATGCTTCTAAATATAAGAATGGCACCACACTTTTGTGGATAAGCCTTTTACCTTAGATGGAAAAGGCTTAAAAACACACTGCTGAAATACCAAGACGTTTGTTTTCAAATGCAATTAGGCCTTGGATGTTTATCTCTCTGGTATTTGGGCTTGTGGCCATTTGGCATGCAGGGAAGCAACCACACTCTGATATTTTTTAAAACTAGACACAAAGTGAAGCATAGAATGCAGTGAATTTCTTCCAAGAAGGATACGTTTTGTACCACCCAGCATTCCTATTGTTTTCCTGTTGAAATGGGCTGCTTGTGTTAGTTGGCCTACAGAGTGGGACAAGAAAAGCCAAAAATGCATGCTGGAAACATCAGAAATGTATGCCCCATTTAGATCCTGGCCATTGGTCTGCAGGATTGCCACAGTAGAAAAAATGCAGCGAGCCATGGAAGTCATGACACTGTCTTTAATTCTCAGAAAAGCTTAGGATTGGTAATGTTCCATGGATGCAAACTGACCCTAAATCTGAACACTACAGCCACAATCAAGGAAAATGAGAGTGAATTGAGTATTTAATGTATATTGTTGAAGTTTACAGGCAAGGCCTATTGGTTAAGAAAATAGAGATGCAGAGATCCTTGGAAGCTACACCACACTGGACTCCCATTAGTCTGTAGTTTTCAGAAATAGCAAGATAGGTGAGGTTTCCTGTGTGTGGTCAAGTCAAGGTTCCACCTAGGGTAGTCATTACTCATTGAAACTGAAAGGAGAGTAGGGGTGAATAGGAGATGTCTTGACGATTTTCAGGCATCCCAACTAGTCAGCCCTCAAAAGAGGAACAAAAAGACAGACTGTGCCCTCATGGTTGTGTTGTGGCCCAAAGTCAGGACGGCTAGCTCATTTGTGGGGCAAAAAAGTGTTATGCCCTCAGGTAGTTGGGAGAGCAACTGCTCATGCCAGGATGACTGCCCTTCTTACAAATAATTCCCTGTCTCTACTGGCCTTTCTGCCCTTCTGTGGAGCATTACAGGGGCAAAGCTCCCAATTGAACATTCATGGGGCATAAAGACTATTGTATGTGACAAAATAGCCCATAGTGTGTATTTGTGTTTTCTTGCATAGAAGGAACAGGGGGTGAAGCTAGTTTACCTCTGCCCCAGAGAAGCAAAAATACCATTTGGACCACTGGGGGGAGAGTGCCTGTGCCTTGATACCAAGAGAGCCCCTACCTCAAAAGTACTAATGATTCAAAGATTCAAACACTTTTATTAACGATTTAGATCTGCAAAGAGCTCAATAATAAAACAATATAAAAATGTCATCACTTAATACATTTTTTTTAAAAGAGTTAAAAACATTTACAAATTTTGCAACACATTAATTCATTTTCTGGACAATATAATATCTCATTTGCTTTAGTTGCTGTTTTGATGCCATTTTAATAAAAAGTGGTTTTAGAAAAATACATAAGGGATATTTTATACTGGGGCAAAAAAGAAAACATGATCATGATCTATTATTTGTACGACATTATTACATAAAGTGCATAATCTGTCCTCACCACACAATAGTATGTATCCAGGAACTCTGTGGTTTAAATCCCAGCTTATTTCAAATACCCTCTGTTTCTTTTCACAGAGCCTGATGTCATTTTCCATGGAGCTTTTTTCATAAATGCGTTCAAAAAACTTTTAAGTTGGTAATAACTCATATTTTGTAAATCTACCTTATATAGGCTAACATGCTTACATGCGAATGGAAAACATTTTGTGGTTATTCACTTCCTAAGGGTATCTTATTATGAATGTAGGAGACAATAACCCGAACTTAATATGGCTGCCAATACACTTATGAATGCTCTTACCAAGCCAATTTCGAGGCACAGTGCCTCAATTGGCACTGTCATATTAAAAAAAAAATAGTCTCTCATGGCATTGGTACATTGTTTCCCCCTCCATCCCCACCCTTTGATGATCAGATAGGAGTCAGCCTCTCACTCTTCCTCCTGGAGGGAGAATGTCTGTGTGAGGTTCCAGGATGAAGAGGTACAGCTGTATACTACTATGGGTCAGCCCCCACCCCTTTTCTTGCAATGAATCATCCCGCAGTTCTAGAAGTGCATTCTGATACCCACTGGTGGTCGAAAGAGGGGAAACCAAATCTGCTGGTTCTCCCAGGGTGAGAGGGGCGGAATGGGTCTTTTGTCCCCTAGGATGGAGGAGTGTGACCAAATTACAATGCAGGCCTATTTTAATCCCCAGATATATTCACAATTAATAACAATCGCTGGCAGTTAATAGCCTCTCTGCCTTTCTAGATGAGGGCACTGAGGATGAACCCCAAAATCGGATGTCTTGGGGTTCCGAAAGTCAATGACAATGCGAGTGACACCCCACTCTTTTTCCAACAAATTAAAAAGTTCTTGCTGTCTAGCAGAGCTTTCCGACCCCTCAAGGTATGCATATTTGGGGTAAACCCCACCTGCTCCTTCCCCAATGGGGCAGAAGAACTATGTGAGCCTATGGGGTCCTGATACCTGATACCAAATACAGGCTGGCCCTACACCACACAAAGTGAGAAATTATAATCCCTTGTGTCTGGTGGTGACTTCTGCCTTCCTGGATGGACAGGATGGTGGCAAATTCCCTATTCTGATACCCTGTGGGTAGAAAGAAAGTGTGAGCTCCTGGGTGGGAGAGGGGTGTGCCCCGATGTCAATTAAGACCAGCCTCCCCCTTTTCTAACCAAAAACAATCCTCTATGGTGTCCAGAAGTGCATTCTAGCCCTGGGTAGGGCAAACTGGGGGAGAACCCCTTTCCAATGCTACCTCTTTCATTGCCATTAATGCACAGGGGGATGAGAAATGCCCAGGAGACCCATACAGAGTGAAAGTGAAAGGAGCTGAAATGCTCTTCTACTTTCACTTTCAGTGTTGATGGCATCAGCATGTTATCAACATTGTTGATATCTAAATTTTAACATGCTATTGCTCTCATTTCCAGACATCTGTACTGACTTACCAGACACAGGCTGTTTGAATTGGCGATCGTTCTGTCTGCCATTATTAAGAGTACATACTTATGTATATACTCTTTAAACCATTTGAAAGGGGCATCAGTCGATTTTTGACAGATGTTTCACATCCACTAAACTCTGAATAACCACCAGACTTTCTTGACAGAAAGCAATAGACACATTTCCCATGTCTTATTGTTATATGCTTGATTAAATAATTTAGAGCTTTCAATTATATTGTGTATTAGATTTACATTGTACAATAACATACCCCTATTATTGCTTAAGGTATGACTTGCAAGATGCACAATTGTTTTTACATTTTCATCTTGATTTTACACATCAATGTAACTGCGCTGTGCTATGCAATTCAGACATTCTGAAATAGGTTTAATGGTGGTTGCTAATCTTGATTTTGAAACATAAATTTCAACTGTGAGTAAATCTTGCGTTCTTTATTTACACATGGTATGGCCAGTGTTTGACACAACCGTGCATTGAATGTTGCAATTCCATTTATTCGGGTCTGTGTAAGCAAAGCATCTAGCACTTGCAAAATATACAAATGTACATGACAAGGACAACAGCTAATATGAGGACATTCGGTTGGCTTTCTTCTTAGCTTATGTACTGGCTTTAATTCAAATATGTCTGTATTGTTCATAAGGTTCAATCAAAACATGTTTGTGAGACGTACTTCACCTGACATCTTAAGATCTGGATTTCAAGCGCCATTTATGGAACCAAGTTTTAGAACCAAAAAATGGAGTGGCAAATCATTTTGGGTCCACGGAGCCTGAATGTTGAAGCGAATGACACTATGCATGCACCAAGAACGTTTACGATTAAAACATGGTTATTTCGTTCCACAACCCCATAGTTGGCAGCTGTAGTCAAGTTTGTTGAAGGTAAGAAATTTAATACAATGCAATACAATATAATGCACTTTTAGAGTGCACAGCTACGTCCAAAGAGGCATCCCGGTGCTAGAGGAAAGAAACACGATCAAGAGATCTGCCTATGAGGAATCTAAGTGACATCAACGCAGGACTCAAAAAGTGAAGTTTTTAAGCTTTTTGTGAAAGTGGCTTCTGTTGAACTGCTTTTTAGCTCAACAGACAGAGCTTTCCACAGCTTTAAAGCTTGAAACACAAATAATCTCCCACCTACTCTGGTCTTGTGGATACTTTGGACTTGGAGAAGTTTCAGGTTATTGGATGTTAGCCACCTCGCCTCGGTATAAGGTTTGAGATGGCGCTGGAGATATAGAGGGCCTTTATGATTGTAGGCCCTAAATGCAAAAATGAGAACCTTGAAATTAATCTTCTTTTTCACTGGGAGCCAGTGAAGAAGTCGAAGATGACCTGATACTGATGTCGGAGGGGAAATCTTAAGAATAGGACAGGCAGATGCAATCTGAATGATTTGAAAATTATGTGGGTAGCTCCAGATACAGGTTGATAGCACAGTCTAGTCCAGATGTGATCAAGGGAGGCATAATAATTTTGTGGAATTCCAAAGGAATAATGTGCAACATCCTCCATAAGGACCTGAGGGTAAAGAAGCAGGTGGAGGTCAATGCCTTGATTTGGGTCTCAAAGGTCAAGTTAGAGTCAAATTTGACACCCAGATTTTTAACCAGTTCCAATGTCCACCAAAGGCCAGGATCTGAAAAAGATTTGGGTGGTCATTCTAACCCTGGCGGTCGGTGTTAAAGCGGCGGCCAAACCGCAAACAGGCTGGCGGGAAAAAAAATGGAATTCCGACCCTGGCGGAAACCGTCAACAGCAACCGCCATATCAACACACAGCCCGCCACGGCGGTACAAACAAACAGCGCGGCGGTCACCGCCAACAGACAGGCGGGAGACAATGTACCGCCCACTGTATCACAACCTACCAATCCGCCACCTTTTTCGGGGCGGTAGCCCCGCCGATAAAAACACGGCGGAAAAAGCCATTTCGAAGGGAAAACTTTCACCTCCATACAGCACACGAGGAATCAGGACAGCATGGAACCCGAACTCCACATACTCCCAGCGATAGTGTACCTGCTCCTCTACCAGGAGCTCGAACGCCGGCGCAGAAGACAACGGTGAGTACTGCACCTACGACACAGGGGAGGGGGGAGGGGGAGGGGAAATTATCACAGGTACACACATACGCAACACACCCACCCTCACCCTCACCCACTACAACACACACATCAATGCATAGCAACACATCAGAGTGACACCCCCCAAACACCCCGGAAGAATGCAAAGACAAAAGGAAATGATTCTAAACATTGGAATATATTGTATTACTACCAAAAAAATATATATACACATCAAAAACTCTTATATACATAAATGTATAAGTCCAAGCATTGTAGCAGGCATTGTTCGTGGACCACTGGGCCCAAATCACATGGGCAAAGCCCACACAGGATTCCTGACTCCAACGGAGAGAACACTGCAGGGGCATCATATAGCAAAACTACAGGCACCTCAGGGGGAAGGGAAGGGGGGGCACCTCAGCCAGATGAGTGCATGACGCCAGATCCACGAGGGGCCTTCATGCCCACTGTTCAATCCTGGGGAGTGCAAAGCCACAGTCTCACAAGTCTATTCAGTGGGTGGGCTGCCCACTGCTCAATCCTGGAGAGTGCAAAGCCACAGTCTCACAAGTCCAGACAGTGGGTGGGCTGCCCACTGTTACATCCTGGGGAGTGCAAAGCCACAGTCTCACAAGTGGATAACAGTCTCCACTGGTTCTGGAGGGGGCATGGTGCCCAGAGTGCTTCGTGCAGCCCTGCCCGACACAGATGCGGGCCAGCCCCTGCCGCTCATGGGCCAGCGGTACTTGAGATGAAGGGCCCAGTTCAGCGGTGCTTGAGACGGCAGTGCCCAGTTCAGCGGTGCTTGAGATGAAGGGCCCAGTGCAGCGGTGCTTGAGATGAAAGGCCCAGTGCAGCGGTGCTTGAGACGGCGGTGCCCAGTGCAGCGGTGCTTGAGACGGCGGTGCCCAGTGCAGCGGTGCTTGAGACGGCGGTGCCCAGTTCAGCAGTGCTTGAGATGAAGGGCCGAGTTCAGCGGTGCTTGGGATGAAGGGCCCAGTTCAGAGGTGCTTGAGATGAAGGGCCCAGTTCAGCGGTGCTTGAGATGAAGGGCCCAGTGCAGCGGTGCTTGAGACGGCGGTGCCCAGTGCAGCGGTGCTTGAGACGGCGGTGCCCAGTTCAGCGGTGCTTGAGATGAAGGGCCCAGTTCAGCGGTGCTTGAGATGAAGGGCCCAGTTCAGCGGTGCTTGAGATGAAGGGCCCAGTTCAGCGGTGCTTGAGATGAAGGGCCCAGTACAGCGGTGCTTGAGACGGCGGTGCCCAGTGCAGCGGTGCTTGAGACAGCGGTGTCCAGTTCAGCGGTGCTTGAGATGAAGGGCCCAGTGCAGCGGTGCTTGAGACGGCGGTGCCCAGTTCAGCGGTGCTTGAGATGAAGGGCCCAGTGCAGCGGTGCTTGAGATGAAGGGCCCAGTTCAGCGGTGCTTGAGATGAAGGGCCCAGTGCAGCGGATCCGGCCATGGCGGGGAGGTCATTTGCCACCTGTCCTGTGGCTGGCGGGGCCTTCCTGCCCATCTGTCCTACGGCTGGCGGGGCCCTCCTGGGCAGCTGTCCTACGGCTGGCGGGGCCCTCCTGGGCAGCTGTGCCGGGCCTGTTGATGGCCTCCTGCCCACCTTTGATGGGGCTGGTGGGGCCCTCCTAGCCAGCTGGGCTGATGGCGGTGTTGTCGGGCGGGCTGCCCTTCCCAGCCTTCCCTGATCGCCTGTGGCCCTTCCCCACCTTGGGCGGTGTGCCAGCTGTCTCCACACTTCCTGCCGGAGCCATGGTAGGGGTTTTAGTCCCTGGTGTTTTCCCCCTCTCGCGCCGGCCACTGCCTATCTTGGGATGTTTCTCCGGGGGTGGGCTGCCCGTGCCTTGGCTTCGTACCGAACTGGCTGCCCTGGAGGGTGGGGCACTCGACAGTACAGACTGTGATGACAGGGGCCGGTTTTGTCGTGGCTGAGGTGCTGACTGTAGTCCTATGACATGGACGGGGTGGGGGAGTTGGGGGAAAGAGGTTGAGTTTGGACAGGAAAAACTTTTTAGGAGCAGTGGGAAGGGTATGTGTAGTGGGTATGGGATTGGAGGAAGAGGTTGTGGTTGTAGGAGTTGTAAGTTTGGTGTCTTTGGGTGCAGGTGCTTGGGCTGGAGGCTGTTGTGAGGTGGATGGCTGTTGGGTGGGTGGCTACCTGCGTTTGTGTATCTTGGAAGAGGGGGTCACAGACACACTGGGAGAGGACACAGGGGACGTGTAAATGGCAGTGGGGGTGGTGACTGCACGTGTGCGTGGTGTTTTGGTGTGTGTGCTGCTGAGGGACGTAGTGGCTGAAGATGTTGTGCATGCAGGTGTGAGTGGAGACGTGACAGGGAGGGAGGAGGGAGACGAGGAGGAGGGGGACACAGTGGAGGCAGTGGGTGTTGGTATGTCTGTATGTTGATGTTGCTTGGGTGAATGCCTGTGTGATGTGTGGTGCTTATGTTTGCCTGAGCTTCCCTTGGGTGTTGAGGTGTGTGCAGGCTGGTCTGATGGTGTGTCTGGGATAGGCAGAGGTACAGGTGATAGGGTATGGGTGGAGGAAGTTGGAGGGGGGAGGCTAGAGACAGGGACAATGGCTGCCAGAGTCTGGAACGATCGCTGAAGGGCAGCCTGACCAGAATGAATGCCCTCCAGGTATGCATTACTCTGGTGCACCTCCCTTTCTACACCCTGGATGGCATTCAAAATGGTAGACTGCCCAACAGTGAGCGTCTTCAGGAGGTCAATGACCTCCTCACTGAGGGCAGCAGGGGTGACTGGGGCAGGGCCTGAGGTGCCTGGGGCGAAGGAGATGCCCACCTTCCTGGGTGAGCGGGCACGGGCCAAACGCTGAGGGGCTGCTGGGAGGGCGGCGCTGGTGCGGTGGGTGGCGGCTGTACCTGTTGTTGCGGGGGGCACAGATGTTACCGCCACCACAAGGGAGCTCCCTTCAGAGGATGAGTCGGTGTCACTGATGTCTGCCCGAGTCCCCGCTGTGGAGCTCCCCTCGCCCTCTGTCCCACTGGTGAATTCGGAGTCCGTTGCATGGCCCTCCATGGCCATGTGGGATGCAGCTCCCTCGTGCTTCGATGCCACTTCTCCTCCGCCTGATGATGCTAATGCACACATGAACAGGAAGATCACAAAAAAGGGGGGAGGGGAATAAAGACATGTTGAGTGCATGCATTGGCGACACCGTTGGCGGACAGGACAGACACAGAAGCCCCCTGCACTACGCCGCGCACTTGGGGTCAACTATTCAATCCGTGGGACATGGCCTACAAGCCTATGGACGACATCTGCACACATAGATGACACAGGGCCATGAATAGCTGTACTAAGCACCCTACAGAGGTGGGGTGCGGGGGCACAGGGCCATGCCTTACGGAGGGGCCTAGCCTACAGAAATCGCCCTGGCCTAGGGATACCCACAGCCCTCCTCCCCCACCCAGACACCTCCACTGCGCGCAAAGTCAACAGAATGAGAGTGTACTCACCCCCTTGTGTCTGCTGTGATGTCCTCACGCGCCCATCCAAATCAGGGTAGGCCACCCCAGGATCCGGGACATCAGGGGGGTCAAAGTCCGACTGGCACCCCTCCCACGTTGGGAGGCCATCCCCAGCTGAGCCTCCGCCGTCTTCCTGCTCCAGCGGCGGATGTCCTCCCATCTCTTCCAGCAGTGGGTGCCCCGTCTGTGGTGGACCCCCAGGGTCCGGACGTCCTTGGCGATGGCACGCCAAATATCGATCTTCTGGAGGGCGCTGACCTATGTGAAATGTACAGGGGGAGAAAAATAGTCATCACCTTCTGCATATTCAATGTGAGTGGCCCCCCATCCCTACCCTTGCCATGTGGCACATGCTCTCACCGTCGTTTGATGCATGCCTCAATCGCTCCCCTCCCCACCATCTTTCATCCACCCCACTCAACACAGGCATTGCCCATAAAGCATGCTCCCTCAGTACTAACCTGTTGGTCTGGAGGACCGTAGAGTAGCGCGTACTGGGGGAGGACCCCATCCACAAGTTTCTCCAACTCCTGAGCTGTGAAGGCAGGGGCCCTTTCCCCAGTCGCATGAGCCATTGTCTCTTCCAGACCGAGGTCACAACAGCACTTGCAGTGTAGGTCCTCTCCTGTCGAAGATCAGGTATCGAGTGATTAAGCAGATAGAAAATGGCGGTCACGCCCGCGGCGGTGCGTACCGCGACCGCCAGCGCACATCGTCATTGGCTCATGAGACCCATAGGGTTCAATGTTAACCAATGCTGCTTTGCGCCGCGGTCTTCGACCGCCTACCGCCACGGTGTGCCACGCCAGCGCATTTACCTCACATCCCATTGTCACACTTCACAGGTCAGGCAGCCGCCATTTCAGGGGCCCACATGGCTTACTTTTTACTGCGTCACACATACCTAGGCCTTGCATCAGCACTCATACAAAGCATTCAATGGAGTGAGAATCGTGTTATGTGCAAGCTGTGGTTACGTACCTCTGGGTTGATTGACTCTGTGCTCGCTGTTGTCCTTCATAGGCACCGTCCGCTTGGACATGCGAGGAGGTGGCGGAATCTTCCTGTGTACAGACCGCTGGTGGACCTGTCGACAATGGAGGAAGGCATGTCATACTGACATACAGGCTTGACCGTGCCACTATTCATGAACTGTGTGCCCAGCTGGAGCCAGACCTGATGTCACCAATCCGGCAACCCACAGGGATCCCCCCTCTAGTGCAGGTGCTGTCAGTGCTCAATTTCCTTGCAAGTGGGTCATTTCAAACAACAGTGGCCATAGCATCAGGGATGTCCCAGCCTATGTTTTCCAAGGTGTTGTCCAGAGTGTTGTCTGCCCTGCTGAAACACATGCGCAGCTACATCGTTTTCCCTGATGTGGGGGATTTGGCTACAGTGAAGGGTGATTTCTATGCCCTTGGACATATCCCCAACATCATAGGTGCCATTGATGGGACCCATGTGGCTTTGGTTCCCCCCCACAGGAGTGAACAGGTGTACAGAAACAGGAAGAGTTATTATTCGATGAATGTGCAGATAGTATGTTTGGCAGACCAGTACATCTCCCATGTTAATGCCAAGTTCCCTGGCTCAGTGCATGACGCGTACATCCTGCGGAATAGCAGCATCCCTTACGTGATGGGTCTACTCCAGAGGCAACGTGTGTGGCTAATTGGTGACTCTGGTTACCCCAACCTGTCATGGCTACTGACCCCAGTGAGGAATCCCAGGACAAGGGCAGAGGAACGCTACAATGAGGCCCATGGGAGAACTAGGAGGGTGATCGAGCGGACCTTCGGGCTCCTGAAGGCCAGGTTCAGGTGCCTCCATATGACAGGTGGATCCCTATTCTACTCACCAAAGAAGGTGTGTCTGATCATCGTGGCCTGCTGTATGCTTCACAACCTGGCTTTGCGACGACAGGTGCCTTTTCTGCAGGAGGATGGTCCAGATGGTGGTGTTGTAGCAGCTGTGGAGCCTGTGGAGAGTGAAGACGAGGAAGCCGAAGAAGACGACATAGACAACAGGAACATAGTAATACAGCAGTATTTCCAATGACACACAGGTAAGAATATACACCGGCATATTACATATACTTAAACACTACTACCTCTCTACTGTCTGTCCTTTTCCCCCAGTGTATGGTAACTGAGTTGTGACTTTCCCTTCCGATTTCAGAGATGTGGGCCCCACTGCATGACATCTGCTTTGTTTCCCCATGAACTACAGCTGTGTGACATTGGTATGTTGGCATCACAATGTAAATAAGCATTTTGACGTTAATGTCTAATACATTTGTTCAAAATCACAGCCAGACTCCTGATTGTTTTGTGCAATAACTGTGTTTATTACAGGGCTCTATATTGGTGGGTGGTTGCAAATCGGTGAGGGGTGATGGTGGAGGATTGTCCATGGCAGAGTCCAGACTATTTGTATCACAGGTGCATTGTCCTAATACCTGTGGAAAGTGGAGCAGGGGCAGTTTAAGGATGGACAGGGTGACAATGTGGGACAGTGGGATGACAATCAGGGAGGTATCCTTTCCTGGCGGGGGTCTTGGCATCTTACTCTGTCTTCTTCCTGGATCTCAGGGCCCGCTTGCGGGGTGGTTCTCCTTCTGCAGGGGGTGGGGTGCTGGTGGCCTGTTGGTCCAGTGGCGGGGCCTACTGTCCACTAGCGCCGGCAGAGGTGGTAGGCAGTTCTTGGTCCATGCTAGTGTCAGGGGCCCTTTGTGGTGCCACCGTGTCTGCAATGTGGTGACTACCAGATTCAGAGCCCCTACAATGGTGCCCAGGACGGAACTGATGGTTCGTAGTTCCTCCCTGAACCCCAAACACTGTTCCTCCTGCAGGAGCTGGATCTCCTGAAACCTGGCCAGTACCGTCGCCATTGTCTCCTGGGAATGATGGTAGGCTCCCATGATGGAGGAGAGGGCCTCGTGGAGAGTGGGCTCCCTTGGCCTGTCCCCCCCTGTCGCACAGCAGCCCTCCCAGTTCCCCTGTTTCCCTGGGCCTCTGTCCCCTGGACCGTGTGCCCACTGCCACTGCCCCCAGGTCCCTGTTGTTGTTGGTGTAGTGGGTTAACCTGGGTGCCCTGTAGTGGTGGACACACCGCTGATTGACGTGTCCTGGGGACAGAGGTATGGGCCCACTGGGTGGGTGCTGTGCTGGTGTTCCCAGAGGGGGGAAGGTCTGCTGTGGCCTGTGGCTGTCTGAGGGGAACAAACTGTCCCGAGGTCCCCAATGGGCCGGGCTGGGCCTCTAGATCCAGGTCGACAGAGGTGCTGTCATCACTGTGGGCCTCTTCTGGGGGTGGAGTGGACATTTGTGGACCCTCCTGCGGGGTGACCTGGCGTTCGGGTCCTGCAGGGGTATAAAGGGATGGTTATTGCATCTGTGTGTGCCATAGCGTGCAATGACTGGGCTCCCGTGTACCCCAGTGCTTGCATTCCTGTGTGGGGGCTTTTGTGACGGTGGTTTGGGGGGGGATGGGGATGTGCAGTGGGCATGCTTTGGTGATGGGTGTCCATGCTTTGTGGTCACATGCAGGGCTTGGGGTTGGGATGGGTGGGTTGTGATGGTGAGACATTTGCAAGGAGTAGGTGTGATGGGGGTGAGGGTGTGGGTGGGGGTATGAGTTGGCATGCTGGTGGGGTGGGGGGGATGAAGTAGTGAAGATGAGACTTACCAGAGTCCATTCCTCCAGATACTCCTGCGAGGCCCTCAGGGTGCAGGATCGCCAAGACCTGCTCCTCCTATGTTGTAAATTCTGGGGGAGGAGGTGGTGGACCGCCGCGAGTCCGCTGAACCGCGATGTTGTGCCTGGATACCATTGAACGCACCTTCCCCCGTAGGTCGTTCCACCGCTTCCTGATGTTGTCCCTATTTCTTGGGTGCTGTCCCACAGCGTTGACCCTGTCGACTATTCTGCTCCATAGCTCCATCTTCCTGGCAATGGAGGTGTGCTGCACCTGTGTTCCGAAGAGCTGTGGCTCTACCAGTACGATTTCCTCCACCAAGACCCTGAGTTCATCCTCAGAAAACCTGGGGTGTCTTTGCGGTGCCATGGGGTTGTGTGGGTGATGTGTGGGGTGGATTGTGTGGTGCTAAGTGTGGTGATGTGTATTGGTGTGTTGTGTGAAGTGCGTGGTAATATTGCTGGGTGAATGTAATATGCGCGTCTGGGTGCTCGGATATCTTTTTCTCAGTGCGTGGTACCGATTCTCTAGGAGTGGAGGTTTGTGGGTGATGTGGGGGTGTGTTTTATATTTAATTGGGTGTGTGGGTGTAGTGTGTGTATGTGTCTCAGGTGTGTGTATTTCAAATTGTCCAATGTGGCTGTGTTTAGTAAGAGTGTGTGTATTTTGAGCGCGCGGTGTGTACCGCCAATGGAATACCGCGGTTGAAAGACCGCCGCGTGAATTTGTGTGTCTTGATAGTGTGGGCGTATTTCTGTTGGCGTGACGGTGGAGGTTTGGTCATCGCCAGTTTCTCGCTGACCTTTGGTGTGGTGGACTTTTGTGGATGTCTGTATTTTGGCGGTTTGCCTGTTGTGGGTCAGAATGACCGTGGCGGTTTACCGTGGCCGCGGCGGTATGGTGGCGGTCTTCTGCACGGCGGTAAGAGGCTTTTACCGCCGATGTTGGAATGACCGCCTCAATCTTTTCGGAGTTCAACTTTAAGCAAGTAGAGTTCATCCAATCAACTACTGCTTTAAGGCAAAATGTAAAGGAGCATAAAGTTGAGGAAGCTTTTTCCTGGAAAGCAAGGAGAAATTGGGTGTCATCTCGATGAGATACAGCTCTCGGATCCCAAGCCTCACCCAACTGCGCCAATGGCTCCATATAGATATTGATGGGAGGGGAGCTTAGGGCAGAGCGCTGAGGCACATCACACTGCAAAGATTTAGGGGTACAGGCAAAAGGAGAAAGGAAAACAGCTTGAGAATGATTGGTGGTGAATGATTAAGCCATAAGAGGGCTTGATCTCTAAAACCAATTCTTTTTAGTCTCGCAAACAAAATAGCATGAGAGACCATATTGAATGCAGAAGACAAGCCGAGTGTTTAAATCCATGTTCTCTGGTATATTCTGAAACTTCTTGCAATGCAGACTTGGTGCTATAGCCTGATCGAAACCCAGATTGAGATTTGTGCAATAGCTGATTGGCCTCCATAAAATGCAATATCTGCCTAGTCACCATTTTATTCAAATAAATTGACCACCGTTGAGAGACAGGAGATGGGTCTAAAATGACTAAGGACTTTTGGGTCAGTTGGAGGTCTTTTAAGCAAAGGAAGCAGCAGGGCTTGTTTCCAGCAAGACGAACCAATGCCTGATCCAAGGAATAATTTAGTAATGTATTTAAAACTGGAAACACCATCAGGGAGATTTAGAATGGCAGGGGGGCAGGGATCAAGAGGAGAGCCAGAATTGCAGAAAGCAATTTTGGCAGCTGATTCCTCCAAAATTATATTGGTAACTTTGGAAAGTGTGGGACCAGAATCAGAGGTGGGTGCCTCTCCTAGATTAGTGGGATGCTGACCTTGGAAACCTTCACAAATGGTTTACATTTTCTTGAAGAAGAAATCAGAGAGATCCTCACATAGCTCCATTGAGGGTTCAAGAATATCACATTTAGCTGAAGGGGATGGAAAAGAATTAACAATTTTGAAGAGAACACAAGGTTTAATAGCTGTCTCAACAATAGATGAAGCAATGAAAGATTGTTGAGCCATCTGTATTGCTGTGTGATACTTTTTCAAAGTGGCCTTATAAACTGCTTTAGCTTCCAAGTCATATTTGAACAACCTCCTTTGCCTTTCAAGTCTTTTACAAAGCAATTTCTCTGTTTTAAGGTCATGAGAGAACCAAGGTGTGAAGGTCTTAACCTCTTTAAGATACAGACTTTCAGAGGTGCAATGGAGTTAAAGGACTCAGCCAGTTGTTCAAGTGTGCCACTTCCTGCTCTAAACCTGCAGTCCTGGTGTAGAAATTGGGCTGTAAAGACTCTATTAGCTGGTGAACAGAAATTGTATGCCAGGCTCTAGACCATGTCTTTGTCCGACCTTGGCCCCTAAAAGGCGCAGAAGAGATTACGTTAAAATTAATTAAAACATTATCAGACTGGGTAAGTTGTACAACTGGCTGAATCAAAAACATTGTTGGATTCGCAAGATCCAGGGTATGACCTGCAGTATGTGTAGGGATCACAACAAGTTGTTCAAGATTTAAACCTTCCACGGAGGACAAAAATTGCTGGGCAGATGTTAGAGTGAGGGTCCATGCTTGAACAGCGGGTAACCTGACTGCCAACCACAGACCCCATTCGGGGTCTTTGGTTGGCAGTCAGGTTAACCGCTGTCCAAGCAAGGACCCTCATTCTAGTCAGGATAAGTCACACACAATCCAAATTATCCTTTGCACACCCTCTGGTAGCTTGGCACTGAGCTTAACTTAGAAGGCAATGTGTAAAGTATTTGTGCAATAAATCATACAATGCCACCATGTAGCACCACAAAAATACACCACACAGTGTTTAGAATTCTTTTAGAATATTTATCTGGATAAATGCAGGTCAAAACAATCAAAGATGCAATAAGTAAATGTAGAAATATCACTGAAAAGTGATATTAAAGTGTCTTAAGTCTTTTAAAAGCAAACAAAGTCTCTTTCAAGCACAAAGTACCTGGTTCACGTGAAGAATCTCCGCAAAGGGCTGCTGAGGAGGAGAAGCGTGGAAACAAATGGATGTACGTAGATTTCTCCGGCCACACACAGCGATGCTTCATTTAGTTTCCACGCAAGGACGGATGTGTGTTGATTTCTGCCGCTCGGTCGTGGATTCTCTTCGGGTTGCGGGGTTTTCAGATGCCCTGAGGACGGTGCATGGATTTCCTGCACTGGCAGGATGAAGTCACAGGAGCTGCGTCGATCCGATGGGTGGTGCGTCAAATTTTGTACTGCACGGCAGGTGATGCGGCGATTCCTCTCTGGAAGTCGGGCTGCCTTGTTCTGGCTCGCCTATGCATCAATCCAATGGGCCGTGCGTCAAATTTCCGGTCGCTACACTGGTGCTGCGTCGATCTCCTTGTAGTGAAGACGGGCTGCGTCACTCCAGTTTGGCGTGCAGTGAAATTTTCACTGCAGTGCCTGCTGTGCGACATTTCTGGAAGGCTGTGTGTCGAATTTCACCGCACAAGGAGTCCTTCTTGAAGAGATTAAGGGGGTCATTACGACCTCGGCGGTCTTGCAAAAAGACCGTTGAGGCCACAGGAGACAGAATACCGCCATTGCCGGCGGTATTCCTGGCTCCCTATTATGACATTTCCGTTGGGGCAGCGGACGGTAACAGTGTTACCGTCCACTGGCCCAGCGGAAATGTCACATCAACATTGCTGCCGGCTCGTAATAGAGCCGGTGGCAATGCTGATGTGTAGCGGGTGCAGTAGCACCCGTCGCGCATTTCACTGCCCGAAATTTGGGCAGTGAAATGCGCGACGGGGCTATGCCTGGGGCCCCCTGCACTGCCCATGCCAAGTGCATGGGCAGTGCATGGGCCCCCAGGGGCACCCCAAGTCCCCTTTCCGCCAGCCTTTCAATGGCGGTGTTTACCGCCACGGACAGGCTGGCGGTCGGGGATTCATAATCCCCAGGGCAGCGGTGCTTGCACCGCTGCCCTGGGGATTATGACTGACAGGCAGAATCCTGGCGGGATATTGGAGGGGCCGGCGGTATGGCCGTGGCAATTCCGCCACAGTCATAATTTCTGGCGGAACACCGCCAGCCTGTTGGCAGTGTTATCGCCAACTTACCGCCGGCCGCCAGGGTCGTAATGACCCCCTAAGTCTTTTTGGTCCTGAGACTTCAGGGAACAGGAGGCAAGCTCTATCCAAGCCCCTGGAGAGCACTTCTTCACCTCAGCCACAGAGCAGCAAGGCAGCAGGGCAACAACAAGGCAGCAGTTCTTCACAGAAAGCAATCAGGTGAGTCCTTTGGGCAGCCAGGCAGTTCTTCTTGTAAGGATGCAGATTCTGGTTACAAGTTCCTTCTCCAGGAGGTGCCTGATTGTATGCACAAGGAGCTGTCAGCTAAACCCAGCCAGACATGGATTGTAAGGCACAGAAAGATTTAAGTGCAGAGAAATGCTTACTTTCTAAAAGTGGCATTTCTAAAATAGTAATATTAAATCCAACTTCACCAATCAGCAGGATTTATTTTTCACTCTTCTGGCCATACTAAATATGACCTTCCTACTCCTTTCAGATCAGCAGCTACCACTCAAACAATGTATGAGGGCAGCCCCAATGTTATCATATGAAGGGAGCAGGCATCACAGCAGTGTGAAAAATGAACTTAGGAGTTTTACATTACCAGGACATGTAAACTACATAGGTGCATGTCCTGCCTTTTGCCTACACAGCACACTGCCCTATAAGTTACCTAGGGCATAGCATATGGGTGTTTTATATGTAGAAAAAGAGGAGTTTTAGGCTTGGCAAGTATTTTTAAATGCCAAGTCGATTTGGCAGTGATACTGCACACACAGGCCTTGCAATGGCAGGCCTGAGACCAGGTTAAGTGGCTACTTAGGTGGGTGTCACAATCAGTTCTGCAGGTCCACTAGTAGCATTTAATCTACAGGCCCTAGGCACACATAGTGCACTCTATTAGGGACTCTAAGTAAATTAAATAGTCCAGTTGGCTATGATCCAATGTTACCATGTTTAAAAGGAGAGTGCATATTCACTTTTAGCAGTGATTAGCAGTGGTAAGGTGTGCAGAGTCTTAAAACCAGCAAAAGCAGTATCTAAAAAGTGGAGGGAGGCAGGCAAAAAGTTAAGGGTGACCACAATAAGGCTGTCTGGTCTAACAGCAGACTTGTTGGTGGAATCATCCACATGAAAGTTAAAGTCACCCAGAACCAGATAATTATGATGTAGAGGGGAATGTTGGCCAATGACATCAGTAAGGAGCTGTAATGAAGCGGTTGGGGCATCTCGTGGATGATAAATAAGGGAGCCCGAAAGTGCAAAGGTAGGGGCTAGAACCACTGTGAAGGACAATGCTTCAATAGGAATAATGTTGGTCTACTTAGATACCACACAGGAAAAGGAAGAGCAGTGAATAATATCTACCCCACCCCACATTTGGCAGTTCTATCAATATGTTTAATAGAGAAGTTAAATGGAATCTCCATTATAATGTTAGCACCCGTGCCACCTGTGGCATCAAAGCTCTAATACAGGGAGGAATACTTGGAAAAACAGAGCCTGCTGTGGCTTTGCATGGACTCCAATGAATTTTACTTAAATTTGCAAAGTTCAATACAATAGTATGGAGATGTGGACAAACACATTTTCAGAGAGCGCAACTCACCAGCCCTTAATTCAATGTGGCCCTCTCCAGTAATTACAAGTTCAAATGTTACAAACTGTTCAAACAATGAGTCTCCCCTAAGAGCAGATCACCAATAAAACAATTTCACAGTTAAAACACACACAAAACAGCATAAAATGAAGTTCTATAAAAAAGGATTAAGGTGAAACTGACCGCTGGGTGTCCATGGTTTAAATGCTCTAATATAAGGAGGAATACTTGGAAAACTAGAGAGTGCTGGGAACAAAATGATGGCTTGACATGAGCTCCAAGGAATACAGAAATGGAGTCAACCAAAGTATGATGTGCTACACGCTTAACGCACAAAAAAAGCTCAAATTTCAGTAATAGTATACCACAATTAGAATAAGTATAAGAAAAATCTATCAGGTAAAATCTGGAACCATAGCATCAATGCTGCATATCATGGTCTACTGTTTGTCTACATTTTCTTTGTTGTATTACCCCTCATTGTCCTTAGGCCCATATTTATACTTTTTGCCGCAAAACTATGTGCAAGCAGTTTTGCGGCAAAAAGTATAGCACCGGCTTGCGTCATTCCAAAGCCCCAGCCGGGCGCCAAATTTATGGAATCCCACAAGCTGGGGCTAAGGTTGGAATAGTGTCTAGAAATATTACGTTAGCCGGGTGAGGGTGCAGTACGGGTGAATGGGGTTTTGCCTCATAAATGACGCTAGGCTGGTTAGAGTCAAACAAATGCTGTTAACCAGCCTAGCATCATTTCCTGATGCAAAGCCATCCATACCACGACTCCTGTCTTACACCACCACCACCACCCCAATGGCCAGCACAGGGGACAAGTGTCCTCTGGGCATGGCCATTGCACCCAGTACCATGCAGAGGGGCCCATTTCAGGGCCCCCAATGGCACCGGGCACTTATTTTTCTTTTTGTAAACGTACCTATACTTACCTGGGATGGGGTCCCCCATCAACTGGTGTCCCTCTGGTGTGGCTGGGGGTGTTCCTGGGGCTTGGGGTGGGCACCTGTAGGCCCATTCCATAGAGTTTGACCATGGAAATGGGTCCACAGGTCCCCTAACGCCTGCTCTGACCCAGGTGTTAAATAATGGCACTAAGCAGGCTTAGCACCATTATTAAGCCCACCGCCCACTCATGCACCTTTTTTGAATGGGTGGCTAAATAAGGCACTAGGGGGTTTGAGTCGTTTTTTTGGAAGGGAAAGCATACCTTGCATCTCATTGATGCAAGGTGGTTTCATGAATCCAAAAAATGAAGTTAACTCCTATATTTTGAGAATAGACGAGTCTAGCGTCAAAATATAAATATGGAGTTAAGTTTGAACCGAATTTGTGAAAAAAATTTTTTGCCTCAAAGTTCAATGAGCTTCGCTAAGCTTGTCTTGGTGTGGCTTTGTTGCATATGTCCACATTTGAGTATGGAACTGGTGATGATAAGATGCAAAAAAAATTAAAGGACAGTGTAACCAAGTGTAAACATGATGGTATTATGAAACCAGATTATTACAAAATGTGTGTCATTATGTCACAAATATTGCTTCATATTTCAGCATGCTATTCTTGTATATGCTGCATACTTTTAAACTCTTCTGCTACATAATTCCAGTGTGACTGACTATAGGTGTGGGTAAAGATTCCTGCAGATCAACATCTAAAATGTTTAGTGACACATACCTGTCCTTGTTTCTGAAGTTGTGTGTCAATTCAAAAGCCAAATTGTCAATTAATGTAGGATAGTGTCAGCAGGGTAGCCATCACAATCAAACCATGTTTCCTATACTAGATGCTGGGAATGTTGTAGTGACATGGCAATGTTTTTCCAAGTCCTGAATTTGACTCATGACAGTGAGCAAGTGACACCTCAACATGTGTATCTGTAAGGGTGTTCGTACATTTTCATAAGTATTGATAAATCAGCACTTTGCTAACCTGAGATATGAGTGTTGTAATGCAGCCTTAATGGTACTTGAGCCTCCCTCAGAGTAGTCCATAGCATACCAATGTGGAAATGGAGTGACAGAGTAACAATTACACTGATGTATTGGAATGTGTACAAGCTGGGGCACATTGTGCAATGTCATTGTTGTTGGATCTGTGGAGCGCCAGTAGGCCTCAATCCATGGATAGAGTGTCAATTGCATGGGGTGGTCAGCTGGACAACCGCACTGGTCTGCACATAGATTGGCCCTGAAATGCCAGACTCACACCCTGTATTATCCACTCTCTGAAATTTCTGGAAAGCATTCATACAATGTAAGGCATAGAGTCATGTTGCAGCACTGTGTAAAGATTCACATGCAGGAATGCACAGTGTTAGCATTATGTAGTACATTACACTGCTCACCTACTGGTGGGGTAGATAGGACTGCCTAGCACCAATGCAGACACCTTTGCATCATGGTGCAAGGGGTCCAGCATTATACCCAACAAAGTTATTGTACAGATGGATATTCCTGCATGCATATACACACTCCTGAGATGTATTGTCTTATTTAAATTGTGCACTGATGAGTGCAGTCCTGGGAGTATTAGCGTACATACATTTGTTTAGGTAAAGGTCATCATGGTGTTGCACTCACATGCAACACATATGAGCCCTCTTGGGGCAGAGGGACCCATTTTCCCTACTTATCCCAGTGTCGGATTATTCCCAATTTATCAGTTAACACTAGGTCCCGCAAAGGAACACTTGCAGTTATTGGTTACTGACATTGGATTGGCCTTTTGCATATTTGTGTGGCACAGGTATGATGCTAATTTATAAGGAATATGGGCCTGAGTATCTGGCTAATAGTAGTTTAGCCATGTAGATTTATGTAATGTAGAATATCTTCAGTGTGAGCAGTGTGGTTATCAAATTAGGATGATCAAGTTGTAATGTTCACTGAGTGACATATCTGTGGATGAGAGGAACAGAATTATGGTATTGCATGCCTCCCACATCCCATTTATAGGTGGTAGGTATTTGTGTGATTAGATGCAGATTCTGATTGTGTGTCAGCCAAGTGAATGCAGCTTGTTGATACACTCTGACTTTCCATTGAGAAACACCATATTGTTCATCACTCCATTGCAGTGGATGTACTTAGTGTAAGTGCCTATAAAAGACAACATGTGCAATTGACTTCAGATTGCTCTTCTTGAGGTGCAAATAAATGGGTTATTATTTTTCTCTTACACCACTGTATATGTAGTCCTTTCAGCAACAAACATATAATACTATTTATGTTTTATTTTTAATATATGTGAGATATTGTTATTCAAGATTGAAGGTCCCTCACAATGTTTCTTGTGACTCTTATTTTAGATTTTCTGGCAACAACAACAGTTATTGGAAGCTAACGATGGCCTAACAGACTACATGTGGGACACATGTCATACGATATGTGGAGGTGAGGAGTATTTCAATGAAAAGGTACAAATCACCATTACCTTAGTTAGGCGTGCACAAAAGTCCATAAGTTGATAAGATAAACAGGTGCACAAACAAAAAGTACAGTACTGGATGACAAAGGAGGAGGCATAATGCTAAACACTAGGAAACTGGACAGGAAGCACTCACAGTTTTTGTCTGATGGAAACTGGGGAACTCTACATCTTCCTCCTCTGATGGGTGCTGTGCCTCCCCTGCAGTTGAAGGTGCTTTTGTGGGAGGCATCTGAAGCACACACACATAGAGGCAGACGATAAAGCTCCCCTATACCCACCAGCATGTGTCTGTGCCTGGAAAACCCGTCCAAGGGTCTGGTGGCTAGCTAACAAAACAACAACATTATGATTGAGGGCACCTCTTGTCTTGTAGGAGTCCGACTTGTGCTCCAGAGATTCCATTATGTTACGGGTGGCCCCCAGCTGCATGGCAACTTCTTTGGAGTCATATGTAGAGGGCTGTTTTTGATCCTTGAGCATCTTGTCACTAGCAATGTCAGTTAGGGACTCATCAGTCCCATAGAGAAAAAAGTAATTGTCTGGAATAGCCTTTGTTATACCCTTATTAGGGCTCAGACACCTACAGACTCCTTCTAGGGTGCTCGCTATGGTCTCCATCCCAGCTCTCACCTCAACAGCCTACTACTTGCCATTGAAAGACAGCTTTGGAGTGCTCGGAGTCCTGAGCTGTGATCGAACAAGTGGATGGGCCATGTCCTGTGGGGGACTGTTTATCTCGAGAACATGCAACATCATCTTCCCTTGCCAATGCCGGAAGACAATTTTCAAGAGACTCCAGGAGTTGTCGGAAGGTATTTTAATCCATGGACTGGTAGGATGGTATCACCAACAGGTTGGGCATCATGGACAGGCTCATCTATAGAAAGTGTTGTTGGTCCCTGTGGTAAGAGATAGGAATGTGTTACATATGAGCCATGATAGATTTTAACATGAGTGATTACTGTAACCTACAGGTGTGCAATGCAATGCAGCTGGGCAACTTGCAGGGCTACCCTGCATGAAAGAGTAGATGCACAAACAAGTAACATTTAACATATTGTGATTCATTCCTGCTTTCTGTCTTTACTGATTTGCATCTTAACACAACTGCTGGGGCTATTGGATCATGCTGAAAGTGTGCCTGCATTTGCTCTAGCCATCAATTTGTGCTAACCAAGGTATGTCATACTTTGTTATCTCTTTCTCAATCTTATGCTCAGGCTTTCCAACAGCAGCTCACACCATTATGCCTTGCTGTACTGCCTTGAATACAATTTGTGTCTGGGGGTCTTATTTGACACACATCCACACAACTCCACACAGCAAGGAAGCTTGGTAAACTACAGGAAAGGGGTTAGGCATGAAAATGTCACGATTTAAATTTGTCAAAGAACTCCTATAGTTTCCTAGCACTCACACACACACATAGTCATCTCCAGACTCCACAATAGTAGACACTGAGAACCATCTCTGAAGTGATAGGCACCTTTACACTTGGAAGTATGCAACAGCTGAGGATCACTCCATTTTCTCAGAGCCCAAGGTGCTCATCTGCAGAGTCAGGCAAATCTCTTCACTCATCCCCACTCTCTTGAACTTGTATCTGACTCCTTGGGCACTCATAATTCAGGCCCAGGGTCTCCACATCATAACTTACTCTGACAACTCTTAGATCATACAATGGCTCCAACACCACCAACAGTTCTTACATTGTGCCTTTGACCAACATAGCTGACTTTATGTGAGAATAATGGCTCAGCTCATATTCAACCTCATAAGATGGTGGTGCTGATATTCTGCAACATGAACTCACCCTGGTTGCCCACATGACTAGGCCTAAACCCCTCAAACTCCAACCATCCCATAAACCTCAACTTCATCCTGGACACCTACCTCACCATGACTTCATAATCCCAGTATCAACTCCAACTCCTTCCATATTATTAGCATGGTCAGAGATTTGTTTATATATCTCACTCCTGACACTTGTGAGACTATCACCCAGGCCCTCATCAAAGTAGACTGTAGTACACCACTACCCTTCAACAGAGCATATCTGCACAGCAACTATATTAGAGGCAAACTAACCAACACACCACTGCCAGATTATTACTCAGCCTACCGTTTGGCACACATATCAAACCTCATCTCATCAAAAAATTATGTTGCCACATTCAGACACACAGGGGGTCATTCCAACCTCAGCGGTAAAATGCGCTTACCGCCAGACAGAAGACCGCCATAACACCGCTGCGGTCGCGGTAAACCACCACAGTCATTCTGACCCACAACAGGCAAACCGCCAAAATACCGACATCCACAAAAGTCCGCCACACCAAAGGTCAGCGATAAACTGGCGATGACCAAACCTCCACCGTCACGCCAACAGAAATACGGCCATGCCATTATGACCCACGAATCCACGCGGCGGTCTTTCAACCGCGGTATTCTATTGGCGGTACACACCGCTGCGGTCGAAATACACATACTCGTACAAAACACTACCAGATTGGCCAATTCGAAATACACACACCTGATACACATACACACACCACTCCCACACACCCAATACAATATAAAACACACACCCACATCACCCACAAACTTCCACTCCTAGAGATTCATGAACACGCACCGAGAAAAGACATCCGAGCACCCAGACGCCCAATTCACTGTCACCCTGCAATATTAGCACGTACTTCACACAACACAACCATACACATCACCACACTTAGCACCACACAATCCATCCCACACATCACCCACACCACCCCATGGCACCTCAAAGACACCCCAGGCTCTCAGATGATGAACTCAGGGTCATGGTGGAGGAAATTGTACGAGTAGAGCCCCAGCTGTTCGGGACACAGGTGCAGCACACCTCCATTGCCAGGAAGATGGAGCTATGGAGCAGAATAGTCGACAGGGTCAACGCTGTGGGACAGCACCCAAGAAATAGGGACGACATCAGGAAGAGGTGGAACGACCTACGGGGGAAGGTGTGTCCCATGGTATCAAGGCACAACATCGCGGTACAGCGGACTGGCGGCGGACCCCCACCTCCTCCCCCAGAATTTACAACATGGGAGGAGCAAGTCTTGAACATCCTGCATCCTGAGGGCCTCGCAGGAGTCGGTGGAGGAATGGACTCTGGTAAGTCTCATCTTCACTACTTCATCCCCCCACCCCACCTGCATGCCAACTCATACCCCCACCCTCACCCCCACCCCCATCACAACTACCACTTGCAAATGTCTCACCATCACAACTCACCCATCCCAAAACTTAGCCCTGCATGCGGCCCCAAAACATGGACACCCATCACCAAAGCATGCCCAATGCACATACCCATCACCCCCCCCCCCTAAAACACCATCACAACAGCCCCCACAAAGGAATGCCAGCACTGGGGTACACGGGCACCCACCCATTGCACGCCATTGGCACACACAGAAGCAATAACCATACTTTTATACCCCTGCAGGACCCGAACGCCAGGTCACAGCGCAGGAGGGTCCACAAATGTCCACTCCACCCCCAGAAGAGGCCCACAGTGATGACAGCAGCTCTGTCTCCCTGGATCTAGATGACCAGCCCTGTCCATCGGGGACCACGGGACAGTCGGTTCCCCTCAGACAGTCACAGGCCACAGCAGACATTCCCCCCTCTGGGAACACCAGCACAGCACCCACCCAGCGGGCCCATACCTCTGTCCCCAGGACACGTCAATCAGCGGTGTGTCCACCACTACAGGGAACCCAGGTTAACCCACCACCCCAACAACAACAGGGACCTGGGGGCAGTGGTAGTGGGCACACGGTCCAGGGGACGGAGGCCCAGGGAAACAGGGGAACTGGGAGGGCTGCTGTGCGACAGGGGGGGGACAGGCCAAGGGAACCCACTCTCCACGAGGCCCTCTTCTCCATCATGGGAGCATACCACCACTCCCAGGAGACGATGGCGACGGTCCTGGCCAGGTTTCAGGAAATCCAGCTTCTGCAGGAGCAACAGTATATGGGGTTCAGGGAGGAACTAAGAAACATCAGTTCCGCCATGGGTACCATCGTAGTGGCCCTGAATGAGTTAATCACCACATTGCGGAACACTGTGGCACCTCAAAGGGCCCCTGTCACTAGCATGGACCAAGAACTGGCTACCACCTCCGCTGGCGCTAGTGGACAGGAGGCCCCGACACAAGACCAACAGGCCACCAGAACCCCACCCCCTGCAGAAGGAGAACCACCCCGCAAGGGGGCCCTGAGATCCAGGAAGAAGACAGAGTAACATGTCAAGACCCCCGCCAGCAAAGGATACCGCCCTGATTGTCATCCCACTGTCCCACATTGTCACCCTGTCCAACTTTAAACTGCCCCTGCTCCACTTTCCACAGGCATTTGGACAATGCACCTGTGATACTGATAGTCTGGACTCTGCCATGGACAATCCTCCACCATCACCCTTCATCAATTTGCAACCACCCATCCAAATTAGAGCACTTGAATAAACACACTTATTGCACATAAACAATCTGGAGTCTGTCTGTGATTTTAACAAATGTATTAGACATGACAGTGCCAAAATGTTTATTCACATTGTGATGCCAACAAACCGCTGTCACACAGCTGTAGTACATGGGGAAACAAAGCAGATGTCACGCAGTGGGGCCCACAGCTCTGAAATCGGAAGGGAAAGTCACAACACTGTTACCATACACTGGGGGAAAAAGTCAGACAGTAGAGAGGTAGGAGTCTTTAGGTAAATGTAATATGCCGGTGTCTACTCTTACCTGTGTGTCATTGAAAATACTGCTCTATTACTGTGTTCCTGTTGTCTATGTCGTCCTCTTCGGCTTCCTCATCTTCACTCTCCACAGGCTCCACAGCTGCTACAACACCACCATCTGGACCATTCTCCTGCAGAAAAGGCACCTGGCGTCGCAAAGCCAGGTTGTGAAGCATACAGCAGGCCACGATGATCTGGCACACCTTCTTTGGTGAGTACATTAGGGATCCACCAGTCATATGGAGGCACCTGAACCTGGCCTTCAGGAGGCCAAAGGTGCATTCGATCACCCTCCTAGTCCGCCCATGGGCCTCATTGTAGCGTTCCTCTGCCCTGGTCCTGGGACTCCTCACTGGGGTCAGTAGCCAGGACAGGTTGGGGTAACCAGAGTCCCCTAATAGCCACACCCGGTGCCTCTGGAGTTGACCCATCACATACGGGATGCTGCTATTCCGCAGGATGTAGGCGTCATGCACTGACCCAGGGAACTTGGCATTAACATGGGAGATGTACTGGTCAGCCAAACACACCATCTGTACATTCATGGAATGATAACTTTTCCTGTTCCTGTACACCTGTTCACTCCTGCTGGGGGGTACCAAAGCCACATGTGTCCCATCAATGGCACCTATGATGTTGGGGATATGTCCAAGGGCATAGAAATCACCCTTCACTGTAATCAAATCCCCCACCTCAGGGAACATGATGTAGCTCTGCATGTGTTTGAGCAGGGCAGACAACACTCTGGACAATACCTTGGAAAACATGGGCTGGGACATCCCTGATGCTATGGCCACTGTTGTTTGAAATGACCCACTTGCTAAGAAATGGAGTACTGACAGCACCTGCACTAGAGGGGGGATCCCTGTGGGTTGGCGGATGGGTGACTTCAGGTCTGCCTCCAGCTGGGCACACAGTTCATGTATAGTGGCTCGGTCAAGCCTGTATGTCAGAATGACATGTCATTCCTGCATTGTCGACAGGTCCACCAGCGGTCTGTACATGGGAAGATTCCTCTTTCTCCTCGCATGTCCCAGCGGACGGTGCCTAGGAAGGACAACAGCGAGCACAGAGTCAATCAACCCACAGGTACGTTCCCACAGCTTGCACACAACACGATTCACTATGCATTGAATGGTTTGTATGAGTGTTGAGGAAAGGCCTAGGTATGTGTGACGCAGTAGAAATTAAGCCATGTGGGCCCTTGAAACGGCGGCTGCCTGACCTGTGAAGTGTGACAATGGGATGTGAGGTCAATGCGCTGGTGTGGCACACCGTGGTGGTAGGCGGTCGAAGACCGAGGCGCAATGCCGCATTGGTTAACATTGAAGCCTATGGGTTTCACGAGCCAATGACGATGTGGGCCGGCGGTCGCGGTACGCACCGCCACGGTACGCACCGCCGCGGGCGTGACCGCCATTTTCTATCAGCTTAATCACTCGATACCTGATCTTCCACAGGAGAGGACCTACACTGCAAGTGCTGCTGTGACCTCGGTCTGGAAGAGACAATGGCTGCTGCGACTGGGGAAAGGGCCCCTGCCTTCACTGCTGAAGAATTGGAGAAACTCGTGGATGGGGTCCTCCCCCAGTATGCGCTACTCTACGGTCCTCCAGACCAACAGGTAAGTACACTGGGACCATGCTTTGTGGCCAATGCCTGGGTTGAGTTGGGTGGATGAAAGATGGTGGGGAGGGGAGCGATTGAGGCATGCATCAGATGACAGATGAGAGCATGTGCCACATGGCAAGGGTGGGGATGGGGGGCAACTTACATCGAGCATGCAGAAGGTGATGACAATTTTTCTCTCCCTGTATTTGTCACATAGGTCAGCGCCCACCAGAAAGTCGTGATTTGGCGTGCCATCACCAAGGACGTCCGGACCCTGGGGGTCCACAACAGACGGGGCACCCACTGCCGGAAGAGGTGGGAGGACATCCGACGCGGGAGCAGGAAGACGGCGGAGGCTCTGCTGGGGATGGCCTCCCAACGTAGGAGGGGTGCCAGTCGTCAATTGATGTCCCGGATCCTGGCGGTGGCCTACCCTGATTTGGATGGGCGCGTGAGGACATCACAGCAGACACAAGGGGGTGAGTACAAATACATTCTGCTGACTTTGCGCGTAGTGGAGGTGTCTGGGTGGGGGAGGAGGGCTGTGGGTATCCCTAGGCCAGGGCGATTTCTGTAGGCTAGGCCCCTCCGTAAGGCATGGACCTGTGCCCCCGCCCCCACCTCTGTAGGGTGCCAAGTACAGGTATCCATGGCCCTGTGTCATCTATGTGTGCAGTTGTCATCCATAGGCTTGTAGGCCATGTCCCACGGATTGCGTAGTGGACCCCAAGTGCGCGGCGTAGTGCAGGGGGCTTCTGTGTCTGTCTTGTCCGCCAACGGTAGCGGTAATCCATGCACTCAACATGTCTTTATTTCTCCTCCCCCCCTTTTTTGTGGTCTTCCTGTTCATGTGTGCATTAGCATCATCAGGTGGAGGAGAAGTGGCATCGGAGCACGAGGGAGCTGCATCTCACATGGCCATGGCGGGCCATTCAACTGACTCGGATTTCACCAGTAAATTGTAAAACTGTAAACTGTAAACTTTGCACTTGGATAGCGCACTACTCACCCGTTAGGGTCTCAAGGCGCTGTACTCATACCGCTATGGAACCCCTCCTGGCTTTTCCCTGTGAGGTACCCACTCCTGGGCACCCCCAGGGTGAAGCCAGGCATCCAAGCACTGTTGGGGCCGTTGTGAAGATTAAGCAAGTTATTGCCCAGAGTTGCAGAGTGGGACTCATTAATTAGATTAGGCACCGAGGTGAGAATTATCTGGTCCAAGGGAATTGAGCCCAAGACCTGCCAAAGCGGGACTTGAACCCTGGTCTTGAGCCAGATCTCTGCTTCAGGGTCTGCCACTCTAACCATTGTGCCACACTTCTCCACTTAAGAGTAGCCAGTAACCAGTGAGACGGAGGGTGAGGGGAGCTCCACAGCGGGGACTCGTGCTGATGTCAGTGACAGCGACTAGTCCTCTGAAGGGAGCTCCCTTGTGGTGGCGGCAACATCCGTGCCCCCTGCATCAACAGGTACAGCCACCACCCAGTGCACCAGCACCGCCCTCCCAGCAGCCCCTCAGCGTTTGCCCCCTGCCCGCTCACCCAGGAAGGTGGGCATCTCCTTCGCCCCAGGCACCTCAGGCCCTGCCCCTGTCACCCCTGCTGCTCTCAGTGAGGAGGTCATTGACCTCCTAAGGACCATCATTGTTGGGCAGTCTACCCTTTTGAATGCCATCCTGGGTGTACAAAGAGAGGTGCACCAGAGTAATGCATACCTGGAGGGCATTCATTCTGGTCAGGCTGCCCATCAGCGATCGTTCAACGCTCTGGCCTCAGCACTGACGGTAGCAATTGTCCCTGTCTCTAGCCTCCCCCCTCCAACTCCAACTCCACCCAGACCCAATCCCCTGTACCTCTGCCTCTCCCAGACACACCATCAGACCAGCTTACACACACCTCAACACCCAAGGGAAGCTCATCCAGACATAAGCACCACACATCACACAAGCATTCACACAAGCAACATCCACATGCACACATACCAACAGCCACTGCCTCCACTGTGTCCCCCTCCTCCTCGTCTCCCTCCTCCCTCCCTGTGACGTCTCCACTCACACTTGCATGCACAACATCTTCAGCCACTACGTCCATCACCAGCACACCCACCAGAACACTCCGCACACGTGCAGTCACCACCCCCACTACCATTTACACGTCCCCTGTGTCCTCTCCAAGTGTGTCTGTCACCCCCTGCTCCAAACTACACAAACACAGGCAGCCACCCACCCAACAGCCACCCACCTCACGACAGCCTCCAGCCCAAGCACCTGCACCCAAAGACACCAGACTTCACACTCCTACAACCACATCCTCTTCCTCCACTCCCATACCAACTACACCTACCCGTCCCTCTCTTTCCAAATTGATTTTCCTTTCCAAACTTGACCTCTTTCCTACAACTCCCCCACCCCGTCCGTCTCATAAGACTCCAATCAGCACCTCAGCCACCACAAAACCGGGACCAGTGAAGACTGTTGTCCATGGACTGTGGAGTCCCCCACCCTCAAGGGCATCCAGTTCAGCTAGAAGCCAAGGCACGGCCAGCCCACCACCGGAAAAGCATCCTAAGATTGCCAGTGCCTGGCGCGAGCGACCAAAGACCCCAGGGACCAAAATCCCTACATTGGCACCATCAGGAAGTGAGGTGCCACCTGGCACACCGCCAAAGGTGGGAAAGGGCCACAAGCGTGCAGGGAAGGGTGGGAAGGGCAGCACGCCCGACAAGTCCGGCAGCAGGCCAGCTGGCCAGGAGGTCCCCACCAGCCCCATCCCAGGTGTGCAGGAGGACACACACAGGCCCGGTACTGCAGCCCAGGAAGGCCCCGCCAGCCACAGCCCAGCTGCCCAGGAGGGCCCCGCCAGCCACAGCCCACCTGGGCAATGAAGGACCGCCAGCCACAGCCCAGCTGGGCAATGAAGGACCGCCAACTCAAACACCGCTGAACATGGCAAGGACTGCCAAGGCAAGCACCGCTGAACAGGGCAAGGACCGCCAAGGCAAGCACCGCTGAACAGGGCAAGGACCGCCAAGACAAGCACCGCTGAACAGGGCAAGGACCGCTGAACAAGGCAAGGACCGCTGAACAGGGCAAGGACCGCCAAGACAAGCACCGCTGAACAGGGCAAGGACCGCCAAGGTAAGCACCGCTGAACAGGGCAAGGACCGCCAAGGCAAGCACCGCTGAACAGGGCAAGGACCGCTGAACTGGGCCCTTCATCTCAAGCACCGCTGAACTGGGCCCTTCATCTCAAGCACCGCTGAACTGGGCCCTTCATCTCAAGCACCGCTCCGCTGGGCCCTTCATCTCAAGCACCGCTCCGCTGGGCACCGCCGTCTCAAGCACCGCTGAACTGGGCCCTTCATCTCAAGCACCGCTCCGCTGGGCCCTTCATCTCAAGCACCGCTCCGCTGGGCACCGCCGCCTCAAGCACCGCTGCACTGGGCCCTTCATCTCAAGCACCGCTCCGCTGGGCACCGCCGTCTCAAGCACCGCTGCATTGGGCCCTTCATCTCAAGCACCGCTCCGCTGGGCACCGGCGTCTCAAGCACCGCTAAACTGGGCCCTTCATCTCAAGCACCGCTGGCCCATTGGCGGAAGGGGCAGGCCCGCACCTGTGTCAGGCAGGGCTGCACGAAGCACTCTGGGCACTAGTCCCCCTCCAGTACCAGTGGAGACTGTTATCCACTTGAGAGACTGTGGCTTTGCACTCCCCAGGATTGAACAGTGGGCAAACCACCCACGGTAGAGACTTGAGAGACTGTGGCTTTGCACTCCCCAGGATGGCACAGTGGGCAACCCACCCACTGTAGAGACTTGAGAGACTGTGGCTTTGCACTCCCCAGGATATGGCAGTGGGCAAGCCACCCACTGTAGAGACTTGAGACACTGTGGCTTTGCACTCCCCAGGATATGGCAGTGGGCAAACCACCCACTGTAGAGACTTGAGAGACTGTGGCTTTGCACTCCCCAGGATGGCACATTGGCCATGGAGGCCCCTCGTGGATCTGGCGTCTTGGACTCATCAGGCTGAGGTGCCCCCCCTTCCCTTCCCCCTGAGGTGCCTGTAGTTTTCCTATCTGAAGCCCCTGCAGTGTTTTCTCCGTTGGAGGCAGGTATCCTGTGTGGGCTTTGCCCATGTGTTTCGGCCCAGTGGCCCACGAACAATGGCTGATGGACATATCGGACTGGACAATTTATGTATATGAAGTTATAGATGTGTGATATATTTTATACTCAGTCTTACAATATAATTCTATATTTATAATCATTTCCTTTTGCCTTTACATTCTTCCGGGGGGTTTGGGGGGTAACTGTGATGTGTTGCTATGCATTGATGTGTGTGTTGTAGTGGGTGAGGGTGGGTGTGTCGCATATGTGTGTCCCGGTAATTTTTTGCCTCCCCCTCCCCTGTGTCGTAGGTGCAGTACTCACCGTTGTCTTCTGCGCCGGCGTTCGTGCTCCTGGTAGAGGAGCAGGAAGACAATGGCTGGTAGGATGTGTAGTTCGGGTTCCATGCTGTCCAGATTCCTCGTGGGGTGTATGGAGGTGAGCGTTTTCTGTTTGAAATGTCTGTTTCCGCCGTGTTTTTATCGGCGGGGCTACCGCCCCGGAAAAGGTGGCGGATTGGTGGGTTGTGATAGGGTGGGCGGTACATTGTCTCCCGCCTGTCTGTTGGAGGTGACCGACGCGCTGTTTGTTTGTCCCGCCGTGGCGGGCGGTGTGTTAAAGTGGCGGTCTCTGTTGGCGGTTTCCGCCAGGGTTGGAATTGCATTTTTTTTACCGCCAGCCTGTTGGCGGTTTGACCGCCGCTTTAACACCGACCGCCAGGGTTGGAATGACCCCCACAGTCATTTCAAGATACTCAACCACACCTATAGGGCACTACAGTACCAGGGTCTCAGCTAGCTCACACACCATCTATGCCTCCACTAAACAATCATGGCCCTCCACTCTGCATCACTTTCAATCGCCCCCCCCTCAATACCCATATGAGCATAACAGGAGTACCTTACATGGCAGGCAACACCAGTGAAAAGGTTACCCAGCACATCAGGGCTGTTGCGTGCAAAATGGATTTGAGCTAGTGACTGTACAGCTTGCTGATCAAGCGATTTAACTTGGAAGGCATGCCCATATCAGCCCCTGAATACCCTCTCAGGTGACACATTGGCCTCTCGCCAAGCCACATTGGTTTAAATCACATTACATTAACATTTTGGCTTCCTTGCCCCAACACAAGCACCCTTACATCATGGTGCAAGTAGACCTGCCTTGGCACAGATATATCTAGGTTTCTAAGGTTCATCCATGGTGTCCTGCTCTAGTCTGAGTTTTTTCTTTTGTATTATGGAGCTTGTAGTCCTGGTCAATAATGTTATTGATTACTCTACAAGTCCCAGGATTCAAAGGGCAGCCTGGATTGGCATATGAGTCATCCCACAAGGACCAGAGAAACTTGTCAGAGCTGGACTGAACAGTTGTGTCATGGCTAGGTTACCATGTGAGGTACTCTTACCCTTTCCCTTGCACACCCTGCATGACAGTTTGAAAATTATGGGGGCATATTTACAAGCAACGCTGCATTGCTGATACACCACACAACGTGGTGCAAGAGCAACACAAGTCCTAAATGAGATTAATGAAGCCATGCAAGGCCCCTTTTGGCTGGGCCTGAGTGGTTTAATGAATCTGGAGTAACGTCACAAAGCAAGGTGACTGGCTGGGCAGCGTTATATTACAAATCTCATTAGAATGCTCCAGGGTCCCTTGTTGTCACTTACCCTGTAGTTCCTCCTGGTCCTTGACTGCGGCACTGTCCTGTCCTTCCACTCCTGCCACCAACGTTGTTGGAATGAGTGATGCCACCTGTTCCTCCAATGGGTCCAACTTCTTCTGGACATCAGGTCCTCATGCAGTCCTCATGGCTCCTTAAGGTTCCTGGCCAGTTTTTTTTTTAGCCCTGGCTTGCAGTCATGCCATCACTTGTTTCACTCGAGTACTGTCCTTTTTGTTTCACCCACACTGTTTATCTTGTCCAGTATGCGGTGCCAAATGGCATCCTTCTTCCCTAATAGTAATTTGGAGATAAGAAAGAGAAGACATTTATTCTTTGTCACTTCAGTGATTGGTATTTGGCTTGTTTCCTCACTGAAATTGCACTTCCTCTTTCTCTTGCCCTGGCTTGTTGTTTGGTCATCTTGGCTGGAGTTAGGGTTGTTGCCCTCCTGGCATGTAGACTGTGCTCCCTCTATTTTTTGCTGTTATTGGTGTTCTGACGTTATGAACCTTGAAATCTATTGTTTTTCTTTAAGCTTCCCAACATGCAATGTACTCCTGCTCGAAGCAAAAGTTGTTTTTTGGCACTTTATGACACGCAAATCAGCTTTGCATCACATAGTTAGTATTTGTGTTACAACACTTAGGGGCATATTTATACTCCGTTTGCGCTGGAATTGCGTCGTTTTTTTTAACGCAATTTCGACGCAAAGCTAACTCCATATTTATACTTTGGCGTTAGACGCGTCTAGCGCCAAAGTCCATGGAGTTTGCGTCATTTTTTAGCGTGGACACCTACTTTGCGTTAATTATATGCAAGGTAGGCGTTCCTGTTTAAAAAATTGACTCCGAGGCATGTACGTCGGATTTATACTCCCAGGCAAAATTCATGCCCGGGAGTGGGCGGGTCAAAAAAAATGACGTACGGCCGCTTTTGCACCGTTTTTTAGCGCCTGCAAAAGGCAGGCGTTAAGGGACCTGTGGGCTCGGAAGGAGCCCAGAGGTGCCCTCCCATGCCCCCAGGGACACCCCCTGTCACCCTTGCCCACCCCAGGAGGACACCCAAGGATGGAGGGACCCATCCCTGGAAACCTCAGGTAAGTTCAGGTAAGTATAATTTTTTTTTTTTGGGTGGCATAGGGGGGCCTGATTTGTGCCCCCCCCTACATGCCACTATGCCCAATGACCATTAGTCCCCTGGGCATGGCCATTGGGCAAGGGGGCATGACTCCTGTCTTTGCTAAGACAGGAGTCATTTCTATGGGGGTTGGGAGTAAAAAAAAAATGGCGCAAATCGGGTTGCGGCGCAAAATTTGCCTCAGCCTGACTTGCCCCATTTTTTATGCGCCCAAGCTCCATTTTCCCCTACGCCGGCGCTGCCTGGTGTACGTCGTTTTTTTTAACGCACACCAGCCGGCGCCGGCGGCTAACGCCGGCTAACGTCATTCAATAAATACGGCGCCCGCATGGCGCTTCAGAATGGCGTTAGCCGGCGCTAATTTTTTTGACGCAAAACTGCGTTAGCGCAGTTTTGCTTCAAAAAGTATAAATATGGGCCTTAGCGTCATCCTTCACACCAATGCGTCAACGATTTTGCCACAACTTCAGTCATTGTCCCATGGTGAGCTGTATCATAACTACAGTGCTTCCATGGAGCAAGGACATGCTGCAACACAGTGAAAATGGGGAAACAACCTGAACAACTACGTTTGAATTACTACTTGCCTTAACAACGAATCTTGAAGAACTACTGGGTCTTAACAACGAAGTTTTGAACAACTACTGGTTTAACAACGATTTTACCTTAACAACTAATGCCAGGACAACTAATTTTAAGGTAAGTTAATTATTTTTTGATGAATTTTAAGGTGAGTTTTGTGTTTTGTTTTTTATTTGTTTAGGGTTTAATTATTATATGTTTAATTTTAACATGGGGCAGTGTATTAATACTCAGGTATTAAATTAAGTACTTGTGTTTTTTTATATATTGTAATTTATGTTGTGGGTTTAGGGGCGGGATATATGGGATGTAGGGGTTATGGGTGGGGAAGTGTATTAATACTCAGGTATTAATGTAAGTACTTGTGTTTTTTTATATGTTTTAATTTATGTTGTGAGTTTAGGGGCGGGATATATGGGATGTAGGGGTTATGGGTGGGGAAGTGTATTAATACTCAGGTATTAAATTAAGTACTTGTGTTTTTTATATGTTGTAATTTATGTTGTGGGTTTAGGGGCGGGATATATGGGATGTAGGGGTTATGGGTGGGCAAGTGTATTAATACTCAGGTATTAATTTAAGTACTCGTGTTTTTTTATATCTTGTAATTTATGTTGTGGGTTTAGGGGTGGGATATAGGGGATGTAAGGGTTATGGGTGGGGAAGTGTATTAATACTCAGGTATAAATTTAAGTACTTGTGTTTTTTTCTATGTTGTAATTTATGTTGTGGGTTTAGGGGTGGAATATCTGGGATGTAAGGGTTATGGGTGGGGAAGTGTATTAATTCTCAGGTATTAATTTATGTACTTGTGTTTTTTTCTATGTTGTAATTTATGTTGTGGGTTTAGGGGTGGGATATGTGGGATGTAGGGTTTATGGGTGGGGAAGTATATTAATACTCAGGTATTAATTTAAGTACTTGTGTTTTTTTATATGTTGTAATTTATGTTGTGGGTTTGGGGGTGGGATATATGGGATGTAGGGGTTATGGGTGGGGAAGTGTATTAATACTCAGGTATTAATTTAAGTACTTGTGTTTTTTTATATGTTGTAATTTATGTTGTGGGTTTAGGGGCGGGATATATGGGATGTTGGGTTTATGGGTGGGTGAGTGTTTTAATACTCAGGTATTAATTTAAGTATTTGTGTTTTATTATATGTTTTAATTTATGTTGTGGATTTAGGGGCAGGATGTATGGTATGTAGGGGTTATGGGTGGGGAAGTGTATTAATTCTTAGGTATTAATTTAAGTATTTGTGTTTTTTTATATGTTGTAATTTATGTTGTGGGTTTAGGGGTGGGATATGTGGGTTGTAGGGGTTATGGGTGGGGAAGTGTATTTATACTCAGGTATTAATTTAAGTACTTCTTTTTTTTATATGTTGTAATTTATGTTGTGGGTTTAGGGGCGGGATATGTGGGATGTAGGGGTTATGGGTGGGGCATTGTATTAATACTCAAGTATTAATTTAAGTACTTGTGTTTTTTTATATGTTGTAATTTATGTTGTGGGTTTAGGGGTGGGATATATGGGATCTAGGAGTTATGGGTTGGCAGTATATTAGTAGTTTGGTAATATTTATTGTATTTAATTAATTGTTTATTTATTTTTATTGAAAGTATATTTAGAATTAGGGGTGGGATATAGGGGATGCAGGGTTTATGGTTGGGGTATTGTTTTTATGAATACGTTTTTTTTTCTATGTTTGATTTTTTTTTTATTTATGTTATTTTTTTGGGGGGGGATGCAATTTGCTTTATTGGTGGATTATGATTTGGACGTGTATTGATAGTTTATAATTTTTTAACATGGGTGAATTATTTTTTTGTGTTATATTTTTAGTTTTTTTTGTTGTTGTTGTTATTGAAGGTGTAAAAATAAATTAGTTTTAAAATAGTTATGTTTAAAAATGTATATTTCATTTTTTGATAGTATAGTAGTTGGTATAGTAGGTTTTGGAATATAATAATTATATATTTTTTTATTTTTAATATTTATTAGATAAAAAACATGTTTGTGATTTTTAAAATTTGTTAACATCTTTTTTATTTTTTATTTTGATTATATTTATTTTTGATGTGATGTAATTAATATTTTTTTATTATTTGTTTGGATGTATAATTTTTTATATATATTAATTTGTCTTGATATTATTTCAAAAAATTAATTAGTTAAATAATTATTTGTAGATTATATCTAGAATTGTTTTATTTTTTTTAGGTGTTAAAATTTTTTGCTTTTGCAATAATGTTTTTTTTCATGCAAATTTAATTTAAAAAAAAATGCAATTCATTTTTTTCTAAATAATTTTTAATTTGAATATAAGCAACTTTAAAAAATGCAAATACATTTTTTAAAGTATTATTTGATATTTACATAATTATAGATTTTTTAAAATTATTTATTTATATTTTTTTCTCTATTTTTAGTGTTATTTTCTTAATTTCCCTATTATAGTCTATGAGTGAAATAGTCAGTTTTCTATTTTTTGTGCTCTTCCATGTTTACGTTGTTTGACGTCTTCTGTATTCAGTCGGAGGAGCGTCGCGGTCAAGATAGGACGGAAGCGGAGACCTCGTTCAGGTAAGTGGGATTATAACTTTTTTTATAGTATGTAGTCGGGTATTTTTATTACAGAAATAGTTGTCAGAGGTAGTTATAAGGTAGGTAGTAGATTTTCGGTGTTTGTTATGTTTGTTATGTTTAATTATTTATTTTCGTATACTTTTGTATACGATAGTGGTTTCGTAAAAGTAAACAAATTTGTTTAGCAGTGTTATATCTTATAAATGATTATACTGCTTTTGTAGTAGTTGGAAAGTATTGAATATATTTTTTACTAATTTAGTTTTTGGGATTTTTGAGGGAGTCAGTTGTTCGTTTTATGAAAAAAAATGTTGTTTATTGTAATAGGTTTTGTGGTTATTTTTTTTTTGTGTTAGTAGTATCCTTTATATCTTTTTCATGTCTTTTTCTTGATAGTTAATGTTTTAATTAATGATGTGGCTTTGGTTAGTATGTGATTAATTATTTTACTTTTTTTTGGTTAAAAAAAAAGTATATTTGGTATTTTACGTTTTTTAGATATTTTTCAAATTTCTGGTTTAATAAAGTATTATATTTTATTTCTTTGATTGTTATAATAGTATATAGAGTTGTTTTTTTTTTATCATCAATTTAATCTGAATATTTTTGAATTGTTTTTGGATGATTAATGTTTTTTTTTTCTTTTCTCAGTATGAGATCATTCTTTTTATATTAATGAAGAAGATTTATTCACCATCATCTGTTTGGAGAAAGACATGAAAACTTCAAAGGTAGGAACAATATTTGTTGTGTAAATTTAGTGTAATTTTTTTTTTTAAATGCCAATTTAATTAATGGTGTTTGTTTTTTTTGGAACTGGCAAGTAATTTTTTCAGTAGGTTAGTTGTTGTTAGTAATGTAGAATATATGCTAGACTGTTGAGGTAGTCTGATGGTGTTATTGTATCAAATTGTTGTATTTTTGCCAAAATTCCTTCGGTTTTACTTGTGCGTGGATTCAGGCTACCTGACAGTGTTTGAGCAAGTCTCATTTCTTGGAAACTTTGTTCCTTTTTAAAAATTTCCATGAAATGATACAGGTTTGGGTGGGGTTTACCTATTATTTTATTGAAGGCGTTGTGCCATCCTTCTATGGCATTATTAGTCTTTGCACCACCTTCTAAACAGGTTTGGTAGCAGTTCCACCATTCTATTGGAAATCTTGGCTTTCGTCTGCGACCAGATCTGTTTAGGTGTCCAATCCAGGTTTCTTCGAAGTAATTTAGTAAGGGTTCTAATTTGTCTTAATTTTGTGTATAATAGTTAGACTCTGTTATTGTGGTGTAATACTCATCTACTTTTGTAGGTGGTACAAAGCATAATGCTGTGAGTTTTTTTAGTTCAAATTGTAGTATGCAATCTGAGAAATATTCTCTACTTAGAGATGATTTTTGTATTCTACGCCAATATGCTTGTGAAAAGTGGAAAAAGCATCCTTGAATTTGGGTTTGTGGATATATTTTTAGTATTGTATTTATCATTGATAATTCGAAATCTGTTTTATTTAATGTTTTGTTTTTGATTGTTGATAAAAACTCACTGTAAGTAGAGGAATGTTTATCAGGTAGTAATGCATACACTAGGGGGATTGTAGTGTTATTTTTTGTGGTATGTATGGTGTAAATTTGAGTGAATGGATGGGGTGTAGATTTAAAGGTTCCATCCATCATCCAAATTTCACTATTTTGTAGGATTAGTAAATTGGATGTTGTGCTGATATTAGTATTCTTTTTTGAGGGTTTTCGTTGTCGTGGATGAGGAAAGTTTCTTTGGAGAAGGTAATTGTTAGTTCTGGGGGGAATTAATGTCTTCATAGGTTTGTGGTGTTATATGTTGGGGATTACTTGCCAGTCTTTCTCGTTGAAATATTCTCCTAAGGTTTGGTACAGAAGGCATGCTACCGGAAATCTGTATTGGAATATTTTGTACTACCTCCCTTATAACCTGTCCGCAGGAGTCATTGGAGGTATGTGCAATGGTTTTTGTATGTTTTCTCTTATTTCAATTTCTATTGCAGAGGCAGAGTGGTTGTGATCTGTTGTTTTAACAACGGTGTTTTCTAGAGTTACAGCTCTGCCTCTACAATGTGAAGAGTAGAATTGTACACACCTCCAATGGCTCCTGAGGTTGACAACCTTGTCTCTGCAATAAAGATAACCTTCATACTTTAGTAGCTGGTTTCCGGTTCTTGAGGTTATTTAACTTGCTTCTTCTTGCGATGCCATTTGTGAAATATCTGTAAATAATATAAAAGAAATAGGTTAAAAGAAGTTTGCAGTTTTTATTATTAAATTTGTGGTGGATTTAGTTTACCACTTAGTAAGTTAATTAATATATAATGTATTCTATTTGTAATTATTTGGGGTAGGTGGTTTGTTATCTTTTATATTTGGTGATTGTGTGTTGTTTATTGAGGTAAGTCATTTTTGCTTTTAGATTTGTATTTGTGGGTCTATTGTGTTCCTAGTTTTTGTTATGAGGTAAGTAGTTGGTGGAGTTGTAATAGTATAATATTTAATAATTATTCTGTAGCACTTATGTTAATATAAGTATCTAGTGAAGTTGCTTTGATTATTTTATAATGTTTTGAGTATTTGTAATGTGATATGAGGTAAGTAATTGGTGGAGTAGGAATAGTAATTTTAGTGTTATTTACTGTGTAGCAGCTGCTGTGACGTAAGTATGTGGTGGACTTGTTATAGTAGATTTAATTAGGTTAGTGGGGGGTTTTAGGTTTTGGGGAGGGGGTTGGGGATTAGGGGGTTTAAGGTTTTGGGGTGGGGTTGGGGGGTGGGGCATTTTTGGTTTTGGGTAGGTGGTTGGGGTTAGTGGTTTTTAGGTTTTGGGGTGGGTTTGGGGGGGTGGAGTGTTTTTGGTTTTGGGGAGGGGTGGAGGGTCAGGGGGTTTTAGGTTTTGGGGTGGGTTTGGGGGGGTGGAGTGTTTTTTGTTTTGGGGAGGGGGTGGAGGGTCAGGGGGTTTTAGGTTTTGGGATGGGGTTGGGGGGGTGGGGCGTTTTTGGTTTTGGGGAAGTGGTGGAGAGTGAGGTGGTTTTAGGTTTGTGGGTGGCGTTGGGGGTGTGGGGTGTTTTTGGTTTTGGGGAGTGGGTGTGGGGTCAGGGGATTTTAGGTTTTGGGGTGGGTTTGGGGGTGTGGGGCGTTTTTGGTTTTGGGGAGTGGGTGTGGGGTCAGGGGATTTTAGGTTTTGGGGTGTGGTTGGGGGTGTGGGGCGTTTTTGGTTTTGGGGAGTGGGTGTGGGGTCAGGGGATTTTAGGTTTTGGGGTGGGGTTGGGGGGTGGTGTGTTTTTAGTTTTGGGGACGGGGTGGGGGGTAGGGTTTTTTTGATTTTGGGGTGGGGTTGGTGGGTGGGGCGTTTTTGGTTTTGGGGAGGGGGTTGGGGTGAGGGGGTTTTAGGATTTGGGGTGGGGTTGGGGGGGTGGGATGTTTTGGGTTTTGGGGAGGGGTGGTGGGTTAGTGGATTTTAGGTTTTTGGGTGGGTTTGGGTGGGTGGGGTGTTTTTGGTTTTGGGGAGGAGGTGGGGGTTAGGGGGTTTTAGGTTTTGGGGTGGGGTTGGGGGGGTGGGACGTTTTTGGTTTTGGGGAGGAGGTGGGGGGTTAGGGGGTTTTAGGTTTTTGGTTGGGTTTGGGGGGGTGGGACGTTTTTGATTTTGGGGAGGAGGTGGGGGGTTAGGGGGTTTTAGGTTTTTGGGCGGGTTTGGGAGGTGGGGCATTTTTGGTTTTGGGGAGGAGGTGGGGGGTTAGGGGGTTTTAGGTTTTTGGGTGGGGTTGGGGGTTTAGGGTGTTTTAGGTTTTGGGGGATGGTTGGGAGTGGCGTGAGGGATGTAGGGTGAATGGTGCTTATTAGTAGTTATTTTTTCAAGTATGGTTTTACAATGAAATATTGTTCTTAAGGTATTTGTGGTAAGATTGTTAGTAGAAAGCACAAGGTTGGTAGTCTGTCTTTGTTGTTAAGGCTCTAGTTGTTTTGGAAGTTGGTGTTTTGTTGTGAAATGTATTTATGTTTATTGTGGAGCAGCTGTTTAGAGGTAAGTGTTTGGTGGAGTTGTTATAGTTATTTTTTTTATATAATATATGTACTGTGTTTGTGAAGTGTTTTTAATTTTATAGAATTTATGTGTGTTTGGTGTTATGTTAAGGGGTATTTGAATAAGAATGTTTGTTTTGTTTTATTTAACTAGAAAATCTGGTTGTATGTTAAAATGAAAATATTAGACCTACTTCGAGTTTTTTTTCTTATTTCAGATGTTATTTTTTTTTTAATTGATTTCTTTCAATTTTTTAGGTCTTCTGGTGTTTTTTGGGGTTCTTGGAGTCTGTAAGAAATAAGAAAAAGTGTATTATTTAGTTTATTCTTTTGTTTTATTAATTATTTAGTTATTTTGATTCAGGAGTTATTTTTTTAGTAGGTTTAATTTTGGTGAATAATATTTGGTTTTTGGTTAAATTTATTAGGTGAATTTTTTGTTTTTTTAAACTAATTTGTACTTTTAATATTTAATATATATATTTTAATTCTAATATGGTATTCGTTATTTAACAATTTTTTTATTGAATTTGTTTATGATTAATGAAATTGTTTTTGAATAATGGTAATGGTTTACCTTTGATGATGAAGGTGTTGTGTTTATTTTTTTGGTCAGATTCTTGATATTTATGCCTGTAACAAAATAGTACGAAAGGTATGTTAATTATGTATTATTTTAGCTGTGGTATAGGTTAGTAAATTTCTTTATATTTATTTATGGATATTTTACCTTGTTATCTCAGTAGATGGAGGTGTTGGATAAATTATATTTTAATTATTTTCCGTAGTGATCTGCTCGTCTTCTCTGTAAGTTGTTCGGTGTCGTAATGAGTAGAAAATGGAGGTGGTTGGTATTTATATGTGTTTTTGTAACTATTGTTTTATTTGTAAATTGAATGTGTTTTGGATGTGTATTTTTATTGCAAATTCGTTTGTGATGTTAGATTTATATAATAGTGGAGTGTATTTGTTTTGTAGTTTATATTTTTTTTTATGTTCGTTCTCGTTTGTTCAGTAGAGGAAGTACTTCCTGGGTCATGTAGAAAGTGTTGTAGGACTATCGTTTTATGTGGGTTTTTTTTTTAGTGTTGTGTTTGTTTTATAATTATTTAAGTATTATTTATTTTGTTTTAAAACGGTGTTTATATGTTTTGGATTTTTGTGATGTTTTGTGTTTTTGTATGTAGGAAATATATTGTTATTTTCGATTTCGTTTTTTTTTTGCCTAGTATTGTAGTGGCTTTATTATTTTATTTATTAATCATTATTGTTTAGATGTGGTATTAATTATTAATATTTTTCGTTGTTTGGAGTTCGTTTTAAATATATTCGGTGTTTAGGCGTTTTCGGTGTTGGGTAGTACTTGTTTGGGTATTCGTTGTTTGGCTAGTCGTTTGTTTGGCTAGTAGTTATTTTAGGATACGTTGTTTAAGTATTCGTTGTGTGGGTAGTAGATTGTTTGGTTATTAGTTATTTGTGGAGTCGTTATTTAGGTAAAAATAAATTGGGTAGTTGTTATTTAGGTAGTAGTTATTTGTGGAGTCGTTGTTTAGGTAGTCGTGGTTTACATAGTAGTCGTTTAATGGAAGATTCGTGATTTAGTGGTTTTCGTAGTCGTTAAATAGGTGTTCGTTGTTAAGGAATAATTTAGTTAATGTTTTTTTTCGTTGTTTAGACTTTGTTGTAAAATAATTTGTTTTATAGGTTTTTTCGGTGTTGGGAAGTCGTTGTTTAAGTAGTAGTTGTTTAGGTAGTAGTGGTTTAGTGTCATATTCGTGAAAATGTGTTCAGATGCAACTCTGCTGCAACTCAACATTGCGTCAGTTCTGATAAACATGTTTCGAACATCTTAATGCACAGTGAATGCAAGACAATATTAACAGAAGGCATTGTGACTTCAGTCCTCACTGATATTGTGTGACATTTGAAACTGCAGGAAAAGGAGTGGTACACCTTTGTAGCCCCCCCACTTTCATGCTGCTTTATCAATCTACAGAACAACAGAAAAGCAGCAATTTGGTGTCTGGGTAAGAAGTAGTGAACATATAGCCCCTCCCCCCTCTTTTGGAGCTGCTACTGCTCAAGTCAGTTACTGTTTGTGCAGTGCATGAGATGTATATGGCTGTAGCATTGTCATTCATTGACAGTTGCAAACATGAAAGAAAGGAAATGGAAGAAATACCCAGGGGCACATTTCTCAAGCCTTTGCATTGTTGCATAGTCACTCAAAGTAATGCAAATCAGTTCTAATTCTTGACAAAGTGTATTCTTCACAGCTTATTTTTTTTGCACTGGATATTTACCCTAAAATTAACTAAAATGCAAGTATGTGCCATTCTGCATTATTTGCATCAAGGTGGCATCCCATGGTTGGTACATGTGAGTCACGCACTAAACCCCACTTTTTTAATGCAAAGGTACATGGAGAATTTTTGTATTTCTCCTAACTTTTCTCACACTCCATGTGTGCTGGACTGTGCAGCATATGCCAAATGTGTGAAAAAAATTAAAGTTATTGTAAATAAGTAGCTTATACTGGAAGTTTTGCTCTGCTGCACTGCACTATTGATTTAGTAAATGTGCTAACTCAATGCACGGTATTGTCAATCCATTGAACCTCTCAAGAGGCTTTCCTTTCAATTTGACTCTTACCCTGATTTGTTTTTCCGGAATCTTTTTATTGTTATTTAGAAATATCATGACAGATTAATACAGTATTGGTTGTGATACAGTAGATAAGTACAGCTGTTACACATTTTGCAAGCTTGTGGGCCTTACCAGCAAGGGTATGTATGTAAACATCAAATATAGAAGTATAATATAGTAATTACCCAAACTTGTGCTCAACACATTACAATCATTAATATCAATCGAAGCTGTAGTGATTGGGTGGTCACCTGGGTCTAAACACAGACCACCAAGTATCTTGTTATTCTGTTGTTTCTCTGTGTGACAGAGAACGCAATTGTATACTTACAAATGAATGCTGATCCTAGAATAGTAACAAGTGAAACAATAACATGTAATAACAAAGGAGTAGCTTGAATTTAAATATTCAATATCAATATTACAATGCCTTCGTGTGTGTGGAGATCCCCGAAGGATGTTCAGAAGTACTGCACGTATAACATGTAAGTTAGATCCAAGTGCTCAGCATCGTTGTTGCTCGATCCAAATGTTTGGTATGGAAGTGTTGTAAATGTGAAGTGTATCAGTAACATTTGCAAGGTATCTCCAGTGATTTATGATCACTGGACTGCTCTAAGAGGCCGCTGGGTCAGAGTCCGTCTCCGGGGTACATAGAGAGGATAACATCATTTCCCAACTGTCTGAGAGGGGGTATTTACAAAAGCCAATGCATCCTCCCGTTTCAGCGCCACTCCCTCAGCCCCCACCCAGGTCAGGAAGGATTGTCTCCAGGCCAGCACGGTTGGTACTTCAGCAGTTTCCATCTGCGGGTTATAAACCGTTTGGCTGTTATAAACCCCAGGTCTAAAAATCTTGTGGTAGCCCTGTGGCGTGGGTTTCTAGGAAGCACACCCAGCACGCAGGCCTTCCATGTAGGTAACAGTGTGCACTATGTGCATATTGACAGACAAGCGACAACAGCTCCCCAATAACTATGCAATAGGGGGCAAGTCCATAACATGTGCAGGACATCTGCATCCAAATGTTTGCAACGGGGGCAGGCTGCACCGCAGCGAAATAAGTATCTGTTAATACGAGCTGGTGTAAGATATGCCCTGTGAATAATGTAGAATTGTATGAGTTGAAATCTGGAGTTGCGGGGAATGGTTGTGTGGCTGGATAGAACAGATGTCCACTGCATGTCCGTGAAGGGCGCCCCCGAGTCTCTCTCCCAGGCAGCACACAACGTTCTGAGTTCATGTGAGATATGAGTTTGCAGTGCTTCTGTAAACCACTTGATCAGATGTCTACCCTGTCCCATGACCTGCATGTATTGTATTAGCAAATTTGTTGGAGGAGCGGTCATTAGGTCCCCCAACCTGCTCGATAATGATTGCAATAATGAATTATACAACAGAAACTGTCCCACTGGGAGGCCTGCATCGGCGACCAGGGTGGAAAACTGAGTCAGCCTACCATCACTGTACAGATCAACCAGTGTATGCAGATCTGCAGTGTGCCATGTCCAGAGTTCAACCACAGATGCGGTTCCAGAGCCACAAGGTGTGCCCAGCAGCGCCAAAGCTGGGGCAAACGGGACGGTTCCCTTTGTGAGCTGTAAGGATCTGCGGAAACAGCGGTGTGCCACGTTAAGGAAAAGCTCTTCCGGAGGAGCCGAGTGAGTGAGTGGGTGGAAGAGGTGTGTTAATCGCGCAAGAGACCAGGGCTCTGTGGTAGGCACTGTGTCAGAGAGATGAAGTCCTGCCAACCATCTGGACACCCATTGGATCTGAGAGGCCAAGTAATAATGCTCTAGATTGGGCGTCGAAAGGCCACCCTGCTCCAAAGGCAAGTAGAGCTTCTTAAGCGCAACTCTGCAGCGTCCCTTATTCCAAATGAACTCGCGCAATTTGGGCTCCATTTCCCTAAAGAAACTGACCGTTATGTAGTATGGGAGATTGGAGAAATAATATAGCAATCGTGGTAATACAATCATTTTCAGAAGAGCAACTCTACCTGCAACAGAGAGTGGCAGCAATTGCCAAAAGGTCATCTAAGACCGGATGGACACCACCGCCCTTCCAAGATTTCCATCATGTAAATCCTCTTTCCGGTGATATATGTGAATGCCTAAGTATCTGAACGTATGTGGCTGCCAAGAGACATCGATACCAGAAAGGTGCAACCTCTGGTTCGGAAGATCAGGGTCAAAGGGGAAGAGGCAGGACTTTGCCCAGTTAACACGTAGGCCAGAGAGAGTTGCAAAGTGTTGCAAAATAGTCCCAACCGCTGGAGGGACCTGAGTAATGTCCCTAAAATACAGTAGAAGGTCGTCTGCGTGCAGTGACACGGTGTGCAGGCCATCACCCAGTGCAACACCTTAATGGGATCCTCAGATGCGCAGTACCACAGTCAACAGCTCCATAGCAAGGGAGAACCGCAATGGGGAAAGTGGGCAACCCTGTCTCGTGCCCCTACACACCACAATCGGTTCTGAAATATTCCTACCGGTCTTGACCCAGACCTGAGGATTGGTATATAGAAGCTTAACCATATGTAGGAAGCACGGTCCAAGGCCACACTGTCGTAAGGTTTCAAAAAGATATGGCCATTCCAACAAATCAAAAGCCTTTTCCAGATCAAGGACCAGGCATCCCGCCAGCAGGCAGTCTCTCGTTGAGTAGCACATGACGCAGAATAATCGGCTGATATTATGAAGTATCGCGTGCGGGCACAAACCTGTTTTGGTCAGAGTGGACAAGATCCGAGATCAGGGGCACCAAACGTGTCGCCAGTGTCTTAGCAAGTATTTTATAATCTGTGTTGAGCATTGCCAACGGTCGGTAGGAGCTAAGCTCCGATAGGTCTTTGCCTGGCTTGGGAAACAATACCAATAGCGCCTCGTTCTGCAATATCGACAAAGATTCTCTCTGTATAGATTCCTCGTATAGGCAGAGGAGATGGGGCGCAGAATAGAGGAGAAGGCTTTATAGAAGTCAGTCGGAAGACCGTCCGGGCCAGGAGTTCTGCCTGCCGATAGGTCCTGTATACTGCTCTGGATCTCGGAGAGCTCCAGTGGTTCCTCCAATGTATCTCGCTGGGCCTCCTTCAGGAGGGGTAGGGTAATTGATGAGAAGAAGTCTGCACAGGTCTGCTGATTCGGCAACACAGCTGAGCCATAGAGTGCCCTTTAATACTGCGTGAACTCGGAGTGTATCTCTGAGGGGTTGTGGAGCATGTTCCCGGTCACCGAGCGAATTTCCATAACCGGACCCCATCTTAATCGCACCTAGTTAGCCAGGCTAAAAGTTTGCCCGATTTGTCGGCAGAGGCATTAGTACGCGCCGAGTGAGTAGAATAGTTTAAGCAGCCTACCTGCTCCAAAAGAGACAGATGCTCAGCCTGGGCCGATGACAACTGTGCCATCCCCGTGGGGCTTCGAGTGACCTCCCGCTCAGGTCGCAGTAAGGTCTGCTCCACCCGAGTGAGTTCCCTCTCCACGGAACAACGCAGATTCCACTGCGCTCCCATACAGTGGCCTCTAATAAAGACCTTGAATGCATCCCTTTCACCAGACCAGAGGATGCCTTACCCCTGTTGTGCGTAAAATATTTGGGGATCGCCCCATCCAATGACGCCTTAAATGCCACGTCCTCAAAAATCTCAGGTCTGAGCCTCCAGGTGGGAACACTTGGGGGGGAGGTATCCCAGCCCAGACGTACAAGTTGTGGATTGTGATCCGAGTGAGTGTGACCTAAATAATCGGTATCTAGTACAGCAGGATAAAAGTTGTTCGTGCATAGCAGTCTGTCAAGGCGCACATGCAGATGATGAGGGGCAGAATGGAATGAATAGACTCTGTCAGTAGCGTTACGATGGCGCCATATATCTAGTAGGTGCTAGTTCTGAATCCAGGCATTTAACGCATGCGCAGCAGCTATAGTAGGCGCTGTGGGCAGCGGAGGAAAGGATCTATCTAAGTCAGGATCCAGTACACTGTTAAAGTCACCCCCTAGTAACCAAGGATAATTGCTCCATCCCGACAATTGACTGGACGGGGAGCGGAGGAAAGAGGCCTGGTCCAGGTTCAGCGCATATATAGAGCCCAATACCAGGGCTCGACCCGCAAGTCACCCCCGCACCAATGCATAGCGCCCCTGTTCGTCAATTATTTGATCTTCTGCCACAAAGGGGGTGCCCAGTCTGATCCAAACCAAAGCGCCTCTAGCATAAGTAGAGTGACCTGTTGTATATAACTGTCCCCTCCATCGTTGCTGCAGGCGGGGCACCTCCGATTGCGCTAAATGCGTTTCTTGTAAAAAGGCTATATGTAATGAGTGTCTTTTAAGGTAGGAGTATATGGAATATCGACGCGCAGGTGTGTGTATGCCTCGCACATTCCATGTGAGAGTGGTGTAGTTATTCATGGTGGGTCTTGATAATGGTAGCAACTAACTGATTGGATGGCCCATACATGAGAGGCTATATAAAAGATAGTGGGGTTCCAACAAACCGGCAGGTTAATAAGATTCAACCTCGGGGGTCATTTTGACCCTGGCGGTACGTGACCGCCAGGGCTAAAATGACGGAAGCACCACCAACAGGCTGGAGGTGCTTCCTGGGGTATTACGACCGTGGCAGTAGCGCCGCGGTCGCACCGCTGGGGCCGGTGGCTTTCCACCACAATGGCCCCAGCGGTTGTAATCCAGGGGATTACGAGTCCCCCTCCCGCCACCGGCATGGGCAGTGCAGGGGCCCCCTGACAGGGCCCCATGAAGCTTTTCACTGAAAAGCGCGCCGGGTGCAACTGCACCCGACGCATAGCCGCATCACCGCCGGCTGCATTTGGAGCCGGCTCCTGTGTTGCGGCCGAGATCCCCGCTGGGCTGGTGGGCGGAAACCAGGTTTCTGCCCGCCGGCCCAGGGGGGACCTCCAAATGGCCGCGGCGGGAGTGCAGCTGCATTGGCGGCCGCCCGGCAGTCTGATCTTGGCGGGCGGAAGGTCGTAATGAGGGCCCTCCATTTCAATACTAACAAACAAAATGCCATTAGAGCAGAGGGACAACCTGTGTCCGCCCAAACCAAATAACCCATAAGGTCATCGAAACAGTTATGAATAACAAATCTCCACTAATAGGAGAGTGGGGTAGTCCAAGGACCTGGAAGGCGGTTGTGAGGTGAGGTGCATACCTGGGAAAATATAAGTAAGGGTAGGACCAGTAGAACTTGGCACATGGGGACTACAAGAGTGTGAAATATCTTTAGGCACCCCACGAGGAGGACCCCCCGCCGGCGCCTGGGCACACCACCAGACTATTGATCCGGCAACACATGATGTACCTTCACACATAGTAAACATTGCGTTTAAGGGGAGGATAGTTTCGGAGAAATATCCACTTGAGATGGCACTAGCAAGTTGGATCCAGTGCAGGAGTGTCAGAAAAGCTAGTCCACTGTCCGAGGCATCACCCCCCGGCGCGCAGATGATCCCATCTCAGAAGAGTGTTTAAGTGTAGTGGGCTCATCACTGTTGGACTATGAGAGTTCAGTTTCTGCTTCCAAAACAGCCGAGAGTGTATTAATGGCTGCTGCTGACTGCAGTGCATCACAACGCTCCTGGATGATCTGCTCCAGGTCAGGGATATGTCTTGCCTTCTCTGGTGCGACGGCGCGAGTCCTGTGGTTACGCCTCGCACGGGTGCGGTGACCCCGTGGTGTCGGCAGATCCCCCTCTTGGGTTCGCCCACTGATATGACCGGTAGATTCCAACCACTCCCACGCCGATTCTGGTGTAGTGAAAAAGTAAGATTTGTTTTCAGTTGTTATACTGAGTTTGGCTGGGAATAAAAGAGAGTACTCAAGGTTAAGGGTCCGGAGCTTGCGTTTTAAAGGCAAATATGAGGCGCGTTCTGAGTATGAAGGGACGAGGTCCGCTCCCCGGTGGCCGCGGTCTGACAGGGACCCTATGTGCACGTTCCACTGAGAAGAAGGGCATCAGGGATCCCTCCGGTACCAACCCCCAAAGCCAAGTCTCAGAGTTAGTGACCGTATTGCGGCCTTCCACGCCCTCCAGGGAGGCCAATGACCAGTATATTGTTTCTCCGGGTGCGACCCTCAGCGTCTTCCGCACAGTGCTCTAATTCACCTATTCTGGTCAATGCATCCCTCAACGAACTCTCTAGCCAGGATGTTGTGGGTACCAGCTCGTTAACTCGTACCTCAAGCGTGCTCATCCTATCCGCTAACTTGCGGTGGTCCGCATGCAGCAGGGTAAGGTCACTGGCCACCCCGTCGATCTTGCCCTCTAGAGAGGTGCGGGCCTGCTCCAATGAATCACCTATGCGCTCCACTGCTGCCAACACGGCATCCAGTTTTTTACTGTCCTGGGGTAAGGTCTCCTGCAATGTTTTAACGCCAGCTCCAGAACGAAGGCGCCCAGCGCCCGCCATATCTGCGACCAGAGGGGATTATCAGTGTCTCTGCAGATCGTCACCGCGCATGCAGTGCAGGCCCCAACAGGTTCCGCCAGGAGGGGCCCGCCAGCACACGCCGCCCAACAAGCGGGTTTAGCAGCACGAGTCGCCTTGACCCTCCCCACGTCCACACAACAGAACAAGTCAGCTTGGATATAGGCTTGTCTCACCCAGGCGAGTTATTCGGCAAAGCACATCATCTCCTCGTGTTTCTTAATTGATGCACGTTGTCTGCTCCCCAGTCTATGAAACTGTTGTAGGCGACCTGGAGGTCAACAACAGGCTGCTCTCAGGGTAGGTCCACCAGCAGGACACAGCACCACCCAGAAAAGGAAACCCAATCGGGCCCCTCCAGTATATTATAGCGCAGCAGCATGAGCATCCCCACTGTTCAATTCAGCGACGTCTTCCCAGGCGCTCAATCCATAGGACTGTAGTAGGGGTGTGCGCCCATGCACGCTGGCGATCGCGGGGCATCCTGAGCACGTAGGGATAGGGCCGTCTTGCTTCTATGTGGTCTGCAGCACCGCAGCAGGATCCGGAGTCCTCCGCAGCTGCCGAGTGTCCAGGCGTTCACTTAAATTAAGCCCAAATCAGATGCCGGCACCGTCCTGAACGTTGCCGCCGGTACAGGCCATGCACGGCAGCAGCACGCTCAGCCGGCATGGCCTGCTCCTCACGCTCCTCCCAGACAGGCCGCCACCGGCAGCAGCACACATGCCACCACAGAATTCACCCCGAGCACGGCGTTGCCCACTGCCACGATAGATGCCGCTAATGCCCTGTGGGCCTAACCCGACAGGGCGCCTGCTGTGTAGTAGTCACTGGTCCCCCATATTTATTGCGGCATCGGATAAACAGGGGATAAGGCGCAGAGCTCGATCAGCTCGTGTCAGCCATCTTAGCTGGCTAAGCACGCCCCCCCCCTTGACTCTTACCCTGAGGGACAAAATGCTTTAATTGCCTTACAGAATGCACCAGTAGATAACACAGTCCATTGTCATTAATGTCCTGCTCTTTTGTAATAGGGCATCACCTTCACTGAAGCAAGTGGCAGCAATTGGATGAAAGTATGACGAGGATTTATAAAGCGCAGCTGTGACCCAGAGCAGCATCCTGGCGCTGTGCTAGGAAAAACTACTGCAGATCCAGAAAAAAGACTAATGTACTTAAATTAGTGAGTGGCAAGAGGAATCTGAGGCATGGGATAACCACGTTTTTGATTCCTTTTTAAAATTGGCTTCAGCTTCAATAAACGGCATGTTTTGAGGTAGAAGGTTCCAGGCTTTTGAACCTAGAACAATGAAGGACTTTCTGCCTCTGGATTTTAGGTGGAAAAGGGGGGTGGGTCAAAAGATTCTCAGAGGATGACCTTAGGACCCGCTGGGGAATGTAATGGAAAAAACGTTCACTCTGGGCCAGATGTAGCAAAGTTGGAAATTGCGACTTGCAATTTGCGAGTCGGAGCGACTCGCAAATTGCAAGTCGCAATTTCCAATGCAGAACGGTGTCTCAGACACCATCTGCGAGTCACTATGGGGTCGCAAAGACCCACCTCATTAATATTAATGAGGTGGGTCGCAAATTGCGGCCCCATAGCGAGTCTAGGCACTCGCAAACATGGAGGCCTGCTGTCGTCAGCAGACCTCCATGTTCGTGACTGCTTTATCAATAAAGCAGTTTTTTTTTTAAGTGTAGCCCGTTTTCCTTAAAGGAAAACGAGCTGCACTTAAAAAAAAACCGAAACCTTTAGTTTCGGTATTTTTTCAGGGCAGGTAGTGGTCCCTTGGACCACTACCTGCCCTGAAAAAATTGTTTTGGGTCCATTCGCAAAGGGGAAGGGGTCCCATGGGGACCCCTTCCAATTTGCGAGTGCGTTACCATCCACTTGAAGTGGATGGTAACTGCGATATCATTTGGTATTGCATGCCACTCCGAATCGCAAATAGGAAGGGAACACACCTTCCTATTTGCGATTCTGAAATGCATATTGCGAGTCGGTCCCGACTCGCAATATGCATTTCTGCATAGGAAAATGCGATTAGCGAGTCGCGACTCGCTAATCGTTTCCTGCATCTGGCCCTCAGCTACTTAGGGACAGTTTTTTTTTTTAGAGCTGTAAATGAGCAGAAGTATTTTAAACAACATCCTTTTGTGAATTGGGAGCCAATGCAAGGTATAAAGAACATCTGAAGCAGAGCTCCTACTGTGAAGAAATAATACCAGTCTCGCTGCTGCAATTTGTGGATCAGTGTTTTAGAGCTGCCAGCATAGAAACTGTTACAATAATGAAGTCTTGAGGAGATCAAAGCAAAAGCCACAGTTTTTCTGGCCGCTAGTGGAAAAAAATGAAAATAATTTCCTCAGAGATTTTAGAAGGCTGAAATACCTTCCTGCAACAGCCAAAGGTTGTGGCAGAAAGGAAAGATCAGAGTCAAATTTGACACCTGAATTGTTGGTGATGCTTACAGTGGTAGGAGGAGGAGGGGCAGTATTTGGCCACCACTGTGCTGGAGAAGAACCATTGGACTTCCCAATCAAAAGCATTTCCATTTTTTCGGAGTTACGTTCGAGATGATTGTCTTGCATCCATTGAAAGATATCAGCTTGACAGTTACGCAACTTGGTTTCTGATTTTGATAAATTCATGTCTAAGGACAAGATCAAATGAATGTCATCGGCATATGACATAGTATCAATTCCATAAGAAGCAATGAGAAACATAAATGGAGACATATAGATGTTAGAGAGGGCGGGCTTAAAGAGTAGCCCTAAGGTACACCCCTACTAACCTTTTTTCTGGAGAGAAAAATTGTCCAAGAGAAGCAGACTGTCTTCAATTAGCCAAGAAAGATTTTAGCCAGTTTAAAGCATTATCAGAGATTCCAGACTCTTGGACCAGGTGCAGTGGATGCATTATTACCTGGATCCAGAGCCATTTTATTAGATTATGAGTGCTGATTCAGTTGAATGTTTCGGCCTGAAACTGGATTGGTGAAAGTGGATTATGTTAGAATTCTCAAGGAACTGCGTAGGTTGTTGATTGACAATTTTCCCCAGGATTTTGCTTAGCACAGGCAGGAGGGAAAAGGGCCGCAAAGTAAAAAGAGTGATCCGGTCCAATTAAGGTGTTTTTTGTAAAGGTTTGACAACTGCCAATTTCCACTCATCAAGGACTGTCGCCCTGTTTAATGATGCATTAATTATGTGGTTAATTAGAGGATTTACCACAACAATGGCTGCATGCAGGTTTGCCTGAGGGCAAGGGTCCAGAGGAGATCCTGACTTACAGGCTAAGATCATCTGAAATGCTACAATGCTAAAGTATTTATATTCAAATAATGGACTGCTTGGAGCTTCATGGAAGACATTTGAGTGACAGAGGGCCATCGGTCTACTCCTCTAAACTTGCAATGTTTCTCTTCATGTTTCACACTGTTTAATTTACAACATTCAATCAGTGGGTGGGTGCATTGCTCTAATAGCATTATAGACCATTTGCAGTGAAGCCAGTCACTCTAAAATACTGGTCTCAGTCTGTACTGCTTTATAACTATTTTAATTCATGGAATTGTTATGACAAAGTGTATTCATGATAAGGTACCATACATAAAATAGACCTAAAGATAATGAAATATTAAAAGAATGGCATTTACGATTGTAAATGGATGCATGTGAGTAAAACAAAGCTCAGTGAAGTGCAGTTCTACGCCAAATTAGGACAATAATTTATGCAGTTGTTTCCATAATTAATAAGGACCAAAGTATTGAACACTTGGGAATAAAAACACATTGTATTATGTCAAGATATAAACAATCCTATCATTTTTCAAATACTCCTAATTAAACAAAGAACCCTTCAGCACAGCTGGTACATCCAGTCACTTGTGAGAAAAGTCTTCAAAGTCTAAATCATATTAAATATTAAAGTTACTTTTTGTTCCAGCACAGCGTAGCTCATACGACTAGATCAAGAGGATTCTTTAAACGATTTTTCACTCTAGATAAATGAAGTCCTTTCAGAAAGTCACAGCGTGTTGTTGAAACACCAGGATGGTACAATGAATATATATTTTGAACACTTTAATTATTTGTCGATTTTTACTGGGGTGAAAAATTAGTTTAAATTTTTTTTGATTGTTGTCTTTTGGTGATCTCTTTTGCTTCTTCTGACGACAATGGTAAGTAAGGAAATCACAATAAATGATACATCTCAACTAAAATTTGCTTCATGATTTTATTTATCTGAATTATATTTTTTTGAAATTGAAGTGTAATTTAATAGAGGTTTTGAGGCAATAAAAATATTTGAATTTCTGTCTCACACTAATTGAAGCTTGCTTTTTTAATAATTTGAATTGCTTCGACACGGCGCGCTTCAAACATATGCCATTACCTTGACCGATATCTCCCTCTAGTGTTTAAATCTGCATGCAACACTAATTTCCCACGCACGAGAATCGCATAGCAGTGATTTTTTTTTTATAGTGACAATTGCGTTCTCCTGCAATAACCCCGTCCACACATTTAATCTGATTGATGGTTTTATTGGTTTCAATTAATTACAGAGTTATTCTACACAGAACCCTAACATCAGCTAATAAAATTGCAAACAACCGATTTCAATATACGCCAGTCTGTAGATCACTTATTAATGAAGAAATGGACTTGCTTAAATATTCAGTGTATTGCTGTAGTTCTTTGTAAGTGCGTTGCATGAAATCGTAATTTTTCATACTTGATTTCCAATGTACACCTGTCGTTGGTAAACTCTTATCTACTTGAAAGACACTTAAATACAGATTATATGTAGAATTATAAACCACAGGAAAGTCCACCTCAAAGAGCCGAATTAAGAGGAAATTGCAGCACACGTGGAGGAAGTTAAGTGAAGATTTGGTTCTCGAGACACAACATATTGTATATTGAGCCCTGTGGATTGAAGTTTGGAAGAAAATAAAATGACGGAACTCACAATAAATTCCAGGAGTATTCCTGTTCAGCTCCAATTGGGAAATAATTCAGTGACAGCTGATTTAGTGTAAAAGGTCATTTATTAGGACAGGATTGCATAATTAACATAACTATTAACTTTTAAACGTAACCGTAACTTTAATAAAGCCCTCCCATTAACATCTCCTCGCTCATCCTTCCCCTTCAAACCCTTATCTCGTTTCCATTCCCCTACGCACTCCCCTTTTCCTTTCATGCCCCATTTGGTTCGCGCGTACCCCCACTCAGAGCCTTCACCTGCTTGTTTATTCCCTGGAAGGGTGGCCAAGCCCGCATCTGACTCACCACCCTCCCCCATCTACTGCACGCTCGCCCTTGCAACCTGCCCTAACTGACAATTACCCTCCCCCTTTGCTAATTGACTCTAACTTCCGTCCTTCCAATCGCTCTTCTAATTGCCGGGTGGGTGGGAGGCCAAACTAAACCGCACGATGGGAGCGCGGAAAGAATCCGGTCCCTAAACCCCCAACCCCTTTTATCCCCTCCCCTTAAACCCACCCCCACTTACCTTTTCCCCCAATCCCTGTCCCCTTTGCCGTCACTTCCTTCCCGAATAGTCCCGCGGGAAGACGAAGACAAGAGCGTTGCTCTTGCTTCCCGCGGGCCCCTCCATCGGGAAATAATTCAGTGACAGCTGATTTAGTGTAAAAGGTCATTTATTAGGACAGGATTGCATAATTAACATAACCATTAACTTTTAAACGTAACTGTAACTTTAATAACGCCCTCCCATTAACATCTCCTCGCTCATCCTTCCCCTTCAAACCCTTATCTCGTTTCCATTCCCCTACGCACTCCCCTTTTCCTTTCATGCCCCATTTGGTTCGCGCGTACCCCCACTCAGAGCCTTCACCTGCTTGTTTATTCGCTGGAAGGGTGGCCAAGCCCGCATCTGACTCACCACCCTCCCCCATCTACTGCCAACTAGCAGAAACCCATTTGGCGTTTTGCTGCCCCACCCCCCCCTAAGGCCACGCTACTGCGACCAGTACTTCTCATTTCTCGTTTGTAATTCACAATTTCTTTCCCCACAACTCTTCAAACCGCAGTCTCAGATCTGCCAGATAGTATGCATTTCCCAGTGTGGACAGGTGAACACCATAGTCTCTGAACAGTGCAACCTCCTGCTCTGTAATGTTCCCCTATTTCAATATTTTGCTCCCTTGCGCCCAGCAAAAACCCTCATGGCTCTGTTAAGTTTCCTTCGAGCCCGCTTCATGGCTCCATACTTTACTGCCCCTCTCCACACTCTACGTGGAACCAATTCTGTCCACCCCAAGCATGCACTATGCTTTTTTTTTTTTGAATCTCCAAATCCCCCTGCATGTTTGCAATAGCATGAGACCTGACCATTTCACGAGATCATTCTCTCCCAAATGTATGATTAACAAATCTGTACATCCCCAGCTCAATAAGTTAGCAGTGATGAAAGGAAGCAGGTTACCAAACCGCATTCCGCTCTTTTCCCACCATAGCACCTCGTGCCGTCTGCTGGATAGTCCCAGGGCCCGATCATATATCTGTTCCTCCGCTAACTTCGCCGCCCCATGGACAAATGAATTGCCGACCAGCCATGTAACCATCTTGCCCTGCGATGGACCAAACGTGTCTCCTGCAATGGAAAACAACTGTAACATGTGTGTTTTTTTTATTTTTATAACAAACCCCCCCCCCTTTTTCCAAAACCCCTTACAGCTGTCTCTCCCCACCTTTCAGGGTCTAACGTAACGCTCACAAAACTTCGATCGCCTGTGGCCTATCGCCCTGATCTTAGCCCAGTCCCAACCCAAAATGCGCCGCGGCCGTAGCTGCCCCGATCCTAAACGAATGCGTGCCAAAAACCATGGCCTGGCGACCCACATGTCCCAACGCCATCCTTAAACCTCGTAAAAGCTGAAATCTAGTAAGCTTGGACCCTGATCTGTGCACAAAAAACCCCGGCTTCCTTGTTTGACATCCGTGAGGATTGAAACTTGCTCCATTCCGTGACTGGGCAGGTCAATAAATTGCCTCCTTCCTCTAACCGTACCCACTTCCCTTTACCTAGCTGATCGGTTTCCGATCGTCTAAGTCATGACCCCCAATTGATCGCCGTGCACACCACCTCCCTGTATCGCATCCCAACTGCTGCCCCCCGCCAAACAAATCTGACACTCTAAGAGCTCCAAAAACATCCACCCATGCATGCGCGGAAAAGTGCTAGTTCGCATTCGTCTGCGTAACATCCCGGCCGTACGTGTAAACCACTTTAGTGACAAATCAAAATCAACGGGTTTCCTAGCCGTTCTACCCTCTACCGCTCTGATTCTGCCCCAAAACATTCTACATTCTTCCCGACGATCATTTCTTGCCTAGTCGTGATCAAAACAATTTCCCATACAAAGATACACCCGCCAGTTTACGCCTGATCTTGGCCGCTGATAAACCTCTTTGAATCATGCACAGCCCAAAACGCAACGCCCGATGCTCTAGCTGTTTTTCACTCTGTCCCCAAAAATTTCCTGTATACCGCTCCAAAGGCTGAAAAACCAACCAGACCAACCGGAAACATTGCCAAGTGGATTCCGCTAAAGACATCTCCTCCAGTCCCGTGATCATCATCCCCCCATACCCAAATGTCTGCCGGGTCCGCTGTCTTGGGCCACGCCTCTGCGCACCATCTACCCTCCCAGAAAAACCCAAAAAACATGCGCACCGGCTGCATCTGAAAATATCTGCACCAGCCATACTGTCTCTTCCTCAGAGAACCACATGGATACCGTTGCATTGTTTCAGAAATGTTTCCACACCTTAACCTCTCCTCTGAGTCCCACTGACACTCCTATTCTGTGGTGTGGCAAAAACTGCGCCTAACACGGACAACCTAGACGCCTGCAAAAAACATCCTCTCCCCTTCACTGCCCTACAAGCAAAGTTAAGGTACCCCGACAGCTTCTGGGCTGTTCTCCAATCTATTTTTCATGCACCGTGGCCAAGAAAAAACCAGCATCTCCATTACTTCCTGTGCCGGTAATCTGGCCGTCATTGTACTGGAGTCTAACTCAATACCCAGAAAGGTGAGAAACGATGAGGGACCTTCGGCCTTTTCGAGTGCCCAAGGCACTCCCATCTGCTGTGCCATGTCCTGAATTATTATTATTTTTTTTAATAGCCGTCCGGCATTCCCCTGCATCTTCCCTTCCTACAAAAAAGGGGCGTCATTCAAGTAATGGGTCACCGCATAAATGCCCACTGCTCTTGACAAAAACCCACCGCATGAAGGTGTTCAGGCTTCGAACAAGGCGCATGAAATCGCGCAACCCAGGGGCAGGACCCTGTCCTCATAGCTTGCTCCTCCAAACTGCATCTCCACCAAATCAAAAATCCCTTGGATGTATTGGCAATAGCCTGAACGCTGATTGTATATTGCATTTAGCCAGTTCTGCCCCATGGCCACATACCCTGCCCAATTTTATATCATCATTCACAGATGCATACACCACTCTGGTGTCTTCCGCTGCAATTAAATCGATAACAGATGTGCCCTCCGGCCATGAGAGGTGATGTTTCAACCTGAAATCACCCGGGCCTTCTTCGGCATGACTCCCCATGTGGATATCCTCAAATTCTGCCTTGGCCACTCATAAAATAGGCCCGCAATTCTGCCCAATGCCCGTTCCTTGTCCAAATTTTTCTTTACCACCTGTGGTATTTCCTTTGCAGACCGCAATTGTCTGCCCAGCGTCTCACCCGTGGGCCTTGGTAACTGACCCTGCAACCTTCTTGCAAACCTTCTGTTAACTTAAAACAGCTGCCCTATACCGTGCATATACGCAGCCATGGGAAGATAAAGTCTAACCCAAATGGCGTAGGCCCCTTTTGGCGCAGTAGCGCCCAGTGTCCCTCTGCCTTTAGCAGCCCTCCATTGTCTGAGAGGGACTGGTAAGTGAAAAACATTGCGTGCCCGGGTGACGGACCCCGCTCATGAAGCAGTCATGTTTACATCTGCAAAGATGTCTGGAGCAGAACCCTTATTGAAATTTTAGCACGCTCCTGTCGTGTTAGGTGTTGTTCTTTGTCCCACACCCGCCCCCCTTGGGGCGGGACGTGCCTGAAAACGGCTTATATACTACTGGTAACCCACTGGCCGTATGTGTCGATGCTGCAGATTGTGATGAAATCATCCACTGCATCCATAATTCTGAGTCTACGTCCCCCCATGGCTTATCTGTACTAATGCTCACTCGAGCTCTGAACTCCTCGTCCAAACTCAGCCAGGCTAAACCCCCAAAATGCATCTGCACTTTCCTAATGATGCCATGTATTTAAATAGTGCAATAGCCCTGTCAAGGTATTTCTCGCAATAAATGCTTGCAAAGATTAAAAACGCTGATGTCCAATTGTCCATATTAATTGGCACCCTCGGCCTACAGGCCAACTCCCACTCCTCTTCCTTATGACCCTTCTTTGGCTTGCGTGTCCCTATGTAACAGTTTAAAACGTCTACGTACTCGTGTCTCCATATTCTGGCCTTTGTTTTATCCGCTATGTGTAAGCCAATGGCATAGCCAGACCCATATAGTGTAGCCTTTTCTTTGTTCTCCCCCTTCCTTCTCTTCTTTGCCTGAATTCTCTCCTGCAGCCTTGTCCCCGCCCTCAGTTGTACCTCTGGCTTGCAGCTCTGTGCCTTTTTCCCCTCGCTGCTTATCTTTACCTGTTAGTGTGTCAAATATCGAAACTTCCCCTACCCCAACGGACTTGTAATTGGAGTGTCGTCCCCATTTGCGCTGTCCCCCCCAAACCGACCACCATTGCCCGTTACCTCTGCCATGTGTAGTCACTGGCCGCAAAACCTTCCGGGCTCCTCGGCCCCGTGCTTGTTCTTGCTTTCTTTCCTTTGGACCACTACTGTTGTCCCGCTCCTGCAAAATGGAAACGGAGAGAGGGGTTGCGCTGCTCCTGCGTCCTCTTCCCCTCCCCCTTGTGCTGTGCACCTCCGTTTCCTTGATCTCCCCCTCTTCCCATTCTTCCAGATCCTCTTCATAGTCAAGTTCCAGCACACCCTCTTCGCACACATCCATCCGTTTTTTACCACTCCCACTCCTCATCATGTAGCTATTAGACATGTCATTGTGACCCACATGGCGTCCGCCATCTCCGTGTTGTCCCCGATCCTGCGGAGTAGAGAAGGCCGCCGGAGGCCCCTCTAGCGCTTCTGACCAACGTGCTGGGGCCGTATTGCACCCCGTTGGTATCGCTTTCTTTCTGCCAACCTCTTACGTTGGCATTAACCTTCCGCAAGCCACGTGGCCGTATGCGCCACTGGCTCCCATCGCGCTGCCTAAACCACTATCCTACCTGACTTCTTGTCCCCTTCCGCTCAGGCCCCATACCAGTGCGAAGCGCAGCTTGTGCCACCTCTACGTCGCGGCTGTTTTCCGCGGCGCTGAGGCAGAGTTCCTACCCGACCTTACCTGCCTGTACCCCCTTGCTGCGTGCCCAAAAGGTGTGTTGAGAGAGGCTACGTGGGCCCTGCATAACCTGATGCCTCCCGGGGTCCTGCGTAGGGCCTGGCACGAGGGGGTCCCGCTAGTGCGTTGGTTGTGCCTTGTGTAACAGCCACCTTGTACAAAAACGTATCTTTTTTTGGGGGGTGCAGGGGGGGGCTGTATTGTCCCTTACTCATTTAATTGGGCCTTAAGGGCCGGTGGCGAGGGCCCCACACTGTAATGAGGTGGGCTCCCCCATCTAGATAAATATAATTGCCCAGCCTGGGTCTGTCGCGTAGTATTATCTTTATATTTATATTTCTTTCTATTTATTTATTGGTATTAGTTTTTTTTTTTATATTGGGCCTCATGCGGTCGGGCCAGTGTAATCTGGACCGCCGCCACTGTAATGGCCTGTTGGCCTATAAACAAAAAAGGCCTGCTGGCGGGGCCCCCAGGGGCCGCGGCGGCTTGAACCCCAGCCACCTGCTCCCGTGTCCGCGGAGCCGCAAGTGCGGCCGGCTGGCCAACAAGACCTGTGTCTTGTTCCTGTTAAAACGGGGGAGGGGAGCGGCCGCTCGAACGGGAGCGCTGGCCGCCTCCCGTAGATGTGAGGAAGGAGGAGGGGGGCACAGGATGAAAACGCGCCCCGACCTGCTACATAAAGGAAAGGGAGGGGTACCCGTATACCCCGTCCCGGTTCCATGCCACCCTACCTGAAACCCAGACAAAAGGTCCCGCAGATAAGATCCCCAGGGACCGGCCACTCCAAACTAAACCGCGCGATGGGAGCGCAGAAAGAGGCCGGTCCCTCCACCCCCAACCCCTTTTATCCCCTCCCCTTAAACCCACCCCCACTTACCTTTTCCCCCAATCCCTGTCCCCTTTGCCGTCACTTCCTTCCCGAATAGTTCAGCGGGAAGACTAGAGCGTTGCTCTTGCTTCCCGCGGGCCCCTCCATAGTTGCAGCCCACAGGAGTAATTGAGATGGTAAACATTTAATATACATTGCTTAAATTGTATTGTGTACACGAGATACTGCCCAGGAAAAGTGCAATTGCATGTGTTTACTTTTTTCTTATATCACCGTGTTAAAATATTAGCCATTTTGGGGTTGGTTTCTTTTGAATTTTCACCTTGGAAACCAGTGACGGCTGATGAGATTTAAAAGAGGGGGCATTGCCCTAAATTCCAGCTAGTGAGCGATCTAGGCTTCGTCAAGGAGGATTTGGAAGCTTTGGAGGGTGGGTTTACTTTACTCTGACAATTTTTTTAAAGAGATCCAATGCTATATATTAAAACGCAATTTTGTCACAAGCTTACATTTGATGAAAAAATAGACTCTGAAAGAGCACTAATATTTCTGTGCCCTGCCGAGCAAGCATGAAGCTGCTCATGAAGTGAATCTTTGTATGTCAGGAACAATAGTTTTCCCCAAGTGCCCCTTATGACAAACAGTATTCCAGCACCATTGCATTGTTTTACAAAGAGTTCCGCATGACAGGACCACTGTCAGACCCGCAAGCAAAATCCAACTGCGTGCACACATACAGTCATTCATGCTCATTTACATTGACGTACACTTATTCAATCATTCTCCATCACTCCCACTCCCACACATGCTCCTAAACTCCCTTACACCCATTCTCACTCTCTCATTCTCCCGTACTCTCAATCTAACCCACTCTCATTCACTTGCACACATTCTTAATCTCACTCACACACTAATTCTCAGTTTCCCTTACTCTTACTCTCACTTTCCCTTACTCTCACTCTATCACTCACCCAAATTCTCTCCTTCCATGCTATTCTTTCTCACTCACTCACGTACTCATATCCATTAACATAAACATTATACACACACACACATGCTCACACTTACACATGCTTTCACACACACACAAACACACACATTCATCTGAACACATGCGTGCACAAACACATTCACGCACACACCCACGCACAGGTTTTAATGACAGTGTTTTTACTTACCCTTCAGTGTCTGTGCCGGTTTGCTTCAGCTCTTCACCTGCCCACGCTGCATTGACCCTCAGGATAGGCCCACAGTTCCATCCCATCTGCTACCAGTAACACTCACATAAGCTGGACCCATACAAAATATCTGATGGCTGGTGCATGTGAATTTATCCACATGTATAAGTCATTACATTGCTTCTTGACCCTCGTTCACTAGGAGAAAAGAGGCAGACAAAATGGAGGGAGGAGCCCAAGCACCCATAAGGACAGACTGCCCCAGCTAGCTACAGATTTACTCCTGCTTTGACATCGAACATCTTGAGGGGAAATGTATCTTGAAAAGATTTATGAATAGCACCTAAAATACAGGTTTGTGTGTGTTCAGCAACGTTTCCTGTCAGATCTACTCTGGATTGTCAATTTCTCTGGGTCACACAGGTGTAATACTTTTGTGAGTAAATATTGTATGAGTGCTACTTCATGTTTTTTTAGCACTTTAGGAAAGAGGATTATTAGTAGGTGGGGGCATTCAACCTCAGCAAAAAATAATACCACAATGTCTAATAGATCCAGCTAAGTCTCAGTCAATATATCCTTGCTCAACCCTTGGAAGCTTAGCAAACAAGCACTCAGGCTTAACTTTAGAGAGAAGTTTGTGTAAAGCAGTTAATACCACCAAAACAGCAAACAAGTAAAGGACACAACACAATAAAATACATCACCAATTTATAATTAAAAAAAAATCTTAAACGCAACACCAAAATGACAAAAATCCGACACAGGGAACCTGAATTTTTAACAATTAAATAAAAAATTGTGAGTCCAGCGCCAAACAGCTTAAAGTGCCTCTGGTGGCTATCTGGTCATGCTAGACTGGGACAAATTCAAAATGTTAGGGTGCCTGTGATGGAGCATGGGTCAGTCAGGCTGAGGTTTGGTTCAAGGTCAAAAGTTTACCTTTGTACTTAAGGCCTGATTTAAAGTTTGGCAGATGGGGGTTACTCCATCACAAACGTAACAGATATCCCGCCCTCCATATTAGGATCCCATTTTTTCCTATGGAAATTGTAATACAGCGGATGGAATATCTGTCATGTTTGTGACAGAGTAACCTGTCTGCCAAACTCTAAATCAGGTCCTTAGTATTTTTCCTTGGAGCTTTGCTCTTGATAAAAAGTCCTTGTGTTGAAAATGGGGTCTCTGGTTGGAAGTCAGTTTGCACTCTGTCCAAGCAGGGACCCTCACTCTAGTCAGGGCAATGGAGATACACACTTAAGATAACCCCTGCTCTCCCTCTTGGTAGCTTGGCACAAGCAGTCAGGCTTTTTTCAAAGGCAAAGCGTAAAGTATTTGTACCAACACACACAGAAATACATTGAAAACACTACAAAATGGACACAACAATAGTTGAGAAAAATAGGCACTATCTATCTAAATCAAACAAGACCAAACTGACAAAAATCCAACATACACAAGTAAGATTATGATTTTTTTAAATAATAGATGCTTACTCCATAAAAAATAATGGACACGTTGTTGTTACACAAGATACCTGCTTTGCATCAAAAATAAAGCTGTGCAGGGGAGCGTGTGCTTAAAAAGTCAGCAATGCGTCGTTTTATCACTCGCAAGTGAGGGCACGTGTCGTTGGGGCATCTCGGGTCCACGCAGGTTTAGTTGCTTTTTGATGCCCCGCGATGATGTGTGAGAATTCCGGCCGCACAGTGATGGCAAACCACGCTGCATGGGGTTGCATTTATTTATCAGCCACGATACAGGTAGTGTGTTGATTCCAGCCACGAGGGGGTGGCGCGTCATTTTTGCAGCCGCATTGCAGGTGGTGCATCAAACTTTCTCTGCATGGCTTCCTGTGCATGGATTTCAGTCCTTGTTCTACCAGCCTCTTGTTTCAAGGGCCCAGGGACTGGATAGGGCAGCACTTGGCAGGGCAGGAGTCTAAGCAGAGAGTCCAGGTGCTGGCAGAGGAAGTCTTTCATGGAGGGGGTGGGCCTTAAAAAACAGCGCACAGCCTGATGTGCGCTGTTTTTTAACGCCTGGGTCAGGGTAGGCGTTAAGGGACCTGTGGGCTTCGAAGGAGTCCAGAGGTGCCCTTCCCTGCCCCCAGGGACACCCCCTGTCACCCTCGCCCACCCCTGGAGGACACCCATGGATGGGGGGACCCATCCCAGGTCAGTACAGGTAAGTTGAGGTAAGTATTTTTTTTATTTTTTTAAAGTGGCATAGGGGGGCCTAATTTGGGCCCCCCTAAATGCCACTGTGCCCAATGACCATGCCCAGGGGACAGACGTCTTTGCTAAGACAGGAGTCATTTCAATGGGGGTTGTGGGCAAGTCCGGTTTGAGGCATGATTTTTGCCTCAGAACTGACTTGCACCATTTTTTGACGCACAACCCCTATTTTCCCCTATGCCGGCGCTGCCTGGTTTGAGTCATTTATTTTTTACTCAGACCAGTCCGCAGCGCCGGCTAACGCCATTCCTTAAATAAAGGCGCCCGCATGGCGCGTAGGAATGGCGTTAGCCGGTGGTAAAAAAATTTACGCAAACCAGCGCCGGCGCTGGTTTGCGTCAAAAAGTATAAATATGGGCCCTAAAACATTGTAAAACTGTCTACATCCCAACAGGAATATATAACTTCCTAGTAAGGTGATAGCATAAAATATGCCAATGGAACAAGATGGACTGCTCCACAGAAGGCTTACACTCAGAAATACTACAGCTGCTACACTTACAAGGCAAAGGAGTGGACTTCATTATACGTAACAGGTACAACAGAGCTAGAAGAAGTCACCTCCAAATCCGAAGAGAGTATCACCCCAGCTGAACCGATGCAACTGGACCTTTCCTGGACTGTTCTGGTGCATCACGGGAAATTGAGCCCTAGCCACAAATGGCAATCCAGAGTTTCTGAACCATTGGCCATTGCTAGAGAACCCTGATTTCTTCAAAAGAACAAAAAAAGGAACAAGATTGGCAAAGAAAGAAACTTTTTGCAAAGTTTTGCAGGAAAGCTCCCCGAGGAGACCGTCTTGACGTCAAGAGTCAGGCTGTCACTGATGACTCATGCATCAGCCTGACTGTGCTGGTTTGTCCTTCTGGAAGCTCAAGAACTCCTTGCTGTCGACACCGAGGAAAAAGACTTCCAGAGGCTCACCAAATCATCATGCTGTAGCAGGCTGCGGTCGTCCGATTAAAGCCCGGATCTAAGGAACCCGAGTGTTAGACTTGGCATCCTTAGAGTAGTCTCCAATCTATTTTTTGCCTCTGCTTCTCATGTTTTGACTGTGTGCTGGACTCTGTTTTTGCTGTTTGTGGTACTCTGGGCACTTTACCACTGCTGACCAGTGCTAAAGTTCAAGTGTTCCCTATATAAATTGTAGGTGTAATTGGATTTTCCACAATTGGCATATTTTATTTAGTAGTAAGTCATTGGTAAAGTGTACTAGAGATGCCCAGGGCCTGTAAATCAAATGCTACTAGTGGGCCTGCAGTTCTGGCTGTGCCACCCACCCGAGCAGACCTGCCACTGAAGTGTCTGTGTATGCAGTTTTAAACTGCCAATTTGACCTTGCAATTGTACCCCCTTGCCAGGCTCAATCCTTCCCTTTTTATTCATGTAAAGCACCCCTAAGGTAGGCTCTCACTAGACCCTTGGGAAGGGTGCAGTGTATGTTAAAGGTGGGACGTGTACTGGTGTGTTTTACATATCCTAACAGTAAAATCCTGCCAAATTCATTTTGCACTGTTGCAAGACCTATCTCTCTCATTGGTTAAAATGGGGCTGCTTTTAAATTATCTTGAAGTGTAGTTTCCATTTGAGAGCAGGCAAAGAACTGGAGTTTGGGGTCTCTGAACTCACAATTTAAAAATACATCTTTTAGTAAAGTTGGTATTTAAATTGTCTGTTTAAAAATGCCACTTTTAGAAAGTAGGCATTTTCCTGGCTTAAACCATTCTGTGACTCTGCCTGTTTGTGGATTCTCTGTCTGGGTTAGTTTGACAGTTGGGCTGTTTGCACCTCTCTCTAGACAGTGACACATAGGGAGCTGGGGTGTAGCTTGCATATCCTGATGAGCCATCTATGCTAGGAGGGAGGGAGGAAGTGGTCACTTACACCTGAAAGGGCTGTGCCTGCCCTCACACAATGCAGTCGCCAACCCCATGGTGTGTCTGGGGCCTGGCCTGGGCAAGGCAGGATCTCACAAACAAGAGACATTTTCCTTTGAAATAGGCCTACTTCAAAGGCAGAAAGGGGTATAAGAAGAGCACCCAAACCTCTGAAAATGTGATCACTTCTGGAATCAAGAGGAACCTCTGCCAAAGAGAAGAGCTGAAGAGCTGAGGAGAAGTGCGACCCTGCCTGTGACTGTGCTTTGTGGAGCTATCCTGCAGTTGCTGCTTCTGCCTATGAAAGGGGACAAAGACTGAACTTTGTTGTGTATTCCTGCTTGTGAAGCATCTCCAAGGGCTAGAACTGAGCTTCCATCCTGTTGTTGATGTTTCGGGGCCATCAAAGACTTCCCCTGCCAGCACCTGGACTTTCTGCTGAGACTCCTGGCCTGCCAAGTGGTGCCCTATTCTGTTCCTGGGCCCTTGAAAGGTGAAGCTGGCAGACCAAGATTGAAAATCCACGCAGAGACCGCTGTGCGTGGAATTTTTTGATGCACCTTCCGTGACATGGCTGATAAATGACGCATCACCAGCTTTGCGGCAGAAATCAATGCTCCAACTGCATCGCGGCTGGAAGATTGAAGCAACATGGCTGGAGAAACGACATGCTAACAGAGGCTGATAATGACGCAAACCCCGCACAGCCCGGTTTTGAGATACCGTGTGACCGGACTTTCAACGTAACACCGCTGGGCGCGGTGAAACAACGCAAAGCCTGCCCGAACCCGAGGTGCCTGTTTGGATCGATGCATCACTCTCTTGCAGGGAGAGAAGAAACGATGCATGCCGACCTGGCCGGAGGAAGAAAGATGCACGGTCTCGCTTGCGAGTGAGTAATCGACGCATCGCTGGCCTTTTTCGATGCACACTCACCCGTATGGCTTTATTTTGATGCTCCCCAGGTACGTTTGTACACTAACAATGTTTTCACTGTTTTCTAAAGGATTTAAATTTATAACTTGACTGGTGTATGTTGGATTTTTTTTCATTTTGGTCTTGTTTTGTTTAGATAAATATTCCCTATTTTTTCAAACCTGTGTTGTGTCATTTTGTAGTGTTTTCACTGAGTTACTGTGTGTGTTGGAACAAATACTTCACACATTGCTTCTGAAGTTAAGCCTTTCTGCTCATACCAAGCTGCCAAGGGGGTGAATGGGGGTTAACTAAGTGTGATTCTCTTTTACCCTGACTAGAGTGAGGGTCCTTGCTTGGATAGGGGGCAACCTGACTGCCAACCAAAGACCCCATTTCTAAAAGTGTCCATCTCACTTCTGGTCCCTATTGCCACTGCACTTGCTGTATTATTGATATGTATAATCCTACCTCTCATTTGCTTACATTGATTTTCATTAAAAAAAATTGACATGAGCTGTCATTCAATCTGTATCTGTTTCACTCAGCTTGATTTAGCTACACAGCATACTGCACTTTGATTTCTAACAAACCCCTCCCCGGTCAGTATGAGAGACAAGGAAAGGCCTAGACAAAAAAGCACAATTGTCTCACATTAACTTAAGAGGAAACAGGAAACCAAAGCAGAAGTAAGAAAAGTTCTGCCCTCATCCTTTTAAGACACTGAACTTTAGCAGCACAGCACAACATACCTTATTTTGATTCTACTGGCCCCTAAACTCTCTCCCCAGTTGATGCAAGAACACGAGGGTATGATGACAGTGAATCAGCTGGAAAAAGTCTGCAGGAAGGTCCATAATGTTATTGGCTCTCACAGAACAGTAAACCAGAGTGGTCATGGAAGATAGTCTACTTGCACCTGCTACACTCATTGGACCTTAGCTGCACAGTAAACTTCATGCTGAATTGTCCTGCCCTCAAAGTGTTACAACTTAAGTCTCAGGAATGTTATGAGTTAGAATGTTCTCCATCTCACCTACTCTGGCAGCTAACTTCAATACTAAGATTACCTGAGAGCACTGTAGGAGAGGGGAATAGACAGAATATCAACAGCTGAGATGATAGTTGAACTAATGAGTGTTTTCTACTGCTACTTAGTGATAACTATCTGTGAACCTAAAATTCCAACACAAGATTTAGAATCACGGTTATTTCTGTTGAAATAATTGTAGGTAATATTAGATCACAGCTATTGTCTATTATTCACTTTCTCCAACTAATGTGCTATGTGTTGTAATGTACATATGGATCATTTGTGAAGAAACAACAATAAGTGAGCCCATGTTTCTTATCAAATGTATGCACATACATCAGATGCTTGGGCACAGCAAAGGATATTGTACTGGGTCTGATAGGGCTGAAAAGTGTAGAAACGTTGCTCAGTAAAGTTTTCACAGGTATCTGTTACATCACTTTTTCCTACAACCTAACCCAGATTATTCAAAGGATGTCTCCCTATCATATGAGAATTCTCAGTATTCAAGCAGACAAACAAACTACACATAGCATCAAAATCAAGTAAAAAAAAGTTCAAAAGTTCAAACACAGCAACATGATAACGGGGGCTTGGGTGTGGATGACAGGAGATGTCTACCGCCGCGGGTGATGTGGGGAGGATGTGCAGACCTGAGGCACTGCAGGGCAAGGATTGGCAATTAGTTGGTGGGCAGAGTCAGGAGCCATTTTAGAGGTAGTAGGGGTTTACAGCCACCACTTTGCTAGTAAAACAGCATGGTGGGTGATCAGGTAGGCAGGGACAGTTTTTGAGTGGGCCTAGTTGGGTGAGAGTAAAGCAGGGTTGTGAAGATAAGGACAGGGTTAGGAGTTGCCCAGGACAATGTGGGGCAGGTACAGTGTATGGATGGAGAGTAGAATTTTAGGAGGTCTTTAGGTTGCTGCAGGAGCATGGGAGGGGGCCCTTTTGAGTCCAAACGCCTGGGGGAGATTGCAGCTGGGGAACAGGGCAGGTTAGCAATCATATGAGCAAAGGGCGTGACATCAGCAGTAAGGGTTTACTTGGCACCCACCATGCTCAATAATAATGAGGTGGGATGGAGGAAAGAGTACTCAGGGTCTGCACGGGTCAGGCTTACCTGGCCTGGCATTTAGGACTCAAGTGTTGGTAGAGAGGCCAGGTATTGGGGCTGGTGCCGGCATTCTTAACAGAGTGGAGAGCACAATCAGCCTACAGGCCACACGCATAGCAGACACCATAGCAGGCCATTGGATTGGGCTTGGTCCCTAAGTCATGTGGGGTAGCCCAGAGAAGCAATTCTGCCAGTCCAACATTTGGGCCGGTCTCTGCATTTGTCCCTGCCATACTGGAACACAGTGACAAGGGAGGAGCATGGGCTTTAAAGAGCACAGTGGCCAGCAAGAGATGGACAGCTTATTAGGTAGAACTATAAAACCTGCAAAGAGTTTACCAGCAGAAGAAAGAGGGCGAAAGTACAGTAGGCGAGGTTGTGGGAAGAGAAGAGTGGTTTTTGGGGAGCAGGGAGTGGAGAAGGGACAGTATGGGAAGAAAAGGTGGACCAACCCTCCGGGAGAACAGAAAGAGGGAAGATGGGTTTGGGTGGCCGGCTTGATATGGGAAAGCGATGGTGTGGACTCATTTAGGTCTTGTGTGACCTTGTTGGTGTCAGCAGAGATAGGGTCTGGTGAGTCCTCAAGGAGAGGTGCCAACCAGCATTCTGTATACGAGTGAGGGGATAGTGTGATGAAGTATGGAGAACAGGCAGGTCCAAGTAGCTTGCAAGGTGTGGAGGGAAATTGGAGAGACCAGCTGGTGATGGACTATGAGGCTTAAGACTAGAAGGACGCAAAATTCCCGGGAGGTTAATGGCGGGATGAAAATGCATTGGGGGTACAAGAATTTATAAAGAACATCAGGGAACGAGAGAGAGCAACACATGGAGATTGGTGTATTGAAGTTGCCAAAAAGAGATCATCTTGTGCAAGTGATGGGGAGAATTCAGCTAGCATAGGCACACAAGGAGGTACTGGTGGCCAATTGAGATGTGACTGGGTGGAAGGCTTTGGTGTGAGACCTGACCTTGAAATCAAGTGAGCCAAAAAAAGCTGCTTTTATTATGGTATCCATGGAGGGGAGTAGTGGCATGGAGAATATGGTTCACTGGCCCACAGCAAGGCTGGGGAATGGTAAGAAAGTCACAAACAGAGAGGCAGGGCACAGGCGAAGGGGTGACTCAGACAGAGGGTGTCAAGACTGAAGTATAGTGAAGCAATGCTAGGGTATGACTTCGATTTCTGCAGATGGGTTGCTCTGTCACAACGGTGACGGATATCACGTCTGCCAAAACATAAATCCCATTATTTCCCATGGGATTTATATTTTGACGGATGGGATATCTGTCATCGTTGTGATGGAGTAACCCGTTACCCAAAATTGAAATCAGTCCCTTAGTTTGTAAGGCATGTTGCCTAGTAATACTCTTTGTGGAATGTGCACCTGCTTCATAAAAAGTGGCCTTTTACACACTAATAAATGTCAGTGGTCTTTTCTGTGTATTCCCACCCAAGTTCCAATAGGAAGAGTAAGAAAATTAAGCCAAATGAACAGGAAATATTTGTACTCAATACTTGTGTCTTTAAATACACTCTAAACAGTCAACATAATTCAATTTCACTTGTCATAGGATATATCATGAGAATTGATCTTTCAACCCTTCACACCCCAGTACAGTACCCATCTTAAGTGAGAATAATGTTGTGGTAGATAAATTCAAGTGTAAATCATTTATACAGAACCAGGGGCCACAAATTTTACATTTGTAACCAGGGGTGGCAAGTTAGGCCCCCACCTTTTCTGAATGGAAAGGAATTTCACAAACCGACCTATGTACTAATAGGTCAGATCACAAAATTCTGAATTGTAGTGGTAGAAATTACACCTGCCTTATTAATATGCATGAGGCAGGATGCAAATTGCGACCCCCTACAATTGGCGAGAGGCGTAGGCTTTGTGGCCAGAAGACCACTAGGTCTGTGGATCACCTTCTATCCCTTGACAACATTTTTTTCAACATTCTCAAAAGGGGACTCCTTCCTATTGCAGATGGCCTATCACTCATTTTTAATTAGTGGTGGAATATTAATTTTTGGGACCCATTTCAGTCACAACACATTAAACAGAATGTAAGGAATCGATATTTGGAAGGGTTGCCTTTGACATGCCTGTTCCAAATAATGACTCCATAAGGTTTATTTAACCCATTTACCAATTCAGAAAACCTTTTCTGAATCGTTTATTGGGTTTAGTACATTATAAAATGTGTCTTAGAGGTAGTAAACCTTCAGATTTACGGAATCTGAGAGTCTGTGACTGTTAAAACTCTTTAGCCCCAAACTGTCACACAACACAGCTTAGCATTCAAAGTTGCTGCTCTATTTTGTGTAAGAGGAAGAGAGAAGGAAAGTGTCATATCTGTAGCGGAATTGGTTGCACTATCCTGCTCTCTGCCTTGCGCTGGTGCACAAATAGGTTGCAAGATCCACGTACACATCTTTGCCCTAAAATGCAAAGATGTCTGCATGAGTCTACCATAGATTTTGTACTGGACTGGTATAAAATATTATGCTTAGACTAACTTTGAAACTTTTTCCACTTTGGATGTATGCTATACAGTGCAACACACTAGATGAGATTTACCAAGCCATGCAATCCCACTTTGCATGGCCCTGTGGAGCATAGTAAATATGGAAGTACTCTTCCCCAGGAGCCATTCACTGGGTGGAGCATGGGTGTTCCCACACATCCACCCATGGATTTAGGCCCATTCCTCGATTTACCGTGAGTGGTAGACCTGGGAATATGTCAAAATGCAATACCTACCTAGGCAAGCTGTGATGAGGAGAAATATCTTTATTTCTCCTTGTTTAGTCCTCTTTCTGTGTGTGATGCATTCTGCAGCACACACAGAAAGAGGAAAAGGATTGAAAGGATTGTTTTTGTACAGGAAGGTGCCCCTTCCTGCACAAAGAAAATCTTGCCTGCATTAGCACTACGCAGCCAAAAGTGCACCAGTGCAAGGATATAGCAGGAATGTGCCATTTCGTGATAGAAATGGTGCTGTCCAACACTTTCCATTTCAAGCTGTGCGCCAAGGTGTCTTGCTGTTTTGTGTGAAAAAATAATAAATATGGCCCTTAGGCCCAGATTTATACTTTTTCAAGCAAAACTGCGCTAACACAGTTTTGCGTGAAAAAGTTTACCGCCGGCTAGCACCATTCCAAGTTGCCGGCTGAGAATGATAGTAGCCGGCGGTAAGGCCGGGTGGGTGAGGCGTAGGGAGAACAGGAGGTTGTGCGTCAAAGGATGACGCTAGTCTGGATAGAGACATAAAAATGCCTCTAACCAGACTAACGTCATTTTTTGACTTATAACCCCCATGTACATGACTCCTATCTTAGTAAAGACAGGAGTCATGCCCACCACCCCAGTGGCCATGTAGGGGGGCCCAAGTTAGGCCACCCTATGGTACTTTAAAAAAATAGAAAATACTTACCTGTACTTACCTTACTTACCTTAGATGGGGTCCCCCCATCCAGTGGTGTCCCTCTGGTGTGGGTGGGGGTGTTCCTGAAGCTAGGGAAGGGCACCTGTGGGCCCATTACATGGAAATAGGCCCACAGTTTCCCTAACGCCTGCCCTGATCCAGGTGTTAAAAAATGGCGCTAATCAAACTTAGCACCGTCATTTAAGGCCCCCTTCCCCCGTGCGTGATATTAGCATGGGGATAAATATGGCGCTAAGGCCGCATCATCAATTTTTGCACAGGAATGCCCACCTTGCATCTCATTAATGCAAGGTAGTTTCCTGCAGAGAAAAAAATACACTAACTCCAAAATGTGGTGCGAGATGGGTCCAAAGTATAAATATGGAGTTAGGTTTGCACTGAATTTGCGTTAAAAAAATTACACAAATTTGGCACACATAGAGTATAAATCTGGGCCTTGGTGTGGTGTAAATAAGTAGCAGAAGGACTAACCTTCTCATGTAGCAGTATTGCCATTGGTTCAAAAACACCTAAAGGAAACAATATATCGGAGTTACTGTACAATATATTCTGCCTAAATCTGTTTTAGTCACTACACATTAGTTGCACAGTACACTTCATTTGGATTCTTCCTGCGCCTAAAGTCTATCCCCTGTCATTAAAAAAGACTTGACTTTGAGAAAGTGGATGAAGGAGTCTTCTTCCAACGCCACTCAGTCATTGGTCCATTCAAGTGCTATGACAGAGCAGCTCAATAGAGACACAACAGAAGCATATATGTTGTCCACAGATTGTGGGAGTATTGTCATCATATCATCCGACTGGAAGGGCCATGGTCTAAGTCAGGAATCGTTGTTAGTTTTTCACATGTATCACTTCCATTTTTTATTACAACCAGCATACAGACTCATGGAATATCACAACATAAATCGTTTCGTTTGAAGGCAGAGATATGACTGAAAAACCCTACATTCGATTAAAATGGAGAGTCAACAACAATCAAACCAGTTATGGGTTCAATAGCAGACATTTTTTCAAAAATCTCAAACAATGATGTAGTCGGTAAAACTTAAAGGGTAAATGCCAAGCATGGCTAAAAACTCAGCAAATTCATTGATGACGTACACTCGGATGCAACTACTGTTTTAAAGACAACGCCTTTGCCCCTCGATAATGTGGTAGTATTATCACAGTGAGTTTGGTGTCAATGGTAGAGTTGGTGCCCAGTGCATAGGATGGTAGCAGGAGTATTAATGCTACTTAAAGGGCCCTTACCTGGCAGTCTAATATGTAAAGGTCATCAGGAGACTGCCATTGTGTTAATAAAGACTAATTAATTACTGTCAAACAATGCATCTTTATCACCATCTCCATCAGTTTGAACACTTGCCATAATGCATCAGGTCTAGGTTTCCTGAGGGGAAATCAACTGTTTTAGATACCAATTTTAGAAATAGATGGATGAGAATCAGAATGAAATCTTTCTCTCTGATCCCCTTTCCAGTCCGTTTTAACGAGAAAACATTGAAGTGAATAAACGACAAAACAAAATGGATGAAATGACAGATGCCCACATTCTTCCGTCCATAGACAGTGATTGTCCGACAAAGTATTAATTAATTTAATCTGAACAAGTTCAGCATTAATTAGCTTTCAAAACACCATGAGATTATTGTACAACATATATATTGAAGAGTCCTTGCGTTCATCCACATATACATGGATTCCTTGTATTTATTCACTCCCGACAACCCTGGATAAAAGTATTGTAGGTGATCAGTTTTACCCAAACTTATGCATGCACTTCACTGTCCAATTTACAAACAAATGCTACTTGCACAGTATCAAGTTTAACTCCTGGATCAGGTTGGAAACCACAATTTTACCAATGATAATGCAAATTACATTTACTATTGTGATGTTGTCTTCATTAGACACTGTGCACCTGGCAAGCCGGAGAGTTGCCTACCATCATCTCTTGCTGTGGGACACCATTTTGTTCAAACTGGCAAACAGACACAATTCTTCATCGGATTACACTGGTCGCAGCCTAGCCAAGCTTCAAATAGCTCTGGAACAATTGCTTTAGTCTGACATTCCACATAGCCTCAGAGGACCTGCAACACTTTAAAATAAGGTAAATTCACATGCATATTTGTATGTGACATTTCTATAGTGTAAACCTAGACAAAAGGCAGCAGTGTGCTGTACAGGGTCAAATACAAGCATAAAGTCAATGAGTGATAGGAGAGGCAACTGAGTGTGGATGGCTAATGCATTGTGATGTATTGGTTTTAAAGAGGGGTATGTTTAACTCTCCTAAATTGGAGCAGCTTTGGGATGGGCCTAAGAAAAGTGGGATGTTGTTCCAGATTCTGGGTGCATAAATGGAAAAGGCCTGATGCTTTGTTTCTTTTCCTTTTTTACAGTTCATAACCTACTACCTGATGGTGTCCTGCATATAGAGGACATTTGATTCTTTTGGGTGTTGTTTTTACAAATGAGCCAGGAGAGTTTGGCACCCAGTATCTTCCTACTTTCAGTGGTAAATGGCTGCACTTTTTGAACTTGGTTAGGCTACTACATGGAAAAACCTACCATACCAGACATCTAGGGGAGTCCAGGATGGGGTACTTTGGATGTCTCTCACACCACTCTCTTACCCACAATGGCCTGCACATCTCAAACATTTACTTTGCATGTATCTAACACCACTCTCTACCCCGCAATGGCCTGCAAACCTCGAACATTGACTAAAAATCACATTTTACTCACATTTCTGTGAGGTCATATTCTGGAATCTGTGGAGAGCCTTGGACATCCAACAACACATGCATTCCTCCACGTTTCCTGATTAAAATGGTATGTCACTTGTGTGGGTGGCCCAAAACACCTTGACACAAAAGGCCCTACAGTGCCACGTAGACGGATCAGCAATAGCTGAGAGGTTCGGGCCATGCTCAGCCACCACCCATGGAAACCTATCAACCACAGACATATTTGAAAAGTAGGCAACCAGGGGATTCCAGAGTGGTGTGCTTTGTGTGAATGCCATGATGTTTTCTTACCAACAAATGCTGTGTAAACCTCAAACTTTGCCTGAAATCACACATTTACCCTACATTTCTGTGATGGAAAATTCCAGAATCCACAGGAATCCACAAAATTCCTTCCAACCAGCATTGCCCTACTTGTGATGATAAAAGCACTGCACCACTTGTGTGGTTGGGTCTACTGCCAGCGTCAGGAATGGATCAAACTGAGTTCAATAGGAGTTTACATGTAAGGGCTCCCATTGTCATTACTTTTTGCTAAAAATGGGTCCGTTCTCATGCGAGAAATGTGATGTATCCATGTTGCGTTTTGTGTCATTTCCTGTCGCGGGCACTAGGCCTATCCACACAAGTGAAGAACCTTTTATATCAGAAGACTTGGGAGAATGCTGGGTGGATGTAATTGTGTGGCTCCCTCATTTCTAGAACTTTCCATCACAGAAAAGTGAGAAAAATCTGATTTAGTCAACTTTTGAGGTTTGCAGAGGATTCTGGGTGGAACACCTGGTCACCCCATCCTGGATTCATCTAAGCTAGGGCCCAAAAACTACAGCTACCCACTTGACAAAAAAGTGGCCAGTTTTTTGTGGAAAAATATGATATGTCCATGTTGTATTTTGGGCTGTTTCCTATCATGGGCACTTGGCCTACTGAAACAAGTAAGGTACCATGGACTTAGGGGACTTCTGGGTGGAAGGAAGTTTGTCGCTCCCTGCAGACTCCAGAAATTTCCAACACAGAAATATGAGGGAAATGTGTTTTTAGTCAATGTTTGAGGTTTGCAAGGGTCTCCAGGTGGAACATCCTGATGAGAGCCACAAACTTCACCCCATCCTGGATTCGGCTAGGTGTCTAGTTTTCACAAATGTACAGATTTGCTTGGTTTTCCTAGGTGCCAGCTAAGCTAGGGCCAAAGAACCACAGCTACCGACTTGGCTAAAAAAGTGGTCAGTTTTAAGTGAAAAAATGTTATGTGTCCATGTTGCGTTTTGGGCCATTTACTGTCATAGGCACTAGGCTTACACACACAAGTGAGGTACCAATTTTATCAGAGGACTTAGGGGATTTCTGGCTAGAAGTACGTTTGTGAATCCCTGCGGATTCCAGAACTTTCCAACACAGAAAATATAGGAACATCTATTTTTTTAAGTCAAAGTTTGAGATTTGCAAGGAATTCTGGGTAAAACAACCTAGTGAGAGTCGTACGAATCACCCTATCCTGGATTCCTCTATGTGTCTAGTTTTGAAAAATGAACAGATTTTATAGGTTTCCCTAGGTGCCAGCTGAGCTACGGCCTAAAAACCACAGCTACCCACTTTGCAAAAAACAGGTCAGGTTTGAGTGGAAAAATGTAATGTGTCCATGTTGCCTTTAGGGCCACTTCCTGTTACGAGCACTAGGCCTACCTACACAAGGTAGGTACCATTTTCATTGGGAGACTTAGGGGTTCATAGAATAGTCAAACAAATGTTATTACCAAATGTGTTTCCCTGCATTTGCATCTTCCAAATGTAAGAAAAGGTATAGGAAAGAAGTAATGTTGAAAAATGTCCTCTAATTCACATGCTAGTATGGGTCCTCACAAATCCAGAGATATACAATTGACCCCTGTTTCTACTCTTGTCTTATAGCCAGTTTAGAAATACATAGATCTTCTTGACACCCATTTTTCACTATTAATATTTTACCATATGACATGGCCCATACCCTGTAGTTAATGAAAAACCATTGCAAGGTGCAGCTCAGTTATTGGCTCTGGATACCTAGAGTTCTTGGAAAACCCACAATCCCTATATATCCCTACAACCAGCAGGGTCTAGCAGACATAATGATGTGTTGCTTTTGCATACAAGCCATTGTGATGAGAAGTTAAAAATGAAAACTGTGACAAATGCCTGGTTTTTCCTACTAATTTTCAATATGTTTTTTATTACAACACTTAGGCCCTCATTACAACCCTGGCAGTCCGTGAAAAGAGGCGGTAATACTGCCAACAGGCTGGTGGTAAATACCGCCAAATTATGACCATGGCAGAAAGAGCTCAGATAGACCGCCACTTTACCACACCTACCTGCAGGGCAGAAATAACAGGCACCATGGCGGTAGACACCTACAGCCAGGCGGAAGTCAATGTACCGCCCACTGCATTATGACAACCCAACCCGCCACCTTTTCCGGGGCAGTATCAGCAACATCAAAAGCCTGGCGGAAACTGAGCTTAGAAAGGAAAGGACTCACCTTTGGAGACACAGGGAACAACCACGTCGCCATTGAGTCCGAGCTGCAAATATTTCCAATGATATTTTATGTCCTGCTCCACCACGACCACCGACGACGGCGAAGACGACCCCGGTGAGTACAGCCGCCTAGCACACAGGGGAGGGGGGGAGGAAAAAGAGAGTGACACACACACACGCACAACACACACCCCCACCCCCATACACACAATCAGATGCAGTAATAAAACATATTTACCATGTACCCCTCAGGAATAATGCAAGGACAACACGAATAGATGAAAGTGAGTGATATAAATACAGTAAAATTACGAACATCCAATGTAAAAGTATATACATATGTACAATTCAAGGGACACTGCCCAGTCCTCATTGTGCGTGGGCCACAAGGCCACACAACAAAGTCCAAGGCCTCACTTGTCTCCTGCAACAACATGGAGAGAACCCTGCAGGGGCATCAGTTGGAAAATAGGCAGGCACCTCAGAGGGACGGGAAATGTGGGGGCACCTCAGCCTGCAGATGGAACAACACCACTTGTCCTGGAGGAGGGCAACATGCCCATTGCTCTGTCCTGGGGAGTCCAAGGCCACAGTCTCTCAAGTGGGTGACTTGCCCATTGGTTCTGGAGGGGGCATCGTGCCCTGTGCTCTTCATCCTGTGGATAATGGGGTGAGTGGGTATCTTCCTCACTGGTTCTGGAGGGGGCATTGTGCCCATTGCTCTTCATCCTGTGGAGGATGGGCTTAGTGGGTGTCATCCTCACTGGTTCTGGAGGGGGCATCGTGCCCTGTGTTCTTCATCCTGGGGAGGATGGGGTGAGTGGGTGTCTCCCCCACTGGTTCTAGAAGGGGCATTGTGCCCTGTATTCTTCATCCTGTGGAGGAAGGGGTGAGTGGGTGTCTTCCTCACTGGTTCTGGAGGGGGCATCATGTCCTGTGATCTTCATCCTATGGAGGATGGGGTGAGTGGGTGTCTTCCCCACTGGTTCTGGAGGGGACATCGTGCCCAGTGATGCAGATCTTGGGGAGTACAAGGTCACAGTCTCTTAGCTGGGTGTCAGACCCACAGGACTTGCAGGTGGCAGGCCGCACAATAGTCCATGGAGGCAGGTCTACAGAATGTCTGCTGGCAGCGACGGCTGCTCAGTGGTGGCAGTGATACTGCTGCTGCTGGTGGTTGTGGGGGGGGAGGATCCAGCCCATCCCCTGCAGCCTCAGATGGCTACCCACTGCTGGTGGTGGTGCTGGTAGTGTTGGGGTGAGGCTCCAGACCATCTCCTGCAGCCTCGGATGGCTGCCCAATACTGGTGGTGGTGGTGCTGGTAGTGGTGGGGGGAGGCTCCAGCCCATCACCTGCAGCCTTGGACGGCTGCCCACTGCTGCTGCTGCTGGTGGTTGTGGGGAGAGGCTCCTGCCTATCCCCTGCAGAGCCAGATGGCTGCCTACTGCTGGTGGTGCTGCTGCTGGTGAGGGGAGGATCCAGCCCATCTCCTGCAGCCTCAGACAGCTGCACAACCATGGTTGGTAGTGGGGGCTCAAACTGAGTCCCAGCACCAGACCCCTTGTCCTTCCTGCCTACTGGTGCATGCCCCTTGTCCTTCCTGCCTGATGGTGCAGGCTCCTTGCCCCTCCTGGCAGCAGCTGGGGATGTCTCCTTGCCCTTTCTGGCAGCAGCTGGGGATGGCTCCTTGCCATTCCTGGCAGCAGCCAGGGATGGCTCCTTGCCCTTCCGGCCGGCAGATGGGGAGGGCTCCTTGCCCTTCCGGCCAGCACTTGGGGCAGGCACCCTTTCCGTGAAGCTTCCTGGTGCCCTGGATCATGAGTTGCTATGGACACTACTGGGTACGTGGACTGGGTGGCTGAGGTGCTTGCCTTGGTTTTAGGCACCCTGGCCAGACATGAAGGACGGGGGGTAGGGAATAGGTTAATGGTGGAGAGGAAAAGCTGCTTGGGGACATTGGGGTGGAAAGAGGGAGAAGGTTTGCAAGTGGAGAAAGAGGGAGTGGTTGTGGGAGGTGTCTGTCTGCTGTGTTTGGGTGCGAGTGCAAGCGCATGGGCTGGATTCTGTTGTGAGGTGGATGGCTGTTGGGTGTCTGAGTGCTTGCATTTGTGTACCTTTGGAGGGGGGAACAGACACAGTGGGAGAGGACACAGGGGACGTGTGCATGGCTGTTGAGGTGGTGTCTGCCAGTGAGGTGTGTGTTCTGCTAGGTGTGGTGGTGATGCTGGTAGTGGATGAGGATGTAGTGCATGCAGGTGTGAGTGTAGCCAGAACTGGGAGGGAGGTGGAAGAGAAGGAGGAGGGGGACACAGTGGAGGAAGTGGATGTTGGTATGTCTGCATCTGGATGGTGTTTGTGTGAGTGCCTGTGGGATGATGTATGGTGCTTGTGATTGCCATGAGGGTGGAAACAGGGACAATGGCTGCCATCAGAGAGAAGGCCAGAGCCTGGATTGATCTCTGTTGGGCCTCCAAGCCAGTGTGAATCCCCTCCAGAAATGCATTGGTCTGTTGCATTTTGGCTGCCAGCCCCTGGATGCCCAAAAGATATGGATCTCAGGAGGTCAATAGCCTCCTCACTCAGGGCATCAGGGCTAACTGGGGCAGGGCCTGAGATGCCTGGGGCGAAGGAGATGTCCACCCTCCGTGAGCGGGCATGGGCAACTCGATCAGGGGCTGCTGGCAGGGCGGTGCTGGTACGGGGGGTTGGCAGCTGTACCTGTAGCTGAGGTGGTCACAGAGGTGTCCGCCACCACCAGGGAGCTTCCATCGGAGGAGCTATCTGTGTCCGAAATGTCCCCTTCAGTCTCCACCATGGTGCTTCACTCACCCTCCTTCCCACTGGTGCCCTCACCGTTGGTGGACTCTGCCTCCTGGGTCCTGTGGGATGCAGTTCCCTCCATCACCGGTGCCTCTGCTCCTCCGCCAGATGATGCTAATACACATAAAGACAGGATGACTGTAGGAAGGTAGCCTCTTTCTAGCATTGTTACCCCCACTTTTGGCTTGTTTGTGAGTATATGTCAGGGTGTTTTTACTGTCTCACTGGGATCCTGCTAGCCAGGACCCCAGTGCTCATAGTTGTGGCCTGAATGTGTGTTCCCTGTGTGGTGCCTAACTGTGTCACTGAGGATCTGCTAATCAGAACCTCAGTTCTTATGCTCTCTCTGGCTTTAAAATTGTCACTGCAGGCTAGTGACCATTTTTACCAATTCTAATTGGCACACTGGAAAACCCTTATAATTCTCTAGTATATGGTACATAGGTACCCAGGGTATTGGAGTTACAGGAGATCCCTATGGGCTGCAGCATTTCTTTTGCTGCCCATAGGGAGCTCAGACAATTCTTACATAGGACTGCCACTGCAGCCTGAATGAAATAACATCCACGTTATTTCACAGCCATTTTACACTGCACTTAAGTAACTTATAAGTCACCAATATGTCTAACCCTCACTTAGTGAAGGTTAGGTGCAAAGTTACTAAGTGTGAGGGCACCCTGTCACTAGCCAAGGTACCCACACATAGTTCAGGGCAATGTTTCTGGACTTTGTGAGTGCGGGGACACCATTACACGCGTGCAATAAATATAGGTCAATACCTATATGTAGCTTCACAATGGTAACTCCGAATATTGCCATGTAACATGTCTAAGATCATGGAATTGTCCCCCCATGCCAAATCTGGTATTGGGGTGCCAATCCCATGCATCCCCAGGTCTCCAGCATGGACCCCGGGTACTGCCAAACCAGCTCTCTGGGGATTTCACTGCAGCTACCGCTGCTGCCAACCCACAGACAGGCTTCTGCCCTCCTGGGGTCTGGGCAGCCCAGTCCCAGGAAGGCACAACAAAGGATTTCCTCTGAGAGAGGGTGTTACACCCTTTCCCTTTGGAAATAGGTGTTAAGGGCCTGAGAGGAGTAGTCTCTCCTCTCCTCTGGTGATGCTTTCAAGGGCACAGATGGTGCCCTCCTTGCATAAACCAGTCTACACCAGTTCAGGGACCCCCCAGCCCCTGCTCTGGCATGAAACTGGACAAAGGAAAGGGGAGTGACCACTCCCCGGTCCATCACCACCGCTGGGGTGGTGCCCAGAGCTCCTCCAGTGTGTCCCAGACCTCTGCCATCTTGAATGCAGAGGTTTGAGGGCACAATGGAGGCCTCTAAGTGGCCGTTGCCAGCAGGTGATGTCAGAGACCCCTCCTGATAGGTGCTTGCCTGACTAGGTGGCCAATCCTCATATGAGGGTTATTTAGAGTCTCTCCTGTGGGCTTCTCTTCAGATAACGAATGCAAGAGCTCACCAGAGTTCCTCTGCATCTCCCTCTTCGACTTCTGCCAAGGATCGTCCGCTGACTGCTCAGGACACCTGCAAAACTGCAACAAAGTAGCAAGAAGACTACCAGCGACATTGTAGCACCTAATCCTGCCGGCTTTCTCGACTGTTTCCTGGTGGTGCATGCTCTGGGGGCTGTCTGCCTTCACCCCGCACTGGAAGCCAAGAAGAAATCTCCAGTGGGTCAACGGAATCTTCCCCCTGCTAATGCAGGCACCAAACGTCTGCTTCATCGGTCGTCTGCGTCCCCTCTCATCATGACGAGCATGGTCCCTGGAACACAGGAGCTGGATCTAAGTGACCCCGACAGTCCAGTGGTCCATCTGTCCAAAATTGGCGGAGGTAAGTGCTTGCCTCCCCTCGCCAGACAGTAATCCTGTGTACTGCATGAAATGCAGCTGCTGGGGCTTCTGTGCACTTTTGCAAGGAATCCTTCATGCACAGCACAGCCCAGGTCCCCAGCACTCCATCCTGCATTGCTCAACTCACTGAGTTGACCACCGGCTTCGTGGGACCCTCCTTTGCAGTGTTGAGATAACTGCTGTGCCCAGTTTTCTTAAACCCATGTTCCAGTACTTCTGCGGGTGCTGCCTTCTTCTGCATGGGCTCTCTGTATTGCTGAGGGCCCCCTCCGTCTTCTCTTCCAAGTGGCGACCTCCTGGTCCTTCCTTTGCCCGGGAAGTACCCATTTTCCGTAACTGCGACCTTTGCAGCTAGCAAGGCTTGTTTGCGGTCTTTCTCCAAAGAAACAACTCTGCATCCTTCAGCACACCATGGAACATCTTCTTTGCAAAGGAGAAGTTCCTGACATCTTCGGTTTTTGCAGATTCTTCAGCTTCTTCCACCCGGAGACAGCCATTTTGCACCTTCATCTGGGGTTTAGTGGGATCCTGCCCCCCTTAGACACTTTTGTGACTCTTGGACTTGGTCCCCTTCCCTTACAGGTCCTCAGGTCCAGTAATCCGTCTTCAGTGCTTTGCAGTTTGTTGTGGTCTTTGCAGAATCTCCTATCACAATTTTAGTGTGTTTCTGGGGAAGTAGGGTCACTTCACTCCTACTTTTCAGGGTCTTGGGGTGGGGTATCTTGGACACCCTTAGTGCTTTCTTACTCTCCCAGTGACCCTCTACACACTACACTAGGCCAGGGCTCCCTAAGTGGTTTGCATTCCACTTTCTTAGTATATGATTTGTGTTGCCCCTAGGCCTATGGCATCCTATTATATTCTACAGTGTTTGCACTACTTTTCTAACTGTTTACTTACCTGATTCTGGCTTGTGTGTATATTTTGTTTCTTTTACTTACCTCCTAAGGGAGTATATCCTCTGAGATATTTTTGGCACATTGTCACTAAAATAAAGTACCTTTATTTTTAGTAACTCTGAGTATTGTGATTCTTATAGTATAGTGCTATATGAAATAAGTGGTATAGTAGGAGCTTTGCATGTCTTGTAGTTCAGCCTAAGCTGCTCTGCTATAGCTACCTCTATCAGCCTAAGCTGCTAGAACACTACTAATCTACTAATAAGGGATAACTGGACCTGGCACAATGTGTAGGTACCATCAGGTATCCACTATAAGCCAGGCCAGCCTCCTACAATGACAAAAAAAGGGAGGGGAGAGACAAAGGATACACTGGGTCAATGGCTGCACAAACACCACCGTTGGCATACACAGCACACTCACACACAGGGAACAGGCCTATGCATTATGCCATGCACTACCACTAACAAATCTAGTCACCAGGGCATGTGGATGGACACATACCGCCAACTGCAGCATACCTGGGACCCACACAGCCCTTCCAAGTAGTGGATGCCTACAAGTTAGGTAGGATGAATATCAAATCAGAACCCTACCTAACATAGGACCTACTCTGCAATGTCAGGCCTGGACTAGGGGCACACAGAGACACATCTCCCAGTCGGATACCACCCCACCAGGCGTAAGTAGTAATGATGGGCACTGTTCTCACCCCCTTGCGGCTGCTGTGATGCCCTCAAGCGCCCATCCAACTCTTGATAGGCCACTGCCAGTATGCAGGCCCTCAGGGGCGTCAGGGTTCGATGGGCACCCCTTCCTCGTTGGGAGGCCATCCCCAGCTGGGCCTCCGCCGTCTTCCGTTTCCAGCGTCTCAAGTCCTCCCACCGTTTCTGACAGTGGGTGCTCTGCCTGCCGCAGACCCCCAGGATCTGCATGTCCTTGGCGAATGCACGCCATATACCCTTCTTTTGATGAATGCTGACCTGCAGAGGAAATACACACAGGGAAAGGTATTATTCAGACCGTCCTGCCTGTTACACTCATGGCCCACAGAAACCCCTTCCCATCCCCATTTACACAGACATGGCCCAGCACACAAGCTGCACTCCGCCCAGAGGACGTCCACCAAACCCCCCCCCCACACGAGGCCTACATACACACACCACTCCATGCATTCATGCCCCATGCATTGTGCTCACAGAGTATTCACCTGTTGGTCTGGAGGCCAATACAGCAGTCCGTACTTTGGTAGGACCCCATCTACCAGTCTCTCCAACTCCACTGAGGTGAAGGCAGGGGCCCTTTTCCCAGTCATATGGGCCATGGTCAGTTCCAGACACAGGTCACAGCAGCACATGCAGTGTAGGTCCTCTCCTGTTGAGGGTCAGGTAGCAAGTGAGTGAACAAATAGAAAATGGTGATCACGTCCACGGCGGTGCATACCGTCACCGCCGGCGTACATCACCATTGGCCACTGTACCCCATGGGGCCCAATGTTAACCAACGAGGAGTTGCACAGCGGTTCCCGACCACCTCCCGCAACGGCGCATAACATCAGCGGAATTATCTCACTTCCACCTGTCCCTCCACACAGGACAGGCGGATGCCATTTCAGAGAGGGGGACAGGCCCTGGATAATAACTGTGTCACAGTTCAAAATAGGACATAGAGGACAAATATCACTTATACATTACAAATTAACATCATGCATTGTACTGTTGTGTCTCTGAGGTTCAGTTTGTGACACGCTCCTCACTCTTTTGCCCCATAGATTGCTACCGCTTTGGATGAATAGGAGATGGAGATGTACCCCTGTGTAGAGACCCCTGGTAGATGTGGGAACAATGGAGCATAGGCAAATTATCCTCACCTACAGACTTGCCAGGGCCACAATCATGGAGCTGTGTGCCCAACTGGAGCCTGACCTGATCTCAGCAATCCGTCTGGGACACGCCCTCTTATGCAGGTTTTATCAGTGCTCCATTTTCTGTCAACTGGTTCTTTCCAAGTCACAGTGGGCTTACCGCAGCAGGAATGTCACAGCCAATGTTCTCAATAGTGCTGACAAGAGTGTTGTCTACCTTGATTAAACACATGTGCAGCTACATTGTTTTCCCCCAGGTGGAGGATTTGGCAAAAGCTAAGGCTGACATCTATGCAGTGAAACATATCCCCAACATCATTGGGGCAATTGATGACACACATATTCTTTTTGTTCCCCCCCCGAGCAAAATGAACAGGTGTTCAGAAATTGAAAGAGTTATCACTCAATGAATGTCCAGATGGTGTGCCTGGCGGACCAGTACATCTCCCACGTCAATTCTTAGTATCCTGGGTCGGTGCATGATGCCTTTATCCTGAGGAATAGCAGCATTCCAAATGTGATGGGCCAGCTACAGACACACAGGGTGTGGCTAATAGGTGAGCCCTGGTTTCCACCCAGTGGTTGTTGGTGTATGGGTATGGTGTGGGCCATATGGCATAGTGTGTGTCTAAATGTTGTCCCTCAATATTTGCAGGTGACTCAGGTTACCCCAACCTATCATGGCTACGGACCCCTCTGAGGAATCCCAGGACAAGGGCAGAAGAATGGTACAATGAGGCACATGAGCGAACAAGAAGGTTTATCGAATGTACCTTTGGCCTCCTGAAGGCCAGGTTTCGGCACCTCCATCTAACAGGTGGATCCCTATGGTACTCACCCAAGAAGTTCTGCCAGATAATCGTGGCATGCTGCATGTTGCATAACCTTGACTTGAGACAACATGTGCCTTTTCTGCAGGAGGAGGCTGGAGATGGCTGTGTGGCAGTCGTGGACCTGTGGACAGTGAAGATGAGGAGGCAGAGGATGAAGATGAGGACAACAGATCTGCAGTGATTCGTCAATACTTCCGAAGACACACAGGTAAGACAGTGTAACTTCACATTTCATTGTCATTTTTTAGTTTCACATTGGCACTGGCAGGCTGTGCTTTCCCACTTCTATGCCTACTCACTGTACCCTTTGGCAACTCTTTTTGCAGATGTTGGTGTCCCACTGTCGCTCCTGGTGTGTTCACTGCAGCCAAATACAGGTCTATCCTATGTGAAAATGACTGTACAGTTGATTTGCAATGTTTAAACCTTGATAGACAAATACATACTTAAATCATTTCACATACTCCATATTTGTTTAAAGTGTGTTTATTGAAGTGCTAAGAAGAAGAGGGGGAAGTGCAATGGGATGGGGTGATGATGGAGGAAAGTCCAGGGTACTGTTCCAGTCTATTTCTAGCACAGGTGCACTGTCCAAGGGGACATAGGAAGGAGAGCAATAGCAGTTCATGGTGGATAGGGTGACAGATTGGGACACAAGGATGACAATCAGGAGAGTCTCATTTCCTGGCAGGGTCTTGGCAATAGTCTCTGGCTTCTGCCTGGATCACAGGCAATGTTTGCGGGGTGGTTCCACTTCTGCAGGGGAGGGGTGCTGGTGGCCTGTTGGTCCTGTGGTGGGGCCTCCTGTTCACTAGTGGCAGTGCAGGAGGAAGGCAGATCAGAAGTCTAGCTCGTGGCAGGGGCCCGCTGTTGTGATGCTGCCTCCCTCATAATGTTGGCCATTTCTGTCAGCACCCCTGCAATGGAGACCAGGGTGGTGTTAATGGCCTGAAAGTCCTCCCTCATCCCCTGGTACTGTCCCTCCTGCAGCCACCTGTGGTCCTGCACGTTGGCCAGGATTTGCCCCAGCATATCCTGGGAATGTTGGTATGCTCCCAGGATCTTGGTGAGTGCCTCCTGAAGAGTCGGTTCCCTGGTCCTGTCCTCCCCCTGGAGCACAGCAGTCCTCCCAGTGTCCCTGTTGTCCTGTGCCTCTGACCCCTGAACGGTGTGTCCACTGCCACTGACCCCAGGTCCTTGATTTTCTTGGGTGGGTGGTGTGCCCTGGGGTCCCTGTAGTGGTGGACACACTGCTGATTGAGGTGTCCTGGGGACAGAGGCATTGGTACGCTGGGTGGGTAGTGTGGTGGTGTTTTCTGAGGAGGGAGGCTCAGTGGTGGTGTGTGACTGTGCCTAGGTAATCGACTGTCCAGATGTCCCTGATGGGACAGATTGGTCAGTCAGATCCAGGCAACCAGAGTTGCTGTCATCACTGTGGGCCTCTTCTGTGGGAGGACTGGATATTGCTGGCACTTCTTCTCTGCTGACATTGGTTGGGATACCTGTGGGGATGTAAATGCAGAGTTGTTGTTTCTGTGTGTGACATATTGTGCATGGGTGGGTTGCCCTCATTGGTTGTATTTGTCCTGGCAGCTTTCACTTGTGTGAGTTGGTATATGGTGGGCTAGCTGATTCTCTCTAGTGTGCATGCTTTAGTTATAGGTGTCCATGCAAGCCTGTGAGTGGTGTCCATGCATTGATATGGCATGCATGGCTTGTCATTGGGATGAGTGAGATGTGATGGTGGGGTGTCGGGAAGTAGCAGAGTGGTGGAAGTGAGGGTGGGGGTGTGTGATGGCATGCAGATGGGAGAGTGATAATAGTATAGAGTTGACTTACCAGAGTCCAGTCCTCCTCCATCTCATGCCAGGCCCTCAGGATGCATGATTGCCAAGACTTGCTTCTCACATGTTGTTAGTTGTGGGGGAGGACGTGGGGGTCCACTGCTAGTCCTCTGTGCAGCGAGTTGGTGTCTTGCTGCAATGGAACGTACCTTCCCCCGTAGGTCGTTCCACCTCTTCCTGATATTATCCCTTGTTCTGGGGTGCTGTCCCACGGCGTTGACCCTGCCCACCATTCTCTGCCATAGCTCCATCTTCCTAGCAATGGATATCTGCTGTACCTGTGCTCCAAATAGCTGTGGCTCTACCATGATGTTTTCCTCCACCATGACCCTTAGCTCCTCCTCAGAGAATCGGGGGTGTCTTTGTGGTGCCATAGGTGCTGTGTGAGTAGTGTGGGTGAGGGTGTGTAGGGTGATGTGTTGGGGTGTGTGTTGTAAGGTGCGTGGGTGGTGTATAGGTGATGGTGGTGTGTGGCTCTTGTCTTGTCTGTGGTCGTGGTGTCTATCTCGTGGCATTTGTTTGTAATCGTAAAGGGTTATGGGTAGTGTGGTTGTCTATTTTATAATGGTGTGGGTGTGTGGGTAGGGAGTGTGTATGTGTGTCAGGTGTGTGTAGTTTGAATAGTCTAATGTGGTGTTGTTTTGTTTGAGTTTGTGTATTTTGAGTGCAGCGGTATGTACCGCCAATGGTTTGCAGCGGTTGAATGTCTGCTGTGGTGATTCGTAGGTCATAATGTGATGGGCATTGTTCTGTTGGCGTAACGGTGTGGGTTTGGATACCGCCAGTATATCACTGACCTTTGGTGTGGCGGAGTTGTGTCTTTGGCTGAATAGTGACGAATTGGTGTATGTGTGTCATGATATGGTGAACGGATTTCCACCGCGGCGGTGGTATGTTGGTGGCAGTTAGTGTGGCGGTAAGTGGGATTTACCACCAATGCCATAATGAGGGCCTTAATTTCTTTTGGAAAAACTTGAAGGATGTACACAAATGAACCTTTGCTAAATGTACAATTTTGTCTAGTTTTCACAAGTGTATAACTTTCCAAGATCCACAGTGGGTTTCACACCTGTTTCCACTACAAGCTGGAAGGAGGTTGAAAGCACAAACAATTAAGAAAAAGGGTCTATCTCCCAGTAAAATGCCATTAATGTGGTGAAACTTTTTCTTTTCGGAATTAAGTCTGCCTATTCCTGATAGCTGGTAACATGGGATCATAAGCCTTCCATTGATACCATTTGCAGGGAAAAAACAGACACTTTCTTCAGCAGTACTTTTTTACCATTTTTCTGTAAGACCCCACTATTTACTATATTTTGCCTCATTTCTCAGTCCACTCCAAGAGAATCCACAAACCCTGAGTATCTTTATAGCCCTTAGGGTATTGGAAAGAAAAGGACACAAATTTGGTGTGGATAGCGTATGTGGACAAAAGGTTATGGAGGCCTAACAGTGAAGTATCCCAAATAGCCAACAAAAGGTTAAGCAACGCTGGGAGGGAAGGGCTAGAAGTGAAAGGGTTCAAAACTATTGTTTGTCGAGGGATTAGACAAGCCCTAAATTACTAAATAATGCATCAATTCCCTGGGGCTGCCAGTGCCGTGAACCCCAAATTGATTTTAATTCAATACTGCCTTTCCAATATTCATAACCCTTGAGTGTTTATGTCAGCATAGTTTTCTTTATTTTAAAATTTGTAAGCCTAAAATAAAATGAATCCGGTCATATGGTGACATGACCAGAAAAATAAAGGAGCATTTTAAAATATTGTTGGGAACTTCCTACAGATGGTGTTTGTCAGTTTTCCCACTGGATTTAATTAAAAACTGCACGTGAAGTACTAGCTCTATGTAAATTATGATGTGCATAGTGTTGGTAACAAAACATTTCTCAATAGGTTGTAGTATTGAAATACAAATCCTAATTTTCAAATACTGCAAAGGATTCCAATTCAGATGGCATATTTGAAACAGTCACAACATCACATTTATCAGAACTGGAACCTGGGGTGACAAACTTGTCCATAATAATCTTAAAAATAGAAGGAATTTGTAAAGTTTCAGTGGGACCAAAAAAATCATAAAATATCATAGGGGACTTTATCCCAGACAGCACCACAATAGACATAGTAATGTTCACATGGGACAAGTCTCGTTGGACCTTATGTGAAGAAGAATGGGGCTTAAGTACTACCAGTTCTGGAGAAGAACAGTCTGGGAGATAGTTCCCATTCAACAGTGAAAATAAAACTGTAACAAATCTAACCCAGATGAAGAGAAAAGACAGTGAAAGAAAAATCCAAAGGTAGGACCTTGGAGGAATCAGATAAGTCCTTTTTAACCAAAAAAACAGCACCTGTTCACATTGCAAGGATGTATGTGAAGAACTTGAAGAGAAATCATCAATGTTAGCAAAGTAACCAGAGGAAGTGTATGCAAAACAGGAACCTCATGAGATAAAGGTTAGCAGGTAGGTACCTCCAAAGGCAGTTCATAATAAACAAATGAATTGCCAGGAGCAACAGAAGACAAAAGTAAACTCACATCAGAAATGTATCCTGTGCTGGCAGTAGTAACAAGCTGTAGTCCACGTTCAGCATCAGAAGACCCCCAGCAAGGGATTAAAAATGGTTGGACTACTTACTGTGTGTAGTGTGATCTCTTGTAGGGTAGGGAGAGGAGATAAGGAATTACCCAGGTGCCCTTGTTTTCTACTGTAGAGAACTGGTCACATAAGTTAATTTGATCAAATCAATTGAAACTTGTCATTTCAGTTTTACAACCATCAAGCGGTGTCAAAATCACAGTGCAAGTACCTTGAACAGCAGGGACAGACACCGGAGCTCAGTAAGACAGGCCAAACTCTTTCCTATCTGCAATTTGATAAGAAAGTCTCTGGTTGCTCATTCACTTTATCAGTGGCAGAACACTTAGAATTCACATTTGAGTGCTCATCTCGGAAGTCTTGGAATATATGTAAGACTGTTAACCGTTCATTGTCGTCAAAGAGTGCATCTACCACCACTGTGCCAAGGTTATCATGGTCTGGAACATGTATTTGGACCCCAAAAAAGAACCTCATATGGGGTCTTACCACGCAAAGATCTTCTAGGCAGAATAATGAAAGCTCTCTAGACTCCATACATGTAATGGTTCCAACTATGACCTGAACCTAATACCCTATCTGTTAAAGACTGCTTTAAGTCACCATTCTTCTATTCCACTATTGAATTTCCCTCAGAATGATGGGGACAGAATAATGCACTGCAACACCCAGGGTGCCGATGGTATCCCAGTAAACTTCAGAGAAAAGGCCAGGCCCTGGTACAAGTTGGAAAGCTGCTGCTGTATATATACTGATAAAGACCTTCAAATCTTTTTTTAAAAACTCTGAGCGTAGGCTGCTCACTGTGGCCACACTCATAGAAATCGAGGATATGAATCAACAGCCAATATAAGAAATTTAAACATATCATCCACATGGAGTGTTCAGTGATTATCTAAATAGACACATTGTAGTGATTTATTTGAAATTAGAAGGGTTGTCTGCAGTGGGAGTGCATTGGTGGAGCTTGTAATTTGTTAACAAATGTCACAACAAAGGACACATTTTAGACTGTTTTTAAAAACCCTGCCACCAGCAGCATTTCTGTAACAAGGAAACTGTAGACACCACATAAGCACGGGCATACACTAATCCTTCATGAGAGGAATTATAAATTCTAACCTCTAGTCCTGGTTGTGTATCACTTGATCACCCCAGGAATGAAGGCACAAGGAGCATTTTGGGCACTCAACAGATAGGAGTATATTGTGGGATATTTTGTTGGTAAGGGCATGCTACTAGCCAAAGCAGTGACTTCAGCAATAATGCCATAATATATTCTTGTATGTGAACAAGCAATTGCAGTCTGGACAGGCACTTTGGCAGCTTTGTCAGCCAATGAATTCCCTACAATGTGTACACCAACATGTTAAAGACATCAGCCTCTGGCAAAGCATTTTTAAGAGCTGTCACTTTTTCCCAAATCCATTCAATCACCAATAATGCAAATTATCATTAAAGGACTGGACGCAATAATAGTAATCACTAACTATACGCGTTGGGAATTCTGGATCAGTATTCTGCAGTTCCAGAATCATTTATCCCACCACTTTTTAGAACACTCAGGTGTCTGCTTGGTGGTATCTGTGTCATATTTTGTTGTGGCTTACCAGGCCTTGTTCCCATATTATCACATCTTACAGATGCATAGCTCTCGGAAATAACTGTAGATAGCTTGCGTTCCTGATCTGCAGCGCGAACTAACGTGAGACATTGAAGTATTGACAAAAATGCTGCCTCCCTTTTAATATTACTGTCAATATTAACGGCAATTAATTTAATCCCTAAATCCAGGAGTCACCTGTGTTCACTTTGAATTTGCTTAAGCACTTCGGGAAAAACAGAAATTAATGGGGTACTGTGTGCAACAGTATATATTGCAGCAAAGACAGAACCTCATGCAGCTCAATCTTTAAATGGGGGAATCATACCAAGTGGAAAACACATCGTGAGAATTCTAAATTTATCTTGGGGTCCCATATGGGGAAACTCTGCTTCAAGTTAGTTTGCTTTTTATGCAATCCAAAATTGTATTTCCTCCCATTTGGTGAGGATTTTAACCATAATGGCAATAATTGTCAATAGACTAATAGCAGAGACAGATAACTATGGCTGCCCAGCTTGACGACCCCTTGCAGAAAAGTAATTATTATACACAGAAAAAAACTGCATGACATATCTATATAATCTATTTGAGTGGTTTAGATGATGAGCAAGCAATTTAATGTTGCTGCATTTGGGTATGGTGTATAGTCTGCCAATGCTGGTCAGGTTACCCCCTCATTGCCGAGAGCACCCAGTCTTTCATGGCAAACTGTATGTGGAGAGTGACTTTGAACCATTGTTCACCTGATAAGTAATGGTTATTTCTAAATCTTCATTAGGGCCTCATTTAGATATTGGTGGCATCATCACCAATCTGCCACAGATGCTGCCTGAAAACACCACTATGTCGCCTGTGTTTTGCCCACAGTATTTAGATATATTGGAGGTTGAACCACAGACCACCATGAAGGAGTGCTCTACCTAGCTGTCAGGCTGGAGGGTTCCCGCCGACCCTATTTAGATGTTACATTCCTGAAGGCGGTGTACTGGTGCCGGATTGCTGACGGAGAGAGACCATTGCGGGAGCCATTGGGCATTGTACAATGACAGTGGTTACCGCATACAGGTAAGTGACACTGTACCTTAGCTATATGTTTCAAACCTGTACAACACACTACACAACATACACACTATCACAACAATCAACACAATGACAAAATCATCTACACAAACACATGCACACAAAAGCATAATTGCACATATCACAACAATGACCACCGCACAATAGCACACAACTGAATGTTGCACCCAGCAAACCAACACACAACCCAAAACACACAACAGATATCAGACCCACATGCATGTGGCACACACATAGATACAACCATATCATCCATTCCAACTCCTCTCCACCTTGACCAGCCTATCCAATATCTCACACGCACAAACATACACATACACATACTGAATCACTTACACAACTGGACTCACAATATCACAGATAAATATTTGCTTGCAATGTGCACACTTGGACATGGTGACAAGTGTGATGCCATTGTTATTGTGATGCCAGCATTCCTTTGGCAATGAATACTGACATCACAATAACAATTGTGTATGGTTCCGAAATGTGTCTTGTACCACTGTGTCCCCATCAATCACTGAGACAAATGTGTTCCCCAAATATGCATGTCAGAGGTACTTAAAGAAAATACCTGTGGCATGTAGATTTCTGCGGAGGTCCAGGGTTCATGTGACGTATCTACACAATGTACACAGTGCATGCAGTATCCCTACCTTCAAGTCTGGCAACAGCAGGGTCTTGTGTCCTCCATGCCTGCGGCAGCAGCGACGGACAGTTATGTCCAGTCGGGTCCGATCTAAAACAGAAGCGGAAATGCTGAAAAAGGTAGGTTTTGTGCCCCTTCCCCCTCCAACCTGCCAACTCAGGTGGGGAGATCAGACCACCACAGTTGGCTTGGTGATAAGGCACTCTAGGAGGCTGGCCTGGTTTGTAGTGGGTACCTAAGGTACTTACACTTTATACCAGGTCCAGTTATCTCTCATTAGTGAAATCTAGGCAGTGTCTAGAAGCCAGGTTGTCTAAAGGTAGCTGTATACAGAATAGCCATTGCTTAACTAGGAGACATGTAAAGCTCTTGCAATACCACTGTAGTCACACAGTACTCACACAAGAAAGCCAATACTCAGTGTTGCCAAAAATAAACATACTTTATTTTAGTGACACAAGGCCAAAAATATCTTAGAGGCTATACTCCCTGAGGAGGTAAGTATTATACATAAAATATACATTAGTAACCAAAATTAGGTAAGTAAATAGCCATAAAATAGTGCAAATAGTGCAAAACACCATAGGTTACAGTGGGCCTAGGAGGAACACAAACCATATACTAAAAAAGTGGAATGTGAATGTCGGTTTCCCTCCTCTGCAAGAGTAGTGTGTAGAGGGGCACTGGGAGTGTAAGAAAACACCAAAGGTAAGTAAAGTACCCCACCCCAGAGCCCAGGGAAGCAGGAGTAAAGTAAAGCAAGTTTCCTCAGAACACACTAGAAGTTGTAATAAAGAATTATGCAAAATCCAAGCAAGACTGCAAGACACCAATGGTGCATTCCTGGACCTGAAGACCTGCGGAGACAGGAGACAAAGTCCAAGAACAGCTGAAGAGTCCAGGAAGAACAGGAGCCCCTGCTAACCTGGATGAAGGTGCAAAATTGGATTCTCCGGTTAGAAGAAAAAGTAAGAACTGCACCAAAGAAGACAGCTGTTGGTTCCTGCTTGGTACAAGAGATGTCGCACATTGAATAGAAGAATGCAGGCTGGTTTTCATTGTTGGATTCCACCAACAAGCCTTGCATCACGCAAAAGACGCGTTTGGTGGTAGAAGGTGCTACCTGGACCCAGGAGGGACCTGGGGGTCTCTACTCAGACTGAGTAGACAGAGGGGGCTCTCAGCACTTCAGAGAGCCCTTAGACGAGCAGGCAGCACCCACAGGAGTTCCAGTACATGGGGAAAAAGGAGTTGCAAATCATGGTCATAGAAGCACTACACAAAGGGATCCCACGCCACTGGAGAACAACTCAGGGAGCTGAGCATCACAGGATAAAGTGCTGAGGACCTGGACTACGCTATGCATTCAGGATTCCATGTAGAAGTGCAAATAAGCCCTAGGAGCTACAAAACATGTGGTGCACAGGGGTACTGTCTGGCTCTGGGAGGCAAGCTCTTACCTCCACCAAATTCGGACAGTTGGACCTTTGGACCACCTGTGTTCCAGGATCCACGCTCATCTTCAGGAGGGGGGACCCAGAGTACTGCAGAGAGGTGCCTGCTGTAGCAGGACAGTGACTTCCTCACTCCACTGTAGATTCCTTCGGTCCTTCTGGTGCAGGATGAAGACAGGCAGTCCTCGGAGCGTGAACAACCTAGAAACTGTTGCAGTTGCTAGCAGAAGCTGAAGTTGCAGAGTTGCAGTAGCTTTCTTGGATACTTTGTTGCAGTTGTAGAGTTCTTGGAGCAGTTCTGCGGTTGATCCGACTGTAGAAGGTGAAGCAGAGGATGCAGAGGATTGCTGCTGTAGTCCTGCAAAACCGAATCTGAGGAAACACCAAGAGGAGAGACCCTAAATAGCCCTGAGAGGGGGATTGGTCACCTAACCAGAAAAGCACCTATCAGAAGGGGTCTCTGATGTCACCTGCTGGCACTGGCCACTCAGATGCTCCCAGAGTTCCCTGACCATCCTGAAAACAAGATGGCAGAACCCAGAGACACTCTGGAGGAGCTCTGGACACCACCCCTGGGGTGGTAATGGACAGGGGAATGGTCACTCCCCTTTCCTTTGGCCAGTTTCACACCAGAGCAGGGACTGGGGGTCCCTGACCTGGTGTAGACTGGAATATGCAAGGAGGGCACCGTTTGTGCCCTTCAAAGCACTTCCAGAGGCTCTGGGAGAAAACCATTCCCATGCCTGTAACACGTATTTCCAAAGGGAGAGGATGTAACACCCCTCTCCTAAAGGAAATGCATTGTTATGCCTTCCTGGGATTGAGGAACTCAAGCCCCAGGAGGGCAGAAGCCTATCTGTGAGGTGGCAGCAGTGAAAACCTCAGAGAGCTGGGTTGTCAGTACTGGGGGTCCATGGTGGAGCCTCCAGGGGGCATAGAATTGCCCCCCCCAATACCAGAATCAGATTGGGGGTACAATTTCTCAATCTTAGGGACCTTACATGGCCGTATTGGGGGTGACCATTGTGAAGCTACATATATGTATTGACCTATGTGTAGTTCACCCTGATAATGGCGTCCCCGCACTCACGAAGTCTGGGAAATTGGTCCTGGACAACATGGGGACACTTCTGATAGTGCAGGGGTGCCCTCACACACAGTAACTTTGCACCTAGCCTTCAGGAACTGCAGGTTAGATATATAGGTGACTTATAAGTTACCTGGTGCAGTGAAAATGACTGTGAAATAGTGTTTGCACTATTTCACCCAGGCTGAAATGGCAGTCCTGAAGAAGTGTTTGTATGAGCTCCTTATAGATGGCAGACGAAATGCTGCAGCCCATAAGGACCTCCTGGAACCCCAATGCCCTGGGTACCTAGGTACCATATACTAGGGACTTAAAAGGGGGGTTCAGTATATCAATTTGGAGTGAAATACTGGGTTACCAGTATGTAAGTACAAATTTGGAATCAGAGACAGCATAACCACTGGAGTTCTGGTTAGCGGGTCTCCAATGACACAGTCAAGCATACTGACAAAACAGTAAAACATACTGACATGTAGGCCACAAACTAGGAGCACGGGGGTCCCAGTGAGACAGTAAAACACAGTGACAAACACTGACAAACAGGCCAAAAATGGGGGTAACCATGCTAGAAAGATGCTACTTTCTCACAGGCACATCCAAATCTGCTTGGTATTAAAGGTGGCTGGAGCCCTGCCATCAACCCCTATTTCCAATGCTGCCATCGAGGTGGCTGGAAATTCTTGGCAGAGTTGGCGGAACTTTGGCGCTCTTTAGGCTATGGCCCCGCCAACATCTATATCAGGTGGGCAGACCACCTGGTAGGCGGACAGGTTTTCCATGTAAAAAACTATAGTGGGACAGTTACCGCCAAGATCTAAATCAGGGCCAGAGACTACATATATCATCAGTAAATGTTGGTTTGTTTTGGCTAGCTCAGAGTACCACACCTAAATCCCTAAACTGACCAGGGTAATAGATGTTATGGGTTACATCGAAGATGAACACTCAGATTCCCAAAGAATCTGTGGAAAAAGATCTAATCCTTTCGTTTTGTCACTCTTGCATGTTCAAGGTATACACAAGAAAGATATGAAAATGCATTTTTAAAACATTTATTGAAATGATTGTATTCTTGCAAAAAAACATGTGCTATGGTTATTAGAAAGATGAGATGTGTTATTGTAATCAGCATTATTTGAATGGTTAACAATACTAACAATTCAACCATGTTATTTGTTAATAATGTTGGCTCACTCTTACCTGTTCCTAAGACTATACTAGAAAAGCATAGATGGGGTACCCTCTTCCAGAACAGTTGGGATAATATACCCCCCAAAACCTCAGTTGTAGGTGTCAATAAACTGGTCTAATTGTACATTCTATCTTTCTTCACAGGATGAAAGTCAGAGTGAGCGGAGCTGCAGCCCAGTCACAGCTCACAGCGGTTCCATGATGATCCGGAATGAATTGCTCCTCTCAACGAAGGTAACATGGATGCTGTTTATATAATAAAACACTTTCCTTATCACACTCTGACAGAGGTATATAGGATCTACTTTGGTTCTTCTAACTTAAACCGGCTGTCTCCTTATGAGCACAAAAAGAGAAAGCAAGAGCATTATGTTCTGATTGTAGGTCCCTGGACTAAATATGTAGACTACTGGGCGACAATGCCTACCATGTATGAATGTTTTAGTGCGAAATATGTAAAATGTCATCATTAGAAAAAGATGCCAAGATAAAACTGAAATCTAAAATGGAGACTAAGGGCCTCATTTTGAGTTTGGTGGGTGGCGGATTTGAATTTGGATCCAGTTTCAGTACAGGTGTTGGTTTTTATGGGAACAGTTCTGTTGAGGTTTGTCTTGCTGTTTTGTAAATGTGTGCATGTCAACATTTTCCACTTGGCACAATTGGTTGATAGCCTGCTAATAGGACACAATATTCTAATCAGGGGGCATGTGAAGAGAAAAAGACTGACACTGCTACCTTACCCAAAATATGAACCGCTGTGTGGCGTGAATATGATTCTTCCTTTGTTTGAAAGGCAAAGTGAGAAATGTACGTTGGGATTAAAGGAATTATCCTTAATGCTGACAATTCTATTTTGTTTGGGTTTGTTTAGAACGGTGTCAGGGGTGAGAGTGTTAGATGACTTCATGGAATTTCCAGCCAGTGGATGTGAGTCTTTATCTTAGTAGAATGAATATGACTTTTCCAAATTTTGTATAATTATTTGAAAAGAAAACATGAAATTTATGTCCAGGTGAAGTATCTGAAAATGTATGAGAGGAAGACACGATTTCAGATAGTCAAGAGTCTCAAATTATTCACTTTTCATAGGAAACCACACAGACTGGTTTCATGCTCCATTTCGGAAAGATGTGTAAATGAGGTATTAAAAGAGATATGTGTAGATATCTCTGTGCTTGGGGTTTTCTCTCCTCTTGGGGAAATGGCATCAAAGGCATATATGGTGGGAATAGTTTTCAAGATATTTTAAGGTAAGCTAAGCGATCAGGTAATTCTCCTTTTAATAGGTTTTATTTTGAAACAAATGAGACTGCTGTGAAAACCTTGCCATAACATGCAGATTTTCCAAAGCATGGTGTGAGGACATTTTTGAAGACATGTCCTTTTAATCATACACCCTATATTTTTTCTGTTCTGTGATTCCTTACAGGATATGTGTTAGCAATGGGGTCTTTGGTTGACAGTCAGGTTGTCCTCTATCCAAACAAAGACCATCACTCTAGTCAGGGTAAAGGAAAAGCACCTTCCGTTAACCTTGCTCACCCTCTTGGTAGTTTGGCATGAGCAGGCAGGTTTAACTTCAGAAGCACTGTGTAAAGTATTTGTACCAACAGACACAGTAATTCAGTGAAAACACTACAAAATAACACAACCCTGGTTTAGAAAACTAAAGAATATTTATCTAAGCAAAACCAGACCAAAATGACAAAAATCCAACATACAAAAGTCAAGTTATGAATTTTCAGAGAATAAGAGTCTTAGGCCCCCATTTTGAGATTGGCGGTAAATGCAACTTACCGCCGTGATGACAGCCGCCTAAAGACCATTGCCGCGGATAACATCCGTCTTCCAAATTATGACCACAGCTGGATATCCACCACAAGAAGGGCGGAAATCCGGCTATGGCCATACTGGCGGTTGGTGTTAAGGTGGCGCTGCTACCACCAGCAGGGGGTGTCGTGTTTGTGGGAGGGTTGTGTGCATGAATGTATGAGTGTGTGGGTGAATGCAAATGTGTGTGTAGTGTTGTTTGTGTGTGTGTGTATGTGTGAGAATGCGTGAATGAATGGAAATGTGAATTTGTGTCTGCGTGTCAGTCTGAATATGGTACGATGTATACGAGAATGAATGGATGCATGCGTGTACGAATGCGTGTATGCCTGTGTGAGTGAGTGTGTTTATGCGTGGTATGTGTCTGCGAGTGTGCGTGTATCGGGGTGGGGGATTGGAAGGGGGGAGCATGGATGAAGGGAAGGTGGGGCATCTGGGGAGCGTTAGGGGGTGGGGGCATTCCTCCTCCGGTCGGGTTGGCGTGCGCTGTTTCTCTTCTCCCACAAGACAGTGATACGTCGATCTGGACAGGCATCTCAGGTCCACGCAGACTTTGTGTTGTTTTTCTACACCCAGCAATGTTGCATTGAAAATCCGGTTGCACTGTATCAAAAAACCGCACTGCGTGAGGTTTGCATCATCAGCCTCCGTTAGTGGGAGTTGCACATCATTTCTCCAGCCGCATTGCGTCGATCTTCCAGTTGCGATGCAGGTAGAGCATTGATTTCAGCTGCGAAACCGGCGGCACGTCGTTTATCAGTCGCGTCACAGAAAGTGTGTCAAACATTTCCCCGCACGGCGGTCTATCAGTGGATTTTCAATCTTGGACTGCCAGATTCACCTTTCAAGGGCCCAGGAACTAGATAGGGCACCACTTGGCATGGCAAGAGTCTCAGCAGAGAGTCCAGGTGCTGGCAGGGGAAGTCTTTGATGGCCCTGAGACTTCAACAACAGGAGGCAAGCTCAGTTCAATCCCTTGAGGATTCTTCACAAGCAGGAATGTACAACAAAGTCCAGTCTTTGTCCCCTTTCACAGGCAGAAGCAGCACTTCTCCTCAGCTCTTTTCTTTGGCAGAGGTTCCTCTTGATTCTAAAAGTCATCTAATTTTCTGGGGTTTTGGGTGCTCTTCTCATACCCTTTTCTGCCATTGAAGTAGGCTTACTTCAATGGAAAGTCTCTCTTGTTTGTGAGATCCTGCCTTGCATATGGTTGGGTCCAAACTGGAATGGCATGGTGAGCAAAAAAACTGATGGATTAAACCCAGATCTGTGACTGGGGGAGAATGTTTGATTTGGTCTACATCCCGTCCATCAACTGTTCTTTTTGCATTGGTCACAACCAAGTGGGAAGGGTATGCCCAGACGTAGGTCCAGTGCTCACTGTGCCACCAGATTCAAGCTAGCCCGGCTGAAGAGGGGTGATATCCCGAAACCGATCCCAGGATGCTTGTTTCTGGTCCAGAGAGGACCTGGCCTGGCAGTTCGGGCTGGACTGTTCCCATGGGGAACAGGGTCAAGACTGATTTGCATATGGCTGGGTCCAAACTGGAATGGCATGGTGAGCAAAAAAACTGATGGATTAAACCCAGATCTGTGACTGGGGGAGAATGTTTGATTTGGTCTACATTCCGTCCATCAACTGTTCTTTTTGCATTGGTCACCCCAAGTGGGAAGGGTATGCCCAGACATGGGTCCCATGCTTACTATGCCACCAGATTCAAGCTAGCCTGGCTGAAGAGGGGTGATACCCGTAACCGGTCCCAGGATGCCTGTTTCTGGTCCAGAGAGGACCTGGCCTGGCAGTTCGGGCTGGACTGTTCCCATGGGGGAACAGGGTCAAGACTGATTTGCATATGGCTGGATCCAAATTGGAATGGCCTGGTGAGCAAAAAAAAACTGATGGATTAAACCCAGATCTCTGACTGGGGGAGAATGTTTGATTTGGTCTACATTCCATCCATCAACTTTTCTTTTTGCATTGCCCAGGCCAGGCCCCAGACACATACCAGGTGGTTGGAGACTGCATTGTGTGAGGGCAGACACAGCCCTTTTAGGTGTAAGTGACCACTCCTCCCCTCCCTCCTAGCACAGATGGCTCATCAGGATATGCAGGTTACACCCCAGCTCCCTTTGTGTCACTGTCTAGAGAGAGGTGCAAACAGCCCAACTGTCAAACTAACCCAGCCAGGGAATCCACAAACAGGTAGAGTCACAGAATGGTTTAAACAAGAAAATACCTACTTTCTAAGAGTGGCATTTTCAAACACACCATCTCAAAACCAAATTCACTAAAAGATATATTTTTAAATTGTGAGTTCAGAGACCCCACACTCCACATGTTTATCTGCTCCAAAAAGGGAATCTACACTTTAATCATATTTAAAGGCAGCGCCCGTGTTAACCTATGAGAGAGAAAGGCCTTGCAATGGTGAAAATCGAATTTGGCAGTATTTCACTGTCAGGACATACAAAACACATTAGTATATGCCCCACCTTAAACATACACTGCACCCTGCCCATGGGGCTACCTAGGGCCTACCGTAGGGGTGTCTTACATGTAAGAAAAGGGAAGGTTTAGGCCTGGCAAGTGGGTACACTTGCCAAGTCGAATTTGCAGTTAAAACTGCACTCACAGACACTGCAGGGGCAGTTCTGAGCCATGTTTACAGAGCTACTAATGTGGATGGCACAACCAGTGCTGCAGGCTCACTATTAGCATTTGATTTACAGGCCCTGGGCACCTCTAGTAAATCAAATATGCCAATCACGGAAAGCCAATTACACAGACATTTTACATAGGAGCACTTGAACTTTAGCACTGGATAGCAGTGGTAAAGTGCCTAGAGTAACAAAAACAGCAAAAACATGGGCCAGCACACATCAACAACCTGGGAAACAGAGGCAAAAAGTTAGGGGAGACCACACCAAGGATGCCATGTCTAACAATATGTCTGAAGAAGATGTTCAGTTATGGAGACATCAATTGCACTGGAATTCATTGGCGTTCGACATTAGATTTTCCTAGTTATCTGGAGCATTTCCAGCTAGAAAATAAGGGCCACATGTACTAAGCTTTTTGCATGTCGCAAACAGCGAATTTGGCTGTTTACGATGTGCAAAAAGCACATCGCGATGCACAAACCCCGTTTTGCGATTCAGTAACCTGGTTACCGAATCACAAAACAGGTTTGCGACTCGCAATTAGGAAGGGGTGTTCCCTTCCTAATTGCAACTCGCAGTGCAATGTAGGATTGTTTTGTGACCGCAATCGCAAAACAATCGCAGTTTGCACCCATTACAAATGGGTGCTAACCCATTTGCAAAAGGGAAGGGGTCCCCATGGGACCCCTTCCCCGTTGTGAATGTCACTGTAAACATTATTTCAGAGCAGGCAGTGGTCCGAAGGACTGCTGCCTGCTCTGTAAAAGTGAAACAAAATGTTTCATTTTTAGTTTTTGGAATGCATCTCGTTTTCCTTTAAGGAAAACGGGCTGCATTACAAAAAAAAAAGAGCTGCTTTATTGAGAAGCAGTCACAGACATGGTGGTCTGCTGTCTCCAGCAGGCCACCATCCCTGTGGGGGCCGCCATTCCCAAGGGGGTTGCAAATTGCTACCTACCTCATGAATATTCATGAGTTGGGCATTTGTGAATCGCAAATGGTGTCAAGGACACCATCGTACATTCGGATTTGCGCCTCGCAAATTGCGAGTCACAAATCTGAACCTACATACATGTGGCCCTTAGTAAGGTATTGTGGTTCCGGTGTTTTATACACATTAAAAAATGTTGTCTTCATTTTTGATGAAGGTGTTCTGTTTATTGTTTCTGTTGTGCAACACGTTAACAGCCTCTGTGTAGTACAATCATGATTTTCTAGCCACCGCTCTGTATTATGGTCAGTTGTTCATAAAGCAAATTATGCTTGGACGCTTGCATTAAGGACACAGGGATGGCACACATGCTGTTCACCATAGTTATAATGAGGCTCCTCCACAATAGAGATATTGCTGAGGACAGAGTCAACTCAAGTATTCAAATTGAGGGAATTTACTTTTTGATCCTCAGTGGTATAGTTTATTTTAACTCTAGGGCTTTGACTTTGGAAAAGTCCTATAATCAAAACCCTAACCTTAGTTGTGAGTTGGCATGGTGACCTGCCATGCTCTGCATACTCTGTCATAAGTTAAGCCATGAGCAAAACATAACGGGCAAAATTTAGTTTTTTACATTTTATGTCATATGGCCTGATTTAGATACTGGCAAAGGAATTACTCCATCACAATAGTGACGGATATCACATTCCTCGAAATCTAAAACCCATTATATCCAAAGGGATTTAGATTTCTGTGGGTGGAGAGTAACCTGTCCACAGAGTTCTAAATCAGGCCCCTAATCATAACACCTTTCTACTGAAGGCTTTGAAGGGAATATAATTGTTTACTGAACTCTATTTATCTTCAGTGCATTACCTACTGGGACTCCAATTTTACTATATTTTAGTGCATTTCCCAAATCTTATATTAAAATAATTTATGCCAATACCAAAGCAAATACTCACTCTACCTACTCAAAGATTGTGTGCAATAGCCTTTTGGTGTCAGTCTTGACCTTCATGATCTGTCCCAGTCCTAACCTTATGGTACCTATTGTACAATGGCTTTCTCTATGTGAAATGTCAATGTATGCTTACTTTTGTTTACCTCAACAGATCTTGTAGAGTACAAGGATCTATTGCTTCATAATTGATCTGAGGGTCACATAGAATGGTACTTGCAGGTTTTTTGTACAGCTTCACAGGTAGCACTTCAAATGCCGACATTTGTGAGGGGTGCATATCTGATCTTAGCACCTCCTATCCTTTCTGGGGTCAGTAATAACTTGCCCAAATACTAAAGCAGAACTGATGCACATTCAGGATTCTTTAAGAGATGATCATTGAAGAGGCCTTCAATTTGAATCCAGTATTTAGATGACTGTTTGTGAAGTTCCCGAGATATCAATTATTTGTGCTCCTAAACATAGATAAATGGAATCAATCCTTGGAATGGTCCATGCTTTGTACTATCTATGTACTGAAGAAACGGCATGAAATGCTTCTCTGCAACAATTATCATTCATTGAAAACCAAGGGCATTTGTCTGTCTTAGATAGTGCCGACTATGAAAATGGTTATCTCAGTACTCAATTGTTAATGTGCATTGAGTGAGTTACGGCTTCTGGAAACAACTCTCTGTGGAAGAACAAAGTAGCTTATAAAACAGTTGCAGTCAGGCACAGTTTGCCATCACCTTCAGTAGGCCTATTTTTCAATCTGTAACACAACATCAAAACTTATACCAAATACTTTGGGGTAACAGGAAAGCACTTTGCTTGTTCATTGTTCCTGTCTAGTTGTCAGCTTCATAGGAAAATCAATGACAATACCCAGGGAAGTAGAGTTAGACAAGGTTCTGTAGTAAATCTGCCTTTTCTGCATTGCCTATTTTTCTGAAGGCTATTTTTGCTGATTTCTGAACTCTGTGGACTTTACCCCTGATAAACTGAAGAAAATGTCCTGTGTTTGCCCTTTAAAGATGGCTAAATTCGCTTACCCCTAATTGACACATGCAACTTACCTCTAAGACCCTAGTATATTGTGGTGGAAATTCACCAACGGCCTGGAAATTAAAAGCTACCTGTGAACTGTAGCAGCTATTGTTCCATCCATGGAATAGGCCTGTAAAACCTGGCTTTAGACCTACCCTACGTAACCTAACTGGGGAATCCTAAAGAGCTGCTGTCAAATCTGTCAATACAACTCCCTTTGACAATCAGTAATTCCTGCTTAATGTCACCCATAAGTACACCTTGTCACCCATCATGTATTTTGTCTAGTATTTAAAAGTCCAACTTGTGCAAAATTAAAGTCGAAAGGTTCCTCCAGTGACTACCCCCCAAACATTTCTTTCATTGACAGGCTTGTAGCTGGATCCAAGAAAATGCCAATGTATAGATTATAAACTTTCAAATGTAAGTTTTGACTGGAAAAATAGAAGATAATCATTCAAAGACTATTTTTCATATTTTTGAAAATCCAACTAATTTGTGATGATAGTTTATAAATACATATTTGGGAAAGGTAATTTGTCATAAGTTACACTTTTTTCCTGCCTGAAGCTTCTGGAGGAAAATTTACATTAAGAGTGTGCAAACTTTGCATAATTTGGTTTTGCCTAATTGTGTGACATTTTTGCAAAATACTGATAATTGGGCAAAATGCACGCCTCCGTCAATTTTTTGCATGAGTACTCATTTAAACAAAGCACCACAAATAATAGCTGCTTGTGGTCTTTTGTTCCCAAGTGCTTGTGGTATACCTTCACCACAAATGGTTACTGTGAATGGCATGTACTTGCACAAAGTGCTGTAATGGCCTATTTTGGAGAATTTTGCTTAACAAGTATAACACAAAATTCCTGAAATTATGTGAACTATGCAAGAGCAATTTCAATTTCAGTCAGGCCTGTTTTCCATTAGCCTGTTAGCAGCTATCCAACAAGTGCTTGACCCAGATGAGGTATGAAAACTGCTCCCGGAGCAGAACAATTGTTTAGTCAGTGTGACAAAATGGCTGTGTGTGGGGTGTTTGGTCCCTATTAGCTCAGGAAAAAAGATTGGGGTGGACCCAAACTTCATTAACTTAAGAGTCAGAGGTGAGGCCCGCCCATTAATAGTGTCATGCCTTGACAGACCTGAAGAAGAGAAAACTTTGGTCCCTAAGACTCATATTAACCAGACTGGCTCCACACCCAGTGGGAGGGAAGATGACCTCCAGAAGTGGTGTGTAGTGGACAAAGAGGAGGGGACTACCCACTCCCTGGCCCTACCCCTGGGCTGGCACAATTGCTATGTTCAAGGAAGGAAAGCTTTCCCCATTTTAGATTTTAGGAGTTAAGTGCACTGTGAGACTGTTTGCAGTATGGCAAACAAGATGTGCTGCAAACGTAGGGAGGGCTGCCCCATCAAATTATTTTCCATTGGTATGGGAGTGTCCAGGAGTTACCATTGCCACCTGGTTAGCGCAAACCATAAATGTGATACCCCAAGTGACCCTTCTCAGAAGACTTTCTGAACCTGCTGAAGATTGGAAGAGGACTGAACCTGCTGTCTGTGACATAAGAGATGCTCTGAAAGACTGGGCCGGCTCCCTCATGTACCCAGGACAAATAAGTTGACTCCAATGGTCAGTTGGCAGCCCCCTGTGCAGTCATAGGGACTGACAAGCTGCAAAAGGCCATTGTCCTGAAGTGACCAGTTGACCTGTTTCAACTTGACCTGGACTTGACCTTGCTGGTGGTTTTACCAGAGGGTGTCTTGGCCTTTAGGTTTTGTCCCTGGTATCCTGTGAGTCTTGAAATTAACTCAGGAAAACTGTTCCAGAAAACCTGAAAAGTGGGGACTTGAAGATTTGTAGGGCTGTCAGGGGGTTCTTATGGCAAAGGTTTCTTATTTTGAAGCATCGTCCTTGAATACAGCGTTAGGCTTACTTCACCAGAGGATTTTGAGTTTCATAAAGAAACCAAATCAGAAGATAAAATCTTTCACTTGCCTGGTGTATTCAACCGGCGCTCAAGCAATGTCGGCCTGAAATCATGCCACATTCTGGTCTAAAACTTTCATAGACGTTCGTTGGTGCTTAGTGCTCTTTGATACTATTTTACATAAAATTTTAAAAGTTCATATCTTTGGTTCTACTTATTATATGTCATGTTGGTGTAAATCGTTTATGACATTCCACTCTATTTTTCAAACTCAGTTAGGGATTTTTATTGTTTGGTGTTTTGACTTTAGTACTGTTGTGATAGTGCAGGAATGCTTTATCCATTTTCCTACATTAAACTTGTCTGCTCTGTGCCATGGTTACAAAGGGATTGAGGATAGGTTAATTTTCTTGCTTTGGGATTCACCTTGACAGGTTACTATCAGTATTCTTTGAAAAAGTAAAGTGTCCATCCCAAATAATAATCCAATGTATTAGGGTACTCACAAGTGAACTGTAGTATTCAGTGACAGGAAACACAGAAATCCATGAGGGAGGGTCTAATGTTTTGGCTTGAGGGCTTAACAGTTGCCCATCAATAATCAATAGTTAAAACTATTGCCCAGGAGATTCACAGCACTGTGGATCACATCTCCAATGTGACCATGGATCTCATGTTATATTTTCATGGGCCAGAAGGTAAAAGGTCATTGCTTACTGTGGATGGGATGGAAAGCCCTGGAATTTACTTATGACATTTTTAAAGTATTTATATCCAAGTATTTCTAAGGAACTGTACCTATAAGGAACAATAGTTTCATTATCTATGTATGTTTGTGTGCTTTGGTATTTTTTAAAGTTCTAACCTAGCTGGCTAGCATTAGAGCTCTACACATTATGTAAGCCATAGTAGGGATACATGGGGGTAGTGGAGATAGAAAAGTGGTAGTGATTGAAAAAGAATGAAAAGTCAGCCTGTTATAGTTAGTTTTTCTTGAAGAGGTGGGTTTCAGCTGCTTCCTGAATTGTTGATGTCAGATCACTGTAAGAATATCGGAAACACATAGGCCCTCATTACAACCCTGGCGGTCGGTGTTAAAGCAGCGGTAAGACCGGCAACAGGCCGGCGGTAAAAAAAAATTGAATCACAACCATGGCGGAAACCGCCAACATAGACAGTCACTTTAACACTCCGACCGCCACTGCGGTAGAAACAAACACTGCGGCGGTCACCGCCAACAGTCAGGCGGAAGACAATGTACCGCCCACACTATTATGAGAGGCCAATCCGCCATCTTTTCCAGGCAGAACAAACGCTGACAAAAACACGGTGGAAACAGGACATGGAAGGGAAAACACTCACCTCTCCATACCACACGAGGAACCAGGACGCCATGGAGCCAGAACTCCAAATACTCCCTGCAATGGTATTCCTGCTCCTCTACCTGGAGCACGAAAGATGGCGGCGGCGACCACGGTGAGTACCTACAAAACACGGGGGAGGGAAAAGAGAGTGACACACACACGCAACACGCAAAAACCCCCACCCCCACCGCGACCCACAACAACATACACACAAATACATGCTGCAACATTACATTTACACCACCCCTGGACAAAAGGAAATGAGTTGAACAAGTGTAATAAATAAAAATCCATTAGTCGAAACTTTAAATACAGTATATACAGTTATGTACACCAACTACACAGGTTCGGATAGTGCACCATTCATAGTCCGTGGACCACTGGGCCCAAAAAGCTTGGGCGAGGCCCACACTCGATATTAGACTTCAAACGGAGAGAACACTGCAGGGGCATCAGATCGAAATGAAACAGGCACCTCAGGGGGAAGGGAAAGGGGGGCACCTCAGCCAGATGAGTGCACGATGCCAGCTCCACGAGGGGGCTCCATGCCCACTGCTGTATCCTGGGGAGTGCAAAGCCAGTCTCACAAGTCTTTACAGTGGGTGGTTTGCCCACTGCTCCATCCTGGGAAGTGCAAAGCCACAGTCTCACAAGTCTTTACAGTGGGTGGTTTGCCCACTGCTCTATCCTGGGGAGTGCCTAGCCACAGTCTCTCAAGTGGATGCCTTTCTCCACTGGTTCTGGAGGGTGCTTTGTGCCCAGAGTGCTTCATCCTGCTAAGGACTGAGGTAGTGGATGTGATACTCCACTGACGGTGGTGCAACATGCAAGCTGCCCAGACTCCTGGAACTGACCACTAGCCTCGTACGACTGACCACTGGGGATGGCAGCCATGTCTGCGTTGGTGCCACTGGCTCAGGATGTTGCGGTGCTGCTGGTGGTGCTGGTGGTGGTCTCAGTGGCATCGGTGGTGGCGGAGGTCTCAGTGGCATCGGTGCTGGCGGCGGTCTCAGTGGCATCGGTGCTGGTGGCGGGCTCTGTGGCATCGGTGCTGGCGGCGGGCTCTGTGGTATCGGTGCTGGCGGCAGGCTCTGTGGCATCGGTGTTGGCGGTGGTCTTTGTGGCGGCGGTGCTGGTGCCGGTCTTTGTGGAGGCGTGCTGGTGCCGGTCTTTGTGGCGGCGGTGCTGGTGGCGGGCTCAGTGAGTGCGGTGCTGGTGGCGGGCTCAGTGACTGCGGTGCTGGTGGCGGTCTTGTCCGCCGTGCAGGTTGGCGTCGACGCGGACCTGCCTTTGATTTTCTGGCTCTTCCCCACCTTGGATGGTGGCGCAGCTGTCTTTCCACTATCCACTTTTGTTTTGCCTGAGCCCTTGGTGGCAGGTGTTTTCGCCTTCTCCCTCTGGGATGTGGGCAACATTTTGACTTTTGGAGGTGGCTTGGCGCACTCCAAAAGCCTGCAGTTGCTGGCACCACTGTGCCCAGTGATATGGTGGCTGAGGTGCTATGTTGGGACCTGGAAAGGCGGGCCCTAGGGGATGGACAGGGGGGAGGTGTAGGGAAGAGGTCAATAGTAGACAGGAAAAGGTTTTTAGACACACTGGGATGGGTAGATGGAGTGGGTTTGGGAGTGGGGGAAGAGGTAGTGGTTGTAGGAGGTGTACGTTTGCTGACTTTGAGTGAAGGTGCATGAGCCGTAGGCTGTTGTGAGGTGGATGGCTGTTGGGTGGGTGTGTGGCTGCGTTTGTGTACTTTGGGAGGAGGGCTCACAGACACACTGGGAGAGGACACAGGGGATGTGTGAATGGTAGTGGGGGTGGTGAGTGTACGTGAGCGGTGTGTGGTGATGGGCGTGCTGGTGATGGAGATAGTGGCTGAAGATGTAGTGCATGCAGGTGTGAGTGGAGATGAGACAGAGAGGGAGGAGGAAGATGTGGAGGAGGGGGACACAGTGGAGGCAGTGGGTGTTGGTATTTGTGCATGGGTATGATGCTTGTGTGAGTGCCTGTGGGATGTGTGGTGCTTATGTTTGGGTGAACCACTCTTGTGTGTTGAGGTGTGTGCATGCTGGTCTGATGGTGTGCTTGGGATAGGCTGAGGTATAGGGGATTGGGTCTGGGTGGAGGAGGTTGGAGGGGGGGGCTGGACACAGGGACAATGGCTGCCATCAGTGCTGAGACCAGAGCCTGAAATGTTCTCTGTTGGGCTTCCTGGCCAGAATGAATGCCATCCAGGTGTGCATTTGTTTGTTGCAAATGCCTCTCAACACCCTGGATGGCATTCAGAATGGTAGACTGCCCAACAGTGAGGGATCTCAGGAGGTCAATAGCCTCCTCACTGAGGGCAGCAGGGCTGACTGGGGCAGGGCCCGATGTGCCTGGGGCGAAGGAGATGCCCATCCTCCTGGGTGAGCGGCCACGGGACTGACTAGGTGTAGTTGGCTCTTACCACTGGTGGGGTTGGGGTGCCACATAGCCTGTCTCACGAAGGGACTTTGCCTACAAAACTCTCCCTGGCCTAGGGGAACCAACAGCCCACCTCCCCCACCCAGACACCTCTTAATGCCTGCAGAGTCAGATGGATGTGACTGTACTCACCCCCTTGTGGCTGCTGTGATGCCCTCAAGCGCTCATCCAACTCCGGATACGCCACAACCAGGATCCGGTACATCAGGGGGGTCATGGTGCAACCGGCACCCCTCCCACGTTGGGAGGCCATCCGCCGTCTTCTTGCTCCAGCGGCGAATGTCATTCCATCTTTTACGGCAGTGAGTGCTCCGTCTGTGTAGGTCCTCTCCTGTCGAAGGTCAGGTATCAAGTGAGTGAACAGACAGAAAATGGGGTCACTTCCGCGGCGGTGCGTATCGTTACCGCCGGCGTACATCGTCATTGGCTCCTGGGACCCATAGGGTCCAATTTTAACTTATGCAGGATTGCGCCGCGGTCTTTGACCGCCTACCGGGACGGTGTACAACTCCAGCGCAGTTACCTCATATCCCCTTGTCCCACCTTACAGGTCAGGCAGCCGCCATTTGAGGGGGCCACATGGCATTAATTTTAAATGCGTCACACCTATCTAGGCCTTGCATATACACAGTGACACGCACATTGTGGATTGACAAATGTGTGCAATAAACATTTTTTTAATACCTCAGTGTTGGCTGACTCTCTGCTCGCGGTTCTCATCCATAGGGTACGTCCGCTGGGGCAGTTGATGATATGGCAGCATCCTCCGGTGTACAGACCGCTGGTGGACCTGTCGACAATGGAAACGAGACACGTAATAGTCACCTACAGACTTGATCGTGCAACAATCCATGAACTGTGTGCCCAGTTGGAGCCAGACCTGATGCCAGCTATCCGCCATCCCACAGGAATCCCCCCTTTAGTGCAGGTCCTGTCAGTACTCCATTTCCTGGCAGGTGGGTCTTTTCAAACTACAGTGGCCATTGCATCAGGGATGTCCCAGTCTATGTTCTCAAACGTGTTGTCCAGAGTGTTGTCTGCCCTGCTGAAACACATGTGCAGCTACATTGTTTTCCCTCAGGTGGAGGATTTGCCAACAGTGAAAGGTGACTTCTATGCCCTGGGACATATCCCCAACATCATAGGTGCCATTGATGGGACACATGTGGCCTTGGTATCCCCTGCAGGACTGAACAGGTGTACAGAAACCGGAAGAGCTACCGTTCAATGAATGTGCAGATGGTGTGTTTGGCCGACCAGTACATCTCCCATGTGAATGCCAAGTTTCCAGGCTCAGTGCATGATGCTTGCATTTTGAGGAATAGCAGCATCCCTTATGTGATGGGGCAACTCCAGAGGCACCGTGTGTGGCTAATAGGTGAGGACAAGGACCCTATACTCTGTGAATAGTTGTCTGGGTCTGCGGTTGTCCCTAAGGGTTAGTGTGTGTCTAACAGTTGTCCATCGATTTTTTCAGGTGACTCTGGTTACCCCAACCTGTCATGGCTGCTGACCCCAGTGAGAAATCCCAGGACAAGGGCAGAGGACTGCTACAATGAAGGCCAGGTTACGGTGCCTCCATAAGACTGGTGGTTCTCTCTACTACTCACCAAAGAAGGTGTGCCAGATCATCGTGGTCTGCTGTATGCTGCACAACCTGGCTTTGCGACGACAGGTGCCTTTTCTGCAGGAGGATGGTCCAGAAGGAGGTCTTGTGGCCGCTGTGGAGCCTGTGGACAGTGAAGAAGAGGAGGAAGAAGAAGAGGATATCGACAACAGAAACAATGTTATCCAGCAATACTTCCAGTGAGAAACAGGTAAGAAGATGTCACTGGCTCACACATCTCATACAATTGTTAGACCTATCATAAGTCTGTCACTTTCACCCAGTGTATGGACCCTGACTTGTCACTTTGCCTTTCCATTTCACAGATGTGGGTCCCACTGTGTGACCTCTGCTCTATTACCTCATGGACTAGAGATGTGTGACATAGGTATGTTGACAATACCATCAACATTGCTATTTTCCTTAGTTATTGCAAATACATATTTGTGAAAGCACAGACTGACTCCAGATTGTTTTGTGATTCAAGGGTGTTTATTTCAGTGCAAATTAGTGGAAGGGGTTGTAAAATGGGCAGGGGTGATGGGGAAGGATTGTCCATGGCAGAGTCCAGTCTATTTGTTTCACAGGTGCATTGTCCAAAGTGGCATAGGAAGTGGAGCTAGGGCAGTTGATGGATGTACAGAGTGACGAAGTGGGACAGAAGGATGACATTCAGGGTGGTAACATTTTCTGGTGGGGATCTTGGCATTGTTCTCTGTCTTTGTCCTGGATCTCAGGGACCATTTGCGGGGTGGTTCTCTATCTGTAGGGGGTGGGGTGCTGGTGTCATGGTCCTTTGGCGGTGCCTCCTGTCCACTAGCGCCGGCAGAGGTGGTGGGCTGTTCATCATCCAGGCTAGTGTCAGGGGCCCATTGTTGTGCCACAGTGTCTCTCCTGGTGTCCACAATGTCCTTCAGCACCCCTACAATGGTGACCAGGGTGGCGTTGATGGACTTAAGATTCTCCCTGATCCCCAGATACTGTTCCTCCTGCAGCCGCTTGGTCTCCTGAAACTTGGCCAGTACTGTTGCCATCGTCTCATGGGAATGATGGTACATTCCCATGATGTTGGAGAGTGCCTCGTGGAGAGTGGGTTCCCTGGGCCTGTCCTCCCCCTGTCGCACAGCTGTCCTCCCAGTCCCCCTGTTATCCTGTACCTCTGTCCCCTGAACCGTGTGCCCACTGCCACTGCCCCCAGGTCCCTGATTTTCTTGGGGTTGTGGGTTTGCCTGGGTTCCCTATATTGGTGGACACACTGCTGCTTGACGTGTCCTGGGGACAGAGGGATGGGCCCGCTTGGAGGGTGCTGTGCTGGTGTTTCCTGAGGGGGGAAGCTCTGTGGTGGCATATGCCAGTGTGAGGGGAACCGACTGTCCCGAGGTCCCAGATGGGCCGGGCTGGTCATCTTGATCCAGTTGGACAGAGCTGCTGTCATCACTGTGGGCCTCTTCTGTGGGGGGAGTGGACATGTCTGGAACCTCCTGTCCGTTGACGTTGGGTAGGGGTCCTGCAGGGGTGTAAAGGCATGATTATTGCATCTGTGTGTGCCACCATGTGGAATGGGTGGGTGACACTGTACTCCAGTGCTTGCATTCTTGTCTAGGACCTTGTGTGATAGTTGCTTTGGGGTCTGTGTGGGTATCTGTAGTGGACATGCTTTGGTTATGGGTGTCCATGCTTTGTTGTTGCATGCAGGGCTTGGTATTGGGATGGGTGGGTTGTGATAGAGGGGCATATGTGAGGTGTTCGAGTGATGGGGGTGAGGGTGAGGGTGGGGGTATGTGATGGCATGCAGGTAGGGTGGGGGATGTAATAGTTAAGATTTGACTTACCAGAGTCCATTCCTCCTGCTACTCCTGCGAGGCCCTCAGGATGCAGTATAGCCAAGACCTGCTCCTCCCATGTTGTTAGTTGTGGGGGAGGAGGTAGGGGTCCGCCGCCAGTCCTCTGAACTGCGATCTGGTGTCTTGAGACCATGGAACGCACCTTCCCCCGTAGGTCGTTCCACCTATTCCTGATGTCATCCCGTGTTCTTGGGTGCTGCCCCACTGCGTTGACCCTGTCTATGATTCTGCGCTATAGCTCCATCTTCTTAGCAATGGAGGTGTGCTGCATCTGTGATCCGAATAGCTGTGGCTCTACCCGGACGATTTCCTCCACCATGACCCTGAGCTCCTCCTCAGAGAACCTGTGGTGTCTTTGCGGTGCCATGATGTGGTGTGGGTGATGTGGAGGGTGGTGTGTGTTGTGATGTGTGAGGGGATGTGTTTGTGTGTGTTGTCTGAGGTGCATGGATGCTGTGTGAGTAATGTAATGTAATTTAAATCGAGATTTATAAAGCGCGTTCCTACTCAAAGAGCATCAAAGCGCTGGGAAGAAAGCACATAGTAAAAAATAGACAGAGGATAATAAAAATAACAGAAATAATGAAGATAGAAAAACATCCAATAGAAGAAACTGAAACAAACTAAATCAAAGACCCTGATCTTGATGTACCAAAACATTAACGAGGAAAGAGCCAAGTGTTCACCATTTTCCTAAATTTCATATAACCTGATTCTTGCCTAATATTCTGTGGGAGAGAGTTCCATCCTCTGGCTGCAGCTACTGTAAAAGCTTTGTCTCCCCATTTGGCTTTATGTGTGCGAGGGACCTGAATCAAGTAAGCTTTGGAAGACCTCAAGCTTCTTTTAGGTACATGCAGGAGGAGTCTGGAAGTCAGGTACTGTGGTCCTATTCCATGAACTGCCTTAAAAGTAAGACAGAGCGACTTAAACTGAATACGCTGCGCCACTGGTAACCAATGTAATTTCCTAAGACTCTCTCTAACTGATATACATCGTCGGAGATTAAGAACCGCTCTGACAGTGGAATTCACAACTAATTGGAGTCTTTATATCAGTCCCTTATCCAGATTAAGGAACAGTGCATTACAGTAGTCTATCTTGGACATTACCAATGTCAGGATAGCAGATACTCTCCATTCATGTAACAGATAGTGGAAGATTTTTCTGAGCATTTTAATTGACAATAAACTGATGTTTACCACATGATTAATCTGTTTTTTAAAAGACAGATGTTCGTCGAACAAGATGCCTAGGTTTCTATTAACAGTAGTCGGCACAGGGCAGTTACCACATTCAGAGGGCCACCACCGTGAGTTCCATAAATTCTTTCCAGGTCCAAAACATAAAACTTCAGTTTTGGTGGCATTCATTTTTAGCCAATTGGTCTTCATTCATTTACTCACTTCCACCATACAATTACTAAACCGATCTGCAACCTCCTCCCATGGCTGATTAATAGGAATAATACGCTGGGAGTCATCAGCATAGGAAGATGGAATGAAACCAAAAGTACAAATTAGACTAGCCAAAGGCGCTACATACACATTAAACAATGTGGGGCTGAGGGAAGATCCCTGTGGAATCCCACATGGCAGAAGATAAGGTCTAGATTTGAAATCACCACAGCTAACTGTGGTCCATCTATTTGTAAGAAAATACTTCAAAAGTTTAAGCGCCTTGTCCCTCAAACCCACATGATGCAAACAAGACATTAATAGTGTGGGAGAGATAGTGTTGAGGGAAGCGTATAAATCTAAAAGAAACAAAATGGCCCCCTTGCCTTCATCAACCATCCTTCGAATAGTATCAGAGGATGAGATTAGGGCAGTTTCAGTACTATGCCCTTTTCTGAACCCGTATTGGGAGATATCAAGAGCATCCGCTTTTGTTAAAAACTCGATCAATTCAGAGTTCAAATTTTTTTCTAGAATCTTTGCCAAAAACGGGAGACGTGCTATTGGCCGCAAATTACTCATGTCCTGATTAGCCCCCTCTGATTTTTTTTTGAGGGGTACTACTATTGTTTTTTCCAGATAGATGGGTACTCCCCAGACATAGCTACCTCTTGGTAAATGGGGACCAACATCCGTGCCATTAAATCCGGAACCAAATGAAAAATGGAAGGAGGACACGGATCCAGATGGGAGCCCGATTTAATTTCAAGAATCTTCTTTTTAATAGTATCCATGGAAGGGGTTTGGAAATATGACATTAGTGACTGGTCATCTGCTGTAGCACTCTCTGTTATCATGAGGGGTAATACTTCGGGAATAATCTGGGTATCAAAGTTGCTATGTATCTGCAATATCTTATTTTCAAAATGAAAAGCAACTTTGTCACAGAAACCCTGAGAGTTTTCTAGACCAGCCGGCTTCATGGGCACATTTAGGGCCTTAATAGTCTTAATAAGTTCCCTGGGGGCATTAATAGCCTCCTTTACATTGGTAGTATAAAATTTAGATTTGGTCATAAATTGTGCTGCTTTTTAAGCCTTTAGAGTGGACTTAAGGGCCACCCTTTCCTCAGGTACTGGATTAAGTTTCCACCGTCTTTCCTGCTGTCAATACTTTCCTTGAAGGAGTTTGAGGTCTTTTGTAAACCAAGGGTGACCTGGTTTCTTCTGACTATTGGGCCTTCTAATTACGGGGAGTACCATTTCTTCCATGGTCATTTCCACTCCTTTCAGAACGCTGTCAACCAGGGGCAATGCCATAGCTTTAGCCTTGAGAGGGGAGGCTAATTTAACCAGGATGGGACAGCCCATCTACCGGGGCCCTTCTCTGCTGCCTGCCTTGCCCTGCTGATGGAGGTGCTGTGGGCTGAGACCTTGGTCCGGACAGCTTGTTGTGGGCTGCTACTGTATGGGGGTGAACCCAGGCCCTAGGCCATCTCTCCCCTGGGCAACTTGAAGGCCACCTTTGCTAACACCACCACAATCTGGAGACCACAAAGGAGGCACACTGCTCCCCCTTGGCACTGACAAGCACCTCCAAGCAAGGTGATGCACACAGTTGTAGAGGGCATAAAATCCTGTGGGAGAGAGTTGGCACGGCTGAGATCAACAGCTGAGGCGTGGGCCCACACCCCCACAATCTGTAAATAAACTGGGACTACTATTGATGGGGTCCTGCTACCACAAATCCTGATGATTTGAAGCCAGCATGCTTGCCACACACCCCACATCCCTGGTGCAGAATTAGTGGGCCCTATCAATTGTACCCTTGTAGAGTCAATATGTAATGCACTACACAAGCAGGTGGAACACTCCACTCACTAACACAATACAGTGACTGCGTGTGCCCCTGAGGATTTTTAAACTATGCCTGGAACCCCTGTGGCCCCCACTGGCAACGTCTGCCTTCAACCCCTTGGGGTACTGCACTGCTTGTGCTACAGGGCATTCAACTACACCTGTGAGTGGATCCCTTACCAGGAACCGGGGTCTTCTACCACTGGAATTCACACCATTGAACACACAGAGGATCCACATATCTTAATAGCTGCTCCTGGTAATCTACCATTTGATACTCATCCTCTGGACAACTGTTCTTATTCCTGGGTTGTTTGTGCTGCAAATTGCAATCACAAGCAGGCCTGCTCCCCCCAATTGTCACTACTGATAAGGGGACAGTGATGGTGTGCCTTTGTTACGGATCGCAAATAGGCCTGGGTGGAGTTCACAGAGTGCTGTTAATCAGAGCTCTGAAAAGTGACCAGAAAACTCTGCCACACAACGCATAGCTCCGCAAAGCGGAGGAGTGTGTTAAATTGCACCAATAGCTCCGATTTTTAGCGACGGGTGTTTGTCCAATGCTGTAAAATCAGAGTGAATGGCACCATGCACAGTGCAAGAGTACGCTGCTTCTTTCCTGCTGCTCAATAGATTTTCTACAGAAGCAGCAGCTTCCTTAATGTGAATGGAATATTTCTCAATGCGAGCAGCAGTGACCATCCGCAACCACCTGCGTTGAGAAATCTCACTGGGAGGAGGTCCGGAGAAAGATTTTCCTCACTCATGTTCACCAACTTAGCATTGGTGAGCACGAGCAAGGAAAAAACTCTGCTCTGCTCCACTACAATGAGTTTTTTAGAACTCCTCGCTCTAAGCAGAACACAGAGGGGGTCATTACAACATTGGCGGTAAAAGGCGCTTACTGCCGTGCAGAAGACCGCCAATACACCGTGGCGGCGGCGGAATTCCGCCACAGCTATTATGACACACATGTCGGAAACTGCTGAAATTCAGACACCCACACAAGTCCGCCACACCAAAGGTCAGTGATAAACTGGCGAGAACAAAACCTCCAACTCCACGCCAACAGAAACACGCCCATGCTATTACGACCCACGAATCCACGCTGCGGGCTTTCAAGCGCGGTATTCCATTGGCGGTACACACCGTCGCGCTCAAAATACACACACATCTCCAAAACACTGCCACATTGGACAACTCAAAATACACACACCTGACACACATACAAACAACACTCCCACACACCCAACGCAATATAAAACACACACCCACATCACCCACAAACCCCTACGACCAAAAATTTATCAAGAAGGCCAGAGACACAGCACAGATCAGACAATCCCACCACACAGAGGCACACAACACCATCACCAACACAACATCCACGCACAAAACACCACACACCACGACACATCACCACACACATCAACACTCACACCGGCCCACACATCACACACACCACCCCATGGCACGCCAAAGACACCCCCGCTTTTCCGGGGAGGAGCTCAGGGTCATGGTGGAGGAAATCATCTGGGTAGAGCCACAGCTATTTGGCTCACAGGTGCAGCACACATCCATAGCCAGGAAGATGGAGCTATGGCGAAGAATAGTGGACATGGTCAATGCTGTGGGACAGCACCCAAGAAATAGGGAGGACATCAGGAAGAGGTGGAACGACCTATGGGGGAAGGTGCGTTCAACGGTCTCCAGGCACAACATCGTGGTTCAGCGGACTGGCGACGGACCCCCACCTCCTCCCCCACAACTAACAACATGGGAGGAGCAAGTCTTGACCATCATGCATCCAGAGGGCCTCGGAGGAGTCGGTGGAGGATGGGACACTGGTAAGTCAAATCTTAACTAACATATCCCCCACCCTACCTGCATGCTATGACACACCCCCACCCTCACACCCTCCCCTATCACCCCAAATCCTCACTAATGTACTAATAACACAAACTACACATCCCAACACCAAGCCCTGCATGACACAACGAAGCATGGACACCTATCACCTAAGCATGCCCACTGCACATACCCAGAACAACCCCCTAACCATCATCACACAAGCCCCCACACAGGAATGCTAGCACTGGGGTACACGCTCAACCACCCATTGCACACCATGACACACACACATGCAACAATCATGCTCTTATGCCCCTGCAGGAACACGAAGGACCGTCACCACACCAGAGCGTCCAGACAACACCACTCCACCCCCAGAAGAGGCCCAAAGTGACAATAGCAGCTCTACCCTAATAGAGCCTGATGACCAGCCCGGACCGTCGTGGGCCTCAGGACAGTCGGTTCCACTCGCACAGGCACAGCCCAACACTGACCTTCCACCCTCTGGTAAAACCAGCACAGCACCCACCCAGCGGGCCCAAACCTCCCTACCCAGGACAGGTCAATCAGCGGTGTGTCCACCACTACAGGGAACCCAGGATAAACCACCACCCCAACAACAACAGGGACCTGGGGGTAGTGGTAGTGGGCACACGGTCCAGGGGACGGAGGCACAGGAACACAGGGGAACTGGGAGGGCTGCTGTGCGACAGGGGGCAGACAGGCCCAGGGAACCCACTCTCCACGAGGCCCTCACCTCCATCATGGGAGCATACCACCACTCCCAGGAGACGATGGCCACGGTCCTGGTCAAGTTTCAGGAGACCCAGCGCCTGCAGGAGGACCAGTATTTGGGGTTCAGGGAGGAGCTCAGGACCATCAGCTCCGCCCTGGGCACCATCGTAGGGGTACTGAAGGACATACAGCAGACCCTGAGGGACACTGTGGCACTCCAAGGGGCCCCTGACACTAGCATGGACGATGAACTGCCCACCACCTCCGCTGGCGCTAGTGGACAGGACGCCCCGCCACAGGACCACCACACCAGCACCCCACCCCCTGCAGACGGACAACCACCACGCAAGCGGGCCCTGAGATCCAGGAACAGGACAGAGCAAGATGGCAAAACCCCCGCCAGGAAATAGGACCACCCTGATTGTCCCCCCACTGCCCCACTTTGTTACCCTGTCCATACTTGAACTGCCCCAGCTCCTCTTCCTATGCCCAGATGGGCAGTGCACCTGTGAGACTAATAGACTGGACTCTGCCATGGACATTCCTCCGCCTTCACCCATCACCTTGTAACAACCCCCTCCCAATTCTGAGCACTGCAATAAACACCCTTGAAACACAAAACAATTTGGAGTCAGTCTATGATTTTAAAATGTAATAGCAATGACAGTGTGAAAATGCGTTGTGAAATGTAAAAGCAACATACCAATGTCACACATCAAAAGTCCTTGAAGGATGCAAGTAGATGACACACGTTGGTAACCACACCTGTGAAACCGTAATGGAAAGAAACAACTCAATTACCAAATAATCCCAAAAAATTACACACAGGATAGAGGAAGACGTGTCACAGTGAATGTAATGTAAAATCTGAAAATGTTCTCACCTGTGTGTCACTGGAAATATTGCTGTATGACTGACTCCCTGTTGTCGTTGTCTTCTTCCTCAGCTTCCTCCTCATCACTGTCCCCAGGCTCCACAGGCTCCACAGCTGCCGCAACACCGTCATCTGGACCATCATCCTGCAGAAAAGGCACCTGGCGTCGTAAAGTCAAATTATGAAGCATCGAGCAGGCAATGATGATCTGGCACACCTTATTCGGTGAGTAGAATAGGGAACCACCTGTCATATGGAGGCACCTGAACCTGGCCTTAAGGAGGCCAAAGGTGCGTTCGATCACCCTCCTAGTCCGCCCATGGGCCTCATTGTACCGTTCCTCTGCCCTGGTCCTGGGATTCCTCACTGGGGTCAGTAGCCAGGAAAGGTTGGGGTAACCAGAGTCCCCTAATAGCCATACACGGTGCCTCTGGAGTTTACCCATCATATCAGGGATGCTGCTATTCCGCAGGATGTAGGCGTCTTGCACAGAGCCAGGGAACATAGTATTAACCTGGGAGATGTACTGGTCTACCAAACATACCATCTGTACATTCATCAAATGATAACTCTTCCTGTTTCTGTACACCTGTTCACTCCTGTGGGGAGGGACCAGAGCTACATGGGTCCCATCAATTGCACCTATGACGTTGGGGATATGTCCAAGGGCATAGAATTCACTTTTAACTGTAGGCAAATCCTCCACCTCAGGGAAAATGATGTATCTCCTTATGTGTTTCAGCAGGGCAGACAACACTCTGGACAAGACGTTGGAAAACATAGGCTGGGACATCCCTGATGCCATGGCCACTGTTGTCTGAAAAGAGCCACTTGCAAGGAAATGGAGCACTGACAGCACCTGCACGTCAGGGGGAATTCCAGTGGGATGGCGAATTGGTGACATCAGGTCTGGCTCCAACGGGGTACATAGTTCCTGGATTGTGGCACGGTCAAACCTGTAGGTGACGATGACATGTCGCTCTTCCATTGTCAAAAGGTCCACCAGCGGTCGGTACACCGGAGGATTCCGCCATCTTCTCCCATGTCCCAGCTGACAGCGCCTACGAAAGACAAGAGCAACGATAAAGTAAATTTTTATCCAGGTATGTACCCACAGTTACACAGAACACGACACCACACACAAAACCTTTCCTGTATGTGTGTTGAGTGTAGGCCTAGCTATGTGTGACACAGAATCAAATGAAGCCATGTGGGCCCCTGAAATGGTGGCTGTCTGACCTCTACACTGGGACAATTGGATTGTGGGGTAACTGCGCTGGCGTTGCACACCATCATGGTAGGCGGTCGTAGACCGCGGCGCAATGCTGCATTGGTTCACATAGGTGCGCTGTCGGTGATGATACGCACCGCCGCGGACGTCACAGCCATTTTCTATCTGTTCAATCACTAGATACCTGACCTTCGACAGGAGAGGACCTACACTGCAAGTGCTGCTGTGACCTCGGTCTGGAAGAGACAATGGCTGCTGCGTCTGGGGAAAGGGCCCCTGCCTTCATGGCTCAGGAGTTGGAGAAACTGGTAGACGGGATCCTCCCCCAGTACACGCTACTCTACGGTCCTCCAGACCAACAGGTTAGTACACAGGGAGCACGTTGTATGGGCTAGGCCTGGGTGGAGAGGGCTGGGTGGAAGAGGGAAAGGGGCAGAGTTCAGGGAACATTAATGCATATGAATGGGCCACATGGCTAGAGTAGGGAGGGGGGCCACTCACATCGACGGTGCAGTTGGTAATGACTTCTCTTCTTCCCTTGTGCATGTCATGTAGGCCAGCGCCCACCAGAAGAGGGACATTTGGCGTGCCATCGGCAAGGACGTCCGGACCCTGGGGGCCCACCAGAGACGGGGCACCGACTGCCGTAAAAGATGGGAGGACATTCGCAGCTGCAGCAAGAAGACAGCGGAGGCTCAGCTGGGGATGGCCTCCCAACGTGGGAGGGGTGCCCGTCGCACTATGACCCCCCTGATGTTCCGGATCCTGGCGGTGGCCTACCCGGAGTTGGATGGGCGCTTGAGGGCATCACAGCAGACACAAGGGGGTGAGTACAACCTCATTCTGTGGACTATGCGCGCAGTAGAGGGGTCTGGGTGGGGGCGGAGGGCTGTGGGTGTACCTAGGCCAGCCAGAAATGCGTAGACTATGCCCCTCTGTAATGCAGCCCATGTGGCACTCTATCCCACCCCAGTACAGTGCCAAGTACAGGTATAGTTGCCCCTGTGGCATCAATGTGTGCAGATGTCCACCATAGCGATGTAGGCCATATCCCAGGAATTGCATATGCAGAGGCCAGGAGCACGGCGTAATGCAGGGGTCTGCTATGTCTGTCTTGTCCGCCAACGGTAGCGGTATGCCATGCACTCAACCTGTTCTTCTTCTGTCTTTCCCCCTCCCTTTTTGTGCTTTCCCTGTTCTTTTGTGCATCAGCATCATCAGGCGGAGGTACAGTAGCACCGGAGCACGAGGGAGCTGCATCCCACATGGCCATGGAGGGCCACACCACGGACTCAGAATGCACCAGTGGGACGGAGGGCGAGGGGAGCTTCATGTCGGCCACCGGATCACCAACCAGCGACACGGACTCATCCGCCGACGGGGGCTCCCTTGTGGTGGCGGCACCATCTGTGCGCCCCACTTCTACAGGTACAGCTGGTGAAAATGGCATGCTCTCTGTCTGACTCTCCTTTTGTATCTCAGGATAGATTTGTTCTTAAACGACATTGGAACAAATTAAGTCTGGAGGATTTCTATCATCAGCTCGAGAAGGCTCCTTTAGGTCCGCTCACCGAGGTCGATTGTGGATACGACTCCTTCTGTGAGTGGATTTCGGGTGCCCTCGATTCTCTGATTCCTATGTGTTGGTCTAAGTGTCACCGGAAGGAGCCGAGCCCTTGGTATGACACTTCCTTGGCATCTCTTAAGAGGGTCTGTAGACAGGCCGAAAGACTATGGAGGAAGTCATATGACTCTGATCTGAAAATATGTTATCTTGCAAAAATTAAGATTTATCACAGGGCAGTGTGTCAAACTCGTGCCTCCTTTTATGCTCAACAGTTTCAGAATTCTACCAATCCATCGAAACTTATTTTTAAAGTATTAAAGGACCTGATGGCGAAGAGAGTAATTGCAGGGGAATTATGCTCGGATTCACATTGTGAGGGTCTGGCCTCTTTCTTTTATGAAAAAGTGCAAGCCATCTATCGCACTTTCCCAACGGGTTCCCTGATGCTAGAGCAGGTTGGTCGCACCTTAGGTGAGGGGGAATGTCTTTCCATCTTACCCCCCTTATCTCTGGAGATGTTTGACTATCTCAGTGCCAAAATTAAATCTGGCTCTCCGGCTGACCCGTTGAAACCGGCCCAACTTAAGACTCTGGCACCGGTTTGCCGCTCCCCGGTACTGTCCTTGATCAACCTGTCCCTTTCTTCTGGAGTGGTTCCCGCTAGATGGAAGCAGGCAGTAGTTACGCCAATTCTGAAGAAGGCGACCCTTGACCCCCTTAAACCTGAAAGCTACCGCCCTATCTCCCTTCTTCCTTGGGCCACGAAAATAGCAGAGGCCCATGTGAATGCCACTCTTACAGACCACCTTGGTAGGTTTAACATTCTTGATCCTACCCAGAGCGGGTTCCGCGCGGGTCATAGTACAGAGACGGCCCTCCTTTCGATGGTCGAGCATCTGCGCTCCGTGATGGATTCCGGTCGGACGGCGGCACTGTTGTTATTAGATCTTAGTGCCGCCTTCGACACGGTCTCGCACGGAATTCTGGTTCGGCGTCTTGAGGAGGTGGGCATCTCCGGCTCCGCCTTGTACTGGTTTCGTTCCTTCCTTACGGATAGGTCATTCCAGGTGGCGATCCCGCCCGGTAAGTCGTCATTCTACCCGTTAGACCAGGGAGTCCCACAGGGGTCTTCACTGAGTCCCACCCTTTTCAATCTGTATGTGAGACCGTTGGCTGCGGTCGTCAAGCGGTGGGGCCTAACCTTGGTGTCCTACGCAGATGATACGCAGCTGGCTGTCACACTGAGTGGGGACTCAGACCTGGAGGCTCCCAGGTTTTGTGATGGTCTGCGGGAAGTGGCTAACTGGATGAAATCCAACTGTCTCCAGTTAAACACCAAAAAGACGGAGATTATGGTGGTTGGTAAACAGGTGGTTTTGTGGGATGATAAATGGTGGCCTTCGGAGTTGGGTGTGACTCCCCTCCCAGCGGTTGAGATAAAAAACTTGGGGGTATGGTTTGATTCTTCTCTGAGTTTCATCTGTCATACCAAGAAGGTGACGGCTTCTTGCTATGGCATCATCAGAGGACTTCGACCTATCCTCAAATTCTTTGATGCACCTACAAGAAAGCTGGTGGTTCAAGCATCAGTGCTGTCTAGGTTGGACTATGCCAACTCCCTATTGGCGGGGATAAACCAGTCAGAATTTCGGTGGCTCCAGCGGGTTCAAAACGCTGCGGCCCGACTGGTTACTGGTCTCCCCAGGCGATGTTCGGTGTCCAATACTCTGCGCTCTCTCCACTGGCTCCCTGTGCAACAGAGGATTAGATTTAAGGTTCTCTGTTTTGCATTTAAAATCTTAAAGGGTACTTCCCCGCAAATCATGGAGAAATTGCTGATTCCTTATGTTCCCTCTCGCACTCTTAGATCGTTAGGCCAGAACTTAGCAGTGGTTCCGCGCTTTAAGCTGAGCAGAATTGGGGGCCGCTCCTTTCGAGTCCTGGCAGCGTGTTGGTGGAATTCTCTTCCTCCACAAATCCGGGCCATTGATGAGCTCCTTCAGTTTAGGCGTGCTATTAAGACCTTTTTATTTGTGTAAGCTTATTTGTTGTGTTTTTTCTTCTTTTGCCCGTTTTTAGTGCTGTGTTGTGTTTACCTTCTCAAAGCGCCGGGACGCCCCTTCGCTGGGGCAGCTGTGCGCGGTACAAATAAAAATAACATAACATAACATAACATAACATAACCTCCCCTACCAGCATCGCCCTCCCAGCAGCCCCTCAGCGTTCGCCCTGTGCCCGCTCACCCAGGAGGGTGGGCATCACCTTCGCCCCAGGCACCTCAGGCCCTGCCCCAGTCACCCCTGCTGCCCTCAGTGAGAAGGCCATTGGCCTCCTCAGGTCACTCACTGTTGGGCAGTCTACCATTGTGAATGCCATCCAGGGTGTAGAACGAGAGTTGCAACACGGTAATGCATTCCTGGAGGGCATTCATTCTGGTCAGGCTGCCCTTCAGCAAACCCTGCAATCTCTGGCCTCAGCACTGATGGCAGCCATTGTCCCTGTGTCTATCCTCCCCCTCCAACCTCCTCCACCCAGACCCAATCCCCTGTACCCCAGCCCATCCCAAGCACAACATCGGACCAGCCTGCACACACGTCAACACACAAGGGCAGCTCAGGCAAACATAGGCACCACACATCCCACAGGCACTCACACAAGCACCACCCACATACAGACACAGCAACATCCACTGCCTCCATTGTGTCCCCCTCCTCCTATTCTCCCTCCTCCCTCCCAGTCTCGTCTACACACACACCTGCATGCACCACATCTACAGGCACCAGGAATCGCACCAGGACACCCAGCACCACAAGCCGCTCACCTGCACTCACCACCTCCACTGCCATTTACACGTCCCCTGTGTCCTCTCCCAGTGTGTCTGTGATGCCCCCTCCCAAAGTACACAAACGCGGGCACCCACACACCCAACATCCATCCACCTCACAACAGCCTCCAGTACCTGCACCTGCACCCAAAACAGCTAAAGTGACACCTCCTACAACCACCTCCTCTTCCTCCACTCCCAGACCCCCTCCAACTACCCATCCCAGTGTTCGTCAGAATCTGTCCCTGTGTAAAGTTGACCTTTTTGCCCCCCCCTCTAATTCATCAGTCCCGTTGTAGCGCCTCAGCCAAAAAGCCTCCAATACCAGTGATGCCTGTTCAAGGTATGTGGAGTGCACCGGCCACCAGGGCAGGCAGTATGACCCGGAGCCAAGGCACTGGCAGCCAACCCCCTGTAAAGGCTCTGAAATTGGAAAGTGGACGACGGGACTGTGTGAAGACTCCTGGTGGGAAAACAACTCACAGGGGTCCCAAGGGGATTGGAGAGTCAGCTGTGACTACACCGAAGGTGGGGAAGGGCCAGAGGAAGTCTGCCCAGCCTGTTGTGAGTCTCACGGCGGAGAAGGGCGGCATCATTCCTGGCGGTCGAGACGCCACCGCCAGCACCGTCGTCACTGGTCAGGAGACCACCGCCCAAGTCATTGCCCAGGAGGGCCCAAGTATCGTCACTGGTCAGGAGACCACCGCCCAAGTCATTGCCCAGGAGGGCCCAAGTATCGTCACTGGTCAGGAGACCACCGCCGGAGTCAGTGCCCAGGAGGGCCCAAGTATCGTCACTGGTAAGGAGACCACCACCACCGCCGGAGTCAGTGCCCAGGAGGGCCCAAGTATTGTCACTGGTCAGGATACCACCGCCGGAGTCAGTGCCCAGGAGGGGCCAAGTATCGTCACTGGTCAGGAGACCACCGCCGGAGTCAGTGCCCAGGAGGGCCCAAGTATCGTCACTGGTCAGGAGACCACCTCCACCGCCGGAGTCAGTGCCCAGGAGGGCCCAAGTTTCGTCACTGGTCAGGAGACCACCGCCACCGCCGGAGTCAGTGCCCAGGAGGGCCCAAGTATCGTCACTGGTCAGGAGACCACCGCCGGAGTCAGTGCCCAGGAGGGCCCAAGTGTCGTCACTGGTCAGGATACCACCCCCCAAGTCATTGCCCAGGAGGGCCCAAGTATCGTCACTGGTTAGGAGACCACCGCCGGAGTCAGTGCCCAGGAGGGCCCAAGTATCGTCACTGGTCAGGAGACCACCGCCGGAGTTAGTGCCCAGGAGGGACCCGGCTGCCACAGCCCCGGTGCACTATGAGGGAACGTCATGCCACACACCAATGCCCATTAGGGTTATCGTCATGCCACACACCAATGCCCAGTCCATGGAATGTCATGCCACACACCAATGCCCAGTCTAGGGATCGTCATGCCACACACCAATGCCCGTTCCAGAGACCGCCATGGGAAAGCACCGCTGAACATGGCAAGCACCGCCATGGCAAAGCACCGCTGAACAGTCCAGAGACCGCCATGGCAAAGCACTGCTGAACAGTCCAGAGACCGCCATGGCAAAGCACCGCTGAACAGTCCAGAGACCGCCATGGCAAAGCACTGCTGAACAGGGCAAGCACCGCCATGACAAAGCACCACTGAACAGGGCAAGCACCGCCATGGCAAAGCACCGCTGAACAGGGCAAGCACCGCCATGGCAAAGCACCGCTGAACAGTCCAGAGACCGCCATGGCAAAGCACCGCTGAACAGGGCAAGCACCGCCATGGCAAAGCACCGCTGAACAGTCCAGAAACCGTCATGGCAAAGCACCGCTGAACAGGGCAAGCACCGCCATGGCAAAGCACCGCTGAACAGGGCAAGCACCGACATGGCACAGCACTGCTGAACAGGGCAAGCACCGCCATGGCAAAGCACCGCTGAACAGGGCATGCACCAGGTAAGAATGTAAAGAACGCCACATCAAGCATCCTTATCCCATGTGCATCTGGGATAGTAATGGGACAGGAACTTTCACAGGGAGACTGATCCAGTCTGGCCACCAGTCCCCCTCCAGAGCCACTGGCGGATGTTATCTACTTGAGAGACTGTGGCTTTGAACTCCCCAGGATATGGCAGTGGGCAACCCACCCAGTGTAGAGACTTGAGAGACTGTGGCTTTGCACTCCCCAGTATGTTACAGTGGGCAACCCACCCACTGTAGAGACTTGAGAGACTGTGCCTTTGCACTCCCCAGGATATGGCAGTGGGCAACCCACCCAGTGTAGAGACTTGAGAGACTGTGGCTTTGCACTCCCCAGGATATGGCAGTGGGCAACCCACCCAGTGTAGAGACTTGAGAGACTGTGGCTTTCCACTCCCCAGGATGTTACAGTGGGCAACCGACCCACTGTAGAGACTTGAGAGACTGTGCCTTTGCACTCCCCAGGATATGGCAGTGGGCAACCCACCCAGTGTAGAGACTTGAGAGACTGTGGCTTTGCACTCCCCAGGATATATCAATGGGCATGGAGCCCCGTCGTGGATCTGGCTTTGCAGTCATCCGGCTGAGGTGCCCCCCCTTCCCTTCCCCCTGAGGTGCCTGTAGTATTTCTATCTGATGCCCCGGCAGTGTTCTCTCCGGACTAGTGGTGCACGGACATTGCTATGTGCATATCTGCACTACTTCTCGTAATGTATATATTTCTGGCTGATTTTCTTATATATCTGTATATTTTTGACAGACATGTATTTGATACATTACAATGTTTGAACAGATTTCGCTTTGTCTTTGCATTCTTCCGGTGGGATTGTGGGTTGTTACTGTGATTTTTTTGGATGCATTGGTGTGTATGTTGTAATATGTGAGGGTGGGGGTGGGAGTGTTTCGTGGGTGTCCCCCTAACTTTTGCCTCCCCCCTCCCCCATGTCGTAGGTGCTGTACTTACCGTTGTCTTCGGCCGCGCCGCTGTTGGACTTCGTAGATGAGTAGGAATACAAGGGCCGGAAGAATGTGTAATTCGGGCTCCATGGAGTCCTCGTTCCTCGTGGGATGTGTTGAGGTGAGCGTTTTCCCATTGCAGTAACTGTTTCCGCCGTGTTTTTATCCACGGTGAATCCGCCCCGGAAAAGGTGGCGGATTGGCGGGTTGTGATACTATGGGCGGTACATTGTCTTCCGCCTGTCTGTTGGCGGTGTCCGCCGCGCTGCTTGTCTGTACCGCCGTGGCGGGCGGTGTGTTAAAGTGGTTGTCTTTGTTGGCGGTTTCCGCCAGGGTCATAATTCCCTTTTTTTGTCCGCTGGCCTGTTTGCGGTATTGCCGCACCTTTAACACCGTCCGCCAGGGTTGTAATGATCCCCAGAGTATAGAAATCTTTGCAAACTCTGCAAGCGGAGCAGAGTTCACCACCCACCCCTGGTCGCAACATGCAGCTGGGTGCGCCCAGGCATGCCTGATATTTGTCACAGAGGACTCTGCGGCGCCCCGGTGGGGCCCAACACAGTGGAACAGAAGTTAGATATGGTCCTAGCCACCACTGATAGATCTCAGGTGTCCCCCGAAAACAAGATAGGCACAGTGGCCACGGATCTTTTCCATGTTAAGGGACAACTACTGCAAACGTAATGACAGAGTCCGAACAATGGAGCAAACAGTGTTGTCACTTCAACGGCAGGTACAAAAAGTGCAAACACTGGTACAAGCACTACAAAGCCAGATCTGCACCCTAATGGATGGAGCAGAAGATGCTAAAGGGCGCTTGTGCAGAAATAATGTGCACATTATGGGGGTTCAGGAGAGTGACGAGGGGCATGATAAAGTGGTTTATCTGGAGACATGGCTTTGCAGCTTTATTCCCTCATCTGCCCTCACAACCTTTTTTTTGATCGAAGGGGCACACCGAGTGCTGGCGTATCAACCCTCCCATGTGCCCCTTCTACACCACTTGTGGCACTCCTGCTACACTATAGAGATCAGGGCTGCATCATGCATGAAGCCCTAAACAGGACTCTTTGGCGATATACTATTTTGACAGTGATGATCTTCCCAGACTCACATTAAATGTGAGATTTAAATCTCAAATACTCCCTTCTGTTTCCGGCCCATCTATGTGTTCTTGCGGATGGACAAACACATTTATTTACTGATCCTAAAGATGTTTGGGAGTGGGTGGAGTGCTGCAACTGTGCAAAACCTCCTTTCCGCAATCAGTAATTGAAAATTCAGTATCTCCAAGAAACAGAAAGGCTTGACACAGCATGCATACCTCACAATAAGACAGTCCCTATCTGCAGGCAGCAGTTAAACAATTGACTATACCATTGACATTTATGGGGCCCCCACGGCCCACACACATAGTGGACATGCCTTGACTTGCAGGCACACATAGGAAGTGGCCACCTGTTAGAAATGGGGTCTTTGGTTGGCAGTCAGGTAACCCCCTGTCCAAGCAAGGACCCTCACTGTAGTCAGGGTAAGTCACTCACTATCTAAATTATCCTGTGCCCACCCTCTGGTAGCTTGGCACTGAAAAGTCAGGCTTAAATTAGAAGGCAATGTGTAAAGTATTTGTGCTTTAAATCATGCAATACCACAATATAGCACCACAAAAATACACCACACAGTGTTTAGAGAAAAATATAATATTTATCTGGATAAATACAGGTCAAAATGATCAAAGATGCAATAAGTAAATGTAGAGATATCACTGAAAAGTGACATAAAGGTGGTCATTCCGACCGTGGCGGTTGGCGGTGAAGCGGCGGTCTTTTTTAATGAATTCTGACCATGGCGGTTACTGCCATGGCCAGCCGCCGCTTCACCGTTCCGACCACCACGGCGGTAACGACCGCCGGGCTGGAGACCTGGGTCTCCAGCCCGGCGGTCGTCACAAACAGCCGCCGGTATTCCAACCCGCCTGACCCCGGCTTACCGCCATGGATTTCATGCGGTTTGGGACCGCCATGAAGTCCATGGCGGTAAGCACTATCAGTGCCAGAGAATCCCTTCCCTGGCACTGATAGGGGTCTCCACCAACCCCAAACCCCACCCCAACTCCCTCCCCTACCCCCCCACCACGCCTGCCACCCCCAAAAGGTTGCGGGACCCCCCTCCCCAACCCGATCCCCAACATATACACACACGCATTCATGCACGCACTCATGCACATACATACACCCCCCGCATTCATGCACGCACTCATGCACATACACCCCCCCCCCCGCATTCATGCACGCACTCATGCACATACACCCCCCCGCATTCATGCACGCACTCATGCACATACACACACCCCCCGCATTCATGCACGCACTCACACGCCCCCTCAACATACACACACGCACACCCCCATGCACGCACACAACTCACAACACCCACCCAACCCCCTTCCCTAACGAACGATCACCTTTCCTGTTCCGGTGATCCTCCGGGAGGGAACGGACCCATGGGGGCAGCTCCACCGACACCGCCACGCCAACAGAACACCGCCACAGCGAATCACAGGTCGTGATTCGCTGGGCGGTGTTCTGTTGGCGTGGCGGTGGAGGTGGAGCTACCTCCACTTCCCCGCTGCCGCCAGTATGGCTGTTGGCGGCTCTTCGTCCAGAAACGGGCGGAGCACTGCCAACGGTCATAATGGCCCGTGCGGAAGACCGCCAGCACCAAAGTGTCTTAAGTCTTTTAAAAGCAAACACAGTCTCTTTCAAGCGCAAAGTACCTGGTTCACGTGAAAGATCTCCGCAAAGGGCTGCAGAGGAGGAGATGCGGGGAAACAAAATGGTTTGCTTCGATTTCTTGGGTCGCACACGGCGATGCGTCATTTTAGTTTTCTCGCAGGGAGAGCTGTGCGTCGATTTCTAGCTCTCGTGGAACCTCTCCGGGTTGTGAGGTTTCAGACAGCCCGGGGGTGATGCGTGGATTTCCAGTGCTACTAGGACAAAGTCACAGGAGCTGCGTCGATTCAGTAGGTGTTCCGTTGAATTTTCTACCGCACAGCAGATGATGTGTTAATTCCTCTCTGGAAGTTGGGTTGCGTCGTTCTGGCTCGGCTGTGCATCAATGCAGTGAGGCCATGCGTCGAATTTCCAGGTGCTACATTGGCACTGCGTCGATCTTCTCATTGCGAAGTCAGGCTACATCATTCCGGCTCGGAGTGTGGTGAAATTTTCACCGCAGTGCAGGATGTGCATAGTTTCTGGCAGGCTGTGCGTCGAATTTTGCCACACAAGGAGTCCTTCTTGTAGAGATGAAGTCTTTTTGGTCCTGAGACTTCAGGGAACAGGAGGCAATCTCTATCCAAGCCCTTGGAGAGCACTTCTTCACCACAGCCAGAGATCAGCAAGGCAGCATGGCAACAGCAAGGCAGCAGTCCTTCACAGAAAGCAGACATGTGAGTCATTTGAGCAGCCAGGCAGGTTCTCTTCTCCAGGAAGTATCTGAGTTGGTAGGGGCAGGGGCACTCTTTTTATACCCAAATGTGCCTTTGAAGTGGGGGAGACTTCAAAGAGTGGCTTAGAAGTGCACCAGGTCCCCTTTCAGTTCAATCCTGTCTGCCAGGGTCACAGTAGGGGGTGTGGCAGTCCTTTGTGTGAGAGCAGGCCCTCCACCCTCCCAGCGCAGGAAGACCCATTCAAAATGCAGATTTATGCAAGTGAGGCTGAGTATCCTGTGTTTGGGGTGTGTCTGAGTGAATGCACAAGGAGCTGTCAACTAAACCCAGCCAGACATGGATGTAAGGCACAGAAAGATTTAGTGCAGAGAAATGCTCACTTTCTAAAAGTCGCATTTCTAAAATAGTAATATTAAATCCAACTTAACCAGTCAGCAGGATTTTATATTACCATCCTGGCCATACTAAATATGACCTTCCTACTCCTTTCAGCTCAGCAGCTACCACTCAAACAATGTATGAGGGCCGCCCCAATGTTAGCCTATGAAGGGAGCAGGTCTCACAGCAATGTATAATGAATGTAGGAGTTTTACATTACCAGGACATGTAAACTACATAGGTACACGTCCTGCCTTTTGCCTACACAGCCTACACAGCACCCTGCCCTAGCTGTTACCCAGGGCACACCTTAGGGGTGACTTATATGTAGAAAAAGGGGAGTTTTAGGCTGGGCAAGTACTTTTAATTGTCAAGTCGAATTGGCAGTGAGAGTGCACATACAGGCCTTGCAATGGCAGGCCTGAGACAAGGTTAAGGGGCTACTGAAGTGGATGGCACAATCAGTGCTACGGGCCCATCAGTAGCATTTAATCTACAGGCCCTGGGCACATATAATGCACTCTACTAGGGACTTATAAGTAAATTAAATAGCCCAATTGGGTGTGATCCAAGTTACCATGTTTAAAGGGAGAGAGCATATGCACTTTAGCACTGGTTAGCAATGGTAAAGTGCGCAGAGTCTTAAAACCAGCAAAAACAGTATCTAAAAAGTGGAGGGAGGGAGGCAAAAAGTTACGGGTGACCACCCTAAGGCTGTCAAGTCTAACACCATTGTATACAGGTGGTTTAATTGCTTTATTATACAATAGGAGATCTCGTCACCCTCCTGCCACACACCATGGTCCTCACCTCCCAGCCAGTACCCAGCTGCTGGAACCTGTGGTTTTTGTGTTTGGGCAGGATGCTGTTGCATTTCTGCTTCCGATGGCATTACAAGGTTCCAACTGCTCTATTTTGTTTGTTTACAGTAGTTGCCTGCACCTGTCTAATCTGACCTTCCCTGCAGAAGCCTCGCCTTGCCTTCTGGGCAGGTGCCAGGAGTTGTCCTTTTCTCAGCTGACATGTTTTCCATCATGAATATATTGAAATGGAATGTCCATAGAACTAATTTCCCCTCACATAGATATGCAGTTTACTCATGCTTGTGACACAGTTACGCACTGCCAGATTTTCTCCAGGAGTCCCACCCAATGCTGGTGGATGCCCTTGCCCTTCAGAGGAGGTGGAGGGATCAAATCTACTTCACTAATTACTCCACTTACACTCGGGGTACTGATGTGTATCCATGTGGGGTGTCATTTGTGGTGGACACCACTGTTGAGGATCCCGAAGGCTGTTACATGTTTTCTGAGGGCTGCTTGGAGGGTCGGCAGCTGCTGCAATTTAAGCAATTTAAGGCAATTTATGCAATAATGCTGATCAGGGGCCATTCCTACACAGATTATCCAGAGTGCTGGCTTAATGGAATGGACTCTCACGGGTGATAGTGAGTAACTTCAACAGCATCCTTAATGTGGACTTTGACAAATCCTTTCCACCCCTCCCTCGCACTTCTGCCATCTCCAGTGCCCAAGCACGAACAAACTGGCTGCAGCAGTAGCATCTGTCAGATGTCTGGTCCAGCCATAACAGACACACCAGGGTTTACTCATTCTACTCTCATGCACATGACCTACACATACAAATAGACCACTTTGTCACCCCAACAGATATAGTACCCCACATCACGCATAAGTATTATGTGGGTAGATCGCACTCAGAACACAACCCACAACACCAACATATAAGATGGAACATAGCCCTATATGGTGCCTTCAGGCAGATACCTTAGCTGATCCGCCCCTCAGGGCCTCCCTGAGAAGTTGTGTCTCTAAATACTTTGACATTAACACGAGCACTGCAACTTCCAGGCTAATCAAATGGGATGCATTTGAGGTGGAAATCAGGAGACATTGCTTGGGGAACACCCTGAACATGTGTTGCAGTTTTGATAAAGAGATCACACTTGCAGAGCATAAATTACTTAAAGTGTGGGAGCAGTCCTGGAAGTCCCAGGATGGCAGGAAATTAATGCAGCAGGCATGGCAAGACCATGTGACATTGCTGGAGTGGCTACGCTGCCTTAACTATGCAGCCCATGCAGCTAAGACACATTCTGAATCTGACAGTTCAGGAGCGGTCTTAGCCTAGCTATCCACCACGAACAGCCACAGCATCCCATACTATCTAACATGGACACCTGCATGCACACACAATGGGGCATACATGATGCATTCACTCAGTAATACACCTCCCAATATGAATCCATGTTGAAAGCTACATCGGAAGACATCAAGGGGGTTATTACAACTTTGGAGGAGGTGTTAATCCGTCCCAAAAGTGACGGTAAAGTGACGGATATACCACCAGCCGTATTATGAGTTCCATAGGATATAATGGACTCTTAATACGGCTGGTAGTATATCCGTCACTTTACCGTCACTTTTGGGACGGATTAACATCTCCTCCAAAGTTGTAATAACCCCCCAAGTCTTTCCTGGAGCCCGTGGTACTCCTCTATGTCCGACCAGACCAATGGGAGGAGCCGAACGGGGCCATAACCCTACATGATATCTGGGTAGCTATCCGGGTGCTAGCAACAGGCAACCACCTGGCCCAGATGGGCTACAGCTCTAATTCTATAAAACATACAAAATACTACTAGCCTCTAAACTAAAAACAGAATAGGATGAGGCTTGACTGCCTCTCACCTCCTGCCCTCATTGCACAAAGCCTTCCTTTTATCACTGGCTAAACCAGATATGGACCCCGAGGAGCTAGCCTCCTACAGGCCTCTGGCACTCCTTAACATGGGCTATAAGATACTAGCTAAGACACTGGAAGACAAGCTGACCCCCCCCTTGGTTCGGCAGCTGGTGCACCTGGTCCAGAATGCATTTTTACCGGCCAGGAGCACCTCCCTGAACCTGTGCTGGGTTTTCCAGGTCCTTGAATACCCCACTCGGCTTGGCTGCATTTAGGTTGCCTGATTCTTAACCTAGAAAATGTCTTTGATTCCTTGGAACGACTAGCTCTTTGAGATGCTGACTCGCTATGGCCTGGGTACATGTTTGATTTGCCTGGTCAAACTATCACACACCAGCCCAGTGGCCAGGGTAAAAATGAGGCGACTCATATCTGACCCAATACTAATCCACAAGGGCACCCTACAGGGATGTCCACTGTGCCCATTGTTATTCTCATTAGCCAGGGAGCCACTGGCCCACATCCTCAGGGATGAGAGCTAACGATGGGGAAACTAATGATCGATGGACAATGCTCAGTATCGCTGTATGCAAATGATATGCTCTTATAGTTCAAAAATATCCATGTTATCCCTGCTACTATAGCACACACTATTAACAGATTGGCATCGGTCTCCATCCTCAAGATTGATTAGAACAAGTCAAACCTCTTTCCCTAGTCGAATGGCCCTACACTACAAATCAACAGAATTCCACTACAGTGGCAACTCACTACATTTGGTTATTTGGGTATCTGCATATATTATACTCCAGCTGACCTGCTGGATAGTAACTTGGCCTGGGTGGTAACCACCCTATGGTCACAAATGGTGTTCTGGCATGCGCTGTCATTCTCAGTGGTCAGTCGTATAGTCCTCACTAAAATGGTCATGCTGCCATGCCTCCTATATTATTTTTCTAACCTCCCCTTATTCATTATGAAGCCTTTTTTCATTTGCTGGAACAATCCACTGGAGACTTTGGGGGTTATTATGACCCTGGCGGACGGCGGTAACACAGGCTGGCGGTCTCACTCTGTGGAATCATGACCATGGCGGTTACCGCCATGGTCATCCGCCGGTTCTCTGTTCCGCCCGCCGGGCTGGAGACCTGGGTCTCCAGCCCAGCGGCCGTAACTATACCGCCGGCGGTATTGGGACCCGGCTTACCGCCGTGGATTTCCAGCGGTTTGAACCGCCATGAAATCCATGGCTTTAAGCACTATCAGTGCCAGGGAATTCCTTCCCTGGCACTGATAGGGGTCTCCCCCACCCCCCACTCCCACCCCGACTCCCTCCCTCCCGCAGGCACCACCTACATACTTACACGCACACAAGCCGACATACATGCCTACATCCACACACACAGTCATATATGCACACCCACATTCAAACATACACGCACACATCCATACAGACATACCCACAGACATACACGCATCCATTCCCATACACACAACACCCCCGCAGGCATACACGCACTCACACACCCCCTCTACATACAAACACGCACACCCCCATGCACCCACACAACACACAACACCCCCCCACCCCCCCTCCCCTCACGGACGATCGACTTACCTGGTCCGACGATCCTCCGGGAGGGGACGGGAGCCATGGGGGCAGCTCCGCCGACACCACACCGCCAACAGAACACCGCCACGGCGAATCACAGGATGTGATTCGCTGGGCGGTGTTCTGTTGGCGTGGCGGTGGAGCAACCTCCACTTCCCCGCCTCACGCCAGTATGGCTGTTGGCGGCTCTCCGTCCGTAAAAGGACGGAGAGCTGCCAACGGTCATAATAGGCCGAGCGGCAAACTGCCACCACTGGTGGTCTTCCGCACGGCGGTCCCTCTGCGGTCTTGGAAAAAGACCGCCGAGGTCAAAATTACCCCCTTTATCTGGTATGCCACATGCCGCAGAGTGGCCCTTACCAAACTGTGGCCCAGTTTTAAGAAAAGTGGCGCTTCATGTGATGATGCGCCACTTTTCTTGTGGCCCATTGTGCTCTCCCTAACGCCACCATGTGTGCACCATATTTAACATACTGTGCACCATGGTGCAGGATAGGGACAATAGAGTCATCATTTTTTATGCTTTTGTTGTACTTTGCAGGATTCGCACCAGACTGCATAGAGGCCCATTATAAATAATGGTGTGCCTTCTTTTAATGCCTGCTCTGTGCAGGGGTTACAAATGCTGCTAAAAATGATGCAGTGGAATCTGAGATTCGACTGCGCCATTTTTTGGGCCCCTTAATGGGGAAACTCCCCCCTTGCATACATTATGCCTAGCACAAGCATAATGTGGCACAAGGGATTACAAAGTGGTGCAATGCGTGCATTGTGCCACTTTGTAAATATGAGACAGTGTTTTGCCATACTATCGCCACATTACCATAAAAATAATGATACTAATGTGGCAATAGTTGGCGCTGGGAATGCTTAAATTTGGGCCTATATGTTTCACCTGATTAGGGCGGCCTGGATGTGCCATACTTCAAACACCACTATCTAGCTTCACAACTCCAATGGATGGCCAGGTGGCTGGCCAGTAGGCAACAAGAGGACACAACATCAATTTCTTCCCCCTGGGATGCATCCCTTGTACTGCATTTGTTTAATCCTTTTACTAGGATGCCAGTCTCCCAGCCGCTAATGTTGTGAGTAACATATCACTGCTTCAAGAGAAGCCTCTTCCTCATAGGACAAGTTGAAGCCTTATGCACAGGCCCTGCCGTGGTGTTGCAACAACCACATGACAGGAGCTAAATCACTGGTACGATGCAGGAGTGTAAACTTTGGAGGACTTTTATCATCAAGGGATTCTCCTCCCAATGGTGCAGCTCACAGGCCTTTCTCCAGGGCAATTCTTGCTAGGCACCTCCATCATTTGGACTCTGGGAGTGAACTGGGGCACTAGAAAGCAGAAATTAGACATGCACCAAGCAATTCAATATTTACACTTGCTGGTAGAGGGTCACCACCTGATACGGTGGCTAGCTGGTTCCTTATGCCTGCAGGCTGCAACATCCCTCACCACATTGCATTACCACTAGGACACTGATCAGGGTCAACCCCACACTGACAAGTAATGGGTGTTAATTTTGTCATACCCTGCATCAGTGTCCTGGAATGCACACTTTTGGCTCATACAACTCTATTTGTTACACAGGGCTTACCTCACATCCCAAAAAATGAACCGCTGCTTTCAGCGTACTGATGCTGCATGTACCCACTGCTGCACACTGGACATGGATTTCCTTCACATGTTCTGGAGGTGCCAGGTGCTCTCCCATTACTGGCAGTATATTACAACTCACCTGGTTCGATGGACCGGGGTTCACAAAATTGCACACCTGGGAAATGTGTCTCCTGGGCCAGATATGCCACATTGAGAAAAATAGGGCAATACCATGGTTTATAGATCATGCTAAACTCCTGGCTAAATGTCATAATATGCGTAAGTGGAACGCCCTCACCATCCATACTCTTGCTTTTTGGGCACTCTCCATGAATGCGTGGGTGCAGGCCAAAAATGGAGTGCTATGCTAAGAAGATTGAAAAGGACTGAGTAAGTACCCTATAGTTAATACTTGGGATGCACTCCTGTGTAAAATACGCATCAACATACACAAGGCTGATCATCCCCCTGAATCTGAGCCAGAGACAGCTGCATGATGATTCAAGGAGAAGCACTTGGCCCGTAATTTATCAGAGATAACAAAGCCCATTTTTCCACATATGCTGTCATGCAGAGAAGGACACTACATAGATCTCCCTGACCTATATATCCAGGTGCAGACATGTTCCTCCATTTGTTTTTTATAGAAGTTTATTTTTACTTGTTTCACTGGGCCTAAGCAACCTCGTTTATATGATGTGCTAGTCCACAGTCCATATATTGATGGATTGTTTTTTTAGGATCCCATAAGTTATTGCAGCTGTATGGCAAGGGTGAACTCACACTACATTTTAGAATTATGTACTGTGATGTGCAATATAACATATCCATCAACCTAAACAAAAAAAAAAATATATATGTGATGCAGCTGATCTTGACAAAGTCCAGGGCCGTATAGAATCCAGTATTGATCCTTTAGCACATGGGTTACATGCTCCTATTTCTTTATCCCTTTAAGGAACTGTTCTGCTGTAAGAAAGTTGATTTTCAGGGGAGCAAAGGAGATCTATAAGATGCTCTTGAGCAGGGTCTTGCACCCATCTAGGTGGAAGAGGACTAGGGCTTCAACTGTCATTCAAAGGTATTCTAATGGAAGAAAAATATCAACTTTGCTTTATTCAGAAGCGAGAATAAGAAACAGGCGTCCAGATTTATCAAGGGCTTTTGTTACCCTTATGTCACACAAGCTGATGCAAGGGCAACACAAGCCCGTATGTGACATTTACTATTCCATTCATAGCCACCTTGCACGGCTCTGTGTGGCTACGGAATACTAAATCTGGAGTAATACAAGGTAGCACAAGTTGCTGCATTGTGTTACTTTGCCCAGGGAGGCCATTTCATGGATGGAGCTTGGGTGTTACCATGCATCCAACCTGGATTTTGGCACATTCCCAGAATTACTAACACAAGTAAACCTGGAAATGTGTCAATGTGGTTTACTACTGCCCCACATCCCAATGCAAAACCTCAAATCCCCCATTCAGCCTTTATATGTCACAAACACCTTTGAATGCCCAGTGTCACTCCAGCATGCCCCAGCACCAACATGGTATTCCAAAAATGACCATTTTATGAGGGAGCTGTGACTCATTTACCTTGTAGTGCCATCAATGTTGTCTCATACAGAGCAACTCCATGATATATCTGGAAATATCATGATATTGTCAGTGATAACGTTATGAAAGAGATGTCCAGTAAAGACATGATGTACCCATATTTCCATTATTGCCAAATCACGCCTACTGATGCTATTATGCACCTAACAATGCCTTACATTGATAGACCAATTTACTAAGCTCACGCCATGTATATATAGTAGTGTTAGCTGAAACGATTAGCTGAAAAACTATTTTGCTGAAATGTGTGTGAGTTTGCCTGCAGATTTAAATTGGGTATAATTAGTCAAAAAAGTAATATTTGCAAGTGAGCTAGAGAAACGTCTGATTTCTAGCCCAAAAAGCCTGAACAATCGCAAACCATCAATTTCACATCTTGCCTTTTTCTCCACTGTCATTGGATGCAAATCTGATGAACAAGGTCGATTTGCACTACAATTTGCATATTGCAGATAAAAAACTGCAAGCCCTAACAAGAATAAACAGATAAGCACACATTCAGAAACTCAAAGCATAAACACTAGTAAACATTTGCACACACACACACACCCACACACACGCACACTAGCACATGCAAACAGCACAGATACAGAGGTGTTAACACACAGCCAACTGCACACATGAACACAGGGGGGCCTTCTCAGTCATACTTGACATGTGATTGTGGTCCCTGGAGCCAGGGGTCTGCAACACACCCCCTTCATTCTTTTATTACAGCCCCAGGGAAGTGGTGATTTCCTGGAATGCATGGGGGCCACACAACCAACATTATTTTAAGTAAATAGCCCCAGGGAGATAGTGGTCTTTGGACTATGAGGGGGCCCACAGCCCCCCTTAATTGCACTAGCTTTCCCTGGGGATGTTGTGGTCCCCAAGGCTGTGGGGTACACGTGGACCCCCCTGCATTCATTTTTTACTTAAGCCCCAGGAAAGTGGTGGTGTCAAGGGCTGTGGGGGGCCCCCACATACAAAGTGCATTTTGCCCCACAGAGGTGGTTATCCCTGGGGCACAAGCTGGCCCAGCAGGCCTTTCTGCATATTAATAAGCCCAGGGAAGGTGGTGGCACCTGGATCATAAAAAAATTCCCTAGGACGGGGGTCTCATGTGCCCCCATCCTTTATTTTAACATGCCCCTGGGACCTGGTCACCTGGGGACTTCATAAAACAAGCAGAGGAGCCCACATTTATAAAAAACATTTTTCTGCCGACATGCGACCCTATCATGAATTTGCGGCAAAAAAATAAAAAAAAATTTTTTTTGCCCTGGTGGTCCCTCTGGGACCCCGGCACCACAGATCATGGGTCAGGGTGTTCCTACCCAGAACCCTTTTCCTATTTTTTACATTTTTTTCTTGGACTCAGCTGAGCCGAGTTTCAAGATGTCTGTAAACACTTCTTTGTTAAAGTGTTAAAGGCTAATCCAATCTCAGCACAAATTTGTTTTTTCTTTAATATTTCAAAAACTACTGAATGGATTTATACCAAATAACTAAAGGGCTCTTTCTTTACCAAGAGCTAGCTTTCTACATAATTTGGTGTAAATCTGTCCAGTGGTTCGGTCGCTATTCCTGTTCTAAATCCCTATTGAAATTAAAATTGAGAAATCATGTTCTGGCACTCCCCCTTTTTCTCACCCCCCCACTGGATTGATCACCCAAAACATTTCCAGCCAGCTGTTAATGTGAGCGTTGTGCTTTTTGGGAAAATTTTGTGAAGATTCGTCAACCGGGACCAGAGATATAGACAACTAAATAAACAATTTTTCTATAAAAATGAGGTCCTTAGTATAACTACCTGGTGGTGACTTAAAATCTCTAGAAATTAAGCAGTTATATTTATATTTATACTTATGTTAGGAAACTATAATGCATCAAATAAGTTTCTTAACGACACAAGTTATAGTTTCCTCAGATTTGTAATAACTCTAAGTACAGCTATAACTACTGAATTTCAATGGTTTTGTATGGGTAAAATGTAAACCTAACTATAATGTCCCTGTAACCTTTTGTTTTTCAGTGAATTTTTATAGTTTTTTTAATGTAAAGTAATATCTAATTACTGCACGTTAATGCAACCCTCGCCACAGACATGCACGTCCGGGGTTGGCATAGGGCCTGGCCTGCGGCCATCCCTCTATAACCACCTAACCTCCAGAAACACCCTTCAGCCGTGCACGGTGAGGGTTGCTTCTCAGCAGCAGTTGACAATAAAGAACCCACTTGTCACAGTCACTACATGAGATATTGTGCTACCAAAAATCAAGGATGCAAACACCTCCATCAAGGTTTACAGGTAACTTTTCAAGGTCAAAATACAAAGAAAAAAACTTGATTTGTCTTCACCATGAGCAAGAAAGTTGGCTGATTAGTACTTTGGCAGAGGTATAGCTTCAACTTGAGCACCTGCTTTGTTTATATCTGTAAGCGTTTCCTGTTGAGGTTTAGTTTTTGTGAACTAAGCATCGTGCCAGAATGAATCTTGCCATGCATATTTATCCAAGAAGAGCCACCAGTTTGTGAAAATTGTTTACCCAACTGGCATACTTTCTACTGTCTAATTAATAAGTGTCACCACTTTGTTAATGTATAGTTCATCTCCTATATGACAGCTGCGTAAAGGGTATTGCAGAAATGTCTTCAGTGAACCTGTGTGTCTGTAACTTTGCCAATATAATTGCTTCTTAAGCATCTTCATCAGATAACTTTAGAGGGTGGAACTGCAGAGAAAATCATTTACAAAAGATAAGTGCTTATGGAACCGTGGGGGGAGCCTCCAGACCCCCGCAGCCCCAGCCAGCACCCATCTCCTGCTGGAGCTGGCATTGCTCCCACAAGCAGTGAGCTGCTTTAAATTGCTTGTGTGAGCAATGCTTTCATCTTTTTCCCTGCCCGTATGACAGCAGGCACGTAAAGAGATAAAAATTCAGCTTTCAGCAATCAGGAGCAGCCTGACAGATCTAGCTTGCTGAAAGCTGAGTTTTGTTTTCTTTTGATTGGTGGGTGCTGTCAGCTCCTGCCAAGCAAAAGCAAAGAGCTACCTCTGGAGGGAGGGCACTTTGGGAGGTAACAGGAGTTGGCCCTTGGGATTGGTGGCCCCCAGGGTGATAAATGGCTCCAAGAGGGGAGCTGAGCAGTCCTCTCCTTCTATTCTATTTTCTTCAAGGAGGTGGCAGTCCCTTGGGTGTGGGGGGGCATGTCCCCCGCATACATTACATGCACTGCCCTGGTGGAGGTAGTGGTCCCCGGGTCACAGGGGCCGTGCGAGTCCTCTCGCATATAAAACATTCAGTTTCCCAGGGAGGAGGCATTCCTGGGGGCTGCACAGGCCCTCCTGCATATATAACATTCACTGCCTGGGGTGGTAGTAGAGGGAGGTGGTGGTCTCTGTGGTGCAGAGGGCTATGTGGGCCCCCACATACATTTAACAGTCATTGTTCCGGGAAGGTGACAGTCCCTGGGGTGTGGGAGCCATACGGGCCCCCATATATTTACCAGTCGTTCTTCGGGGGAGGTGGCAGCCCCTGGGGTACAGCTGGTATGAGGGCCCCTTGCATATATTTACCAGTCAATTTCCAGGGGAGGCGGCAGTCCTGGGGCAAGGGGGGCCCATGTAGTCCCCCTACATATATTTAACATTCATTGCCCCAGGGAGGTGGCAGTCCCTGGGATTAGATAAGTTGTAGGTGGGGAGGCCCCTGTACCCCTCCTATATTTTGGGAATGCCCCAGGCCCTGGCCCACCTGTGAGCAAAATTAAAAGCAAGTGCAGAAGACCGCACTTTCATTTTGTTAAAACCCATGTGAAATTCACTAATATTCATGATTTTCCCTGTGAAGCTAAAAATAAAATATATTTTAGCCTAGAGGGAACCCTGGTCCAAGGCTAGGGTTTTTTTTGTTTTTTTTTCGTGAGACTTGGCTAAAGCCAAGTCTCAAAATGACTGACAACACTTCCTGGTTGAAGTGCTGGCTGACAATCAGATCTCTGCACAAGATCGGTAGGATTTGTGATGCCTTCATGCCTCTTGATATACAAATGTATTTTTCTTCGAATATTACAAAAATGAATGAATGGATTTGTACCAAATAACAAAGCACTGTTTCTGGAGCAAGAGCTACCTTTCTGCTAAATTTGATGTAATTCCATCCAGCAGTTTAGGCTGTAGCCATGTTCAAAATCGTCATGGTAAATAAAATGTTAAGCTCACTTTTTTACCTTTTCTTTTCTCAGACCCTGCTTGATGGATCACCCTGAAACTTTCCATACACCACAGGACCCTCGGGCACACTTTTTGTGCTGGAAACATCTGTGAAGATTCATCAAACGGCAACAAAGATATAGCCAAGTCAAAAAACGCTTTTTTATGGAAACTAGGTCCTAACTGTAACTGCCTACTGTCAACCGCCAGGAGGCCATACACACATATATAGCTTGTATATGGAAAGATGAAAGATTTCAGAGTGATCTGTCAAATGGGGGCCCAAGAAAAAGAGTGATCCGAAAACACAAAATTCCAATTCCCATGCACTTGCCATTGACTTCTTTAAGACTGGCAACAGCAAAAACTGCTGAACAGAATTACTTCAAAATTTGGCAGGAAGCTAGATGTTGGTTGAAAGATTGCGCATTTTGTGACTTGATGTAAATCCGTTCAGTAGTATTTGAGAAATTTATGGTAAAACAGAATTCCATATTATGGCAGTTGGTCTCGCCGGAGTCTCAGGGACTATTGCAGGAGCAGCAATTTAAAAATAGAGCATTCTGAGACCCAGGAAGCTTTATTTCTCTTGGGCCATCTCGCTTCCACAAGAGTCAGACTCTGATTGGCAGCCAGCAACATAAGAAAATGTTACTGGAAGCTATTAAAGGTCTTGGGGCCTGATTTAGATCTCTGCGGAGCAGTTACTCCATTGCAACGGTGACGGATATCCCTTCCCCTGAAATCTAAATACTATTGTTTTCTATAGTATTTTGATTTTGGTGAATGGGGTCTCTGTCATCGTTGTGATGGAGTAACCCCTCTGCAGAGATCTAAATCAGGCCCTTAGTGACTTATTCCCCTGTCCTTAAGGTATAAAAAAATAAAGATCCAAGGGGCAGGGTTAGGATACCCTGACCACCAGGACCAAATGCCACAACCCCGTGAGACTCTTGTGGGATTTAAAAATAAAACAAAATGGTGACCGGGCTGCATTAAAATGCCTAATGCCCCAGGGTGCCTAACCTTGGAGCTGATTTCATATAGAGGATGGGTGGCTACTTGGTCCTCCTGCACAGTTCTCCAAAAGACCCAGAGACCCCTTGGGATGAAAAATGTTTATATGAGGATGCAGAATACAAACCCTGAGCTCCCAGGGACTCCAGAGGGAGCTTACCCCTGGGGCCAACATTACTTTTTACGTGGGGGGGTCGACATGGCCCCCCTCTCCAAGCCTCAGGAGGCCCTGGGGAGCCTACCCTTTGGGATGAAATGTATAAAAATGGAGAAGGGAATGAACTGCATGAAAATGGGGAGCGGGACAGTGCGATCCCCTCCCCAGGCCTCGAGAGGGCCTGGGGAGCCCACGCTTGAGTCAAAATAAAAGGTAATTGGGAAGGAGCCTTGTGGTCCAATCTCTGCACCTGAAAAAGCTGCAGTGAGCCCTCCCCAGAGGCCAATTCTTCTAAGGGAGGGGGGCCTTGAGGTCCAGCTCCTTGGGCCCATTAATGGCTATGGGAACCCTATCCCCCAATGCCAGATCCAAAATATGTACCGGGGAGTCCATCCCTGGGGCACGGCGGTTTCCTTGCATGCAGCAGTGCAGACAGGGAGACCTGTGTTGCTCTTGCTCGGTGGTCTGAATGCCTCCCTCCCCATAAAGATTGAAGCAGGACTGGGGGTTGGAATCCCCGATTCTGAAATTGATGTTGATGGGGGCCACATGCCCCCCTTTCCCATACCATCATGCCAGGCACCATGGAATGGGGCCCCTTGGGCCGAGGTCTGCCTGGGGATGGGGGGCACATGTCCCCCTCCCCTGATAAAAGAGCAGGATGGGGACCTCAGGGCAGAAAAGCAGTTTTGGGTGGGAGGCTTAGTGCCCCATCACACTGAAAAGTATGCTGGGGGATGGGGTCCTCTGGCCGAAATGGGCCTGGGAAGGAGGGCTATGTGCCCCTCACTATAAATGTCACTCAAGGGGATAAGGTCCCCAGGGACAAAATCAGCCTGAGGAGGAAGGCCACTCACCCCTTCTCCTCTTTATTTAAAAGAATGGCCCTGGGTATGGAGTTCCTAGGGCCTAACAAGGTTTTGGAAGGGGGCCACATGCCCCCCCCCTTTTAATTGAATAAGTGTTCCTGGACAATGGAGTCCCTGGGTCTGATAACGGCTCGGTGTGGAGCTGCAATGCCCCCCCTCTTCAATTAAAAAAATTACCCTGGAGAATGGGTTCCTGAGGACCAGGCCCTCTGGCCAACCCCCCTACTGTGCACGGTCGTAGGACTTGCACAGGGTGGGGATGGCTATATAGGAGGATATTGGCTGCAGGGATTGGCCGTAGCCATGCATGGCTGGGGTTGCATTTACTAATAGTAATTAAGTATTACTTTATGTAAAAAAAAAACAAGAACTTCACAGATAAAAACAAAGGTTAAAGTAACGTTATAATTAGGTGCGATAAAAGGATCTGTATTTGAAAAGGAATTTTAGAAATTTACTCAAAAACACAAAGTTTAATATAACATTATTTGTGTCTAATAATTTCAAGTCAATGATTGTTGGACATGGTATTAAAATACGCTAACGATTTTAAATGACAAGTACTACTATGCATGTTTGAAGAGAAATTACAGAAATGGTAGGATATTTCGACCTCTGGCTACCCATTCACCCAGAGTAAGTAGTGGGTTTGAAACATGCTTGACTTGAACATAGCTAAAGAGCAATATGTTTGTAGCAGGTGTAGCTGCATGTACACATGCCCTGCATACTCCTATCATCAAGTGATTACAACTTGTTTTTCTTCAAAAGCAGTCTTTTGAGTCACATTGTCTCCATGACTTGTCCTCTGGTTTTGGATGCATATGGTCACCAACTCCACTGTTAGATTGTTTTTCTCTGACATCTGGTCCGGACGTGCATTAGTGAGCTCCCAGCCTAGAAATGTTTGTTGGTTCCCACCATGGCCTGGGCATAGGTTGCTTTTCACCCCGTCACAAAAAGACTCCTTTCATACATTCTCTGGTGTCAATTTAATTCCGTTGATCCATCATTGTTGAAGGACGAGACCTTTCGATCTGCAGACTGTCATGTGCTCCAGGTTACCATTTGGAGAATGAAAAGGCACCCAAGGTAATGAAAGAGATGCCTTTCAAGAGGTGCCCTCAATGTAAATTCTATTGCTTGGGGTTTTACAGCCAGCAGACACCATACAATTCCTGACACTGACTACAGGACCACAGCAGGGTGGCATAATTCTCTACAGAAACCCAAGATAGCTACATCAAGGCAGATCCACTTGGGGAGTTGCGTAGGCTTACACAACCTAGCCAAACATTCCTCCGAAACAGGTGCACTCTATAGCCAAGCACTGCTCACTGGGTAGGTAGCGATCGCTATGCAAAACTATTGCCAAACCCTGGTTGAAACTGAAGCAGAGCCTCTGAGCTGAAAAGAGATCCTTCCAAGGACTTTGATTCTTGACTGGCCCAGAGTCAGGGGCACTGAACCATCGAAGACTGATCACCATGGACACTGAACCATCACAGGCCTAAAAGCAGAACCTGTCTGCTCCAAAGCCTTCTTCTGTCGATGTCAAGGAATGGCCTATCCTCAAGAGGCTGCAGCAGCATCTGGACAAACAACAGAGGAGGATCATCCACCCATGCACAGGAAAGATCTCAGCTTTGGAGAAAGCTCTACACAAAAAACGCAAACTTCCCTTACATGAAGTTATTACAACAAACATTCCTGTGCCCCTCTTGACTCCCAAGAGGTCTGAGGACAAACCTCCTCTTTCCACCTCCTCCCTCCAACACCACCTTCACCTCCTATTCCTTCTCCTGAGGGATCCCCAGAGTCCTACTCTGAGACTGGCCATCCTAACCCTTATTTTCAAGCATAGGACTTTGCCCCAATCTATCCTGGTGTCTCAGAAGGTCCCTGGGAAGACTATGATGTAGTCCCCCAGACAGATCGAGACCTTGAGCACTTTCATGTCAGGGCCTCCCTGTCAGAATACAAAACAGCATTCCAAGCATTATCCAATGTGTGGCCACTTCCAATAAGGTAGAGATGTACTCCACCACCAAAGAGAATTACATCTTGGTGGAGACCAAGCGCTCCATCCAGTACCTCTTCATGCTCAATGAAATGATTAATTCCACCCTTGAAATTTTGAAGGACCCTGTTAAATCTCAAGTGGCCACACCAACCATCAATGAAAAGATCCAAACCTGCAACCTCTGACCCACTATACCAGTCCACACTTTAGTGATACTACTGCTAGGAAAAAGGCAGCTGCCAAGGCCACTGGGGATGTTTCACCTCCTGGTAAAGAGAGCAGGCAGATAGATCCTGCAGTGAAGAGAGTGGCAGTAGGTGCAGCCACACATTGGTGCATTGCCAATTCTGTAGGCTGCCTCCTCTAGACATGATAGAGCCCACTGGGAGGAGAAGCAGAGGCTTTTGCAACACCTCCCAGACCCCCAGGAGGGAAGAATGTGTGGGAGGAAGGTAAGGCCAATATAACACAACCCTTAGGGGTACTTTGGGTACAGCAGATACATCTGCCTGGGGAATGAATACTGCGATCATCCTGTAGTACCAATCCTAGATCTGTGTATCTGGCTTCAAGGCAGAGGTGCACCAGCACCTCTTCAACCTACCGCTCAGCGGGGAACACTTTTTCAGACTGCAGGTTGACACCATGATCAAAAAGATCAAGAAGGACATGGAGCTCGTAGGGTAATGGGACCCTTACAGTTTCCCTCTAGCAGGTGCTCCTTTCAGAGGCAGCAGCCAAGAGAGGACTCAAATGTAATTTTCACCAGAACCCACCCAGTCCCTCTATAGGCATTGCAGGGTTTTCACCAACAGGATGGCAGAGGCATCACACAAGGCTAATTTTGAGGAAATAGCTCCAAGGGCTGAGTTAGAGGCATGACTGGTAAGGGAACTATCACCACCAAAAATTGACTTGCCCTGCACCCCTCCCCCACAAATCACAAACACTTGTTGGGGAGAGACTTCAGGGCTCATTCCCTGCTGGGAAGGACTCACCACAGACAGGTCAGTCCTATCCATTTTGAACATGTCTACTGTATAGAGCTGATCTGAACTCATCTAACATTCCTCCCTGCAACCACACCCTACACCCCCACCCACAACCTCTTTCCTGCAACAACACCCTCAACCCAGAACTTCTCACAATACTGCAAGAGGAGGTATAGTTGTTCCTACTCAAAGGAGCCATTAAGCTTATGCCCCACCCCATCAACGCCTGGAAAAATTTGTCAATTCCCTAATCTTCTTCATTCCCAAGAACAATAGATCCCTCAGACCAATCCTCGATGTCCATCTTCTCAACAGATATATCCTGTCAGAATACTTCCATATGGCCAACTTAAAGTATGTCATCCCCCCAACTGCAGCAAGGCAACTTAATTGCCACACTAGAACTGAAGGATGCCTACGCTCACATTACAATCAAGCCAGTTAATCAGCGCTACCTCCGTGTCATGGTAAGTGATCAACAGTACCAGTTCAACGTACTACCATTTGGCATCACCATGGCTCCTAGGGGGTTTACCAAGTGTTTATCACTGGTAGCCACTCACCTCAGAAGGGGTGGAACTTGCATCTTTCCTTACCTCTACTTTTGGCTGATTAAAAGCTCTTGAAGGATTTCTTTAACTGATTCAAATCAATGATCTCCATGTTCTACCTACAGAAGCAAGGAGACACTCACTTTCTTCATCTTTTGGGCTTAGCATAGTTAATCTGGTACTAGGCCATCCATCACCAAGTTAATCCCTGGCAGAGTATTTTTTGGAAATGGACAACAACTTTGCAGAACTGCTCAGAAGGATGTAGCGACAAGTCCAGGAGTGGAAACTCGACCCTCAAGTCCTACTCCCTTACTTCAAGGGATAGGGCACCCCAAACAGAGACCTATTTTAAACACACAAAAGTGTAGAATGCCAAAACATCACCATTACGTTGCCACAGCCCCAGTGCTGGGAAATCCTGTGTGGACTAATGGAGACACATTTCTTCCTCTCCCCCTGATTCCTTACATGGTCAGGAAGCTTAACCAAACGCCTCCCCACCCTTATCCTTGTGGCTTCAATGATGACCTGACAACTTTAGTTCTTGTCTCATATGCACATGTATTTCACCCCCCCTCAAGAGAATCTCCCCAACAGGCCAGGTCTCCTCATACAAAACTGTAGCGAAGTCAGACACCTTGATCCCAGACGGTTCAACCTGGCAATTTGGCTCCTATGTTCTTAGAGCTTGGTCCAACAAACCTACCTGCTATGCTGCTAAGGAAAAATGTTTTGTTCACAACTGTACTTCAAAGCACATAAACCCTCTTATCCCTATGTGCAAAATATTATTTGTACCTCTTGCACTCACAAAAGTCTGGTTAATTCCGGCTAAGTTTAGCTGGCTTTGCTGCATACATTCTAAACAGGGAAGACTCGTCCTTCTTCAAAATTGTAGTTTAAGCTTTTATGTAGGGCATTAAGCATGTCACTCAGTCAAGGGTACCTCCAGCACCACCTGGATTCTTAATGTTGTCCTCAGCAGATTTATTGAGGCCTCCCCTAATAGCTACTGCATTCATGCCACTAATCAAAAATTCTTACTTAAGGTGGTCTTCTCATTACACCCTAACAAAACTATTGAGCTCTCAGTCTTCTTCCCACATCCAGACTCTGCAGCTAAAAGGGCACTTCACATACTTGATCTTAAACATGCTCTTATATTTTACTTGTTTGACTTAGGAAGGGAAGTCTCCTTATGAAATTCATTACGTCCAGACTTAAGATCTATAGACTGGATGGAATTACACCAAATTTGGGAGAAAGATAGCTTTTGGTACTCCGATTACGCTTTTGTTATTTGGGGTAAATCCATTTAGAAGTTTAAGAGAAATTAAAGGAAATCCTAATTTATATATGTAGGTCCATGGATCCTGCCCAATGACTTCACAAATACTAACAAGCTTGTGGAGGAAAATGCAGAGATCTGATGGGCTGCCAACTCATTAACCAATACATTTTGGCAGTCATCTCAGGACTCAGCTTCAGCCAAGTCCCTCAAAAAAAGTGAAGAAAAAGTGAAGGGTCCAGGGAAGGAATACTCCTACCCCTTAGCTCTGGTGCTGGGGTCCCAGAGAGACCAAGCCAGGGCTCAAAAACACTTCTATAAAAAAAGTTTTCCTACAAGTTTACAACAATATCGCAAATTAGTGGCAAAACTTTTTAAAAACCAAGCGCAGGCTCCCATGCTTGTTTTAATGAAGCCACAGGGTGAACCATGGGTATGTTAAAATAATGGCGTGGCACACAGGCCCCCCCCCTCCGTTATCCTATTCAATCCAACTAACAGATGTGCATGTCCACCACTCAAATTAACTAACATCTCCCTGTACTGATCCACCATGGCATGGGCACTGCATGCCATGGTGGCACAACGACACCCCCACGACACCCCTCACCGCCATCCTGTTCCTGGCGGTCGGAACCGCCAGGAACAGGATGGCGGTGAGGGGGTCGGAATCCCCCATGGCGGGCAGCAAGCTGCGACGCCATGGGGGATTCTTCAGGGCATCGGAAAACCGGCGGGACACCGCCGGTTTTCCTGTTCTGACCGCGGCCAAACCGCCGCGGTCAGAATGCCCTGCGGGGCACCGCCAGCCTGTTGGCGGTGCTCCCGCCAACCCCGGCCCCGGCGGTCCTTGACCGCCGGGGTCGGAATCAGGCCCAGAGTGCCTGACCCGTAGGCCTTTTGTATTGCTGTAGCCCAATAGGCAATAGATGCTGAACATTTAGGGGGTTCCCATAGGCGTGTGAACATTGTTATTTGACCTTGTACTTAAAGTTTGTGTCTGATGTACTGCAGTCCCAACACACCTTTGATGTGTAGCTTTTGCACTGCCTTCCCTGTATAGCTGTCTCCATAGCAAAAATATTCTGGGAACTGCTCATGCATTACTCTCAGATTTTTGTTTTTGGTAAATGATCTCGCTCTGGTTGTGGTTTGTCTCAGCACTCATCCACAATGTATGGTATTGTACTGGCTCTACTTCTGTTGTTGTTGTTGTAAAATAATAAAATAAAAAAATAAAAGAAGAAAAGAATGGTGTACATTCTATGCAGTAGCTGTCAAAAGAGACACTATTTGCTAAAATAACCACAATCTGAAGGAACTACAGATCCTACTAGATGCTTCCTTTGGACTGTTGTGAAAACTTTACAGATAGCCCATCTATCCAAGCAAAACAAGTAAATGTATATAGGTTAGTACCTGGTGCACAAAGTCTTCTAATTTAAGTAAAAATTGTCGTGCTGATACGCTCCTGTCTAATAAGTCATGACTGCTTAGAAGAGTTAGTATAAAACTATGTAGAATTTTACTCCTGTTGAAAGCTTTTTCTGCAGAACCAAAAAATGGTTGTGGAACATAATGAACACAAGTCACCTGTACGCAGAGTTACTCTGGAATACAAAGATTTATAAAATGTTCACTACCTCTATACACCTATGCTGCATTTGGAGCAGTTGCGTTTTACTTAGGCCCTGATTTAGATTTTTACACACAGGTTACTCGATCACAAATGTGGCGGATATCCCATCCACCATATAACAATCTCCATAGGCTATAACTGAATCACAATACAGCGGACTGTATATCATTCACCTTTGTGACGGAGTAACCCTGCCTGCAAAACTCTAAAACAGGCCCGTGCACCCATTAGCTAGGCTCAGGCTGTGCAAAATTAGGTAGATAAGTGCCTGTCGCTATACAAACTATAAAACAAAGCAGCACATTCATTGAATAATGTCATAAATTATGTTAATTAAGATGTTATCAGTAATGTCATAAATTATGTCATAGAACATGGCACAGGTGAAAGTTAAAGGTAGTGCTGCTAACAATAACTGATGAATTTCCTTGTTTTATTTAGTTCAAAACTCCAGTATTATCGCTGACATTGTCACCTAAATGTAATGTTAATGTTACTTTAACATTTCATTTTTCAGTGAAATTTAAAGTTTTTTTATATAAATTGAAAACACACATTTTTATTACACCTAGCTATAATGTTACTTTAATCTCAGGTGGCTCAAGGAAGACTTGTGAGATTGTAGAGTTATACATTTTGTTCTAATCTATTGTACAGAGTTCTTTTTCTTCTATCAGTGATTATTGAATGCTAACCTTTAATATTAAGGCCAGCACAGTAAGTATAATGTATAAATTAGTTTGTTTACAAACTTCAGGCTCTCGCGCGAGGCGATTGCAAGAGCCGAACAGACATTAGCTTAATACATTTGTAATTAAGTTCAGAGCAGTGTATTTTTGTAGTTCTGATGAAAACAAAACATGAGAAGTGTTGTTTATAGTACAAAAACAGTTGATGTATTGTTACATTTCAGATATAAAGAAAGTTCTTTATTTTTATGATCTTGTGTGAGGCTCCTGGGATCATGAAACACCTCGTAGCAGGCTCAGTAATTTTACCTCGGGTATTGCAAGCCCTTTGTGAGATCACAAGTGTCCATGCAGAAAGTGTCACTCCCTGAAGCTTGTGAGCTACTCTTGTGAGAATCTATCAGGATCATAACAAAATTGTAGTCGAATAGAAGTATGTGGTCTGGAGTATCCTCTTCACTGACACCTATCTCTTACAGGTGAGTCTAGTAGGGTGTAGGGACAGACTGGCATCTCCACACAGACCTCTGTCTCAGATGACAGCTGTATTTAGTAGTGTGTGTTGAGGAACTGGCTACTCCAATGAGACTTCACTCTTATGTAATGGGTGTGTGTAGTGGGATATCAGAAGAGATTGGTCTCTTCCCTCAGATCACTCTCCTACATGAGAGGTGTGCATAGTAGGGTGCCTGCATGTACTGTCCTTTCTTTCCACACCTCTTTCTCAGATAACAGGTGTGTAGTAAGGTGTGTACATGGATTTCCAGGCTTCTCTCTGAAATGACAGGTGTGATGTATAGTAAGATGTATGAAAAGTAGGGGTCGGCAGGACTCATGGAAGTTTCACTCTGCAGAATTCTGTGGAGTTCCGTAAAAACTCTGCTAGATTCAGTGGAATTCAGCAAGCTGCATAATTTGGAACATTCTACTGCTCGTGCTGATTTTTAGTGCTGTGAGCTAGTTCAGGACAAATGACACTATGTGGCACACCAAAGGGCTCTGCTTCTTTTTGCCCCTCAAATAGATTTTCTATTCCAGCAGCAGCTTTCTCAGTGCAAATGTTAATGACCTGCCACAACCACCTGCACTGAGAAATCTAATTGGAAGTGATCTAGTGCTTGATTTTCTCACTTGTGTTCAGCAACTCAACATTGGAGAGCAGAGCTCAAGAAAACAACTCTACCGTGCGGAAGCTGGCAGAAGTTTTCAGCAGAGCAGAATTTTTCACCCACCCTTAATGGAGAGAGACTGCCTCCTCACTTAGTCCTCTCTCAGATGACTGGTGTACGTATTAGGATGAGTACATGGGCTGGCTTCTTCTGTCAGACCTCTGTCTCAGATGATGGCTGTGGGTTGTAGGGTGTGTATACCGACTAGCCTCTCCTTTCAGACCTCTCTCCCTTATGATGGTGTGCATCGTAGGGTGTAGTGGAGAAAGAGTGTCCTCGCCAGTGAGACCTCTGTGTTAGAAGATGGCTGTCCATAGTAGGCCATGTACATGGACTAGCCTCTCCTGTCAGACCTCTCTCTCTGATGACAGGTGTGTGTTTCAGACTATGTACATAGTCTGGTCTCTTCTGTCACAACTCTTTCTCAGATGACAGCTATGTCTTTCCAGTGTGAACTCTATCTTGGATGACAGTTGTGCATTATATGCACTGTCCCGGTCCTCCCTGCTAACACCTAATAAAGGATGTACATAGTAGGGTGTGGGAAGAGACTATACCATACTCAAAACTTTTACAAAGCTGATTGGTGCAAACAGTACACTCTGTCAAACACCATCGCTATTAATGCTCCGTCCTACATGAGGAAGTGTGTATACTACAGTCTACTCAAAGATCACCTAGTCCTTTCTACAGTATATGATCCCGCAAAATGGTAACATTTTTGGGAAATAAGAATTAACCATCTACTCATCACAATACTTATCTGTAACACACTTTCTCTCAAAAACGATGACCACAATAAGCATTCTTACTCATGAAGTGTATTCAGAACTCATCTATACCTTTTTAGTACTCATGATCTTGTGATAATGATGTGATAATCATGAAAGATTGTAAAAATTAGTTAAAATGATCTACATCTATTTTCTTCACAATAGTTATTCCTTAGACACCTCCTATTTAAACCTGCTGCCTCCTTTATAGCTAGAATTGTTTGTAGTAAACAGTGAGTGGCACCATTTCATTTCTAACATTACAACAGGCACTCAATCAGAGCCTCTCACTCCTGCGAGAGCGTGAAGGGTCACAAGAAAAACGGGCCTCTCTCACAACAATCACAGGCCTCCATTTTTTTATTTGCCTTCCCACGGGATTACCACAGAATTCTTGCAGGTCCAACGTTGCAAATATATAATTATTTTTTACCCTTAATTTCTCAAATACTACTGAATGATTTTACACCAAATCACAAAAAGCACAAGCTGCGGACCAAAATCTATCTTCCTGCCATCACACAGGGCCAAAGTTATTAACCCCATTGGTGCGGGTCACGACCACTGGCCGACGTCAGGGAGGTGTTTTAAAAATCCTCTGGTGTAACGCACTGGAGGATTTTTTTTTATTATTGTTACCCGGGGAGACGCAGAACAACTTCTGCGTTTCCCCTGCCACCAACCAGCCCCTCTGTGATGTCAGCATGCCGTGAGGCTGATGTCACACTTTTCCACCACTGGAGGATCGAGTAGCGTCCTCTCGATAGTTAGTCTATGTATATATATATTTATTTATACATATATATATATTTAACGAGAGACAAATCTCTCTATAGATATGTATGTTTGTATATATATCACTTTTTTATGTGTTGTTTTCCGGAAGCCACAATCGGCACCCAGGGAAACCACACATATATAAAAGTTATATATATATATCCACACTTTCTTCTTTCATCCAGAAGTATGGCACTCCACAAGCGAAGGAAATAAAAACAAATTTATTGACACACAGGAACGCGTTACAGCACTTCTGCCTTTGTCAACCTGATGGTCGCCATGTTTTGTTTCCTTATTTATCACATGATCGCTTTAGAAAAATAGCACTGAATAAATATAAAGAAAAGACCATTCTTTTCACTCAAAATTGTCATTCTATCAATTTCTATAGGCCAGATGTATCAAGATTTCGGTTTGCACATCGCAAATAGTGAATTTTAAGAAATCGCTATTTTCGACATGCAAAATAGGATGTATCAAAATTGCGAGTCGGAAATAGAAATTTCTTATAATTCGCTATCACAATTTGCGAGGTCCAAATACCGAATCGCAAAAGATATAGCGAATCGGTATCTGAAAATCGCAAATTGCGAAAACGGCAAACCAGAACAGTCTGATGACATCACAACCAGGAAGTGAGTCAGCCCATGCTGTTTCCAGGAGCCAAACCCACAGGAGCAGACAGGGAGACCCAGCCCAGCACCAGGGAGCCAGCTTAGTGAGCCTGCCAGGATCAAACTTCACCATGGCCAATGATGGGAAAGAGAAAGACAAGGGAGACAGAAAGTGAAAGATCAAATTCAGTGAGCAGGAACTGGAGGTGCTCATTGAAGAGGTTGTCAGGAACCATGACAGACTGTTTGGAAAGAGCTCACTACAGGTTCCAGAAAGTGAGAAAAGGAAACTCTGGTTGGAAATGCAGACAAAAATATGCGCAGTGGGCACTGCTCAGTGCTCTGTGAAGGAGTTACGCAAGCGGTGGTATGACCTGCATTCCCGTGCCAAAGAAAGGGTAGCCAGCAGGATGCAGGAGGCAAGGAGCACTGGAGGAGGACTACCCACCCACCATCTACACCACTGGAGGACATGGTGGAGTCCACACTGCTCCCTGAAGCTGTCAGTGGGGTCACTGACATTGACACCTCAGGCACACTCAGCACAAGTAAAGGTGAGAACAGTAATGATGTGTATCCCCATATGTGCATGTACAAATGCCCCTTAGAAAATAGGTATCAGTGCAATGCAATGTAGTCCAAGCCACATCTTACATACAACGCACCAATGCCTTATGGGAGTGTTAGTCCACAACCCTGACCTGCACATAACACATAGATAGCAAGTAAGTGTACAGCCACACAGAGGAACAACAAACACATCTCAAAGTGATACGATGTAAGTGTACATATATTAAAACTGTGCAACATTTTGTGGTACATCCATAAATGACATGCTGCACATCGTTGTTGCAGATGTCTCAGGCCCTGAAGCAGCAGAATGTGGATATGTGGGGGATGTTGAAACACAGCCACAGTCTGACTCGAACACCAGTGAGTCATTGAGTATTGCACCAACTAGGCGCAAGGCAAGGGTGTTACCTCTCCCACAGTTGAACATGGACTCAGACGAAATACCAGATGAAGTCCACACACCACCCCAGAAGCTACATCCACATGAGGACAGCAATACCTGCCCCAGCGTCAGTCAATACCCCTCAGGAGGCATCACGACGCAGGCAGACAGTGCACAGATGAAGGAGAGGGCCCCTCAATATTTGGCGGCCTTGAAGCGTCCATGCTGAAAGTGCAGCGCCTGCAATGCAAACACATGAGGCTAATGCACAGGCAGTTGGTGGCAATTGATCATGACATGGGTGCAGTGCACAGGCTGTTGGAGTCTCATAATGACAATATGGGAGTACTGCACAAGCAGTTGGAGTCTCTGCATGAGGGACAGCAAAAAGCTGCAGAAAACACTAAGGAGTTGACAAACGCCATTAAGGAACTCTGCACTGAGATGAAGCATGAGCGTGTCAACCATCGCAGGCGCCATCACCAATTCATGGGAATGTTCAATGGGTTCTGCAGATCCGTCATTCGGCTAGCGAGTTCAACTGCCTTGATATCACAGTGTGATGTGGCCTCACAGGTGGAGATGGCACATTGCAGTCCAGACATTGCACAGGCATTGGTGAAAATAACCAACATTCTGGATGCAATGCAGACAGCACGCAGTGCTACAACCAGCGAACTGGGTGTTGGGGATAGTGAGGAGCTCTAGCCTCAGCAGTCTAACAGTCCCTGTGATGGATCCTAGGTGTCGCAGTGCCAGGCACAGTACTGCCTTTGATCCCGCTACAGGAGGTGCCAGCGAGGGCACTGCGCATTCAAGTGGAATGTGTGGACATAAGAAGTGACATTGAGGGCTACAGGGGACTACCTTCGCATGTAGCAATACAGGTATACTATGATGTTAATAGTGTGACACTGTTAATCGCTCATGTCTGCCTATAGTGCATAGCTATGTCATATTGACACATATGTTACCTGAGGTCAAAGTAATAAAGATGCTGACTACCGGAATACATATTATTGAGGTTGTGTTTTTATTACTTACTTCAGAAATGGTTGCTCGTGATGTCAGAACGCCTCTGCCTGCCCTCTGCTGCACTGGTCCTGTCTGCTGGGTGAAGGGGTGGTATGGGATCATCATCCTCATCTGAGTCTGGCTCTGTTAGTTCCACTGGTATGCCCCTGGTGGTTGCTATGTTGTGCAAGATCGCACATGTGGCCACTATTTTACATGTTGTCTCTGGGCTGTACTGTAGTGCGCGCTCCACTTTTGTAAATACACCTGAAGCGGTTCTTCAGCAGCCCGAAAGTGCGCTCCACCACATTGTGGGGTGCCCTGTGTGCTGAATTGAACCTCTGCTCTGCTGGTGTTGCAGGGATTAGGTAGGGCGTTATCATATAGGTGCACACTGCATAGGCACTGTCTCCTAGAAGGAACAGAGAGTAAAATGAGTACTTGTGCCATCTGACGCTACTCTGATATCAATGCAACATTATAAAGTGGCAATCTACCTAATAGATAGCCTTCACCAAATTCCCCAGCTAGCAGTCTTGTGTGAATCCCACTGTGGTGGAATATGTACGAATCATGTGTGCTCCCTGGGGTACCTGGCAATAAGATCGGTAATGATTTAGGAGCCATTGCATATCACCTGTATGTTCATTGAATGTTGTTTTTTACGGTTGCGGTACACATACTCTGTGGCCGATGGTGGACAGATTGCAATATGTGTCTCATCTATGGCACCTAGGACATGTGGGAACTGTGCTATCTGGTGGAATGTGATTTTAGTGTGCTGTAATTCGTGTAAAGTGTGGGGGAATCTGATGTACTGGTGTATTCTGCTAAGCATGGCATTGAGAAATGTGTTGAAAAATCTAGAGAGGGCACTCTGTGATACCCCTCCAGCTGCTGTTCTGACCCTCTGATAGTTCCCTGAGGCTAGTAGGTGCAGGGAGCATAATACCTGCACATGGATGGGTATGCTATTGGTCCTGTGTGTTGTGCGCTGCAGCATGGGTTGTAGCTCAGCTATCAGGTCAAGTATCATGGCCGAGCTCAACCTGTACTTCTCATAAATCTCCTCCTCTGACTGGTCAAAAAGGGTTACGCGCACTCTGTAAATGCGCTCCTGTCTCCTCCTGTCTCTCCTCAAACCTGCCAAGATCCCCATTATCCTCACCATCACGTTGAGTGCAGCCATTGTGGAAAAGAGGCTGAGCCATTCTGGGCCTCTTTTTATAGTTTGCATCTGGTTACCACCTGGTTTCAATTAGTGGTAAATTGCATGTGCAAAATGCCATCTGCAAATAATCGTAATTTGCAAATTTTTGATGCATCGCATTGCGATGTGGTTTTCCGTGGCACAATCTGCGTTTTGCAAATAGCGACATGATTTACAGAATCGCTATTTGCGAGTCGCAATTCTAGCTCGCAATTTGCGATGTGCAATTAGCGATTTGGTATTTGATGTCGCTATTTGCAAAACGCAGATTGCGACACGCAAAACCACGTCGCATTCTTTAAAATTCGCAATTCTTGCGAAACCTCATTTTCACGCTGCAAATGCCTTTGATACATCGCAAAAGGCATTTTTGCATTCGCAAACGGCTGATTTTTGCGATTCGCACCATTTGCGAATGCAAAAAGGCTTGATACATCTGGCCCTATATTCCTTAAATTAATAGCTCTTGTCATTAACACTAATTTTCAATCATATTAGAAAAAAACATAATTCGTAAAAGCACCCAAACAAAAAACATGATGATGTTGACAGTTACATAATTACCGTTCTAAATCTATCTCGCTTACATTGCGATAATTTCCACTTCTACAGACCCATTCATACATATAATCCAATACAAAAAATCTTAAATATAATGTGAGATCACAATTGTTATCCATCTGCCTAAACTTAATTTATAAATTTTATCACTATCATAATTCAACTATTTTAAAAATGTGTCCAAAGTATGTGCCCAAAGTTCATATTTATTTCAATAGTGTTGTACTTCTGGATGAAAGAAGAAAGTGTGGATATATAGACGTTGTGGCGCGTGTCATTTATGTGGCACCACCAGCGGCTAGGTGCGTGAAGGTCACGCCGCAGTGAAGTGCTAATATATATATATATATATATATATATATATATATATATATATATATATATGTATATATTGAGAGAGAGAGAAATAGATCTGTCTTTTATCTAGTGACAGTTTTGACACTATAAAGTAGCGCAGACGGTTTATATCCCTACTACAAAGGATATACATGTATTTAGCTGAGTAGATTAGTACAGCCAGACTTTACCTGCACTTTAAAACAAATGAAATGTATGTGGAGGGGGCAATGGAGATATGAGGGGCACTTTTGCTGGTTGGTACTGAGGGAATTAAAAGAGGAGGTCATGGGAGGCCAAAAAGGACTGTCGCACTGGGTGCCACCAGTGCTAAAGGCTGTGATGATGTGGTATGTGGTTAGATGAAGTAATACTGTGTCTTTTTTGTTTTTTTCAGTGTCTTCAGAGAATCTGCTGAATCAGAAGAAGCAAAGGTAGGATGACCACATTTACTATTGGACACATCACACACACCCTTGAGCAATTTTGTAACTATCTGCCTTCTACGTAGGCTAGTACTTGATGGCGTCTTGTTGGATGACTGCTGCTCAAGCCCAAACTCAGGTTATGGAGGATAGCTCTAAGGCAGGATCAGAGACTGAGACAGCATCTGAGGGAGAGGACAATGGGACCGAATCCAGGAGTGATTCTTCAGTCGGCGGAGTCCCATCCAATGACACCACTTCCAGTGATTCTGAGGGGGACGATGATGACACAAGCACAGTCTTGGCTGCGGGACAACAGTGGGTTAGCCCAACCCAGAGAGCAGGTGTGTGCGGCGTCAAGCACAGACAGAGTGCTCTCTTGGCAGCCCCCCAATTTAGTTCTGCCCCAAATTCCACCTTTTACTGGTGACGCTGGATGTAAAGTCGACCTTTTGCCAGTCGACTACGTCTATTTAATTTTGGATGTTGACTTCCTTCAGGAAATTGTGAAGCAAACAAATGTGCGTGCAGACCTATTTCTGAGGGAGCATGGAGGCACTCTAGAGCCCAGTTCTAGAGCATGCCAGTGGACTCCAACTTTGCTGGCAGAGTTGAAGATATTCTTGGGCTCAAAATGGGGTTACTGCAGAAACCCACCTTGCAATCCTACTGGAAAACTTGCACAGTTTGGGTAACCGCCATCTTCGCATCATACATGAGCAGAGATAGTTTTTTGCTACTGCAGCGCATGCTGCATTTCAATGACAATTCTGCTGCATTGCCCCGGGGCCATCCAGACCATGACAGGTTGTTCAAAATTCGGCCTGTCATGGAACATTTGAATGCCAGGTTTCCAGAGATCTATACTGGAAAGAATATAGCTGTCAATGAGTCCTTGAACCTGTACAAAGGACGGCTGTTCTCCAGACAATATATTGCGAGCAAAAGAGCTCACTATGGCATAAAGCTGTACATGCTGTGTGAGAGCTCTTCTGGCTAAGTGTACAGCTTGAGAGTGTATACAAGGAAGGACTCTACCCTAAACACTGTAGGTTTGCATGGGAACTTGTCCAGCCACTCCTTCACAAACATTATAACCTTTATGTGGACAATTTCTATAGAGGAGTAGAGCTGTTCACTGAGCTCAACAAAGCTGGCACTGTGGCCTGCGGTACAGTTTATTGTAACCGCAAAGGATTCCCACAGGAGCTTGTTTGCAAGAAGCTCCAGAAATCCCAGAGTACTGTGTTGTGTTCCAACGAACTGCTTGTAGTCAAGTTCTTGGATAGGCGTGATGTATACACGCTCACTACAATTCATGATGAGAGCACTTCCCCCATCACAGTTTGGGGTCACATGACCAAAGTCCACAAGCCCAGCTGCATACTTGATTAGAATAAGTACATGGGTGGAGTGGACAAGAACGACCAGGTTCTTCAACAAAACAATGCATGTCGTAAAAGTCACACTTGGTACAAGAAACTGTTTACCCACCTGATACAGATAGCAACATGCAATGCGTGCGTTGTTTATTTTCAGACAACCACATGAAGACTCATGACTTTCCTTGACTTCCAGTTGTCTGCAATTGCAAGCCTCACTGCTGTTACAGAAGCAGCAGCAGCCTCCACCTCATATGTTCTGGAGGATGTGACAAGGCTGCAGAAGCGACACTTTGCTGATTGCATTCCTAAAACACCTAAAAAGGATTGTCCATGTTGTTGCTGTAAAGTGTGCTTAAAGCATGGAAAGCAGCAGGAGAGTCGGTATTACTATCCCCAGTGCCCATCTCAACCAGGCCTCTGTGTCCCTACTTGCTTTACGTTGTATCATACTAAAGCAAAGTTCTGGGAAATTGACTGAGGTGGAGCTGCCGTTGTGCAATCCTTTCAGTGGCTGGGCATGGATACCGATTGTCCATGGGCCACTGCTTTGTTAGGCAAGCAGCCACAGAATTTTACTTCATCTCCTTCAGGAGATCATGGACTTCCTTATGGCCTGCTTGATACCTACATCCACCATCAGAACGTGGTAGGTGTTCTGTTCAATTAAGATTCAATATCGTCCCCATACTGCACATACTAGTGTACAGAACATATGCCACATTGTCACAGAGTACCCTGTGTGGCAAAATGTTAAAGGCAATGACTGAATTTTGAAGTGCTTGCTAGGGAAAGTATGTATGCTACACAAGGATCACCATGATTGTGAACGAGAACTAGAGTAAGTGTGATAAGTCAAACAAATATCCTGTCCAACATATTTACCAGCATTTCAAATTGTTGATAGTGTGCAAATTTAACTTGTAGCTTCACTTTCAAAGCAAAAGTAGAAGTGTTGGTGAATGAGTCCCAGAAGATATTTGTTTGATTTCTTTACTTTAGAGACCTTAGGATTTCTTCACCAGCATGCCTGCCTTAGTTTCAATGGTAGATATGCTCGCTCAGTTTGAGGAATAGGCCTTCCAGGGCATACTCAGACACCCCCAATTTGCATCCACAAACTGGAAGCAGTTGGATGTAGCAAAATGAGGCCCTGATTTATACTTTTTTTGCTCCGCATTACTGTCATTTATTGACGCAAAAGTGGCGCAAACTTAAAAAATACAATTGTATTTTGTAAGATTGTGCTGCTTGTATGTCAAAAATAGCAAGTAATGCTGCACAAAAAAGTATAAATCAGGGCCTGAGTGAGCTAAAGGTGCATAAAAAACATGTCTTCCTGAGCCTTGGGTGGCTGTCATGGGAGTCATTAGTAAAGGTTCGTTATGCATGCCTTCGGTAATGTTCAGGAAGAAGGAGGTGGTTATTTGACAGGTGGTAAAATGTAGACAAACTTATTCCATCCTGTGGCATATGAATCTGATGGGCCCTTGTCTGGCAGTGGTTAGTTAATGTGAGTGCAGTGATTGGTTGGATTGCACCCATGACTGAAAGAACGAAAGGGTTGTTTGTTGTGCATGAATGGCGTGTGAATGGACTATAAAGAGGTTGGTGCTTGGACGTGGCTTTATTGCCCACCTTCAGAAGGCTTGGTTTCAATATTTAGATACTTTGATAAGTATTCGTGCTTTGAAACCATACTTTCTGGAGGTTCTAAAACCAACCAGTGTGAGAGGTGGATTAACTTTAACATACTAGTACCAAGGGAGTCCAAGGGTGCTCACGAGCTTTCCTTCACCCAGAATCCCCTTGAAATCACAAACTTTGCTTAAAAAACACTTTTGCCTTGTATTTCAGTTATGAGAAGTCCTGGAATCTGCAGGCAGCCACAGATTTTCTACCACCATGTGTTCCACTTTCTCTCCAGAGAAAAATATTGCCTCACTTTAGTGGGTGGGTAAGTGACTACAACAGGGAGGTGACCAAAACGGATTATGGAGACTTCCAAATTACCTACCACAAAACAGCCTGGTTTTGTAAGACAGTCACCTGAGTATTTGGTCCTGGGCTCAGAGGCCATATAGGGAAACCTACCAAACCCAGACATTTCTGAAAACTAGACACCCAGGGAAGTCCATGGAAGTGTGGCATGTTTGGATTTCACAAAGTTTTCTTACCCAGAGTACCCTGCAAATGTGAAACGTTGATTGAAAACACTGTTTTTTTCCTTGCTTTTTCATCACAGAAGCTACAGGAATGTGCAGGGAACCACAAAATTCCTGCCACCCAATATTTCTTCACTTGTTCGGATAAAAACACAACCCCACTTGTGTGCCTGTGCCTAGTGCCTGCGTCAGGAATAGATCACTCCAGGGTTCACAGTAGCCCTCATGCAAGGAATACCATTGACCCTTGTTTGATCTATTCCTGTTGCTGGGAACTAGCCTACCCACACAAGTGAGGTACCATTTTTATCAGAAGACTTGGGGGAATGCTGGGTGGAAGGAAGTTTGTCGCTCCCCTTAGATTCCAGAACTTTCCATCACCAAAATGTGAGGAAAAAGTGGTTTTTTTTGTCCAATTTTGAGGTTTGCAAAGGATTCTTGGTAACGGAACTTGTTGAGAGCCCCACAAGTCACCCCATTCTGAATTCCCCTAGGGGTTAGTTAAAAAAAATGTATAGGTTTGCCGAGGTGCCGGCTGAGCTAAAGGCCAAAATTCACAGCTAGGCACTTTGCAAAAAACAGGTCAGTTTACTTTGGGAAAATGTGATGTGTCCACATTGTGTTTGAGGCATTTCCTGTCGCGAGCACTAGGCCTACCCACACAAGTGAGGTGCCATTTTTATCGGGAGACATGGGGGAATACAGAATAGAAGAACAAATATTTCTACCAATTCTCTTTCTCAACATTTTCCCCTTCCAAATGTAAGACACTGTGAAATAAAGAAGTGTATTTGAGAACTGCCCTGTAATTCGAATGCTAGTATGGGGACCCCCAAATTCAGAGATGTACAAATAACACACCTTATCTTGTGCCCATTATGGAAATTCAAAAGTTTCTTTGATACCTATTTTTGACTCTTTATATTTTACCAAATAAATTGCTATGTACCCGGTATACAATGAAAACCTATTGAAAGGTGCAGCTCATTTATTAGCTCTGGGTACCTAGGGTTTTTGATGAACCTACGAGCCCTATATATCCCCACAACCAGAAGAGTCCAGCAGACATAACAGTATATTGCTTTCAAAAATCTGCCATCGCTGGAAAAAGTTATAGAAGAAAACGTGGACAGAAATGGCTCTTTTTTTCACCTCTATTTCAATATTTTTTTATTTTAGCTGTTACTTTCTGTAGGAAAACCGTGAAGGATCTACACAACTGACCCCTTGCCGAATTCCAAATTTTGTCTACTTTTCATAAGTATTTAGCTGTCCAGGATCCAGCATTGGTTTCACCCCCATTTCTGTCACTAACTGGAAGAAGGCTAAAAACACAAACATAGTAAAAAGGGGGTATGTCACAGTAAAATGCCAAAATTGTGTTGAAAAATTTGTTTTTCTGATTCAAATCTGCCTGTTCCTGAAATCTGGGAAGCTGGTGATTTTAGCCCTGCAAATCCTTTGTTGATGCAATTTTCAGGGGAAAAAAACACATGCTTTCTTCTGCAGCCCTTTTTTCTATTTTTTCTGAAAAAACAAACAACATTTTAGCTGTATTTTGGCTAATTTCTTGGTCTCCTCCAGGGGAACCCACAAACTCTGTGCACCCTCAGAATCCCTAAGATGTTGGGAACCCACAAACTCTGTGCATCCTCAGAATCCCTAAGATGTTGGAAAAAAAGGATGCAAATTTGGCGTGGACAAACGGTTATGAAGGCCTAAGGGTGAACTACCCCAAATAGCCAAAAAAGGGCTTTGCACTGGGGGAGGGGGAAGGCCCAGGAGCTAAGGCGTTAACAAACCAAAAATGCCCAGTGTAAGGTAAAGCAGAATTAACTATAATAAACTGCCAGTGGGTAATATATGTATCGCCTGAGCGATTGCCAGTGGCTAAGGTTAATTCAAGAATTCCATCCATCACCTTGTTGTTTTTGCATTTGCCTCCCTAAGTGTACAGAATGTGCCCAAACTTGGGTCTCGGGCTCCCTGTGCCACTGGAATCAAGTTAGTCTGGCTGATGAGGGATAATACCCGATACCAGTCCCAGAATGCTTGTTTCCAGTCCAGGTAGAATCTGATCTCACAGTTCAGACAGGACTGTTCCTATGGGTAGCAGGGTCAAGACAGCCACTCACACATCCACTCAAATTTATAAGCCACTCACACACCTACTCACACACCCATTCACGCCCTCACACACCCACTCAGATATCCATTCACAGTTTCACATATCTACTCACAAACCTCCACAGTTAGTCACACACCCACTCACAGACCCACAAAGCCACTCACACACCCACTCAAAACCCAAAACAAACCCACAAAACCACTATTGTAGCTCCTCACACCCACACAGCCACTCACAGCCCCACTCACAAATACATCCACACACTCACACACTCAGTAAAACACCTATTCTCACACACATACACCTATTCACACTCAAATTCACACACTCATAAACTACTCCCAGACTCAAACCACTCACTTATCCACTCAGAGATCAGCAGAGCCACTCACACACCCACTCCTACACCCATTCACACACTCACACACCCACTCATAGACCCAGAAAAACACTCACACACCACAATGCACACACCTACAGGTACTCAATTACCCACCCATACACCTACACAGCCACTCACACACCCACTGACATAACTGTACAGCCAATGCAGCTGAGTATAGGTCAACAAAATCATATTCAGAGACCCTAGAGTTCGACAAAATATTCCAAATGTATTCCATCTCTCATTTAAAAGCAATTTATCTGGACTTTTATATGCTGCTAGCTATATTCTTATGACAGGAGTTAATGTACAAGATATGTCTGCTAAAGTCTTTGTTAAAAACATTAACGGAAAAGATGCAGAAGCTTGAATACCATATGATAGATTTGATAGCATGTCAATGTGGGACCACTGAAAGGTGCACCAACTTGTTTTGTAACACTGAGATGAGTAGAGTATTCTTGGGATGATTTACATGTTTTTTTAAGAAAACCTGATTCTAATAATAAAGCCATCAACTTGAAGATAGAAGGAAAACATTGCTCTTTGGATCCTGAAAATGTGTGCAGATACTTTAACCACAGAGGTCAAGCTGTGTTGTCCTTCTTCTACAACAAACAAAAAAAATCCACCTCCTGGATAAGTTACTGATTTCTTTTGGAGAAAAGAGTATCAAGCAAGGGGTGCTTCTCATATTCATATGGTATTGTGGGTAAAAGATACACCTACTTTAGGAACAGACACAGATGAGTCTACTTTCTTTCATGAACGGTATGTTCTATGAAGCTTTCCAAAAGACACTGAGTAAAAAAGCCTTTAGCAGCAAGTACTGCAGTACCAATCACATAGATGTGGAAGGTACTGCTGCCAGAAATACAGAGCAAAAGAAACATTTTACACAAAATGTTGTTTTGGATTTCCAAGTCCTGTTATTTTTTTAAAAAGAGTGAACAGTTTTATGTCTACAGTGAGACATTAACTTACTCGCAAGTCAACAAAAACACCTATAACCACCGTAGAACAGAGGCTTCAAAATTAATTGATTATAATCCTGTACTTTTGCTTGTTATATCACTTCATACATAACAAAATTGGAGATGACGGAGATGAAAGATGTGTAGGAAGAGATTTCTGCTGAACAGTCTCTAACACAATGATTATACAGCTTCAGTTTGAAGATGGTTTCACACAGAGCAATTAGATCCTATGAATGTTGTGATTGGTTGAGTTCAGCTAGTTTATATTCTAAGTCGAAATAAATTGTTTGGGTAAGTCTAGGCCTAGCATCAACTCAAAACAGAGTTTTGAAATGTTTTCCAGGATTTCAATGTCTTCGCCGAATTTGAGCCAGATAGTGCAGACATTGTAAAAGCAAACATGTTGAGCACTTAGGCCCTGATTTATACTTTTTTTGCACAACATTAGCTTCATTTTGTGGTGCAAAAGTGGGGCAAACTTACAAAATACAATCGTAGTTTGTTAGTTCGTCCCGCTTTTACGTCAAAAATATAACGGTAATGCGATGCAAAAAAAGTATAAATCAGGGCCTTCCTATCCTAAAAGGAGTGTACTTCTTAAAAAAGTGGTCCAGTACTACACATATAAAAGGAATGTGACAGAAAATGTTAGTGAAGGTAAATTTGAAGTAGTTGGTTGCAATGGTTGTTTGGTGCGACATCACAAGGACAGTCTAATTAACTGTGGAAAACTGAGTTGCCATACTGCTGAAAAAATATCTTTTTTCTATGTGGTACTTTTGCAGCTGTCTAAAACAGAATTACTAGGAGAAATTCAATGCTATGAAGACTCTTTCAATGCTGGAAAGAGTGGCAATGAGTGCTCAGTATTTCTAAACTACTTGAAAAGTTTTGAATGATGAACCTGAACTGAGCAGGAACATAAAATTGCTGGGAGGTAGTGGAGGAGAGTTCACAAAGCAGCCAAAGTTCAAAACCTCAAAGTCAGGACCCACTTGGACAGACAATAATTTGAATAAGGCTGCTATTGCAATGGAGGGAGTGGAGACTGCAATGGGGCAAGTAAGACAAGAAACAATTGATTTGGCAGATTTATTTGTACAACAAAATGATGAGCACATGCAAATGCATATGGAAGTGAAAGCTAGAGTTGAGCATGGGTTGCTTCATGACAACAAATAGTATGCATGCTCAACATTTAAGCCTATACTGTTGTATGTCAGTGGTCAAACTGGTGCTGGTAAACCTTTCTCTTAATGCAAGTTCTTACTGATTTTCTACAGAGGACTACAGACTGTAATTTATCATGTTTGGTTACAGCACCTACTAGATTAGCTACGTGGAATATCAAAGGTATTACTTCACTTTGACTGTTAATGCTGTCATTGGAACATGACAACAAACTGGAATACCAAAAGTTATCTGGTGAAGATTGTCATGAAGTGTCAAGAGGGTTACAAAAGTTGTAACTTTAAATCATCAATGAGGTTATCATTGTTTCAAACTTCCTGCTTGCCTTTGTACATTTGAGAATGCAAGAGGATCTGAGAATGAATTATGATGTCATATTTAGAGGAAAACATTCAACTGTTTTTGAAGATCTACTGCAAGTTACACCTGTGAAGGGGCAGGCTGTGTTTGAAACATTGCTCCATTATGAAACTAGAAATTTCTTTGGAAACATTGGAAATATAAATATGTGATTCAATTTCAAATGCAAAGGATTAATTAGGAACATACGACAAACATCTGACATTGAATATGGGATTATTATGATAGATATTACAGCAAGTGTTCTTTCAAAAGAAGAAGGCAAGTTCTAGAAACTTGTTTCATTAAAAAAGCGTTATCCAACAGTGAAGATTGCAGCAGAACTAATGTTCAGTTTTATTTAAGAAGGTAAACATGTTGTGTGCCTAATGGCTACATTGGAGGAATGCGCATCTTTCAACAATGAGTTGCTGGAATTGGAGAAAGAAGACATTTTGCAATTGAGGGCAATAGATAAAATGGAACACCAGGGTGTCACTGTATTGTTAAATGAAAAGTCACAAGCAAATATGGATTCTTTAGAGAAATCTGTTTCACAAACTGCAGTATTGTAGAAATGTTTAGGTCTATGCAAAAACCCTGGGGGGATTTTGTGACAAAATTTAAATGTTGAAGAAGATTTACTTCATGGTGCTATGGATAAAGTTGTTGATTTTATTAATTTTCCTAGTAGGAATGAGATGGAATACCTTGTGATTTCATTTGATTAATCTGACAACGCAAAGCAAATTAGACAATCTATTGCACTTTTTGACTTATGAAAGATTTTTATGTTCAACAGAAACACTTTCTAGTTTCTCTAGCATATGTTGTTACTATTCATAAATCACAAGGTTTACGTTTAGATGCAGCATTTATTCATATTGATAGTACAGTGATTAAGGAAGGTATGTCATATGCAGCTTTGTCTCAAGTTAGGACATTGCTTGGCTTGTATGTACTTGCATTTGATGAGAGCAGAGTAAGAGCAGGTTCAGGCTGTGTTAAAGAATACAACTGATTAAGAAGTCTTTATGCTTCTCATTTAGGAAAGTATCACATTTTTTAGAAATGTTCCATCTGTCCAAAGAGGAACATTTCAAAGCAGTGTAGGCATGATGTTGCAAATAAGGAAATAAAAGACAAGAAGGTAGATGTTAAGAAACATAAAATGAAAATGGTGGAGGTATCAATTGCCCCCCTGGTGTGAACTGCTATGCTACTATTGATTGTAACATTTTGTTTGCAGTATCTTATATTGTAGATACAATTGAAGAAAAACAAGAGCAGACTCTGTGTTCAGCACTGTGTAGTTTTGTGAACCTTCTGTACACTGAGAGAAAGAAAGTACATTCTGCATCAGTGATTCAAGACACTGTAACTATGTGGAGTGGATCTGTACAGTTTACTCAAAATACTCAGGAGGATGCACATGAGTGTTAAATGGTGATGTTTTCTTTTTAGAAGAGGAAGAAATATCTGTTAATGACCAAATCTAATACTAACTCCTTCCTGAAAAATAATAGCAACAGTAGTGCATATTTTATAAGAAACAAATACTGGTCCTGCTTTAAAGTTAGTCTAAGGATCTAATTCACTACCTTCTGCTCTGCATTATTGTAGCATTAAATTACATACGTCCTGGTCCTTGCTACAGATAAAGTTGACAGAACATTTGTTCAACAATTTGGACATATATTGTTTTCTGTAGCTTTTCTCACTAATCTCTCAAAAGTCACACTTTTGGAATCTGGTAATTTTAAATAAATAAAATGCTCAGTTTCTCTTTGTTAGGATGATGTGTAAGTGCAATCTTCACATACATAGTGCCACAGGTAATTAAGTGCAAATAATATATAATACTGTCTATCAAAAAAGTAGAAGAGGATGGACAGAATGTAATGATAGGAACATGAAATTCAGACGAAGAATGCTATGGAAGTTACCAAAGTCCTAAGTTGTTTTTTGAACCCAAATTGTAAGGAGGGTCACAGTTATAAAAGTAAAATACTCTAGTTATTGCAGATGCATTATCATGATTTATGAGGCCTACCAAGGGTGATGTCTTTATACAGCTTTGCCTATGCTGGTGTGCCTTACATATCGATTAGACTTTCTAATGATGTTACATTTTCATAATATGTTTCTTTGGATTAGTAGCAAAAGTATAGTTGAAATGAATGTTAAAAAATTTCCCGTGACTATAATGCGCAGTGTTACATATTTTACATATTTGTAGTGACATGCTGCAGTTCTGGGGATTTTTTTTATACACTCTATATGGTTATTTTTTTCCCCACTGTTCATTATTTATACCGTATAAGTATAAAATCTGAGAACAGCAAAAAGGGAAAATGAAATTCTTATTTTTATTATAACATTAGAACATTAAAAATGTGTAGCAATTTACTTCTATTGTGAAGTTATGCATTGTTAACATTTTAATTTGAATTTATAATTCTATAAATCGCAATACTAATTCATATTTGTTTTTTGTTTTTTGTACAGATGAATGAAACCACCTATTGGAGTAATGTGGTTTACAACTTAGGGGGTTATTACAACTTTGGAGGAGGTGTTAATCCGTCCCAAAAGTGACGGATATACCACCAGCCGTATTACGAGTCCATTATATCCTATGGAACTCGTAATACGGCTGGTGGTATATCCGTCACTTTACCGTCACTTTTGGGACGGATTAACACCTCCTCCAAAGTTGTAATAACCCCCTTAGTTCTTCCAGTGTTATATTAGATTATATTGTGAAGGTGTTCAGGACTACAAATACAAAACGTGCACCCACTTACACAGTCAGACAACCACTTACAGTCCTATACAACTTCTCACATACTCATTCTTACACCTACACAGATCCTCATGTCTCACATATCCACCCAGTCTTTCTTATACCCACTTGCACACCCACACAAACACTCATACAGCTACTTACATACCCACACACTCACTTCCAAACATACAAACACATACATACAGGCCCTCACACACAAACTCACACACACTCACTCATCGAAAAATACTCATCAATAAAATGACTGTAATACCCACTTACAGACTCTCACATCTTCTCACACACTCAGAAACCTACTTACATACCCAAAGAGACATTAGGCTCCCCACTAACACACCCATAGAGTCACTCACAGTCAACACAGGTACTGATATACCCCCACAGCCACTCACACACCCACTCACACTCCCATACAATCACACATTTACACATGCAAAGATTTATTCACAAAGACTCGTACATCCATACAGATACCCATACGCCAATTCACACACCTACACAGCCACTCAGACATTTACTCACACACCCATACAGCTACTCTGACAGCTCCAAAGCTGCTCATACACTTACTCACACATTCATACACCCACTTAAACACCCACACAGACATTTACACCCCTACCAACACAACCAAACAGTTATTCACATAGCTACTGACATACACACAGAGCCACTCTCATACAGTCATTTACATACTCATTTATATATCTACACACCTACTCACATAGATTCATACCCCCATATAGATACTCATGCACTCATTCACACAACCAACCAGCCACTTACACACCCACTCATAGACCCAAACTACTGCTCACGGACACAGAGAGCTACTTACACTAGCACTAGTACAACCATGTAGCCACTTACACATCCATAGGCACACGCATGCAATCACATACACATCCACTTGCATTTTAGTGTTCTAGATAGCATTGCAAAACATGTTCTAGTGTCTACTTTAGTAATTTATAGGTTTATTCTCATTGGTCAATATTAAAGTAGTTAGATGTACTACTTTGATTTCACTTATGTTGGGTATGATACACATATACATAGGGAAACAACAAATATTTAAACAAACAATTGCACACAAAAATAAAACTTGTAGTTAGCTCTTTCTTTGAGTAGATGAAGTGTTTCTAAAAATGAACCATTGTTTAATGCATTTTACAAAAAAAAGTTTAATTTTTGTTTTCTTTGGGAATGCAGTAAAAGGGGTAAGGGAAGGTAACTAGAAGAAAGCAACTGGCTTCAGACTTTACAAATAATGGAACATAGAACATTAAGGATAACAAAAAAAAACAGGTGTGATTGTTGACAGCATCCATGTAGTCAGCAACAGAAGACTTTAAATCCCACTGGTATATGACACTTTCGACAATGGCTGACCAAATCCAATTGTTTTTGCAAGAAACTAGGGACAGCAATCATCTGGTCAGGTGCTGATGGTTGCACAGATGGTCCAGCTGTTGATGCTGCTCCACCTCTCTCTCATCATCCCGTCATATGTTAGCATATGACTAGTCTTAAGATATTTCCAAATGGACAAAGTGCCATGGGAATACTTTTCTCTGTTCCATGTGATAGTTTGTTTGTGGCATGTGTTGCACTCCACAATTTTAGCCACAACCTTTTTTTCACCTGATGGTATGGCGAAATCCTTCCATATATCTGTCCCCTTTGTCGGAGAGGGCAAGTCTTTTTCCTCGGAGAGGGCAAGTCTTTTTCCTCATCACCCTGGTGTTTTGCTTCTCTTTTCTCCTCTGAAGAAGACATTGGCCATCATTATGAGTCTGGTAGACACTGGGCATTGCAGGGGCCCCTCTGGCCGGCACCCTCGCTTTGCAGACAGTGAACATTGCAAAGGGTTGGTGGTGCACCCTGTGCTTTAGAGCATTTTTTTGTCAGCTCTATTACGCGCTGGAGACAATGTTGTAGGCGTTTTCCCACTATGCCAGCAGACAGAAACTCTGTTTTTTGTCCGCTGACCTATCCGGAAACTCTTAATGGGCCTGGCGGGAGGTGGCCAGTATGGCAGCAACCTCCCCATTGGAAGTTTGTCTGCCGAACTCATAATGAGACCCATATTCCTTTTGAAAGTATGCTGTTTTGCAGAAAGACAAAAAAACAATGCAGCTCAGTTTGTCAGTGTGCGCTAAAGAGATGTGAAAGCCAAATAACTGATTTAGGGTGTTGTTTGCAATGTGCATGGGTGGGCACTTACTGTATCCAATCAGAAGTTGGAGTTTGGGTGTGTTCCTGGATCCGTGGTACCCTTGCGTGAATTTGAAGGGCTTGTAAATGATATCGATATTTTTTTAAGAATGCTTTGGCGAATGTGCAGATCCACCGCACTTTCTTCACAGGAACTAGTCACCATAGGGTACTCATGCAGGCTCCCCTTTCATATTTGTGACAGATCCATAAAATGATTTAAAAAAGAAAAAAAGATGTTCTTTTGCATTTAATGAAAGACTATAAAATGTTACCTTACCCTGTTGTTTAATTGTTACTCTTACAATGTATAATATGAATAAATGTCTGAATAAAATGTATTTATAAACTTATGAATATGTATACTGCTAAAGTGAATTTATGGATGAAGTTATAGATTGATTCATATTAATCAAACTAGTTAAATTCACTAAAAAAACAAAGGTTACATGGATGTTATTGTTAAGTAAAAGCATTAAAAAACATTCAATATTCACTGAAAAAAATAAAGGGTAGAGAGACTTTATAGATAGTAAATAGAATTTTTCAAAAACTTAGAAATTCACTGAAAAACACAAAGTTTACAAGGACGTTATAGTTAGGCTCAGATTTTACACACACAAAACCATATAAATTCAGGAGTTATATATCTCACATATTACATCACCCACGACATGGTCAGTGACATACTGATGTCATCTCTGATGACATCTCAAATGACACCACTGATTAAATCATCCAGCAGGTAAACATCCTTTATTACGACGTCTTTTTAACGAAGTCGTGGTTAACGAAAGCGCACCAACGTTATTTTGTGCCTTAACTACGTATGTTCTGAACTACGAACATGCGTGGTTAAGGTACAAAGAAGGGAATTGGTGAAGGAGGAGAACGCAGGTGACAAGGGGTCGACTAAGATAAGTGGGGGGTTTTAGGTTTTGGGGTGGGGTTGGGGGGGTGGGGTGTTTTTGGTTTTGGGGAGGGGGTGGGGGGTCAGGGGGTTTTAGGTTTTGGGGTGGGGTTGGGGGGTGGTGCGTTTTTGGTTTTGGGGAGGGGGTGGGGGTCAGGGGGTTTTAGGTTTTGGGGCGGGGTTGGGGGAGTGGGGCGTTTTTGGTTTTGGGGAGGGGTGGGGGGTTTTAGGTTTTGGGTTGGGGTTGGGGGGGTGGGGCGTTTTTGGTTTTGGGGAGGGGGTGTGGGGGTGGGGTGAGGGATGTAGGGTCAATGGTGCATGTTAGTAATGCTTTTATCAGGATTGCCTTTACAACGAAAATCGTTGTTAAGGCATTCGTGGTAAAATCATTAGTAGTAGCAACGAGGTCGGTGTTCCGACCTCGTTGTTAAGGCACTAGTTGTTTAGGAAATCGGTGTTCCGTCGTACTACCCATCCAGCAAAGTGAACTGTAATATACTTAATAAAATACCATTACAATTTTTCATAAATATGATAAAGAGATAAGTGAAAGACGTACAGCAGAGAGCTCACTGTAACCTCATCAACTACTACACTCACTTATTTTTAGGAGAAAGTCCTGTCTCTTCTAAACCACTGCTCTAAACACCAATGACCAAAGTAAGACATCTGACTATTCAGGCTAGTCTATCACATACCTCAACAATACCACTAGTCAACCTGGAAAGAGGTTTTAGGGTAGCCATCAGTTTTACACCACCCACTACAGCACATACCCAGTAATGAGGTCTTAGCAGACAGGGCACTGTGTCACAAACCATCAATAAAATTATTCTTCATCCTGCAGCAAGGGGTCAACAGAGAGGGCAGCCTGTTGTAACTGTCTACTGCACTGTGCCATCAACCTAAAGAGACATCTCAGTGATCAGATGAATTTATTGCAATCAACTACTACATCCATTCATCACAAAGGAGAGAGGTCTAAGGAAACTGGTCAGAATGCCATAAAACAGAACTATGCACAGCCATCACCGTGGAGTAAAGTCTCAATGAAATGTTTAGACTCTATACACATACATCAGCAGCAGACATGTGTTACGGTACAGGCTAGTTGACTTATAGTGAACCACTTTAAAAATGGAATTATACTTTAGATGATATTTGTTATAAATTCTAAACCTCATTAATACTAGAGAAAGAATAATAATTTAACATTAGCTCAATATGTATTTTTCAGTGTAAGAAATGTTAACAAAACACTCTCACTCACTGGATGATGTAATCAGTGATGTCACCAGTGATGTCATTTGAGATGTCATCAGTGATGCCATCAGTGATGCCAATGATAATGTAAAGAGTGATTTAATGGCGAAGGGCGTACATTATAGTTACCTTAGGTAACTATGACTGCTGAATTTCTATGGTTTTGTGTGTGTAAAATATGGGCCTAACTATAACATCCTTGCAACCTTTGTTTATTTCAGTGACGTTTTAAGTTGTTTTTTAATTGTAGTTCCTAACTATGAAGTCACTGTAACATTTGATTTTGGATTACGAATCTGGCAGAGCATAGGTTTGATGTCAGAGACTATTCTGTCTCTGCAGATGTTGATTCCCTCAAACGGCCCCACAGAGTAAGGCCATCAGAATTTTGGCTGTTTGTCCTCCAACCTAATTTAGATGGGCAGACACAGCTGATTTTCAATGCCCACCATGGTCTGGAAAAGTGCACAATGACACCCTCACCATGGGAGGAGACTCCCATGGTGACGGGGCATTGCTTTTTTTATTTTCAAAAAGAAAACCCCACTTTTGTATTTAAAAAAATAAAAATAAAAAATGTAAGTTTGCTGCATGGCTCCGTCATATTGACCACCTGTGAAACTTAGAATGCATTGAAGGGAACTGCAGTGATGGCAGTTCTTTCTAATGACAGAAAGGTATGCTGGGCCACTGGACATTTCAGAATTTGGTGGAGAAATGGGCAGCCCATCAAGAATTAAATTGGGCCCTTAGTTATTATGTCGATGCACACTTCACTCGGCTGCCATACCATGTGGCTGAGGACAAAAGAGGGCATCAAATTCACTGATGCGGGTACCAATTGCTGTAATGAGGTGGTTGTTTGGACTATCCTAACATATTCATTAATGGTGACATAATTGGTAGGTAAATAACTCACACAGTCAGGACAAAACATATAGAATATTATTGTTATAAATTATCACTGTTTGTGTGGTATACCCCTAAATATTTGGCTTTCTTTGCTGAAACAATTTTTCTGGCCATAGGACTCTGCACATTTTATCCCTGCTAACCAATAGAAAGGTGCTTGGGTCATCCTTTTAAAATATGTTATAATTGGTATACATCTATATATTCACTGTTAAATCCTTTGCACATGATCTACAGTATTTGGCAGTAAATGCACACAAGGGCTGTTAATTTAATACTATCAGTTGGTAGCAGCTCTTATTGTGAAGCCCTCTAAGGCAGCACTATAATCCTTTCTCAATGCCTGCCACTGCAGCCTGGATGTGCCATTTTGAACTGCCATTTCAGCATGTCAAAATAGGGGGCATGGGGTTTAAAAATAGGGCATGCATATTTAATGTTTTACAAGTCCTAGCAGTGGAAAACATCCACAGTTTTTTCTTTACTGTGGCAAGGTTGGCTCTCCCTTAATTTAACACTGTTTTATACTATTAAGCTAATTTTGGTTTAGAAATAGCTAGAAAAATAGTTCAAGAACTGATTTTATTAGTAACTTAAAATTGAAGTATATTTTACATTACCAAGAAAGTTGTATTGTACCTTCCTAAAACCAAAAAGGCTTTCTACCAGTGTTAATGTGCCACCTGACTACTAATGGCTCCCCTGTGGTGAGATGTGTATTGCTCCCAGACAGTGGACATAGGGCCCTGGGACCAGAAGCAAATTCCCTCCTTGACAGGATGGTCAGACCCTTTCTGTGCTTCAAAAGATACCTAATCCGTCACACAGTTAGATGAAGCCTCCTTTTTGCCTTTCTAGCTAGGTTTGCTCAAAACCCAGTGGAAGGAGTTAGCTGCCTAGAACTGGTTTAAATGGTAGACAAAGGATTGCCCCCACCCATGGGCTAGCACTGGGCATAAATGTGACATCCCCAGAACCCTCTGCTTAATACTCCTGGACCTGAGAGGGGACAACAGGACTGTCCCGCAGTCTGAAGAACTTAAAGGACGACTGAATTTGCTTGCCTTTTGTCCCAGGTTCCAGAAGTGACACCAAGGGTACGTTGGCTTACCTCTTTGAGCTACAGGACTACAGCATGCTTCTGGAGGCCATTTCCTGCTTTCCAACTGACCAGGCCCAACTGGACCTGGCCAGGTCCTCTTTTCTCACCTCTGTGGGAATGAGTCTTGACCTCCAAGTACTGTCCTGAAGGTCCTGGATGTTTGGCTATAGGCAGAGTGTGCTCATCCCTACCTAAATAAATGTTTCACTGGGATCGCTGACAAGCATTGATGCTAAGCAGCAACTGACCAATGGCTCCCCCCACTCAACACCTAGTCATACCAGAACAATACTGACAACTTTCATTGATGGTTTCACTAGAACTGATGTCTAGCAGCCTCTGAGCCACTCTGAGACCTTGTGCAGCAGCTCCCGTCTGTCGTCGGGCCCTCCCTCAGATCCTGTCAGCCACCTGACCCCGCTGAATACTTTCAACCTCCCTAACAATTTCTAAGCCAGAAGATGAACGTTTCACCAGGACAAACCTAGTCTCTGCATCATCCCGGCAGTCCATGGCAGTCAGCCTTAACTTTTGACTTTAACCCAGTACAGCAATTCCAGATACCTGCAGTGGGCATTTTGTGATTGTTGGCTCTATTTTTTAACTCAACATTTAAAAATTCTAATCTCTTGTTCTGTTTATGGTTTTTGATTTTTCCTGTGGTGTGTTTTTACCTTATTAATGTTTAAGTATTGCATAAATACTTTCCAGCACTGGAGCCAAGTCACAGCAAACAGCTATGTCCAGGGGGTGAGCACCCCCAGGACATAGCAGGAGCAATCCATGGGTGGTGGTGGTCCCCAGGGCCATCAGAGGCTCCTTTAGGTGGACTGTACGGCCACCCTTCAATGAGAATAGCCCTGGGGGGGTGGGTGGTGGTCCCCAGGTAGCAGGGGGGGGCCACAGGTCCACTGCATGTATTTAATGAGCAGCCCCGGGGGGTAGTGGGCCCTGTGGCATGGGGGAGCCATAGGCCCCCCACATATAGTTTCATTCATGCCCGGGTGTGGTGGTCCCCGGGGAGGCCATGGGCCATATATTTCACTAGAAGCCCTGGGGGGGTGGCGGTCCCCAGGGCAGCGGGAGTCCCATAGGGACCCCTTCTTCAATTTTTTCAAGCTTTGCCTGGGGAGTGGTGATCCCTGGGATGTTGTGCCCAGCATATTTTTAAATGGATGCTCAAGGGAGGTGGTGGTCCCTGGGCGTGGAAGGCCACCTGCCCCCCGGGAACGGATATATTAAATTAAAAGCCCTGGGAAGGTGGTGGTCCACAGGGCATATATATATGTATATATATATATAGAGAGAGAGAGAGAGAGAGAGAAATCGCTCTATCGATGTATATATATATATATATATATATATATATATCACTTAGGTTTTTTACATGTGTTGTTTTCTGGGAGCCGCGATCACCCCCGCCACCCCCCTCTATATATATATATATATAGAGAGAGAGAGAGAGTGAGAGAGAGAGAAATCGGTGTATGTATATATATATATATATATACATATCACTTAGGTTTTGTACACCCCCGCCCCCGGGAAACCACACATAAATAAAAAAGACTGTCTCGATATTCATACATATATATATATACATATATATATATATGGGTATCTATATAAGATACATAATAGATAGATAGATAGATAGATAGATAGATAGATAGATAGATAGATAGATAGATAGATAGATAGATAGATAGATAGATAGATATCTTTCAGATATATATAGCTTTTAGGCAGCAACAAAAATGTAAAGATAACGATTGTGATTATCCTCCTGCTACAGAAACAGATCTGACTTTTGTCTAGTGACAGTTTTGACGCCATAAAGAAGTGTAGATGGTTTATATGCCTGCTGCAAACAGCAGCTGAGCGGATTAGTAAAGCCAGGGATTACCTGCACTTTAAAACAAATGAAATGTTTTGTTGAGGGGACTATAGACAGATGAAGGGCACTTTTGCTGGGTGGTAGTGAGGGAACTGAGGAGGAGGTTATGGGAGGGGGAGCACCAAAAATGATTGTCGCACTGGGTGCCACCAGCGCTACATTCTGTGATGATGGGTATGTGGCAAGGTGAAGTGATAATGTGTCTTTTTTGTTTTTTTCATTGTCTTTAGGATATCTAGTGATTGAGAGAAGAAGCAAAGGTAAGGTGACTGACATTTATTGTTGCACATATCACACACACACACACACCCATACACAGACACACACCCATAAGCAATGTTGTGACCCTATCTGCCTTCTACGTAGGCGAGTGGTTTAGAGGACAGTTTAGCCCTAGCAGAGATGGCGTGTCATTGGATGACTGCTGCTCAAGCCACAACTCGGGTTTTGGAGGACAGCTTTGAGGCAGAATCAGAGACTGAGAGAGTAGATACTGAGACAGCATCTGAGAGAGAGGACAATGGAGCAGAATCTGGAAGTGATTTTTCAGTTGGCGGAGTCCCATCCGAGAACACCTCTTTCAGTGATTCTGAATGAGATGATGAGGACAGCTTGCAGAGGTGCTGTACCTCTGCAAGCACAGTCCTTGTAAAGTTACAACAGAGGTTAGCCCAACCCAGAGAGCAGATGCATGCAGCGGCAAGCGCAGAGCGAGTGCTATCTTGGCAGCCCCCTGATTCAGTTCAGCCCCAAATTCCACCTTTTACTGGTGAAGATGGATGTAAAGTTGATACAGCCAACTTTTGCCAGTCGACTACGTCCATCTCTTTTTGGATGTTGACTTCCAGCAGCAAATTGTGCAGCAAACAAATTTGTATGCAGAACAATTTCTGAGGGAGCATGGAGGCATTCTTGAGCCCAGCTCTAGTTCACACCAGTGGACCCCCACTTCCCTGCCAGAGTTGACAATACTTTTGGGCCTTTCTGCTCAAAATGGGGTTAGTGCAGAAACACACCTAAAACCCACCTTGCAGTCCTACTGGGCGACTTGCACAGTTTGGGTAACCACCATCTTCACACCATATATTAGCGGAGACCATTTTTTGCTTTTGCAGCGCATGCTGCATTTCAATGACAATTCTGCTGCATTGCCCCACGACCATCCAGACCATGACAGGTTGTTCAAAATTCGTCCTGCTGTGGAACATTCGTCTGCTAGGTTTCCAGAGATCTATACTCCTGAAAAGAATATAGCAGTCTATGAGTCCTTGATCCTGTACAAAGAGCGGCTGCTGTTCAGACAGTACATTGTGAGCAAAAGAGTTCGCTGTGGCATCAAGCTGTACATGTTGTGTAAGAGATCTTCTTGATATGTGTGCAGCTTGAGAGTGTATACAGAAAAAAGGACTCCAATCTAAAACCTGTAGGTTGCCCTCCCACGTTAGGGGTCACAGGGAAGATTGTATGGGAGCTTGTCCAGCCACTGCTTCACAAAGGTTATAATCTTTACGTGGACAATATCTATACAGGAGTAGAGCTGTTCAGTGAGCTTTACAAAGCTGGCACTGTGGCCTGTGGTACAGTTCATTGTAATGGCAAAGGATTCCCACAGGAGCTGGTTTACAAGAAGCACCAGAAATCCCAGAGTACCAAGTTGTGTTCCAACAAACTGCTTGCAGTTAAGTTCTCAGATAGGCGTGATGTATACGTGATCTCTACAATTCATGATGAGAGCACTTCCCCCATTCACGGTTTGGGGTTAGATGGCCAAAGCCCACAAGCCCACCTGTATACTTCATTACAATAAGTACATGGGCAGCGTGGACAAGAATGACCAGGTTCTTCAACCATACAATGCATTTCATAAAACTCACACTTGGTACAAGAAACTGTTTACCCACGTTATCCAAATGGCAATGGCAACATACAATGTGTATGTTCTTTATCGTCAGACAACCACTGGAAGACTCATGACTTTCCTTGACTTCCAATTGTCTGCAATTGAAAGCCTCACTGCCGTTACAGAGGCAGCAGCCTCCACTTCATATGTTCTGGAGGAAGGGACAAGACTGCAAGTGTGACACTTTGCTGATCGCATTCCTAAAATATCCAAAAAGGATTGTCCATGCCGTCGCTGTAAAGTGTGGTCAAAGCATGGAAAGCGGCAGGAGAGTCGTCATTACTATCCGCAGTGCCCATCTCGGACAGTGTGTCCCTACTTGCTTTACGTGGTATCATATTAAAGCAAAGTTCTGGGAAATCAACTGAGGGAGAGCTGTCACTGGGTAAACTTTCAGTGGCTATGCATGGATATCGAACGTCCATGTGCCACTACTTTGTTAGGCAAGCAGCAACAGACTTTTACTTCATCTGCTTTAGGAAATCATGGACTTCCTTATGGCCTGCTCAATACCTTTATTTGCTGTCAGAATGTGGAAGGTTTTCTGTTTGATTAATGTGCATTATAGTCCCCACACTTCACATACTAGTGGACAGAACATATGCCACATTGTCATGGAGTACCCTGTGTGGCAAAATGTTAAAGGCGTGACTGAATTTTTAAGTGCTTTTTTAGGGAACTTATGTATGCTACACAAGGACCCCCTTAATTGCCAACAAGAACCAGAGTAAGTGTGATAAATCAATTAAATGTCCTGTGGGACACATTCACCAACATTTTAAATTGTTTGGAAGTGTGCAAACTCAATTTACAGCTTCACTTTCAAAGCAAAAGTAGAAGTATTGGTGAATGAGTTTCATAGGATATTTGGTTGACTTTTTACTTTAGAGATCTTTCGTAGTATTCACCATCATGTCTGCAACTGTAGATATGCTCACTCAGTTCGAGTAATAGGCATCACAAGGCATACTCGGACACCCCCAACTTGCATCAACAAACTGGAAGGAGTTGGATTTAGCACAGTACGTGCACTGATGGCACATGAAGTATGTGTTTTCTTGAGTTTCAAGTAGCTAATGGCGGAAGGCATTGGTATAGGTTCACTTGGCAATTTCAGAGGATTAGTCAGGACTCTTATGAGGACAGAGACATGAACGGGTAAGAAAAGCTTGTGGTAGGTGTGCTTTCCCAGGGATATTGCAAAGGTAGAAGGCAGATAGTAAAGGTAGTACAGATGCACATCATCTACACCTAAGGATTCAAATCCATTTGTGCCACTCTGGCACTGAAGGACAATGACAAGTATGGGTCAGTATTTGACCTGCTTGCCATTTTCATCCTCTGTCAGAACTTGATGTTCAATTTGCTGTATTTAAGTGCATTCCAGTCACAACACTGCACATAACTGTTGTAAATCAGTAGCGATTAGATTAAGCATTAGCAGAAGACATCTTGTATTTAGCAACTATTGTGAACATTTTTTGCGGAATCCATTTTGTATTCATGGCAGCCATTTTCTCTTCCATGTGCTCGCCATGTGCTCTGTCCTACCTTTCTGTTAACTACTCTTGAAAATCTGTCTAGTGACAAGTTATATTTAGCATCTCCCACTTTCGCACATGCCCAGTAAGATCTTCAGCTGTTAGTAATCAGTAACAGACAGTAATGTGTCAACTAGTCCTTGAAAACTGTTAGCCCCTCCTACCTGTCGACTGTGCATTTCCATGTGACCTTATATGTATATAAGTCTTGCTTCTATAATTATACCACCTTCTTTTAGCCCCTGCGTGGGTATAAAAGGACCATGTTCTCTTAGTTCAGTGTGCTACTTCAAACATTACCGAAGGGTGCTGTTTGAACTGTAGTACCACCTCATGAGGTTTAATAAACTTTGTCTTTTATTTCAGTTTCTGTGCCAACTTCTTCCTATATGGTCTGAGGACTTTGTGCAGAGAAGGGCGAACCCCTTGCACTAGTAGGCCTTGCTGAGGCTTAGTTCGACAAATTGGCGCCCAAACCGGGACTCATTGGTGACTCGGATACCCAACGGATTGGTCGCGACGAAGGTTTGGGATCTCGCTGCGGACGATCAATGCCTGAGGAGACCCGAGTCTTGGCAACCATGGCGTTTTTCCCTTCTTTCTGATTTAACCATCCAGGTGGCGCTGGTCCTCGACTGAGATCCTTTTTGTTCATTCGTCATGCAGTGACCATTTGGTCGATTTTAGAACTTGGCAGATGGAACCTGGATGCCCTGTGATTGGTAAGAGCCGTTTTACGGCACTTGCTGTGGGTTTTGATGCCTTTGTTTGGTAATGAAGTTTAGCACCACTTACTGTGGCTCTCGTGTTTTGGGTGACTAGTCAATTTTTGTCCTTTGAATTGATATATCAATTGCAATTTATATAGGCAGGTAATGAGGAGAATTTTCTCCAATTTAATTTTGATTTGAACGGCACCCTAAGTGCTACTTTGATTATAATATTGTATATTCTGCACTATTTTTGGCATGCCTGTTTTTAACGCACTTCGTAGGATGTGTTGCTTTTGTAATTGTACCAATTTGAGACTGGAAGAATTGCAACCGGCACCCCCAGAGGGGACGCCCAATAGAGATATGTATGTTAAACATGGTCTTTCTTCTATAATGTACAGCACATTATGGAATAAATACACTTGTGCGGATCCTGAGTTACGTTGGCCTATGCATGGGTCATTTGATTTGCGAAAGATTGAGTATGTGGAACAATGTATGTGTAAGCGAAGGTCTAGGCAAGATATGTTTGACTGTGTACGAATGTGGGAGAAAGAAGTGCGTGGACGAGTTAAGCGTAAGCAAGCCTTGCTTGAGAAAGAGCAGCAGAAGAATGTGTATGTGAAAGCATTGGAAATGAGAAAGAAAGAAATAAATGACTTAAAGGAGCTAGAAGAGAAAGAACGTAAATTACAGGTAACTGGCCAATACACTGTTAGGCAACCTCTCTATCCTATCCTTAATAAACCACACAATGATTTTTGTTACTAGATCGCCCTCCACCTCCGTCTGTTGTTCCTTCTGCCCCTCATGAGTTAGCTGAGGTATCCGGTTCGGAGCAACAGAAGATACGAGACAGTCGCTCTATGTTGCCTGCTGACTGTGCGTTTGAGCTTAGATCTATTGCTCGTAAAACAATTTGTAGTGTTGTCTCTGCTTCTGAACTTTTAGACAACATGAAAGGATGGACGGAAAAGAAGCAGCTATATTTTACTGAGGCATTTGGCACAAAAGTTATTGAACTATTTCGGAAATATTCTGATGAGTTAGAGCCCGATGATGTAGCAGCTGATCATAAGCAAATGCGTGATGGTCTTTTTGTTTTCTCCCAGGTGGCTGATGCAATCAGGCGTTTGGTGAAATTATGTGTTGTGGCAGTCCGTTTGCAAGAGGAGAAAAGGGCCATGGACGTAGTTGCACGGACATCTCAGACCGGCGGGGTGCAAGCTTCCATCTTTGGAACAGATAAGACTATGATAGTTCACGCGAAACCAATGCGGGAGGACGCCTCTTTGTATGTTCCTCCTAAAGGATTGGGTGCAAGTGATGATAAAACTTCTGTTGATGCTAAGGGTTATTTTATTTATAATTGGGTGTATACTCCTTGGAATAGGGCAGATGTAATGGCACTTAAAACAGCATTACCTGACCCGCGGAAAAATCCAGCCGCCTTTTTGAGGAAGTTGAGGGAGCAATTAGTTCATGTACTATGACTTTGGCTGACATTGATTTATTTTTCGGATTGATATTACCGCCAGATATGTGGAGAACTGTTTGTAAAGTTGCTGATCGTGTAGTTTTTGGGGCGTCATGGAAAGAATTAGAACAGATGGACGGGGATAGGGAACCTGCGAAAAAGCCATATCAGTTGATTCTAGATCTTCCTGCAGCCATATTAGTTAAGTTAAAAACGATTATTCCCCCTAAAAAGATAGATTGGACTGTTTTAGTGTCTTGTAAGCAAAAGGCAAATGAATTGGTCTCTGATTTCTTTACACGCTTTGAAGAAGCATTTCATGATTTTAGCGGCCAGTTATTGTCAGATGATAAAGGCAGACATTTGTTTGTCGATAAATATGTCGCAAATCTGTTACCAGGAATAGCTAGTCGTCTAAAAGCTAGTGAAAGTTCATGGACTACCTCTACTCCGGTTTCTCTTTTGGCTATGGCTCAGTATTATGAACGTCAGGAATTAGAAGCAAAAGGTAGCTAGGATAAAAAGATTAAAGAATTAAAGATGAAGGTTATGTTGGCTCAAGCTTATGGTCCACCTTTTAGAGGTAGTGATAGAGGTGGACGTGGATCTTATGGTTCTTCTTACACTCTTTTGAATTTGTCTGTTGATCAGTGTGCGTATTGTAAGAAATTTGGGCATTGGGCTGCTGATTGTCCAGCACTACGTGTTCAGCAGTGTTCACGTGGTCGGGGACAAATGAGAAATCGCTCAGGATATTCAGGGCCTAGAAGAAGCGCGAATGATCATGCTAGGATTGATGCTAATGTACGAGGGTAGGATGGGTTTAACACTTTTGATAGATGGAACCAATACCTGATGTCTAACTATGTGAGGCCTGATTTCCAAGATTCTGCTTATGCATAGGATTGCCTAGGATGGGGTAAGGAATCAGTTGAAGTTCCAGTAGATCAGAGGGGTCCCTATGTTACAGCACATGTTTTGGGTTCTACTCATTAGATTCTGGTTGATACAGGAGCTACTCGTAGCGCCTTGTCAAAACAATTGATTCAAAGGGCTCCCCTGTCTGGCTTAACCATTACATCGATAGGTTTTGATGGAACACCTTCCCCTAGCCCATTGTCACAACCACTTGCATTCCATGTTGATAAATTTACTGCTCCATGTCCATTTTTGCTTTCTCCAAATACACCAGACAATATTGTGGGTCTTGATATGCTCAAGTATTTCAGGGCTACAATACGATGCTCTCCTGAAGGGGTGTGTGTTATTTTGAATGATAATCATCCTGTGATGGAAAGAGTTTGTCTTGTTTAAGAGGATATTGTATTAGCTTCACTCCCTAGTACTTTGTGGGCAACTTCAGATACTGATGTGGGACAAATGATTATTCAACCGGTACATAGTAGTGTCAAGGAGGGAGCTGTATTGCCACGTTTGCCTCAATACAAAATTTCACAGGAAGGCGAAGAAGCACTCAAACGAATTGTGCATGATCTTATTGCAGTTGGAGTTGTTGAGGAAGTTCCGTATAATGTTTGTAACAGTCTGATTCTTCCTATTCTGAAAAAGGATACTGATACTAGGATTTACCGATTCAGTATTGATTTACGAGAAGTCAATAAGATTGTGGTACCACAATATCCTGTAATATCTGACATCACAACACTTCTTACTTTGGTTCCCCCGACAGCAACTACGTTCTCTGTGATAGACTTGAAGAATGCTTTCTTTTCGATCCATATTCATCCTGACAGCCAATATTTGTTTGGTTTTACTTTGAACAAATGATCATATAGATTTTGCAGAGTTCCTCAAGGCTATACTGAGAGTCCTAGTATTTAAAGTCAAGCGTTAAAACGACAATTTGATTATTTTGTTTTGCCTGAAGGTGTGACTCTCATACAATATGTTGATGATATTTTGTTGGCAGCTGATACCCCTGAGCAATGTGAAAAAGCACTTTGTCCTTACTTTCTTTTCTTGCTTCACACCATCATAAAGTGTCACAAAAGAAATTGCAATATTGTAGACCAAAGGTAACCTATTTAGGTCACCTTTTGTCTAAGAAGGGCCGTGCACTTACATCAGATCGTATTCAAGCAATTTTAGACACACCAGTACCCTCTACTCAGAAAGATGTTTGTGCATTCCTTGGTCTTACTTCTTTTTGTAGGCAATGGATATTAGGGTTTTCACACATTGTCAAACCTTTGCTAGCACTTTTGACTAAAGATACTCCAATGCCCCTCCCATGGACAGATGAATGTGAGACTGCTTTCCGGCAGCTACGACAAGCCCTTTGTTCAGCACCAGTGTTAGGTACTCCATATTACACGAAGCCTTTTGCACTTTACGTACATGAGAAAGATGGATGTGCCTTGTGAGTTTTAGTACAGACACATGGCGATAAGCAGCGTCCCTCTTTTTCAGCGGTACTTGACCCTGTTGCTCGAGTGTTGCCTGGGTGTTTTCGTTCAGTTGCCGCAACAGCTGTGTCAATACGTCAGAGTGAAGGGATAGTTTTGTCACATAAGCTGTTGGTGTTAGTACCCCATGCGGTTGATGCTCTTTTAAATCAAACAAAGACGCAACATTTAACTAGCGCTCGCCTGACAGGATATGAATTGACATTGCTGGCTCCTCACATTACACTGAAGAGATGTGCAACACTAAATCCAGTCACTTTGTTGCCATATCCGGTGACTCAGCCTCAGTTACAAGAAACACATGATTGTATATTCCTTACCGAAGGACAGACAAAGGGTCGTATTGATTTACAAGATACGCCCCTTCCAGATGTAGACGGGAAATTGTGGGTTGATGGGTCTTGTTTGAAGTTGCCAGACAGTACGACCTCAGCTGCATATGCAATCACCACAATACACACGGTAGTGGAGACAGCTCGAATACCACAGAAGCCAGCTCAAGCAGCTGAACTAATAGCTTTGACACAAGCATGTGAGCTTAGTACTGACTTATGTGTGAACATTTATACAGACAGCCGCTATGCTTTTGAAGTGGCTCATGATTTTGGTTTGCTTTGGAAGGAGAGAGGCTTTTTCACATCCCACGGGATGCAGATAATGCACGGAGAATTAGTGCATAACCTCCTGACTGCATTGACATATCCAAAGAAACTAGCTATTGTGAAATGTAGTGCGCACAAGAAAGTGACCGATAAGATAGGGCAAGGTAATGCCCTTGCGGACCGCGTAGCACGTGAGACTGCGATGCAGCGAAGTACTACTTCTATGTATGTAGTGAAGTCACAAGCTGAACGTTGGCATAATGCTAGACAAGGCGTATTAGATATACAGAAATCTGCTTCTGTGAAAGAACGTGAGCAATGGTCTGAAGAAGGAGAATTAGATGATGAGGGCTGTTGGCGGAATAAGCAGATGGATACATGGAAATTGCCTATAGCTTTTGTACAACCTATGGTTCAGATGGCACATGGGCTGGCACATGTTGGAGCTTCCACAATAACGAAGTTGCTTACGCAAGTTTGGGAGCATCCAGAAATTTCCAGTACAGCTAAGAGAGTAGTACAGTCTTGTTTGATCTGTTTACAATACAATCCTGGAAAAGGGACACAAACTCCTGCGGGAGGGTTTGCTACACCAACTGCACCTTTCGAAGTTCTACAAATGGACTATATTCAGCTTGAACGCTGCAACAATTTAATGTATGTCTTGGTGGTGGTATGTGCCTTCAGTAAATGGATAGAGGCGTACCCCACAAGGATAATACTGCCATTACCACAGCGAAGGTGCTTTTGAAATAATTTTTCCCTAGGTTTGGTGTTTGCAGACTTTTATGGAATGATAACGGACCTCATTTTGTTGGGCAAGTTATTAAGTATGTGCTGAAAGGATTAGGGATCAAACAGAAGTTCCATGCGGTTTTCCACCCACAATCAGCAGGGTTGGTGGAAAGGTATAGTGATACTTTGAAGCTGAATTTAGTGAAGATACAGGCTTCCACATCTTTAACTTTGCCGGATGCATTACCGTTGGCATTATTGTCTATTAGGTCAGTGCCACACTCTCGAACAGGCCTTACCCCCTATGAAATAGTATTTGGAAGGCCAATGAACATTTGGGGAGTTCCTAAGCCAAATTCTGTATATGATGTACCTTGTGTCCTGATAAATGATTAATTGGCACAGTTAACCGACAATTTGGTTTCTATTCATCAACAGGTTCGAGAAGCACTTCCTGACAGATCTACAGGTGAAGGCCATGAACTCCGACCTGGTGACCAGGTGATGATTAAGTCCTTTGAAAGATCAAGCAGCTTGGTACCAAGGTGGCGAGGCCCAGAGCAGGTGCTCCTTGCGACAAGAACAGCAGTTCGAGTGATGAACCAAAAGAATTGGGTCCATAGTACTCACTGCAAGAGAGTGCTACCTACCTTGGTGAAACCTGCTGTGCTGACCGATCATCGAGAGATTTTGACTATGGAGAAAGGCCGTGCTATATCACCTGACGAATCTGCAGAGTTCTTCCCGGACTATATGATTTCTGGAGTGTCGCGATATAATTTGAGACCGAGGAATGACCCCGTAATGCTGGAGAAAACTGTTTGAGCTACCGCCCTGGGTTAGTGAAACGGAGAGCCATTGTGGCAAGATGGGGGGATCAGCCATGCATTAGAGTAGTGACACCCATCTTGGTTCGTGGTGAAGAAATCAGCGGCCGCCCAGGGATAAGAGCTCTAACGATTGTTTTTAATTAATTTCTGAAAGAGTCGATTATCACTGTTGCTAAAATGAATAACAAACTGATCATTAGTACTATGGGGTTTGTTGTTGTTTTGGTGGTTATAGCAATAATCACCTGGTTTGTTGAAAATAAGGCTCCTGCTCGTGAGTTTTTTGTTGCCACTACTCCAGTACCAGAGGATCACTATTACTTTATGCTTCCCTATCAGGAGCAGAAGCACCGTCAATCGTACTTCAATAATACTTTCATTCAGATGTTGCATCATAATCATAATGCTGCAAATACTACTAACTGTTGGGTATGTGGAATGATACCTGCGCATCAAAAGAAAGGAGGAACACCTTTCCTTCCTCTTCTTTTTTCACACAATGGTTCTTGTTAAACTTGGTATACGCTTTTGTTTGCATCTGGAAAACATACAGAGGGCGGACTTCTTTTTCGCCTTAATAAAGTCTGCTACCAAGACAAAGATGGGTATCCCCAGCCAAAGTAACTAAATAGGAATGGGAAGAGTATCAACCGGACAATGTTTCAATACCATATGTCTTCACAAATATAAGAGACTCTGACAAGAAAGAACAATTTGTGATTTCTATTACAAAAACTAAAGCAGATTTATGTATACGTAGCATTGGGCGAATTCCAGTGGGGATAAGCGATTGTACCTTGATTTTAACTATTGAGGGTGTAAATAATAGTAGTTTTACAGCTTCACATAATACATATTTTGTTTGTGGTAACTATGGATTTTACCAACTACCTGTTGGGTGGTCAGGTGTGTGTTATGTATCTTTTCTATTACCCCCTGTGTATTTGCCCCCTGCATCATATCACCGAGATTTTAAACTGTTCAATGACATCATTAAAAATAGATATAAAACGACAATAAGTACAAATGAGGTAGACCAAACGGACACTAGCCTACAGCAATATGTTGATTTTAATTTAGGGTTGTTTTCCTTTGTGGGTGCTGCGTTAAACAGTAGGAAAGTGAGACGATTGACTAGGGTTGTGGAAGCTGTTACCAATCAGGCAGCTCTGGCACTTGGGAATATTACCAAGGAGCTCCAAATTGCAAGGATTGTAGCGCTCCAAAATCATATGGTACTAGATGTGATATTAGCTGATTGAGGTGGTGCATGTCGCATCATCGGTAGTAGTTGCTGCGTTTTCATTCCAGATCACTCACCTTCAGTATAAGATGCAATATCTAAATTGCATAAAATTGCTGCAGAAATCCACACAGAGACGGGTACTTGGACTTTTTCTGGATGGTTTTGGGCTCTTGTTTCCGCTTGGGGCTGGAAACTACTGACTAACCTGTGTGTAATGATTGCAATATTTTTCACATGCTGTATCTGTATTTAGTGTGGTCCAATGTTCTGCTCCATGTGTATTACTGCTTGTATGCCTACCAAAAGAAATTTTACAGAAATGAAAGCACAACACATGTTAGATAAGGAAATAGCTGAAATGATGAGCATAAATATACAAGATTAATATTTAGATTATCCCAGAAAGCCGAATGTCTTCAGCTAATACTGAAAGGGTCGTCTGTTGTAAATCAGTAGCGATTAGATTAAGCATTAACAGAAGACATCTTGTATTTAGCAACTATTGTGAACATTTTGCGGAATCCATTTTGTATTCATGGCAGCCATTTTCTCTGCCATGTGCTTGCCGTGTGCTCTTTCCTACCTTTCTGTTAACTACTCTTGAAAATCTGTCTAGTGACAAGTTATATTTAGCATCTCCCACTTTTACACATGCCCAGTAAGATCTGCATCTGTTATTAATCAGTAACAGACAGTAATGTGTCAACTAGTCCTTGAAAACTGTTAGCCCCTCCTACCTGTCGAATGTGCATTTCCATAGGACCTTATATGTATATAAGTCTTGCTTCTATAATTGTACCACCTTCTTTTAGCACCTGCGTGGGTGTAAAAGGACCATGCTCTCTTAGTTCAGTGTGCTACTTCAAACATTACCGAAGGGTGCTGTTTGAACTGTAGTACCACCTCATGAGGTTTAATAAACTTTGTCTTTTATTTCAGTTTCTGTGCCAACTTCTTCCTATATGGTCTGAGGACTTTGTGCAGAGAAGGGCGAACCCCTTGCACTAGTAGGCCTTGCTGAGGCTTACTTCGACATAACGGTGGCTGGGACATATGCTACGTTCTCACAGACTACTGTTTGTGCCAAACAACACCATTCTTCATATTTTATGAAATTCTCTTTCGGAAACTTTGTGAAATTTCCTCAGCATGTGTGCCTTAGTTTCAATCACAGATATGCTCACTCAGCTCACTGAAGGGGCCTCACAAGGCATATTTTGGACACACCCATTTTGCATCCACAAACTAGAAGAAGTTGAATTTAGTACAGTGAGTGTGTTAAAGGTGCATGAAAAACATGTCTTCCTGAGCCTCAGGTGGCTGTGAAGGGAGTCATTATTAAATGTTCCTTATGCATACCTTCGGTAATGTTCAGGAAGAAGGAGGCGGTTACGTGACAGGTGGTAAAATGTAGTCAAACTTCTTTTGTCCTGTGGAGTATGAATGTGATGGGCCCTTGTCTGGCAGTGGTAAATTGATGTGAGTGCAGTGATTGGTGGATTGGGCCCATAAAAGTGTTGTGTGTTGTGCGTGAATTGCGTCAATTGCGTGTGAATGGACCATAAAGTAGTTTGTACTGTGAAGTGGCTTTATGGCTCACCTTCACAAGGTTTTGTTTCAATATTCAGATACTTTGAAAGAATTCATACTTTTAAACCATAATTTCTGGAGGTTCTAAAACAAACCAATGTGAGTGGTGGATTAACTTTAACATACTGGTACCAGGGGAGTCAAAGGAGCAGGACTGGCATGCCTCTCATCAGTTTTCCTTCACCCAGAATCCCCTTGAAATCACAAACTTCACTTAATGCTTGCATTTCTGTGACAGAAAGTCCTGGAATCTGCAGGCAACCAGACATTTTCTACCACCCAATGTTCCTCTAAGTCTCCAGAGAAAAACATTGCCTCACTTGAGTGGGTGGGCAAGTGACCGCAACAGGGAAGTGCCAAAAACGTATTGTGGAGACATCAAAATTACCTATCATAACACAGCCTTGTTTTGTAAGATGGTCACCTGTGTCTTTCGTCCTGGGCTCGGCCGTCATATAGGGAAACCTACCAAAACCAGACAATTTTGAAAATAGACACCCAGGGCAGTCCACTTAGCTGTGGTGTGTGTAGATTCCACAGTTTTCTTACCCAGAATACCCTGCAAAAGTGAAAAGGTGATTAAAAACACTATTTTTCCTTCCTTTTCCATTGCTTAAACTACAGGAATGTGCATGGATCCACAACATTCCTACCACCAAGTGTTTCTCCACTTGTCCTGATAAAAACACAATCCCGCTGGTGTGCCTGTGCCTATTGCCCACATCAGGAATGGATCACTCCAGGGTCAACAGAAGCTGTCATGCAAGGACTATCATTGACCCTTGTGTGATCCATTCCTGTCATGGGCAATAGGCCCAAGCACACCAGTGGGGTCGTGTTTTTATTGGGACAAGTTGGGGAACGCTACATGGTAAGATGTTTGTGGATCCATGCATGTTCCTTTACTGCACAGAAATGCAAGGAAAAATAATGTTTTTATTCAATGTTTCACCTTTTCAGGGTATTCTGCGTAACAACCTTTGGGGAATTCACACAAGTCACACCTCCTTGGACTCCTCTTGGTGTCTATTTTTTAGAAATGTCTGCGTTTGGTAGGTTTTCCAAAATGGTTCCAGATCCCAGGACTAATTAGTATACTCACCTCAGTTATCATTATCGCCACAGAAAGTTTTGGGCATTACCTGTTCCTGGCCTTAGGCTTACACACACAAGTGAGGTACAATGTTTTCAGGAGAATGCTGAGTGGAAGGAAGTTTGTGGCTCCCCTCAGATTCCACAGCTTTGCAGCACCAGAATGGAAAGAAAGAGAGATTTTTAGTCCAATTTTGAGGTTTGCAAAGGATTCTGGGTGACAGAAACAAGTGAGAGCCCCAAAAGTCACGATAACCTGGATTCCCACAGGCGCCTATTTTCCAAAAATGGACAAGATTGGAAGGTTTCCTTATGTGCCGGCAGAGCTACAGGCCAAAATCCACAGCCAGGACTTTTGCAAAAAACACGTTTTCATTGGAAAAATGTGATGTGTCTATGTTGCGTTTTGGGGCATTTCCTGTCACGGGCACTAGGCCTACCCACACAAGTGAGGTACCAATATTATCGGGAGACTTGCGATAGTGCTGTGTAGAAGGACGTTTGTAGATCCCATCAGATTCCAGAACTTTGCAGGGCTAATATATGAGTAAAGAATGTTTTATAGCTCAATTTTGAGGATTACATAGGCTTCTGGGTGACAAAACTGAGTGAGAGCCCCACAAGTAATCCCACCCAGGGTTTCCCTAGGCATTGAATTTCCAAAAATGTACAGGTTTGGTAGGTGTTCCCATGTGTTAGGTGAGCTAGAGGCCAAAATCCACAGCTAAGCACTTTGCAAAAATATACATCGGCTTTCGTTGGTTAAATGTGATGTTTCCAAGTTGCGTTTTAGGGCATTTGTCTTTTTGCGGGAACTATGCCTACCCACACAAGTGAAGTACCATTTTTATCAGGAGACATGGGGGAATGCTGGGTGGAAGGAAGTTTGTGGCTCCCCTCAGATTCCAGAACTTTGTAGCACCGAAATCTGAGGAAAGAGTGTTTTTTAGCTAGATTTTGGGTTTTGCAAAGGCTTCTGGGTGACAGAACCCAGTGAGAGCCCCACACGTCACCCCATCCTAGATTTCTCTAGGTGTCTAAATTCCAAAAATGTACAGGTTTGGTAGATTTCCCAATGGGCCAGCTGAGCCAAAGGCCAAAGTCCACAGCTAGGCACTTTGCAAAAAACACGTCAGTTTTCAATGGAAAAATGTGATGTGACTATGTTACGTTTTGGGGCATTTCCTGTCACGTGCACTAGGCCTACCCACACAAGTGAGGTACCATGTTTATCACGAGACTAGAGAGAACACAGAATAGAAAACAAATGTTATTGCCAATTGTCTTTCTCTACATTTTTGCCTTACAAATATGAGAAAGTGTGTAGGAAAGAAGTCATTTTGAGAAAGGCTCTGTAATGCACATGCTAGTATGAGGAGATCCGAATTAGAAATGTGCAAATAACCACTGTTTCTAAACTCCTTATCTTGTGCCCATTTTGGAAATACATAGGTTTCCTTGATACCTATTTTTGACTCTTTATACGTTTCCAAGTGAATTACTGTATTCCCAGTATAGCATGAAACCCATTGGAATGTACAGCTCATTTAGGGCCATATTTATACTTTTTGACGCAAAACTGCGCTAACGCAGTTTTGCGTCAAAACAATTAGCGTTGGCTAACGCCATTCTGAAGCACCATGCGGGCGCCGTATTTATTCAATGACGTTAGCCGGCGTTAACCGCCGGCGCTGCCTGGTGTGTGTGGGAAAAAACGACGTACACCAGGCAGCGCCGGCGTAGGGGGATATGGAGCTTGGGCGTCAAAAAATGGGGCAAGTCAGGCTGAGGCAAATTTTTCGCCTCAACCCGATTTGCGCCATTTTTTTCGACTCCCAACCCCATAGAAATGACTCCTGTCTTAGCAAAGACAGGAGTCATGCCCCCTTGCCCAATGGCCATGCCCAGGGGACTTCTGTCCCCTGGGCATGGTCGTTGGGCATAGTGGCATGTAGGGGGGCACAAATCAGGCCCCCCTATGCCACAAAAAAATTTAAAAAAATTACTTACCTGAACTTACCTTAATGTCCCTGGGATGGGTCCCTCCAGCCTTGGGTGTCCTCCTGGGGTGGGCAAGGGTGACAGGGGGTGTCCCTGGGGGCATGGGAGGGCACCTATGGGCTCCTTCCGAGCCCACAGATCCCTTAACGCCTGCCTTTTCCAGGCGCTAAAAAACGGCGCAAAAGCGGCCGTACATCATTTTTTTTGACCCGCCCACTCCCGGGCGTGAATTTTGCCCTGGAGTGTAAATACGGCGCACATGCCTCGGAGTAAATTTTTTAGACGGGAACGCCTACCTTGCATATCATTAACGCAAAGTAGGTGTCCACGCAAAAAAATGACGCAAACTCCATGGACTTTGGCGCTAGACGCATCTAACGCCAAAGTATAAATATGGAGTTAGTTTTGCGTCGGAATTGCGCAATTCCGGCGCAAACAGAGTATAAATATGCCCCTTAATGTGCAGCCCATTGCAATGTATGGCTCTTGGTACCTTCCGTACTTGATGAACCTACAAGCCTTATATATCCCCGCAACCAAAATGGTTCAGCAGACGTAATGGTATATTGCTTTTAAAAATATGCCATAGTTGAAAAAAGTTACAGAAGAAAACATAGACGGAGATAGCTGTTTTTTTCAACTCAATTTCAATAATTTTTTATTTCAACTTTTACTTTATGTAGGAAAACCTTAAAGGATCTACACAAATGACCCGTTGTCAAGTTCAGATGTTTGTCAACTTTTTGGAAATGTTTAGTTGTCAGGGATCAACCATAGGTTTTACACCCATTTTTATCACTAACTGGAAGGAGGATGAAAGCACAAAAAATAGTAAAAATGGGGCATGTCCCAGTAAAATGCCTAAACTGTGTTGAAAAATTTGTTTTTCTGATTCAAGTCTGCCTGTTCCTGAAAACTGGGAAAATTGTGATTTTAGCACCGCAAACTCTTTGTTGATGCCATTTGAAGGGAAAAAACAGATGCTTTCTTCTGCAACACTTTTTCCCAGGTCTTCTAAAAAAAACAAATTGTAGCTGTTTTTTGGCTAAATTCTTGGTCTCCTCCAGGGGAACTCACAAACTCTGGATACCTATAGAATCCCCAGAATGTTGTAAAAAAGGATGCAAATTTGGTATAGATAGCTTATTTGGAAAAAAAGTTATAGGGGGGCTAAGCGCACACTACCCCAAATAGGCAGGAAAGGGCTCTACACTTGAGGCCCAGCAGCTAAGGGGTTAAAAAAGGAGTGTCATTAATAAGCAATTTAACGATAAGCTGTCTACCCTGAGTAGCCGTTTCTTGGGTGACAGTTGTACATTTCAATTTTCTGTGACATCAGATAATTACACCATTTTTCTCATTAGACATGGTTGATGCGGGAACTGAACCTGACAAATTACATTTAAGCTTTCAGGCCTTCAACTCTGTGAGGTGATTTTCTTGAAGGAGGACTAAGGGCCTCATTACGAGTTTAGCAGTCCTGAGGCCAGCAGACTCACTATGGCAGTCTGTCCGCAGAAATCCTAGCTGCCCGACTGCCACATTATGACCCTGTTGGTAGGGCCACCGGGAGACTGCTGCCTCTGCCAGGATCAGGGATCCCTGTGGGTTGGCAGCAGTGAAAGCCATTGTCAGCCACGGCAGTGTTGAGTTCGGCACCACCATGCTGATCACAACTTTGATTTCTGTCAGCCTTTCATGTCAGGGTCCCTGCCATGAAAAGGCTAGTGGAAAGGCAGAGTTGGGCCACGGGGGCTCCTGCACTGCCAACGACCATGTCATCAGCAGTGCAGAGGTCCCCCTGTCAGCACCCTCAGAATGCGCACTGACTGCTATGGCTGAGGTTGCTGTGTGGGTCGACGCCGACGCACTGTTTCTGCTGGTCAGTCCTGTGAAAATTTTGTAATATGATGTTTCTGCCAGTCAACCCAGTGGAAACATCATAATACAATACATGTATTGGAGTTTGAGCACCTAAACCACTGAACTCATAATCGGCTCCTAAATCTGCATTGCAGTTGGCAAAATTAGATAACATTCTCTGCCTTTCATAGGGTTGACAAAAATGTTTGCATTCCAAGAGACAACCCTGAATATTATAAGTGACAAAAATACATATAACTATATGGTCTACAATAAGAACGAAAATGTTTATTGCAAAATGCAGAAAATAAGATAGAGAGAAGCAAGGGAGCATAGTATGTGAAGGAGTAAAAGTCATTAGGGAAGGGGGAGAGGAAAAGGGAAGAGAGGAAAAAGAATTAAAATAGAAGGTAAATCAGTAGAAGACAGTACATGATGTAAACTGACAAAGGAGAACACGTACCTTAATGTGTAACAAGAAGGATATTTGGGTGGTGACAACACAGGTGGCTATGGCACAAACCAACAAGGGACTCTGCACCACACCAGAACGTAACATAAGAAGAATGAAAGATACAAAAGATCTTGATTACCTGCAAGGGAAAACAGAAAGAAGAAGAAGATGAACAAATAAGCAACAGTGAAGAGAGACGTCCTGTCAAAAATCACTAAAAGTCAGAAACACATCAAGACAATGCAGAAAATGATAACATGAGGAGGGACCAGCTGTGTCCATTGTATCTGATGTTTGATAGTTTATATATTTAGACATTCTGAGTTCAGAGAGGTAGTCAAACGAAGTACATTTATTTTGATAGGTGACTTTGAAGAGGAAAAGATGAAATAGGGCATAACGAGCCCCTAGAGTTCGTATCGCTGGAGAAAAATTGAGAAAAGCTTTCCATCTGTTAGCTATAGCAGTGGAGACATCCTGTGAGATAAAAATCTTGCTGTCTGACTCCATCACTTGTATTTTGGATTTAGATGCATTTAAGATTTTCGAAAGGTCTGTGAAGTCCAGGAATAAAATAATCACTCCTCAAGATTTGGCAGATGGGCCAGAAGAAAAAAGATGACCCAGTCTATGTGCATTTTAGATGTTTAATTTAGTGGACAGAGGTAAATCTACTAATTACGGAAGAAATTAAGTAAATACGGCTACAGGGTCTTTGCCATCTATACCTTCACGAAGACCATAAATGTGTACATTTTTGCACCTCTTTCTCTTTAAGTCTGCTGAATGTTTTTTTCAACAGAAGGATCTCCTTTCCAAAACAGTGATTTGATTGGTTTCATCTTCCATATCACTGACATGCTGTCCTATCAAGGTCACTCTTGTCTCGATAGTCGACCATTTGACATCAATATTTTGAATACGCCTATTGGTTTCCTTAACAAAGGTTACAGGGCTCAACTCCAGTAAAGTCTCTAGAGAAATAGAAGTTGATTTTTCAGGAGAAGGAGGATCTTGCTTGAGCCTTTTATCTGTAGAAGAGGGTCACTGCATTTTTAATGAGGTAACTGCTTATTTGCAGAAGTGAGTCTGTTATGGTATAAGGTTGCATCTTACTTGTAATGTGTGCTTTCTTTATCCTGTCCATTCACCAATTGAAAGTAACGTCTCTCAAAATTGACTGTAAAAGGTTTAGGAGTTAAAATATCAGTTGTGAAATCACTGACAGTGCCTCTAGCACCAAATATAAAATGCAGATACCCCTAATGTGTTTCCCAAAGGGACAACTCTGCTCTACCTAGTGATCTCTTTTGAGAGAATTGAGAGACCTTTGTCAGGAAAACCAGTTAGAGTCACTCTATGAGGTGAGTCAGTAACATATTGTAGAGGAGGAAACCAGGTTTATAGCAAAAAAAAGTCAACATGTATTAAAAATCATTGAAAAGACTTGTGTGACAGAAGTACATTATGCAAGCAGCACCAGCTCCGACCAACGTGGTAAACACTATCCGAGCGGCATCGCAAGTTTTAAAGAAAGGATGCTGTCATTTCCAGATGTCAGGCAGGGAGCTGTGCTGCTGCTGTTAGTGTCACAGGAGGAAGGTTTTCAGTGTTCAAATATATTAGAACCGCATTTATTTTTAACGGTGGTAATGGTAAGATATGGACCCCTCATCTAGGTTGCCAACTTGAGTGTCATTCAAGCCACGCCCCCAACAACATAACTTTCTAACAGCGATCTAAGTTGTAATCGTCTCCGGTAAATGCATTGGAAAGGCAGCACCACAGCACTTCTAGGACTAACAAAAACTACAAAAGCTCTGCTAAAAGCCATTCTATAGTTAAACACAATACTTGTATTTACAGCAAATAAATTTGTATACGCTAATCATATACATTACCTCACTGCTGAGGGAACTGAATTGATTATCATTTTAGTAAAATAATACAATGCATGCTTGCCTGCCTAACCTTCAAACCACTGGCATCCAACATTCTGAAACGGTTGTTTCCTATAATAATTAGGGCCTGATTTAGATCCTGCGGAGGGGTTTAGTCCATCTCAAACATGACGGAATTCCCATCTGCCATATTACAATCCAATCCCATGTCAAACAGGATTACTTTAGAAGCCATCCCAGAGTCATGGGATGATCATCCAACTACTATAGAGATCATTTTCTCATCATCAGATATCATCAAGCTCTTTAAGTCATCAGCAAAGTTTAGAAAATTAAGCCTGATGATTTACGGATGACTTGAAAATGAGTATCTGATGACTTCAAAAGGTGTGACTATTCCTGATGACTTCAGGAGGATTTAAAAATGAGTATCTGATGACTTCAAATGGTGTAACTAATTCTGATGACTTCAGGAGAATTTAAGAATGAGTATCTGATGACTTCACAAGTTGTGACTGTTCCTGATGATTTCAGGAGGATTTAAGAATAAGTATCTGATTACTTTATAAGGTCCAATTGTTCTTGATGATTTGAAGGTGATTTGAAGATCTCCACAGGCATAGTTTCTTTTTAACATGATGAATTTGCTCCTGGTGCTTTGTGAATGATTTGCTGATTACCACAAGAATACACGCACTATTTTGGTTTCATTTTTTGTCAGAAAGGTCCAACCTGCTGTGTGATTTCAGAATTACTTGCTGGTTACTTCTCAGTGAACGCTATTTAAGTATTAAATGTGTTTCTTTAAATGCAAATTAGCACTCAGTGTACTTCACCAGACTAAGTAAGAAAAGTCACAAGTAAATATTGTTTGAGTTTTGTTTTAGTTTACATAATTTGTACTTCTAATAATCAGTATTAACAAGTAAATTGTGATACAATATGCAAAACGTGATCATTTTTATTTCACTTGATCAACTGTAGGTTGGACCATTGCAGTTAAGCAGCAATGGAGTATGAAATTATTGGGCAGTATTGCCTAAACCAGGCAGCTGGGGAAAACAAATGATGAATGCAAATTATACAGCATGTTCTGTGAAATTTAGCTATTTGATGTTTTTAAAAGGGGTTGCAGACTTTATCAACTTGAAACTTTACATGCTTTTTTTAACTGTGCAAAGTGAGATACTGCAAAGTAAAATGACAGCTTCAGCGGAATTCTGTAGCACTGAGAAACCATTTCTACTACGGTGACTTTAAGCGGGTGGACTGTTGCCGCTTGGCTGTTTTCTTCCTTGAAGAGCCTACTTGAAACGTTTCCTAATCAGATTCTTAGTCTAACATTATGCATCATATCCTGCTACCAAGCTATGGACATGATTTAGATGTCTACGGACAGGTTACTCCATCACAATGGTAACGGATAGCCTGTCCACCGAAATCCCATTTTATCCTATGGGATTTATATTTCAGCGGACAGGCTATCCGTCACTTTGTGATGAAGTAACTTGTCCGCTGAAATATAAATCAGGCCCCAAGTCATTTGGCCTTACCCCCCCATGGACTTCGCTTCCAAAGCTTGAGCGTCACCCACTTCCCACCTTTTCAATGTCACCTGTCTTTCCTTGGAAAGCTAAAGGTTGGGACTCACTGAGGCTGGATTTCTGTCAGGGAAGGAGATGATGTGATCATATTTCTTGGCATGCTGAAGCATATAGGATGTCCGGAGGAGGTGACGGGGTGGTATTGGGGGCATGGTTGAGTCTGAAAGCCCATTGAGTAGGACTTTACAACCATCTGGATGTGGAGCTACAAGGACTGGGACAGGAGTTCTGAAGTCACTTTCTCTGAAGAATGGTTTCACTTTCTTCAACACGGAGACATGGTACCCAACCAACTTGATTTTTTAAGGATGAATACCTTCAGGGTGATGTCAGGGTCCAGAGTGAGTCTTAATAAGTTGGCATGGGTGAATGGTGGGGTTTAAATATGTCCATGTCACTGTGCCAGGTTTGCAATACTGTTGTTTTGACAAATAGTGAGAGTTCTGTCCTGGTCGGGTTGAGCTTCAGGTACATGTTAGACATACAGGTCTGGATGAGATGAAGATAATGTTTGAGGTGCTATATTTTCTTTGGGAACTGGATGCATAATGTATTGCTGACTACAGAGATTCAACTACCTTATTGTTAAATGTATTTTAAAGTTACTGTATGGACAGTACAAGCTATGCTCGGGGCCACTGAAATTAAACGATTTTGTGCAGCAGCCTTTTCCAAGTTATTATTGATTTGCTGTAGTTCCCACATAATTCATTATCTACTGCATAGTATGCGGATTTTAACAAGAAAGATTGTTTCTAGGTTAAACAGGTCAAACGTTACTAAAAAGTGACAATGCAGTGGAAGACCATTCACAAAGGTTGACTAGTCATCTTTTTGTTGCTGTATTTGGGTGTCAGACTAGTAATAAGAGGTAAAACCTTTCCCCAGACAGTATTAACCTGTGTACATCTTATAAAGTAATGAGAATACTATATCAAAATGTGCCGTATAAAGCTGCATAATTTATAAAGCCTGCTGCATAATCGGATCCAACCCTGCTGCATAATTCCAGTGGCCCTTAAAGTACACAGAAGGGGACTTTGTGAGATAGAGACTTTGTGAGATAGAGGCATAATTGTACTCATATTTGTCAACATTCCAGTTTTAGTTATGATGATTCTGACGTTTTTACAGAACAAATGCTGTTATTTTACCTTTCTCCTGCTTAAGATTCTTTCACCTTTCCTCAGATGCATCCCTTATAGCTTCTCTTGGACATGCTTGGTTGCTATCCTTTGACTTGCTATTAGATTTGGCAATGCTAATAACACTCATAGCAGCTTAGTTATGTGATATTCCTTTTCCATGGGAAGTAAGAACCTTTTAGCGAACTTCAAAATACACTTAATTTATGGACAGAATGCTTCACCGACAACTGTACTTTATGCACTTGATGGGGGTACGATGTTCTATAAATTACCTTTTGGTAATGGTAGTCTCCTTTTTTGAGCAGTCACTGGGAATCCTTAAATTAGGAAGCATGTTACAGTGTTTGAGAAAGATACATGCTATTCCTGTAGAGTACAAGAAACATAAGTGCCAATAGACCGGATTCGGGTGGCAGACTCCCTAAATGGCCATATTTTAGCTGTCTCCTGTCTGAAATTGTCTGTGCTTCAATAGAAGTCAATGGGTAAAATACACCCCACCCCATTTATTACCCCAAATCGCTCACTTTCTTTTTCTAAAATGTTACTGCATAAATCACCACATAGCATGTATGCATGAATCACCTCACAACCTCAGGGCGCACGTATAATAATGCACCGTTGCATTGCTCTTAAAACACACTTACGATTTCCTGTTTTCCATCCATTCTTGTACATCCCAATCTATAAGGAGCACAGATGGAAAGTCCTGCAGAGATCAAACACATCGAACGAAATACATTCTCAAATTAACTTCCATTACAGGCATTTTAAGTGTAAGGAAAATAAAAAATTTACTTATGCTGGAAATAACAGGATTCTACAAAGTAAATAGGAAGAGTGGTATTTTATACCTTACTAAAAAGTTTTTTTAAACTCTGGATTCCATGCAACTGCATTGAGTCCACGCCAACTGCTGGCTCACAAATGTAAAACCAGCCTCAAAGAAACCCAATGCGTTTCAAGCACGTTTCTAAAGCACTTTGGGACGGACATCCGGTGGTGCCGGAAGGGATGTCACACAGAAAGGAACGTCACCTGAGTGTGCCGCCATTATTGGGAACATGAGAGGATACGGCTGGGGAAATGAACAGGCATACGAAATAAGAGAACGATTGCTCTTCTTTGCCCCTTTCAAATGCATTATTCTGCCGTTAATAACTCTGAGATCTCACATTCAGCCTCTATTTCTGAAATGCTTTGAGGTAAAAGCACGGTGAGCGAAAAAGTGAATCGGTGTACTCCGAAACGACGAGCATCCAGTAACGTGATGTAGCAAGGATAGGAATACATCACATACAAACAAACATAAGTTCCCAAATCCCAATACAAACATTTTAGGCTAGAGATAGTTGTAAACCAATGTAAGTAGTGAAAGGCTTAATACATGACATGTTAAAAAAAGACAGACTGTGGGTTCAATAGAAAAGGCAGGTCATATTTAGGACAAACAAACACTTATTACTTAGGAAACTTATACACATGCTGCATTGTTAAGTTAGCTGTGCTGAAACACACAAGAGGCCCAAGCCACATTAGAAAGAGAGTTTTTCGTTAAAGCTGCACCAACTGTTGCTTTCAAAATGTTCACCTAATCATTCATATTGTGGTAAGGGGAACTGTGTAAGGGTCAGATATGTATTTGCACAAGGCAGGGCTACCATGAGCAGCATGCAACATATAATCCCTTGTTGTGCAGAAAGATAGATATGGTGAATGACGTCAGTGTAACTTACCCACCCATGAGGCCAACAAGTGCACGTGCTTCTTTCCAGAGGCACCTCATTATCTTATCTGTACTGCTTGTAGTTGGTTACGTCAATGCTTAACTTTTGACCACAGTTTTTTGTGGTTTTTACAGTATAAATGCTACTGGTGTTTGAACCAGAACTTTGAACTTCAGTCATGGCCTCTATGTTGAGACTGCCTGTTGTTCCCAGTTGAAAATCGATTAAACCTATAATATTGTGTCAAATTGATCTGTCTTATTTTATTAACAGATTTCCCTCTAACAAACGATTGGGGGTGAGAGGGTGGTTATTTTTCATTCTTGCGTTGCATCGCTTGTAAAATATTATTTAATTCCACAGCAGTTGTATTCTTTGTTTGATTATGGCCTGGTTTGGAGCATGCTTTTGGAGATGTGTTTTGCTCTATTAAGCATTATTTTACCCAAAACAAATCCGCTGTGTATTTAGACATTAGAAATGTATGCATTCCATTTCTGTGCTCCTAATGCGCATCAACAACAGCTGACAAGTAGTTTATCTTTTTTTCTGATGGTTAATAAATGCCCTGTGTACCATTCACCATTTGGCCTTTCTGGTATGTTTATTAACTGCGCTCCTTTCCCTTCGGGTCAAGTTCTGCCCCATAAAACTGAAAAAAAATATACTCTTGTCCTATTGAAGGCTAGCCTTTAATAGCAAGTGGGTATGTTTTTCAGTCTCTAATAGGACAAGGGTTTGTGTTTTTTCAGTTTTGTGGAGCAGAAGTCGACCCAAAGGTATTGAAATGCTTTACTATTATATTACACAGGGTCACATTTGTTTTTCCTCTAGTCACGGGAAGGTTACGTGACTTGCCGAGAATCACAGGCTGTTGAGCGGACGCTGAGCCTCGATTCTGGTTCCTCTCAGTTTCAAAGACAGTAGTTTAGGCCATAACGCAACATCTTTTCTAGGTACTACCTGGAGGTTACTGCAGGTATGATGCATACTTGCCTCTAATACCGATTTATTAGGTATAGGCTGCATTTTTGGCAAATCATGTCTCTACGGTTTTCACAATGGACTCAGTCCTGTGGCTTTTTCTGGGGGACGTCTACCTACCACAATTTTAAGCTGTCTTCCAGTAGCACAAATGTTTGCCACCTCGCATAGGCTGTGTTGGGTCCTAAGCTATGCTTTGGTCACTGCTGGGGCTGAGACATTTTCAACATTACCAAACAACCAGTGATACAAACGTGGTGGTAATAAGTGTCTGTCTTTCCATTCAATCCACCTACCACTGGTACCTTGATTCTTGGGAAGCTGTGAATTGCATTTTTATTGGAAAAACGTTTTACTAAATCACACTGCGATTATACTCATGCTTCTTACTCATTGTCTTTGGCTTTCAGACACTGCTTTTCGGTCTTGCCATTGGTAAGGGGCACAGTGGTATCAGTCTTAGGGTCCCAGCTGTTCATGCAGCCTCTTCTCCCAAACTCTATCAATTATTTCAAATGCCAATGTCTGCCATCATATGTTCAGTGAAAATATCTATGTATATGTCACAGTGGTTAAAAAACATTTTTAGAATATTTTGCCCTCCCACATGATTTTTGGAGCAATTTTCTCCGGTGTTCTTCTGAAAACATCTTACTTGCTGTTTTTCACCTTCATTTATATTGTGCATTCTGTTGCTGATGTCTTTTTAGCGCTATTTGTTCAGAGCTAAAACAAACTTTGAAATGCATAGTTTGAAATACAAGCTCGGGAACCTATTGACACTGAACTAATTTTTACTTTTACCACAAGCAGCACACATAGTGACACAAGCGCACACACATTCTTATCCATGTATAACCTAGTCCAGAATTTGTGCACACTCCCAGCCTGCACAAAATAGACACAACGTCTGCACTTCCAAGATAGATTACATTCAAAGCTCCCCCAACCCTTACTCCACAAAGTAGCAATCCAAATTACATAAGCTTTAGCCAGTGTCGCCTTACTTTAACATGCTGAATTTATAGCGTTGAAAACCTGACTTGTTATGACCAGTATCAGTAAAACTGCACAATGAATTGTGTGTGGTCAATGTGATTTTCTTTGAGCACTCCTGATGACTGGTGATTAGGTTAGGACAATTGGGAGAAAGGGAAGGGCAAAGTAAAAGTTAACTAAAGCACATTGAATCCATCCAATGGCCACCTTGCAAAGTAGGCATTGATGTATGTGCTAGCAGCAGCTTCTGAAGAAACAAACACTTTTTTTTGTTTGTCCATGCCTACTGAATACACCATGTCAGCAACTGGCCTGTACTCGTGGCTTGCGATGGCATTGTTTTCTGCTGCCTTTTTTTTTTTTTACCAAACAGACCTGAGTTTCTCACATCCATGAATGAGTAGCGCAATCAAGTTTATTTTTTTTGCATTCTGTGTTTTGTGGACCAGTATATCAGATTTTAAAACTAGGACTGTAGGTACAGAATGCAATGGAAAAGCAGACCTGCAAAGCAAATAGATCTGGCTTTGGCTGTCAGAATTTTGGCTTTGTCAGTGCTAGTTTTGTATTTTCATGGCTTTTGCAAACCTTTGTTAGGTAAGCTGCTGAGTTCTTGTCAGTTTTGGAAAAAAAATGGCTGAAAGAAGCAATTTTTATTTTTTTTTGGTCTCAAACTTGGTATAGCAGTTGCTGACACTGAAAGGAACTAAGTTGTCTCACAGGATGTTCCTTATTAAATGGAAGAATTATTCCACAGTGAAGTAAGTCATTGGCTGAAGTAATCTCACCCTCTGCCCATGCTGTATGCTGCAGTAGGTGGGACAATAATGTAAATGACACAGCAGCAGGCAAGTGGGAGAAGAGCTGTCTATTGCAGATATCATTTTAGTGAAATCACCAGACATAAAACATCTAATCTGGATAACCTACAAAAAAAATGATTCTTTAAACTCGTTCTGTCACCTTTTTTTCATCTCTCGGTCCTTTATTCTCACTTTCATCTAAAGCTTTTTGTAACTATTTCCCCTCAATTTCTATTGTTTCACCATCGTTTTATCACAATTTTGATATTACTACAACACTCTCCCGTTCTATTTTTTTCATCTTCTTAATTAAGCTCCTTTTTTAGGTCAAAGCCTACCAAACAGCACAGCTGTCTGGTTTGCTAAAGGCATCTTGGGGAGCACAAAAACTGACCTAGAAATGCATTCTCCCGTTGCTTACCAATGACTTTGTGGTTGTATTTCACATTTTCTGGCTTTATTTGCTTTAGGTTGCCCAGCTTGAGTTTGTCCCTCCTGTTTCCCAAACCTTGTTTACTCTATTCTTCCACAAACTTGCTTTCTGTAAACAGGCCTTTAAATCGTGTTCTTAACTTGTCACATTTGCTGTGCCTTCAAAGACAGAGGTCAAATGTCCTGCTCCCTCTTCCAGGGAGCTTGGTTTTAATTTTTCTCTAATCTACCCACACCCCACTCTAGTCTTCCCACCCCACTCTAATCGTCCCACCCCACTCTACTCCACTTTAATCTACCCTACTCCAATCATCCCTCTTCAATCTACCCCACTCCATCCCAGTCTTCCATACTCAAATTCATCCAGTCTACCCCACTCCACCCTAATCTACCACATTTCACTCAACCCAAATCTACCCACTCCATTCTACCACACTCCACTCAAATCTACCACATTCCACCCCACTCCAAACTACCCATCTACTCCACTCTACCCAACTTTGCCCCACTCCACCCACTGCATTCTACCCACTCCACTCTAATCTACCCCATTACAATACACCTCACTCCACTCCAATCTCAATTTCAGTCATTCCAACTCCACTCTACCTCACCCCATCCCAATCTATCCCACACCACTCTATCCAACTCCAATTTAGTCTACCCCAGTCCGATCTAACTCACTTCACTCTACCCTACCATAATCCATCCGATCTACCTCATTCCTCCCCAATCCGCTGCACTCTTCCTCAATTTACTCCACTCTAGTCTACTCAAATACCCCACCCACTCTATCCAATTTACCCCACTCCAATCAGTCTATTCTACTCCACCCCAATCTACTCTGCTCCATCCCAGTCTGCCCAAACTCCAGTCTACTGCAATCTACTCCACTTCAATCTACCACCTCAACTTCAGTCTACCCCACTCTAATCTACCCCAAACCATCACAGTCTACCCTACTCCCCAATCTACCCCACCAAAATCTACCTCACTCCAATCAACCACACTCTGCTCAACTTTAACCCACTCCAATCTACTCGCACCCCAGTCCAATCTACACAACTTCTCCCCATTCCAATCTACCCGCCTCACTCTACAACACTCCAATCCACCACACTCTACTCCACTTAACTCTACCCCACTCCAAACTACCCAGTTCAATTATCCCTCCTCAGTCTACTCCTCTCCATTCCAATCTACCCTACTCCACTCAATCTACCCCACTCCATCCTCATATACCCTATTCCTCCTCAATCTATATCGACTCAACCCCACCCCAGTCTTTCCCAACCCACCCAGCCCTACCCGCACTCCACTCTACTCCACCCCTTTATTTCTTAGTATAATTTTAGGGACTTATATAGCGCAACACTCACCCCCCTAGATCACAGCACTGTAAAGCTCCCTAAATTTTCATCTTGAAGGGCCACTGCAAAAGTCAGAACCTAAACCCAAAGGGCTTTATCCTGAAAACAGCTGTCTTTAATTTCTTTCTGAATAAAAGATGGTTATCAGTAAACCGGAGAGTCAGAGGTAAAAGATTACACTGGGCAGCCACCAGGTACGAAAAATAACGTTCAGCATTTCTGGTTTTCCTGACACATATGGTCTTGGGTAGGGCTAGGTCACTGGATCTTACATGAAGGTTTGTAAAATTAAACTCTGGTTTGTAATATTTCGGGGCCAGGGTTATACAAGGCCTTGTGAGCATAGCATAGCTTAAAAGTTTAAAGCTAGCTCTTTTCCTCATAGGAAGCAAATAAAGAGATGTCAAACCGGCTGAAGCAGACACAAATCTGCCCACATTGGAGGTTAGTTTAGCTGCAGCATTTTGAATTATCTGTAGTTTTGTAAAAAGGTAGTTTGCCATGCCCACAAAAATGGCATTGTCATAGTCCAAACGACTGGTAATCAAAGTCTGGGCTTTATTTTTGCGCTAGGCAATTGGTATCCATTAAAACAGTCTTCTGAGAAGCTTCAGAAAGTAAAAGCACTTACTGCAAATGACTTTGACCTGTTCTTCATTGGAAAGAGCATTGTCTACCATGATCCCTAAATTATTGGCCGATATCTTAGGGGCAGGCATATCCCCCAAAGAGTCCGGCCACCAAGAGGCGTCCCAGATGGAATGAGACCCACCGAATAGCAGGATCTCCTTTTTATCTGCATTTAACTTTAAACACTGACCGGTCATCCATCCTGCCACCTCAGTGAGGCAGTCACGTAGATTACACCAGGTTTTGTCCAAATTCTCGCCCAGAGAGATAATCAATTGGGTATCATTCACACTCAAAGCTAAATTTGCTAGTGGTGCCACTAAAATATTGTTCCAGTGGCAATCCTGTTTAGACCACTCTTCTATGTTGTATATGAGGAGCCAGACGAGCTTTCATATTTCTCCACCCAGGTATGGTTATATTCAACTTCAAATGATCTATCCTACAGGGAAGTTTATACTGCTGCTGTGGTCACTGATGTGCACCATCCTACTCGCCTTCAAGACCAGTTCGCAAGGAGTGAGAGTGGCGGCCAGCACATAAGCTGAGATTTGTAAGTGCCTCAATTACACAGAACTGCATGGAATTAGCCTGCATGCATAGTCTACTTTGAATGGTGCCCAAAGAATCCTTGTTAGGACTTACTCCTTTCTTGTAATACAGAATAAATGTAATTCGATAATTGTCTCGAATGCAAAGCTCTTTTAACATAACTTTCAAAAATATGAATGACCAAATGGAAAATTATATTATAAACAGTTGCATAGAAGTGGTTTTATGTTCACTGGTTTCTCTTGTGTTTTCAGGACAGGAAAGACTATAAGCATTTGATAACATAAGAAAGTGCATAATTTCACACTTGGGTAAAGACGCTTTCTCCCTAATGAAATTATGTATGACTCATCAATCATTAATGAAGAGAACACCTATTCCTTTGATTGCATCTCTAGCTGTACAAAAGATGAGTGGATACTTTTACAAGCAAAAGTGAGAGGTGTACAACCTGAGATTAACTGCCTAAAAAGGTAAGTAAAATATATTCTGTTTTGACCAGTTTGATAACAACTAATTTTCAGAAATGTATACAACACCCAAATCCATACCTTTTTTTTCCACCCTCTGCCTGTGTAGCCCAAAAATGTTTTTCTCCCAAATCTGCTGGCTTGAAATTATTTGTTTCCATTATAGCTCAGTTATATGGCACATGCTGAAAAGAGGTGGCTATAAATCGTTTGCAGGCAGCAGTCTGCATTGACACGGTCAAACATCCTACAACAAATCCTTAACATCATCAGAAATAGCCAATGGATCATTTGCAATACAAAGGGTACTTGCTTTATTTGTTTTCTCCTCTGGTATATTATTTCTATATTACATTCTGAAAGTATTATTCTGACTATATTTCAGACATACCTATTCTTTTTAAAGATTTAAAAACATCATTTTTTCTAGATGCCAGATTACTGTCCACAGACTGCCTCTTCATATTTCTACAGTTTGTTTAAAATAACATGATGGCATGTAATTGAATACTTTTTGTGTCTATCTGCTGTCTGATGTGCAGGAGATGATCCACTGATCCTTTCTGATACATTAATGACCTTTCTCCCAAAGAGAGGACTGCACAAGCTGTTGGAAAAGGCTAAGTATGCTTGGGACAGTGCAAGTTTTCTCCTTACTGGTTTGAATAAGCTACATTTTTACCAAAAAAAGTGGCAGAGGTGTTACCAATGCACCTGATGGAACTGCTGCCCTTGATAAAGAAAAGGTTGATGTGTAATAAGGTAGTACAAATGTCTTAATTACGCTAAAACATTTGGGCACATATGGTCCCCTAGCATATCCAATGAACACATAAGGATTCTATTGTTTGTGTTTTGTATTGCATTCCCATTCTTAACTGTCTCCAAATGAGCAGGCCTACTCTGGTCCCATGGAAATAGCTCTAACTTGAAGTCTGCTGACAACAAACCTCACTAATGACACGCACGGCTCCAAGCATTACCTTGCACTTCATAGATAATTAGCCCCGCTTTACAACTTAGGTATAGGATCCTTTTAGGCACCAGATACTTCTCACCAGAGCAATATCTTCACTAAGTGAACAAAGTCTCTGGAGATCTTATCCTGTCTTAACAATTGGGACCATGTGGTCTGTTTATCAGGAGATGAAAAAGTACACTTTGCTGATTGACCATACCTGGCTACGCCCTCTTAACTATGGGATTGATATTTTTCTTTCTCTATCACAGTTCAGACATGGACATTTTGTTTCAACACCTCCAATATGACTAATGATCTAATATCACCCATGCTTCTGTGACCATTTACCATAATCAAACTGTACTGACTGTTGGAAGCTTATGGTCTTGTTGAATTTTGAAGGCAGCACTCTCATTGAAAAAATATCCTAATTTATGGTTGTGTTATCCTTTCAGAGTTTATGAAATCTGTGTACAAGGCCAAAAGCTGACCAACCATGAACCTCAAAGCGATGCAGTGAAAACGTGCTATAAAGATCTGTTATGCCAGATAAGAACTGAAGAATTCAGCACATATAGAAGAAAACAACGAAGTACTGCTTTTCCTTGATCATTTCTTGTCTACTTCTACTATTGTATTTTATGGTAACCGTAGCCCTTTCGGGACTAGGTATGTGTTTCAGTTGAATAAAATTGAATTTAGAAGTCATTTTGTGTCTGTTTTATTTCAACCTGTGTTTTAGTCTTTTCCAACAGATCACAATATTAGAAACAAAGTCAGGTAATGTATTATACACAAATGAAGGCAATGTCTACTGAGTAGGAGGGGGTAACACAAGGTTGAAAGTCTTCTTTTGAATACAAAGTGTATTTTATTCTTACTAATTCCTACTTCAGATTTTTTGTACCCCCCTATCCACCCCACTGCAACCGCACCACCACCTTTTATTGCGTAGAGCAATAAAGTAATATGCCAAAGCCGTAGTTTCATTTTAGCTGCTTATTAGTTACTTAGCTGTCACTGGACTGTATCAACAAGGTACATTTATTACATTCAAACACAGTTTTCCATTGTACAGGACAGTACATAGATCATGCATCTCAAAGGACTTGTTTAGCAATAGATTAGTTGATCTAAAGTACTTGATGGGCTCTGGATTTGAGAAGATGTGACCATAGAGTGTTCTTATGTCATAGAATCTGCAATAAGTATTACAACTCTCAATTGATAATAAATCATTCATTGGGTACCAACAGCCATCAAAATATTTCCTGGAATCATCCAGTAGTAAGCCACAGTCCCCTTGCAGTTGTCATGAAGTCATCCTATAGTAGGGCACACTCATTCTGAAGTTCTCATTAAACCATCCTGTAGTAATCCGCACTGACTCTAAAGTTGTCATGGAGTCATCCTGGAGTAATTCACAGTCATCCAGAAGTTGTTCTGGAAACATCCTAGAGTAAGCCACAGTAATTGTGAAGTTGTCGTGGAATCATCCTGCAGTAATTTCAACTCATCCTGAAGTTGTCAGTTGGTTTTCCTTGAGTAGTAAAAGATCATCACACATATTCAATTGAAGTAATCAGGACATCATCCCAGAGTAGTTTTTGTGATGACTCTAGAGTCATCTCATTTAAATATTTTGGCCTATACACATACTTCAGGATGGTTTGGGATTACTTCACCAGATCATTACAGGAATAGCCCAGCTGGTGTCATCAGATGACTCCAGAATGACTCCAGGAAGATCTTCCATTTTGACCGGGGATTATAGCCTATGGGGATCGAAAAATGGCAGATGGGATATCTGTCACATTTGTGACAGAGTATTCCCTCTGCCAGAATCTAATTCAGGCCCTAAATCTGTGTGAGAAATCGCTTAAGGATTTTTGATGTCTGCAAACCAAAAAAAGTTAAGGTCACTTAAGTACAGCCCATCAGTGGTGTAGCTTCCATTTATGCAGTAGATGCAGTGGCAGCTGTCTCAGAAGCCTGAGGCTCCCACTGAACCATGATTATTCCTGTGTTTCACAGTTCAAACAGCTGTGAGGTGATATAATTCCTTTCTTCCCCAGGGCCATGACACACTGGCTATGTCACAGAGATTTTCTCGTAGTTCAAGAAAAAAACAAAAGACCCTTTTGGTCAAACGACACTACAGAAAATAGATTCACCCTGTCTCTGCTCCACCACTTATCATTTCATCCCAATCTCTCCAACTACACACGTTTCATTGTAAAGTATACTTTGCTCCCATAAATGTGTTGTATGTTACCTGCACTGACATACCTGTTGGCATGAGTCGCTCTATATGAAATAGCTACCTAAATATAAATTAAATAATAAAAGATCAATTTTATTTTCAAAAAGAAAACCCTAAAGTGGGATTTTTATTTTGCAAATAAAAGAAAAATGCCCCATGACATGGAGTTTACTCCCATGGCATAGGCACGATTCTTAGCCGGGTATAACTACCTGATGTTTCTCTCTCTGGATCCCACAACATACATTACATGTAGTTAGACATTTGGAGGACGATTCATTTAAGGATGGATTTCATATATTATTATTGACTCATAGCATTAAAATAAGACTTTGAATGAACATAAAGTGCCAATAGTCGAATTCAGAAAATTATTTATGTGCAGCATATTTAATAATTTATGTTATTGTTCTCCTTTATCTTTCGAGGATCATGTGAGTAAGATCTGTTAGGCCATTTGTATTTTTATAGCATTTTAACCAGTGAACATGATGAGAGTATGTTGGTATGAGTGATTTTGATAGGAAGTACATATTTAGGTCCTTCTATTTATGAAATAAGATATATAATGATATTTCATAATAACTTGAATGTGTCTAAATAAAAACAATCATGTTTATTATTGCTTTTGTATGTACTAAGTTCAAGCTTGATGCCTAGAGAATCATTATGAGGAACTGAATTGAAGGTGGGTTGTTGTCTCTTTTTAGTCTCCCATGGCACGGGGTTCATTTTGTAATTGCCTCTTACTGCCAGAATTTACTTGATGGTCATGGACCATGAAAATTGTCAGTTTATCTGCAAACTCTAAATAGGGTGGGTAAAAAGATGCCTATGGTGTATGGCAGTGGTAGAGATGGCATAGCCTCCACCACTGACATTCTGAAGGTCCACCCAAATCTAAGTTAGGTAGGAGGACCATTGCAACAGAGTACCCTCTCTGAAAAACTAAACATGGGGCCTTTAGTTTTTTTATGGAGCCCAATGTCCTCCAGTGAGGCAAGCCTGAAACTATATATACAAGGAATGTGAATCAAATTCAGACACCTTTGCAGCAAGGTCCCCCTGCTGTTTCCAAAGTTCTTGGAAGTCTAAAAATGTTCCAAGTCCCAAATTGTGATGCTTTCCCTTCTCCTTTCACGCACAGCAGGGCTTTGTTGTCATCCAGAATATGCTGAAAACAAATCATGAAGTAATAATCTTCGCTTCATGAGGTTTCCTGAGGGCATGGAACCAACGCAAGTTGCTGAATCCTTAGAACATCGGATAAAATTCTGGATGTCATCCAACAAGCTGTCCACAGGGCTCTGACACCTAAATCACCTCCCAGAGCTACCCAGAGGCCCATGATTGCATGCATCCTTAACTTTAAAGAAAGGCACTCTATGAGACTTGGCATCCTTGGCATGGTTTTCCCTGTCTTTTTGCATCTGTTTTCTGTGTTTTTCACTGTATGCCGGGCTTTGTTTTTGCTGGGTTTGGTACTCTGGGTACTTTACCTCTGCTGACCAGTGCTAAGATATTCTCTGTGTAAGCTGCATGTGTAATTAGCTTATCCCTGATTGGCATATTTTAGTCCCAATTTGTGAGGCTTTCTGGAGCAGCTCCTCAGGGTCACTTTAAAGGCCCCCAGTACCTGAGGTATAGCACTAAGGGGCTGGACGCACTCCAACAGAGGCCCCAGCAAGATCTAGTCCAGGTACAGTTTATACAGGTCAACTGGCCACTCCAGAAAATAGGTTTCTTACAGCTTGTTGTGTCCCTGTAGCCACACAAGATGCCATTCAATCGACCCTTGGAGTCCACTGTTTTATCCTGGGTACAAGAGGGAGCAGGGCTACTCCTTCAGGGACCCTCTCAGGTCCAGTCTTCCTCTCATCTTATGAAGGTCGAAATGGTGTTCTTAGGATGGTGACACAGGTGCCACGTTTATTACTGGCAGCAGCCAGTGGGTGAAGGTGACTTCTGGTCATTCACTAACTAATGGAATAAAAGTTCCCACGGGTGCCCCGCCCTCTCTTTCAGCACTTCTCATTCTACATGCTAAAAACAGTCTCAAAGTGCCCTTGCTCCTAAAATCCATGATGGATAAACCTTCTCTCTCTTATAGAGAGCTCTTGTAGGCACAGTGGGGTGTGGCCAGGGAAATTAGCAGTCTCCTCCCTTGTGTCCATTCCAAACCAGTTCTAGGGGTAGCTTCCCTCCTACCGGGTTTGGTGCCAGCTGATTGGGGATAAAAAGGGGTACCTTCTCTCGGTCTTAATGTACATTTACTTTTGAAAGGGCAGGCCACCTGACAAGATAACAACGTTTGTACAGCCCCACTACATGATCTTCCTCCAAGGATAAGAAAAACACCTTTCCAAACCCAAGCCATTGTTCCTGCTCTGGAGACGTTTTCACACATCAGTAAGGCCAGGCACTGACAAGCAGTTACTGGAGAGGTAATGCAAATTATCATCCAGGGGCTTCAGACAAGGAAGAGGTAACTTTCTTAAAGTTACTCCTCCTAAATATTTTTTTTAAATACAATTTCACCAATGAATTGGACTTTTAATGAATATAAAAAATAGTCTTTGAATGACTGTTTCCTTTCAACTGATACAGATTAAAGTTTAAAATCTGTACTTTAAAATGTTCTAGCATTCAGCCACAGTCCTGCCAGAGAAAATAGCTTGTGGGTCCTAGTCGCTGGAGGAACATGCCTATTTTAATTTTGTACATATTCTACTTCTCTATTTCAGGCACTACTC